>NC_136070.1:546670686-547270686 GCF_964261635.1 Lissotriton helveticus
CCCTCCACCTCACACCCCCTCACCCTCACACCCCCTCAACCTCACCCCCATCACACCCCCATACCCACCACCCTCACACCCCCTCACTCTCACACTCCTCACACACCCCCTCACCTTCACACACCCCTTTTCACCCCCTCACCCTCACACACCCTCACCCCGGTCACTCTCACCCCATCACCCTCACCCTCACACCCTCACACCCCCTCACCCTCACACCCACACCCTCACCCTCACAACCCCACACCCTCACACACCCTCACCCTCACATACCCTCACCCTCATACCCCCTCACCCTCACACACCCTCACCCTCACACACACCCTCACCTTCACACACCCTCACCCTCACACGCCCTCTCCCCCTCACCCTCACACACCCTCAAACACCCTCTCACCCTCACCCTCACACACCCTCTCACCCACCCTCACACCCCCTCACACTCCCTCACCCTCACACCCCCCCACCCTCACACATACTCACCCTCACACCCCCTCAACCTCTCCCCCTCACACCCCCACACCCACCACCCTCACACCCCTTCCTCTCACATTCCTTCACCCTCACCGCCCCTTACCTTCACACCCCTCACCCTCACACCCTCTCATCCTCACCCTGACACACCCTGACACACCCTCTCACCCTCAACCTCACACACCCTCTCACCCACCCTCACACCCCTCACCCTCACACCCCCTCAACCTCACACCCCCTCACCCTCACACACCCACACCCATACCCCTCTCACCCTCAAACCTCCTCACCCTCACACACCCCTAACCCTCACCCCCTCACATCCCCACACCCCCACCCTCACACCCCCTCACTATCACACCCCCTCACCCTCACACACCCTCACACTCACACCCCCTCACTCACCCTCTCACCCTCACACACCCTCTCACCCTCAAACCCCCCCACCCTCACACTGACTCACCCTCACACACCATCACCCTCACACACCCTCACACCCACACCCTCACACACCCTCATCCACCCTCACCCTCCCACCCTCACACCCCCTCAACCTCACACCCCTCACCCTCACACCCTCACCCTCCCACCCTCACACCCCCTCACCTTCACACACCCTCACACCCCCACACCCTCACACGCCCTCTCACCCTCACACACCCTCTCACCTACCCTCACCCTCACATACCCTCACCCTCATACCCCCTCACCCTCACACCCCCTCACTCTCACACACACCCTCACCTTCACACACCCTCACCCTCACACACCCTCTCACCCTCACCCTCACACACCCTCTCACCCACCCTCACACCCCCTCACCCTCCCTCACACCCCCTCACCCTCACACCCCCTCACCCTCACACACCCTCACCCCCCTCAACCTCACCCCCTCACACCCCCACACCCACCACCCTCACACCCTTCACTCTCACATTCCTTCACCCTCACTGCCCCTTCCCTTCACACCCCCTCACCCTCACACCCTCTCATCCTCACCCTGACACACCCCCTCACCCTCACACCCCCTCATACTCACACCCCCTCTCCCTCACACCCCACACCCTCACACCCTCACACCCCCACACCCTCACACCCCCACCCCCTCATACCCCCACCCTCACACCCCCTCACCCTCACACCCCCTCCCCCTCACACCCTCACACCCCCTCACCCTCACACCCCCACCCTCACACACCCTCACCCTCACACACCCTCACCCTCACACACCCTCACACTCACTCACCCTCACACCCCCTCTCCCTCACACCCCACACCCTCACACCCTCACACCCCCACACCCTCACACCCCCACCCCCTCACACCCCCACCCTCACACCCCCTCACCCTCACACACCCTCACACACCCTCACCCTCACACCCCCTCACCTTCACACCCTCACATTCACACCCCCTCCCACCCTCACCCTCAACTCCCCTCACCCTCACCCTCACACCCTCACACACCCTCACACCCTCACACCCTGTCACACCCTCACCCTCCCTCACCCTCACACACTCCCTTACCTTCACACCCCCTCACCCTCACCGTCACACCCCCTCACCATCACACACCCTCACCTTTACACCCCCACACCCTCACACACCCTCACCCTCACACCCCCTCAGTCTCAACCCCCTCACCTTCCCACACCCCCTCTCACACCCTCACACACCCTCACCCTCACACACCCTCACCCTCACACCCCCTCACACCCGCTCACACCCTCACCCACACACCCCCTCACCCTCACACACCCTCACACACCCTCGCCCTCACACACCCTCCCCCTCATCCCCCACCCTCACACACCCTCACCCTCAAACCCCCTCACCCTCACACACCCTCACACACCCTCACCCTTACACACCCTCACCCTCACACACCCTCACCCTCACAACCCCTCACCCTCACATTCTCTCAACCTCACCCCCTCACACCCACCACCCTCACACTCCGTCACTCTCACACCCCCTCACCCTCAAACACCCCCCTCACCTTCACACACCCCTTCACACACCCTCACCTTCGCACACCCACACCCCCGTCACCCTCACCACATCACCCTCACCCTCTCACACACCCTCACCCTCACACCCTCACACCCCCTCACCCTCACACCCACACCCTCACCCTCACACCCCCTCACCCTCACACCCCCTCACCCTCACACCCCCACCCTCACACACCCTCACCCTCACACCCCATCACCCTCACACACCATCACCTCCACATACCCTCACCTGACACCCCCTCACCCTCACACCCCCTCAACCTCACCCTGACACACCCTGGCACACCCTCTCACCCTCAACCTCACACACCCTCTCACCCACCCTCACACCCCCTCACCCTCACACCCCCTCAACCTCACACCCCCTCACCCTCACACACCCACACCCATACACCCCCTCACCCTCACACCCCCCTCACCCTCACCCCCTCACATCCCCACACCCCCACCCTCACACCCCCTCACTATCACACCCCCTCACCCTCACACCCCCTCACTCTCACACACCCTCACTCACCCTCTCACCCTCACACACCCTCTCACCCTCAAACCCCCCACCCTCACACTGACTCACCCTCACACCCCCTCACCCTCAAACCCCCTCACACACACCCTCACACACCCTCATCCACCCTCACACTGCCACCCTCACACCCCCTCAACCTCACACCCCCTCACCCTCACACCCCCTCACCCTCACCCCCTCACATCCCCACACCCCCTCACTATCACATACCCTCACCCTCACACACCCTCACCCTCACACACCCTGACTCACCCTCTCACCCTCACGCACCCTCTCACCCTCAAACCCCTCACCCTCACACTGACTCACCCTCACAACCCCTCACCCTCACACACACCCTCCCACACCCTCATCCACCCTCACCCTCCCACCCTCACACCCCCTCACCCCCACACCCTCACACCCCCTCACTCTCACCCTCACACCCTCTCACTCTCACCCTCACCTTCACAAACCCCCTTATTATTATTATTATTATTATTATTTATTTTTGTAAAGCGCGTAGTCACCAAGAGGTATCCCAGCGCTGGTAGACCCTGTCTCCTAAGTGCGAAAGGACGGGGGGGAAATAGGAAAGGGGGGGAGATAAGAAGGGGCAGAACAGTCAGGAATGTGGCAAAAGTGACTCATTGGGGAAAAAGATAAGTTTTGAGCAACTTCCTAAAGAGGAGATATTGCGGTTCTAGTCACAGGTCATGGGGAAGCAGGTTCCAGAGACGTGCAGTGTGGACCGCGAAACGTCTTCCTCCAGAGCGGGCTTTCTTGTGCCTGGGGGTCGTGATGAGGTTTTCCGTGACCGAACGGAGGGGTCTTGTGGGTTTGTAGGGTATAATGAATTTCCTGAGGACAAGGGGGCCTTGATTTCGTAGTAATTTGTGAGCCAGGCATAGAGCCTTAAATTTGACCCGCTCCCTTATCGGTAGCCAATGGAGGAGTTTTAGGGCCGGTTTAGCCGAAGCTCTGGCAGGGGTGTTTGTGAGAATCCGCGCCGCCATGTTCTGGATTCTCTGGAGCTTGTTCAGCGTTGCTTCGGGGGCGCCCAGATAGATCACATTGCTGTAATCCAGCCTTGAGAGTATTAGCCCTTGGATAAGCAGTTTTTGGGATTTAAGCGGTAGTAGGGGCAGGACTTTCCTCAGTGATTTCAGAAGCCCGAAGCAGATCCCTGCTACTGTCTTTGCTTGTGTAGTGAACGTGAGGTTTTTGTCAAGCCACACACCAAGACTTTTTACTTCTTCTTTTGGAGCAGGGGGGGGCCCCATACAGGCTGGCCAGATGTTGGAGGAGAGTGTGAGTCCTTTCGGGCCAAGGAGCAGAACCTCAGTTTTTGTCCCGTTTAATTTCAGGGCCGAGCTGTTCATCCAGCCGTGGACCTGCGTGAGGCAGTTGAGTAAGTCAGCTGATTGTTGTCTAGGGTGGGATAGCGACACCACTAATTGAGTGTCGTCCGCGTAGCTTACTACGCCCACTCCGAACGGGGTGATAACCTCCTCCAATGTGGACATGTAGATATTGAATAATGTTGGGCTCAGGGAGGAGCCCTGAGGCACCCCACATTGGAGGGGAATTTCGGAGGAGCGAGCGTTTTTCTCCCAGATCTGATAGTTCCGTTGGGTCAGAAAAGATGATAGCCAGGAGAGTGCCAGGCCATCTACACCAACTCTCTTGAGTCTTCTGATGAGAAGTTGGTGGTTAACGGTATCAAAGGCCGCACTTAGGTCGAGGAGGATCACTGCCACTGACCCCCCTTCGTCCAGTAGTGTTCTGGCCTCCTCCACCGCCGCCAGGAGGGCGATGTCGGTGCCCTGCCCCGGGCGGAAGCCCGTCTGGGAACTGTTTAGTTTGTTATTGTCCTCCAGGAACTGGGAAAGTTTCCTGTTAACCAGCTTTTCAGCAATCTTGCTGATTCCTGGGAGTAGGGAGATGGGCCTATAGTTGGCTAGATTTTCGGGGTCGAGGGAAGGTTTTTTTAATAGAGCTTTTACGACCGCTGTCTTCCAGCTCGGTGGTACAACAGCCTGTTGGAATGAGGCGTTGATCAACTGGGTCAGAGAGGGAATAACCGTGGGGGCTACCTCCTTGAGGATCCGAAGTGGGGCGGGGTCCCTGGGGGATCCGCTCTTTATGGTTTGTAGCGTGCTGCCCACTTCTTCGACCGTGACTTGGCCCCAAGAGGAAAGGCAGCTGGGTATCGATGAGTGTGGGAGGTCATTTTCTTCGCAATGATCGGCAGTGGGGATTGTATCCAATATTTTTTGGATTTTTTCATGGAAGAAGTTGGCCAGTTGTTGGCATTTTTCCTGGTCGGCTCTGGGGTCTGTGGGGTGTCTCGGTCCCGGATCTGGGGTTGTGAGGAGTTCTTTAAGGATAACGTAAGATTCCTTGCTTGAGCTTGCCGCTTTCTCTATTCTTTCCTGGAAAAAGGAGCTTTTGGTTTTCCGAATCATGGTTTTATACCTCGAGAGAGAATTCATATAGGCCTCTTTGTTTGGTAGCGTTTTATTTTTCCTCCAAGAACGCTCCGTTCTCTTACATTCTTGGCGCAGTGCTTTGAGCTCTGGGGTGTACCATGATGTAGGCGATACTCTTTTGGGGTGTTTAAAAGAAGTAGTTTTGGGGTAGGAGGGTATTGAGAGAGGAAGTGATCCATTCGTTGAACTGCGTGTCAGCCTCACACACACTCCCACCCTCACACACCATCACCCTCACACCCCCTCACCCTCACACCCCCTCACACCCCCTCACCCTCACACCCCCTCACCCTCGCACCCCCTCACCCCCTCACCCTCACACCCCCTCAACCTCACCCCGTCACACCCCCATACCCACCACCCTCACACCCCCTCACTCTCACACTCCATCACACACACCCTCACCCTCACACACCCACCCTCACACACCCTCACCCTCAAACCCCCTCACCCTCACACACCCTCACCCTCACACACCCTCACCCTGACACCCCCTCACCCTCACATGCCCTCAACCTCAACCCCTCACACCCACCACCCTCACACACCCTCACTCTCACACCCCCTCACCCTCACACACACCCTCACCCTCACACACTCCTTCACACACCCTCACCCTCACACACCCTCACCCCCGTCACCCTCACCACGTCACCCTCACCCTCTCACACCCCCTCACCCTCACACCCCCTCACCCTCACACCCTCACACCCACACCCTCACACCCCCTCACCCTCACACCCTGTCACCCTCACCACGTCACCCTCACCCTCTCACACCCCCTCACCCTCACACCCTCACACCCCCTCACCCTCACACCCCCTCACCCTCACACCCTCACACCCACACCCTCACACACCCTCACCCTCACACACCCTCACCCTCACACCCCCACCCTCACACACCCTCACCCTCACACCCCCTCACCCTCACACACCCTCACCCTCACACACCCTCACCTCACACCCCCTCACCCTCACACCCCCTCAACCTCACCCCCATCACACCCCCATACCCACCACCCTCACACCCCCTCACTCTCACACTCCCTCACACCCCCCCTCACCTTCACACACCCCTTTTCACCCCCTCACCCTCACACACCCTCACCCCGGTCACTCTCACCCCATCACCCTCACACCCTCACACCCCCTCACCCTCACACTCACACCCTCACCCTCACAACCCCACACCCTCACCCTCACACACCCTCACCCTCACATACCCTCACCCTCATACCCCCTCACCCTCACACACCCTCACACACACCCTCACACACACCCTCACCTTCACACACCCTCACCCTCACACACCCTCTCACCCTCACCCTCACACACCCTCAAACACCCTCTCACCCTCACCCTCACACACCCTCTCACCCACCCTCACCCTCCCTCACCCTCACACCCCCCACCCTCACACACCCTCACCCTCACACCCCCTCAACCTCACCCCCCTTCACTCTCACATTCCTTCACCCTCGCCGCCCCTTACCTTCACACCCCCTCACCCTCACACCCTCTCATCCTCACCCTGACACACCCTGACACACCCTCTCACCCTCAACCTCACACACCCTCTCACCCACCCTCACACCCCCTCACCCTCACACCCCCTCAACCTCACACTCCCTCACCCACCCACACCCATACCCCCATCACCCTCACACCTCCTCACTCTCACACACCCTCACCCTCACCCCCTCACATCCCCACACCCCCACCCTCACACCCCCTCACTATCACACCCCCTCACACACCCTCACCCTCACACACCCTCACTCACCCTCTCACCCTCACACACCCTCAAACCCCCCACCCTCACACTGACTCACCCTCACATCCCATCACCCTCACACACCCTCACACCCACACCCTCACACACCCTCATCCACCCTCACCCTCACACCCCCTCAACCTCACACCTCTCACCCTCACACCCCCTCACCCTCACCCCCTCACATCCCCACACCCCCACCCTCACACACCCTCACTATCACACCCCCTCACCCTCACACCCCTCACCCTCACACACCCTCACCCCCATCACCCTCACCCATGTCACCCTCACACCCCCTCACACCCCTCGCCCTCACACACCCTCACCCTCACACCCCTCACCCTCCCACGCTCACACCCCCTCACCTTCACACCCCCTCACCCTCACACCCCCACACCCTCACACACCCTCTCACCCTCACACACCCTCTCACCTACCCTCACCTACCCTCACACCCCTCACCCTCACACCCCCTCACCCTCACACCCCCTCTCCCTCACACCCCACACCCTTACACCCTCACACCCCCACCCCCTCACACCCCCACCCTCACACCCCCTGTTAGACGGGGACCTGGAGGGTCGGCCGAGCACAGTGATCGCACAGACAGGTAACTTCCCCCCCACAGATGGACACCACACAAAGCTTATGGTAACACCTTTTATAGGCACTTCGGGTAGTAGAGTGGTACGATACAGGGCGATCAGGACACGATGATCCTCTCAATTCTAGTCTCTAGTAAGGGAAGGGGGTAGCGGGACAGTCTTGGTACCCACGGGTACGGGTGTGTAACGGTGATAGCTCACAATCCTCGAGCTCGGTGTTCGGATGGGTCAGACCGCGGCAGCGCCGGCAGGTCCCGAAGAGGTCGTAGGTGGCACGGGCCGCGGCAGCGCCAGCAGGTCCCAACGAGGATGAAGGTTACAACGGGCCGCGGCAGCGCCAGCAGGTCCCACGAGAATGCAGGTTGCAACGGGCCGCAGCAGCGCCAGCAGGTCCCACGAGAATGCAGGTTGCAACGGGCCGCGGCAGCGCCAGCAGGTCCCACGAGGATGAAGGTTACAACGGGCCGCGGCAGCGCCAGCAGGTCCCACGAGAATGCAGGTTGCAGAGGGCCGCGGCAGCGCCAGCAGGTCCCACGAGGATGAAGGTTGCAGAGGGCCGCGGCAGCGCCAGCAGGCAGGACAATAGTTCACAAGGCAGGGCTGTGGCAGCGCCAACAGTCCGTCAAGGATGAGTTCGTCGCGGTGTCTCTCGACTCCAGGATACACCTGCCTTCCTGTCCTGGGGCTGCCTCAGTTATAGGTCTGGCGCCCTTTGATGTCCGGACCCTCGCTCTTGGAGGTCGGGAGGTCTGGGATGAGGGAGTCCAGACACCCAGCAGGGGGGTGGAGCCAGCGCCCGAGGAGGCTGGGGGTGCTCGGCACCTGGCGGGGGAGAGCCGTCGACACTTCGTACTCCCATTGACCTGCCAAGTGGGCCGTTCACCTCCTGGGTGGAGGGTGGTGCCGGGATGTCGGGGCCTGGCCAGGCCCAGGGTTGGGGTCGGGCTGAGGCCGCGCGGCCGCGTGGTGCCGTGTCCAAGATGGCGGCTGGGCCGGGCAATGGTGCTGACGGTGGCCCGGGCCCTGTCCTGCGGGGAGGGAGCGAGCCCTTCATGTGGCCTGTCCAACATGCGTCCCCCCCAGCTGAAGGCGGGGAGAGTCACCCATCTTCTTGGGGACTCTCCTCGTTGAGGCGGAAAAAGCGGGACAGGCCATCCGCGTTGGCGTGGTCTTGGCCGGGTCGATGTTCCACAGTGAAGTCCATCCCCTGCAGGGAGATGGACCAACGTAGTAGTTTCGGGTTTTCCCCCCGCATCTGCATGAGCCATTGCAGGGGTCGATGATCGGTCTGGACCCGGAAGTGGGTGCCGAAGAGATAAGGCCGGAGCTTTTTGAGGGCCCACACCACGGCGAAGGCCTCCCTCTCGATGGTGCTCCAGCGTCGTTCTCGGGCCAGGAGCCGTCTGCTGATGAAAGCCACTGGCTGGTCAAGTCCTTCGGGGTTCAGCTGGGAAAGGACTGCCCCAACGCCATGGTCGGAGGCATCTGTTTGGACGATAAATTCCCGACTGTAGTCGGGGGCCTGGAGCACCGGGGCGGAGCACATGGTGGCCTTCAGCTTCTCGAAGGCCGCTTGACAGTCTGGGGTCCAGTTGACCTTCTTTGGTTGGTTTTTGGAGGTGAGTTCCGTGAGGGGCCCTACGATGCTGCCATAGTCCCTCATGAACCGTCGGTAGTAGCCCGTGAGTCCCAAGAAGGCGCGGACCTCGGTCTGGGTGATGGGGGACTGCCACGACTGGATGGCCGCGATCTTGAGTTGCAGAGGGGCCACCAGACCGCTTCCCACCTGGTGCCCGAGATAGGTCACGGACCCCTGGCCAATTTGGCATTTGCTGGCCTTGATCGTGAGGCCAGCTCGTTGGAGGGCCTGTAGCACCTCTCGGAGGTGGTGGAGGTGGTCGGACCAGTGGTGGCTGTACACAGCGATATCGTCCAGGTAGGCGGCGCTGAATCCTTCGAGTCCTGCCAGGACCTGGTTTACTAGCCGCTGAAAGGTTGCTGGGGCATTCTTCATGCCGAATGGCATGACCTTGAAGTGATAGTGGCCATCCGGGGTAGAGAATGCAGATCGTTCTTGGGCCCGGGTGTGAGACCGATCTGCCAGTAGCCCGCTGTCAGGTCGAAGATGCTGAGGTAGCGGGCAGCTCCCATGCGGTCGATTAGTTCATCTGCTTGTGGAAAAGTAAATTTTGCCATGTTCTGTGTCCCTACGCCTCATCCATCATGTGTTATGTGTGCATGATCAATATGCATATGTTATTCCCCATTTCTGATTAAAGACGCAATTACAGTTGTGTCCACCTCTAGTATGATAGTTTCCAGTCCTCGTGAATACTACGAATATCAGGCCTATGTAAGTAATGTTGCCACGTTTCTCAGTGTGCACGTTATTCAATTATAAAGTCCCCGTTTCCAGGCCTCAAAAAGGGCCCGGACCACAGATTCAGCTCCTGTCTCCTGAAAGCCTCGCTGAGGAGCGATACAGCCCCCACCTGTATCCTCGACCCTTCACTTACTTCCTGCCTTGCAGTGCCCGGTGCACCCCGGCTCTGCCTCTGAGTCTGCCAAAAGTATGTTATAGTTCCTGCTATCAGTTCAGTCCTCCTCCTCTGCATTCCTAAGCTACTGAACTGCATCAATAGTTTCCGTCATTGTCTAGCCTTCTCGTCTCCATGTTAGAGAAATACTGTATTTAATGGTCATTTAATATTCTTCACGCACTACATGTAGAATAATGCATGGTCCAGTCTTAGAATCAAGTTAGCCTCTCCCCTCATGACTTCTAGTTTATATCAACATGTTCCCTAAACATTAGATACCAGATAGGGTTTAGGTACATGTCGCTCCGACCCTCCAGACTCTAGTCTCTGCTCCTAGCACAGAGTTCGTAGCCCCCAGCTTCTCCTAGTAACACGTCATTGCCAGTTTTCGCGCACCATTAGGTTAGAGGTCCCGGCTCCTTAGGTAGCCCCCTCCTATGTGTCCGCCCATTCATGACATATTCTGTTACGTTTGCATCACATGTCTGAGTAAACTCCCAGTTACACCTCTTATTACTTTTATCTCTCGCGACTGCTACGCGTCACGCCTTCTACTCCACCTACTGTTACGCCTACTGCGATGTACTGCTATGTGTTTGCGCTATGTATATAAGTCAATGTTTTGTTATTAAATGTTAGCGCGCTCATCCCAGACCCAGCCCCAGCAGCTGCTGGGCCTCTTTTCCCCTGCTGGGCCCCAGTTGTCCTGCTGGGCCTTATTGTCCTATTCCCATGCAGGTTGTCCTGATCCTGTCCTTATGCTGTAATAAACCTGCAGAAACTCCTACTACCTCGAATCTTGACTCTTATTTATTGAGCTATCTGTTATGCTATAAGTCTAGTCAAAAATAGGGTATTATTTATTTATTTACCACATAATGGCGCCCGAACAGGGACTTGCCCTTTCCCCACGCGTCGGTGAAGCCACGCCGACCCCCTGACCCTCTGCAGTCGTGACGGAACCATACTGGCCAAGTGCAGATATTTCTGCTTCAAAGTATCCCTCAGGCCCACGGAGGAGACGGAGGAGGCGGTCCAGCATCCGAACGAGACGGTGGAGGAACGCGGCGAGTCCCGACCAGAGCCCAAGCCGAGAGTCCAAGGTCCGAGGTATCCGGAGGCCCACCCGTAACTAAAGTCCGAAGTCCGAAGTTCGTCGTCGTCGTCCAGTCCAGTCCGAGGCTTTCCGTTCCGTGCTGCCCGGTGAGTACCATTGCTGGGGTAGTGTCTAGACAGGGTCAGTCTAAATTGATTCCTGGTCCGTGGGTTGGTGGTACCCAAGCCCACAAACGAAGTGTTCACCTAGGTGGATACGGGTCTTGATGTGTTCCTTTATGGGACCGGTATGTTCCGTACTGTTACAGCAGTGCATCCAGTAATTCTAGTCTGTTCCGTTCTCGAGAATTCTGTTCTGTTTCTGTTTTCAGTATTTCCAGGTAGTATTCTGTTCGAACTGTTATTTATAATGTTGTTCAATGTATTTTCAATGTCGTGGTATGCCTGAATTGTTTTCCCAATTGTTACTGTTTTTCGTGTATTGTATTGTGTTCCGATTCAAGTTTAGAATGCCGCTCTTTTCCAAATTACGTCAGTTAAAAACTAGAAAGGGTCTGTTGGAAGCAGCAGTTCCTGTTCCGCCTAGGGACAGTCCAGGTCACTTTATGTATCAGAAACATGGCATAAGCGCCATATTGTATCTAGATTTATGGGTAGAGTATACCAAACAGTTAGAAGAAAAGTATAGATGGCCCGTATCGGGTACATGGGATGCCGAATGTATCATGCGAGTAGAAGAAGCATTATGGAAAAAGAAAGCCAGACAGTCACAGAAAGATGCCATCGAGTTATGGCGTAAGGAAGCGCATAGAAGAACGGAAAAGGAAGTCAGAAAGTCAGAGTTAAGTAGAGAATCCCAAGAACGAGCCCAAGAAAGAGAATTAATCGAGATAGGTGAACAAGTCAAAGCCGAACAGTCAGACAGACAGAGGCATGCCCTTATTAAGGGTATGTATCCTCTCCTTGCCGAAGGCTTGCCAAAAGCGACCCCAGAGGCATCCAGTAATTTCCCGCCACCATTAGTTCCGACCAAGCTACGTCACAAACCGACCGCAGCTGATATTTTTATTTCGTCCTATTTGGACGACACAGTTCCAGAATATGCAAATCCAGTTCGCGCTCCGCCTGTCCCTGTAAATCAGGCACTTCCCGTTTCTCCAGACACCGGAGTACCTGTTACGGTACCCCCGGGTCAGCCAGCCATACAAGTTCAGCCCACGTTACAATTACCGACCCTGCAAGCACGAAGAATGTCAGTCGACGATTCTAGTCTAGGGGCCGCAGGAGGAGGTCCTCCTCAAACCCCGCCGCCACACAAGCGTTTGTCAGCACTCGAATTACATGCTCAAGCATCACAGCGTACTCCAAAAAGTAATAAGTCAGTTACAGAAATCAGACAAGCCCTTGCCGAATGCGTCTATGACACAGTCCCAGGCGAGTATAATATGGTTTTATATTCCGTACGCGTAAGAAGGGTGACCGAGTATCTAGTCACCTTACCAAATATGAAAGAAGATCTAGACAGAATATATCGTTTCATCCGTACAGGGGATGATCCAGAAAGTATTGGCGAGATTATGTCTCAAAGGAAAGCCGAGATTCAGCTCATGGTATTAAAGTTCCTGATCAATTGTCTAATAAGAGAACAAGATTACCCGTCTAAAGATCCCGCCGAAATGAGAATCCTGACAAGGTGGAGTGATAATATAGCCGAGGGTAAGCACAAGACCATTAGTGCCATGGAAAGTATGTACAAGAAAATTCGTAAAGAAGTAATAAGGTTACACGAACAGCGTAAAGCAGCACAAGTAAGCGAGAAAGAAAGTATCTCTGATCCTGAAGAGGAAGAGAACGAGAATCCCGCCAGAATAGCGTATGTAGGAAAATCCAGATTTCCAGATCGCCATTTACGTCCAGAACCTAAGTCTATTTTTCATCATCCAGCACGAGAGCCTCGTTCTCTAGAACAAGTATTTCAAGCTACCGATCACATTCTGAAATCACGAGTCGGTTATAGCGAATTAAGTACCATGCATGAACAAGAACTAGCCCGATCAGCAGTCCGATGGATTACTGATTCTACCACTTTTCCAGACGAAATAGTGGCACAAATGTTTCTGAAACTGCCCCCAGCCGAGCAACGACTGGTGGGTATGTATATGATCCAGCACCTCATTACCCTGTATGAGGGTCAACATTCTGATCCAGGCCCGTTACATGATATCCTGAACGAGTTACTCCAGTACAGATGGAGAGGTCTAGGTACCGATTTAATTAGTGTCATTCTAGAACAGCGCCACAAGTATAGAACGTTTCTGAACCCGCATTTTGTTCATGTCTCACCCTCAGAAAGTAAACCATTTTACATAGACAGACAGAATCCGCTACGAGAAGTCCACCCAGTCCAGGGGGCGGGTGGCGTAATGCAACGAGTGTTTGTATACACTCCGATATCAAAGATGGAACTTCTTGAAATGAAGAAATTAATTCCCTGTCATGACAAAGATCCAGCGGGGTTCCATAGAGAATTAAAAGACATGCTCCGTATGGGAGAATACACTTACCCAGATATCATTAAAATGTTAAAGGTCCTGCTACCCGCAGGGGTGTATGAAAAGTTAAAGGAAAAAGAATGGGAGGTGGGAGAGAAAAAGATCGATTGGACAGCTCTAGAAGCTGAAGACAAGGCACGAGTACCAGGTACCGGTCTTGGAGATAAATGTAAAGAATTACCAGAATTATTGATTCAAGTTTTACCCAGATTATTGACAACCAGGAAAGAAGACTGGGATGCAATCTCAGCCTGTAAACAGAAACAAGATGAGGATATTAGTGATTTTTATTCTAGATTTGAGAAATGTTTCAGTATTAACAGTGGTCTCAAGACAAGTAGTGAGTCATACCCTCATCTTTTCGTTACCAAATTAGTCGAGAATTCAAGTCCACAAATTAAAAACCGAGTTTTGAAAGTCGAAAGCACCTGGCAAGCAAATAGTCCGTCCCAGATGCTCCAGATGCTTCAGTATCACCAGAATAGAATCAGAGAAGAGCAAGAACACGAAAGAAAACGTATGAAAGACACGAAAATGAAAGTACTAGTTGCACAGTCTATTCCTCAAGACAGTCAGAAGAGAGATCCGAATCAAGCCAGTCACCCTGCGGCTCCCGTTAAAGGGAACTGCAATTATTGTAAACAGCCAGGTCATTTTATAAACGAGTGTGCAGTTCTGAAACACAACATAGCTACTGGTAAGACTAAAGAAAGACCACGTCCGCCTAGACAAGAACAAGTTTCACAGACTCCTCAGTCACAGAATGCACAACAGACAGTTACAGTACCGCAGCCTATTGCTGCAACACAGCACGTTACATCACAGATGTACCAGTATGCACAGTCCGAGTATCCAGAGTACCAGTCATATTCATGAAACAGCCTAGAGAGGGAGGTAGGCTTGCCTCTCATAGAGATACCTGTAGACCAAGAAGGTCCCTATGTTCATAGTCAAGTATTAGGGAAAGACAGAAAGTTTTTGATCGATACAGGGGCAAGTAGGACCACAATTAGTCACGCCGAAGTTCCAGGGGCTCCGCTCTCAGGCTCAAGAAATGTTTCCCTTGGATTTTCAGGAAAACCCATAGTTAATGAGATATCAAAGCCAGTTACTCTAGAAGTAGGTCCATTGTCCCGTACTACTGATCTGTTACTTACTAAGTCATGTCCAGAAAATCTATTAGGCATTAAGACACTGAAAGAATTAGGTGCAGTTATTTGCTGTTCCCCAGAGGGAATACGTCTGTTCCTACGTGACTTTAAGGGTCACTATGTATTACGAGATTTTGATTCAAGATTGTCTAATGTTCCGCAGCATTTATGGGCGCAAGGTCCAACTGATGTAGGTTACATGCAAATCACACCCTATCGTGTGACTCTCAAACCAGGTGTAGTGTTACCCCGAATCAGGCAGTACAGATTGCCACCTGAGGCTGTAGCAGCCTTATCCAAAATTATTGACGAGCTCATGGCTCAAGGAGTAGTTGTAGAAACTGACTCCAATGTATGCAATTCTCCGATCATTCCAGTCATGAAACGTACTGATCCAAATGCACCCCCAGTATATCGATTAGTGATTGATTTACGAGAGCTTAATAAATGTATTATTCCTCAGTACCCAGTTGTCCCAGACATTTCTTCCCTGTTGACAGCCATTGATTCCGAAGCCATGTTTTTCACTGTTATAGACCTCAAGAATGCATTTTTTAGTGTTCCAATTCATCCAGACAGCCAGTTTCTTTTCGGATTTTGTTTAAATGGAAGGAGCTATATGTTTACACGCGCTCCTCAAGGTTTCACAGAAAGCCCTAGTATTTACAGTCAAGCACTCAAGAGACAACTAGACAACATTCACATGCCAACTGACACTGCCCTGCTCCAGTATGTCGATGATCTACTGATCACAGCCCGTTCTGAACGTGACTGCGAGCGTACATCACTTACAGTTCTGTATTTCCTTGCCGAGATGGGACACAAGGTGTCACCTTCGAAGCTTCAATTCTGTGTCCAGCAAGTGGTATACTTAGGACACTTGCTGTCCAAGAGGGGTA
Organism: Lissotriton helveticus; assembly: GCF_964261635.1. Classification (NCBI taxonomy): domain Eukaryota; kingdom Metazoa; phylum Chordata; class Amphibia; order Caudata; family Salamandridae; genus Lissotriton; species Lissotriton helveticus. Next base: position 546,686,755 of record NC_136070.1, read on the forward strand.
GGCAGTTGACACCCGACCGTATCCAGTTAATAGCGAGTCTTCCCCAGCCCAGAACCCAGAAGGAGGTACGTGCCTTTATCGGCCTTACTTCTTATTGTAGACAATGGATTCCCCAGTATGCATTCCTAGCCAAGCCACTGATACAGTTAACGACACAGGAGGCAGCCGTATCGACTGTCCTCCCTTGGACATCTGACCATACACTTAGTTTCAACGAGTTAAAGAAAGCCCTATGTCAAGCTCCAGTTCTAGCTACACCGAACTACAGTAAGCCTTTTACACTTTTCGTTACAGAACGCGAAGGTACAGCATTATCTGTTCTCACACAAGATCAAGCAGGTCAATACAAGCCCTGTGCTTATTTTTCGAGCACATTAGATCCAGTCGCCCAGGCGTTGCCTGCGTGCCTCAAGTCAGTTGCAGCCACAGCACTAGCTATCAGACAAAGTGATTCCATAGTTTTAGGACATTTCCTGACAGTACAGGTTCCACATTCAGTAGAAGTTCTTTTAAACCGAACACAAACTCAGCACCTGACAATTGCACGTTTAACAGGTTATGAATTGACACTGTTCCAGCCACACATAGAAATTAGACGCTGCAACGTCCTGAATCCTGCTACACTGTTACCATCAGTTAGTTCAAATCCAGACACACATGATTGTGTGGAAGTAGTTAACATTACGACAAAGCCAAGACAAGACCTGACAGATATTCCGTTACCAGATCCTGACCTGACACTTTATGTGGATGGTTCATGTATGAGAACTAGTACAGGAGAACTAGTCGCCGCGTATGCAGTGACTACTGACACTGAAGTTATTGAAACACACCGTATTGACACCCTGTCCGCTCAAGCAGCAGAGCTAGTTGCTCTGACACAAGCCTGTATACATGCCAAGAACCTGAAAGTTAATGTTTACACAGATTCACGTTACGCATTCGGAGTTGTACACGACTTCGGAGTGCTCTGGCAGGAGAGAGGTTTTATGACTTCTCATGGAACCAAGATTCAGCATGGTCTCCTTATTCAAGCCCTGTTAGATGCCATACATTTACCGACATCTATTGCTATCATGAAGTGCAAAGCACATACGAAAGTTACTGACATTATTTCCCAAGGTAATGATTTAGCAGACCGCACAGCCAAGCTTACAGCACAGACTCCAGACATTCCAGTTAATCAGACACATATTCCAGATCTGACTACATGCATGACAGTTAAGGACCCTACTCAAGATGTTATAGATATCCAGTCACATGCTACTCCCGATGAAATCAAGAAATGGTCTGTACAAGGAGGGGTCCAGACAGATCAAGGATGGTTAACGAAGGGTAGAGCCACATGGTTTCTCCCCGATTCTATGGTTCAAGTCATTATCAATACCGCACATAGTCCAGCACATTTAGGAGAAAAAGCTATGTTAGACAGTATCCAGAACATTTGGTTCAATAAGCATTTACGAGCTGCAGCCAAGCAGAAAGTCCGTACCTGTATGATATGTTGTCAGTTTAATCCAGGTAAAAGTGTCCCGGTGGAACAAGGTGGTTTCCAGCCCCCTGACCACCCTTTTGAGGTCCTCCAGATGGATTATATTCAAATGGAGCGATGTCGAGGTTTCAAGTATGTCCTTGTAGTTGTATGCGCTTTGTCCAGATGGACAGAAGCATATCCAGTCCCAGATTACACAGCCGCGACCACTGCCAAGCAGTTGGTTCGTGAATTTTTCCCTAGATATGGACTCCCTAGAGTCGTATATTCTGATAACGGCCAGCCATTCTCATCCGAACTCATGAAACATGTTTCCCTTTTGTTAGGATACCAGTGGAAGTTCCATTGTGTACGCCATCCAGAAGCAGCTGGACTAGTCGAAAGGCATAATCAGACTCTGAAAATCCGTATAGCAAAAGTCTGTAAAGACAAGGGTGTGGACTGGTTAGTAGCTTTGCCAGTCGCTCTGTTTTACATGCGTATGGTCGCACATTCCAGATCAGGTCTGTCCCCGTATGAGGTCGTTTTCGGCCGCCCTCCTAACATGTGGGGTACTCCTAGACCCCGAAGTATTACCGATGTTTCATGTAATATGCTGACAGATTACCTAGCTTCCTTGATGTCTGCCCTCAACTCATGTCGTTCACAGGTTGCCGCCGCATTTCCAGACAATACCGAGGTGGCACCGCACGAGATCGTTCCAGGCTCCCTTGTAATGATCAGAAATTTCGACAGGTCAAGTCCGCTGGAACCACGTTGGAAGGAGCCACGTCAGGTCCTCTTGACCACCCGAACTGCCGTCAAGTTGGAAGGCAGGAAGGGGTGGGTCCACCTTTCTCATGTAAAACTTTTCAAAGGACCGAAACCAGTCTTTAAAAACATTCCCAAGAACATTTCCCAGGATTCGAAGGATTGCCAGAACATTGTTTTAAAGGACTGTCCCGCACAAGACATTGTTACAACCCCTCCCTTGTTAGAGAAAACTCCGCAACAGGAGTATAAGTTAAAGCTCAGGTCTAATAAGTCAGCCAGTTTGATTGTATAAGTCCTCCCCTAGGTGAAACGGTTAGACTGTTTCTGACATGTATAAAATAGACCCCCATAGTGAGAGAGTCAGTCAAAGTTCAATCAAATGTATCGTTTTTCTGAGTTTCATATTATTTCTCAGCATAATGATTTCCTGCACCAGCTATGCTTTCTATTTGTGTTTTCCAGTTCCTCATGTAAATATGTCTGCTCATGCTACAGTAGAGCACACGTTTAGTGATCTGCCTCCTCACGAATATTCATACCGCCTCGCCATGCGTAATAACACATTTATCCGTATGTTACATTATTCACACCAGACCAGCAATGCCACTAATTGTTGGGTGTGTGGTCGACTCCCCCCTTTCCAGACACCGAAGGGAGTTCTGCCACTCTTTCCTTATCCATTCTCACACAATGGTTCGTGTGGAGCATGGTCCACGTTAACGTCATCCTCAACAGATATGTCTTTTCTTAACAGTACATGTTTCCCAGACAAGCAAGGTTTCCCCCACAGAACAGGTTTAGATTTAGAAAATGAAGTATATAATTTAGGAAATTATTCGTCGAATTTCATGGTTCTGAATGTTCAGTCTGATACTACTCCAGACTCACCCGCTATTTCAGTACTACCAGTCAAAGGCGAATTATGTGTCCGTAGTTATGGTTCTGTACATATAGGTCATAGTGAATGTACTACTGTTATCCAGTATAGTGACAGTGGGAAATCTATTTTCAAAGCTTCACGTCATTCTTATTTTGTTTGTGGTCAAACTGCATATGTCCGTCTGCCTCTCGATTGGGAGGGAACCTGTTACATTGCTTTCCTACTGCCACCTGTTTTTCTAGCCCCACCTGACTATCATAGGAATTCTTTCTTAGTACACACTAGACACAAGAGAAATCTCCCGATTGTCGATTATACTGAAACCGCCGCAGAGCAATTTATTGATATAGATAAAGGTGTTTTTCCTTATTTAGGTACAGTTGTAAATAGTAAGCTTATTCGTAGGTTAACAAGAACCCTTGAAGCAGTAGTAGATGAGACTGCCTCCGCTCTAAGTAACTTAACTGAAGAGCAATCCTTTATGAGAATTGTCGTTTTGCAGAATCGTCTCGTCCTTGACGTCATACTGGCCGATAGGGGCGGGGCCTGTAGAATTCTCGGATCCAGTTGTTGCATTTTCATTCCAAATAACGCGCCGTCTGTTTATTCAGCTATAACCAGACTCCATAAAATTGCCCATCTGTTACACCAAGATCCAGGCACCTGGACATGGTCCGGTTGGTTCTGGAATGTAATTTCCGCATGGGGATGGAAAGTCCTGTCCTTTCTAGGTGTTGCAGTAGCGATCATATTTAGTTGCTGCCTCTGTATACAATGTGGCCCTGCGATTTGCAGCATGTGTGCTACCTCTTGTATTCCCAGTCCCAAGCCCTGTTCTAAATCCCGTTCCAAGACAATTCGAGACGAGCAAATGGTACTGTATGAAATGATAGACGGTATCATGAATATTGATGTTTCCTGATGGAAACGTAGTGACAAGGAGGGAATGTGGAAAAGTAAATTTTGCCATGTTCTGTGTCCCTACGCCTCATCCATCATGTGTTATGTGTGCATGATCAATATGCATATGTTATTCCCCATTTCTGATTAAAGACGCAATTACAGTTGTGTCCACCTCTAGTATGATAGTTTCCAGTCCTCGTGAATACTACGAATATCAGGCCTATGTAAGTAATGTTGCCACGTTTCTCAGTGTGCACGTTATTCAATTATAAAGTCCCCGTTTCCAGGCCTCAAAAAGGGCCCGGACCACAGATTCAGCTCCTGTCTCCTGAAAGCCTCGCTGAGGAGCGATACAGCCCCCACCTGTATCCTCGACCCTTCACTTACTTCCTGCCTTGCAGTGCCCGGTGCACCCCGGCTCTGCCTCTGAGTCTGCCAAAAGTATGTTATAGTTCCTGCTATCAGTTCAGTCCTCCTCCTCTGCATTCCTAAGCTACTGAACTGCATCAATAGTTTCCGTCATTGTCTAGCCTTCTCGTCTCCATGTTAGAGAAATACTGTATTTAATGGTCATTTAATATTCTTCACGCACTACATGTAGAATAATGCATGGTCCAGTCTTAGAATCAAGTTAGCCTCTCCCCTCATGACTTCTAGTTTATATCAACATGTTCCCTAAACATTAGATACCAGATAGGGTTTAGGTACATGTCGCTCCGACCCTCCAGACTCTAGTCTCTGCTCCTAGCACAGAGTTCGTAGCCCCCAGCTTCTCCTAGTAACACGTCATTGCCAGTTTTCGCGCACCATTAGGTTAGAGGTCCCGGCTCCTTAGGTAGCCACCTCCTATGTGTCCGCCCATTCATGACATATTCTGTTACGTTTGCATCACATGTCTGAGTAAACTCCCAGTTACACCTCTTATTACTGTTATCTCTCGCGACTGCTACGCGTCACGCCTTCTACTCCACCTACTGTTACGCCTACTGCGATGTACTGCTATGTGTTTGCGCTATGTATATAAGTCAATGTTTTGTTATTAAATGTTAGCGCGCTCATCCCAGACCCAGCCCCAGCAGCTGCTGGGCCTCTTTTCCCCTGCTGGGCCCCAGTTGTCCTGCTGGGCCTTATTGTCCTATTCCCATGCAGGTTGTCCTGATCCTGTCCTTATGCTGTAATAAACCTGCAGAAACTCCTACTACCTCGAATCTTGACTCTTATTTATTGAGCTATCTGTTATGCTATAAGTCTAGTCAAAAATAGGGTATTATTTATTTATTTACCACATGGGGTGGATGGGGGGGATGGGGTGTGCGTCTGTTCTGGTGACCGCATTCAAGCCCCGGTAGTCGACGCAGAACCGGAGCTCCGGCGTGGCGCCGGGGGCGGCCGCTTTGGGGACCAGTACCACTGGGCTGGCCCAGGGGCTGTCTGAGGGCTCGATGATCCCGAGGGTGAGCATCTTGGCCACCTCCTCTTGGATGCAGGCCCGTACCCGATCTGGTACGCTGTAGGCCCGATGGCGGATAGGGGGACTGTCTCCCGTGTCCACGTCGTGTAAGCACCAGGGGGTGACCCCTGGGGTGAGGGAGAACAGGGTGGAGAACTGTAGCAGGAGGACTCGGCAGCCTTGGCGCTGTTCCAGGGTGAGGGCCTCCGAGAGTCGGACCCCGTCCACGGAGCCGTCCTTCTCCCGTGACCGTAGGAGGTCAGGGAGGGGTTCGGAGTCCTCCTCGGTTCCATTGTCGGTTGCCATCAGGAGGCTGAGTTCGGAGCGTACAAAGTGGGGTTTCAGTCTATTAGCGTGGAGGACCCGGAGAGGGTTTCGGGAAGATTCCATATCGATGAGATAGGTGACAGGGCTCTTGCGCTCGATTACTTTGAAGGGCCCCGTCCATTTGTCTTGCAGGGCGCATGGTTCGGTGGGAGACATTACCCACACTTGTTGACCGGGTTCAAATTCGATGGAGGATGCATTTCTATCGTACCACCTTTTCATGTCCTCCTGACTGGCCTCCAGGTTTGCTTTTGCCATCTCTCTGAACCTTCCGGTCTGGTTGCGGAGGGTTAGGAGGTACTTGAAAACATCTGGAGGGTTCTTTAGAGGGGGCATTTCCCAGCCTTCTTTGACTAGGCTGAGCGGGCCTCGCACCGGGTGTCCATACAAGAGTTCGAAAGGGCTGAAGCCGAGGGACTTCTGGGGGACTTCTCGGTAGGCAAAGAGAAGGCACGGTAGTAGCACATCCCACTGGCGACGGAGGGGCTCTTCCAACCCCCCAATCATCCCTTTGAGCGTGCGGTTGAACCGCTCAACCAGTCCGTTCCCTTGAGGGTGATAGGGGGTCGTGAATCGGTAGGTGACCCCACACTGTTGCCAGAGGGACTTCATGTATTTTGAGATAAAGTTCGTACCCCTGTCGCTGACGACTTCTCGGGGGAAGCCCACTCGAGAGAAGATCCCCATCAAGGCTCGACCCACTACTGGGGCTGTTATCGTACGAAGGGGGACCGCCTCAGGATAGCGGGTAGCGTGATCCACCAGGACCAGGATGAAGCGATGTCCCTGTGCTGTTCGGGGGTCCAGGGGCCCCACAATGTCTATTCCCACCCTTTCGAACGGGGTGGTCACCACGGGGAATGGTTGTAGGGGTGCCTTGAGTTTGCGGCCGCTCTTCCCACTGGCCTGGCAGGTCGGGCAGGACCGGCAATGGTTGGATACGTCGTTCCTCATTTTGGGCCAAAAAAAGTGAGTCACCAGGCGGTGGTAGGTCTTGTCTTGGCCCAGGTGCCCGGCCAGGGGGACATCGTGGGCTAGGTTCAACAGGAAGTCTCTGAAGTGGAGGGGCACCACCAGCACTCGCCCGGCCCCCAGTTCTGCGATTTTCTGTTCGCTGTACAAGAGATCATTGTCCCAATAAACCCAGTGGGCCCCGGTGGTGTCTCCTTGGCTCTGGGCGAGCGCTTGCTGTCGGAATCCCTCGAGGGAGGGGCAGGTCTTTTGCTCCTGCCGGAATTGTTCCTGGGTGGGCCCCCCTTCTTGACGCCACTGAGCCAGGTCGGGAAGCTCGGGGGGCTGTGTGGACCCCTCTGGGGTGGGGTCCGGGTGGTCGGTCTGGAGGAAGTCCTCTTCTGGAGTGATCGAGGGCGGAGGCGCTGCCCATTCTGGTTCTTCTGGTCTAGGGATGGTGCGGGTGGCCATGGACCGGGTTGTTACGCATGCCCAGTCCGGGAGACCCAACATCCCCAGATGCTCTCTTCTTTCCACAGCGGCCCACGGGGAGCTCTCGAGATCGTTCCCCAGGAGGCAGTCTACGGGGGCATCGTCACGGACAGTTACTTTCAGCATGCCGGACACTCCTCCCCATTCGAAGGGGACGCAGGCCATCCGACACAGGCTCTCCGAGTTGTCTGCCGATCGGACGGGGCAAAGTACGTTTGGTAGGATTTGTTCTGGGGTCACCAGGTGACAGCGGACGGCCGTCACACTGGCCCCGGTGTCACGCAGGGCCTCGGCCTTGCGCCCATTGATGCTCACCCATTGGCTGTACTTCCGAGTGTTGGCGGGCAGGGGAGTCCGCGGGACCATGTCTCTTCCTCCCAGGCATGCCAGGGTCATGGCGGCGGGTTCCCACTCGAACTGCTCCGACTCATAGGTCTCCGTGTCTTCGGAGATTTGTTCTTCTCCCAGGGCGGCGGCCGCCATCTGGCGGGGCCCGGGGACCTGGTTCTTCGGGCAGGTCGGGTCACTGGCATAGTGGCCGACTCGCTGGCATCGATGACACGTCACGTTAGCTCGGAACCCCAGGCGCATCGGGGGGTTTCCCCGGCCTGCTGGAGCCGGGGTGGCGTTAGTGGGTGCGGCCGGGGCGGCGTCTCTGCCCCGGCCCGGGCCTCCTCCTCCTCCTCGGGGACGATGGTGACCTTGGTTGGTTCTGTTCTGCTCATTCGGCCCACTCCGGGCCACTCGGGTGCTCTCCCACCGGTCAGCCTCGGTGGCGAGCTGCCGGGGTTCAGTCAATTTACTGTCGAGGAGGTGCTGCCTGAGCTCGACAAAGCAGTTGTTGGAGAGGTGCTCCCATACAATGAGATTGAAGAGTTGCTCGTAAGTGGTTACGTTGTTACCCTTGATCCACCCCTCGAAGGCTCGGCTGAAATAGTTCACGTATTCCAACCACGTCGTACCTGGGATCCGGGTGCAGTTGCGGAACCTCTGGCGGTACATTTCGGGTGTAAGTCCATATCGACTGAGGAGGGCGGCCTTCATATGGTCATAGGACGTCATTTGATGGTCCGGAAGCTGCAGCAGGGCATCACGACCCTCGTTGACGAATCTCCCCCATAGACCGGCTCCCCAGTCACTTCGAGCGACCCGGTGGGCGGTCATGGCAATCTCATAGGCTTTGAACCACTGCTGTATGTCGTCGTTCCGGTGATATTCTCGGACCACATCCTTGGGGATGTGGACCTTCTGCTCGGTAGGACCCGGGGAGTGCGGTTGCTCGGGCACCCCTAGGTTTTTGTTCAGTTTGCATATTTCTATCTCCGCTAGTTTGCACTCGTGCTCGTATGCCAGTCTTTTTTCTTCGAGGTCTCTCTGTCTCTGTTTTTCCTCTCGCTCTTCTCTGAGCCGTAAGTGTTCTAAGTTTATTTTTTGTTCCGCCAGTTTCAATTCTCCGTCTAATCTGAGTCGTGCCAAGTCTAACTCGTGTAATCTATTTTTTTCCCGCTCCTGGATCTCTTCATGGGAGGGGCCTGGTCTCCGTTCCTCCGTCCGGGTGGTGTTGACTTCCGGGGCTGCGGGGTCCCGGGGGGTTGCGGTATTTGTCTCTGTCCAGGCCTCTAGGGCGTTTTTGAAGTCTTCTTTTGTGCTTAGCCCGGTGGTAGCAATGCCTAAGTCCATGCAAAATTGTTTGAGCTCTCGGTGGTTGTATTCTTCCAGCTTTTCCATCTGGAACTTCTCCGCCGATCCGCTCTCTTTGGTCGTCATTGTGGTTTTAGTCGTAGGGTGAGTTACTGTCTGTACGGTACGCGTTGGTTCGGATCGCGCCGCTAGCCACCAATGTTAGACGGGGACCTGGAGGGTCGGCCGAGCACAGTGATCGCACAGACAGGTAACTTCCCCCCCACAGATGGACACCACACAAAGCTTATGGTAACACCTTTTATAGGCACTTCGGGTAGTAGAGTGGTACGATACAGGGCGATCAGGACACGATGATCCTCTCAATTCTAGTCTCTAGTAAGGGAAGGGGGTAGCGGGACAGTCTTGGTACCCACGGGTACGGGTGTGTAACGGTGATAGCTCACAATCCTCGAGCTCGGTGTTCGGATGGGTCAGACCGCGGCAGCGCCGGCAGGTCCCGAAGAGGTCGTAGGTGGCACGGGCCGCGGCAGCGCCAGCAGGTCCCAACGAGGATGAAGGTTACAACAGGCCGCGGCAACGCCAGCAGGTCCCACGAGAATGCAGGTTGCAACGGGCCGCGGCAGCGCCAGCAGGTCCCACGAGAATGCAGGTTGCAACGGGCCGCGGCAGCGCCAGCAGGTCCCACGAGGATGAAGGTTACAACGGGCCGCGGCAGCGCCAGCAGGTCCCACGAGAATGCAGGTTGCAGAGGGCCGCGGCAGCGCCAGCAGGTCCCACGAGGATGAAGGTTGCAGAGGGCCGCGGCAGCGCCAGCAGGCAGGACAATAGTTCACAAGGCAGGGCTGTGGCAGCGCCAACAGTCCGTCAAGGATGAGTTCGTCGCGGTGTCTCTCGACTCCAGGATACAACTGCCTTCCTGTCCTGGGGCTGCCTCAGTTATAGGTCTGGCGCCCTTTGATGTCCGGACCCTCGCTCTTGGAGGTCGGGAGGTCTGGGATGAGGGAGTCCAGACACCCAGCAGGGGGGTGGAGCCAGCGCCCGAGGAGGCTGGGGGTGCTCGGCACCTGGCGGGGGAGAGCCGTCGACACTTCGTACTCCCATTGACCTGCCAAGTGGGCCGTTCACCTCCTGGGTGGAGGGTGGTGCCGGGATGTCGGGGCCTGGCCAGGCCCAGGGTTGGGGTCGGGCTGAGGCCGCGCGGCCGCGTGGTGCCGTGTCCAAGATGGCGGCTGGGCCGGGCAATGGTGCTGACGGTGGCCCGGGCCCTGTCCTGCGGGGAGGGAGCGAGCCCTTCATGTGGCCTGTCCAACACCCCCTCACCCTCACACCCCCTCACACCCCCTCAAACCCCCTCACCTTCACACCCCCTCACACCCTCATACCCCCTCACCCTCACATCCCCTCACCCTCACACACCCTCAAAGCCTCACACCCTGTCACACCCTCACCCTCACACCCCCTCACCCTCACACACCCCCTTACCTTCACGCCCCCTCACCCTCACACCCCCACACCCTCACCGTCACACCCCCTCACCGTCACACCCCCTCACCTTTACACCCCCACACCCTCACACACCCTCACCCTCACACCCCATCACACTCACATACCCTCACCCCCACACACCCTCACCTCACACCCCCTCGCCCTCACACCCCCTCAACCTCACATGCCCTCAACCTCACCCCCTCACACCCACCACCCTCACACCCCCTCACCCTCACACACCCCCTCACCTTCCCACACCCTCACACACCCTCACCCCCATCACCCTCACCACGTCACCCTCACCCTCTCACACCCCCTCGCCCTCACACCCTCACACCCACACCCTCACACCCCCTCACCCTCACCCCCTCACACCCCCTCACCCTCACACCCCCACCCTCACACACCCTCACCCTCACACACCCTCACCCTCACTCACCCTCACACACCCTCACCTCACACCCCCTCACCCTCACACCCCCTCAACCTCACCCCATCACACAACCATACCCACCACCCTCACACCCCCTCACTCTCACACTCCCTCACATCCCCCTCACCTTCACACACCCCCTTTACACCCCCTCACCCTCACACACCCTCACCCCGGTCACTCTCATCCCGTCACCCTCACCCTCACACCCACACCCTCACAACCCCACACCCTCACCCTCACACACCCTCACCCTCACATACCCTCACCCTCTTACCCCCTCACCCTCACACCCCCTCACCCTCACACACCCCCTTACCTTCATGCCCCCTCACCCTCACACCCCCACACCCTCACCGTCACACCCCTTCACCGTCACACCCCCTCACCTTCACACCCCCTCACCTTTACACCCCCACACCCTCACACACCCTCACCCTCACAACCCCTCACCCTCACATTCTCTCAACCTCACCCCCTCACACCCACCACCCTCACACCCCCTCACTCTCACACCCCCTCACCCTCACACCCCCTCACCTTCACACACCCTCACCTTCACACACCCTCACCCCCATCACCCTCACCACATCACCCTCACCCTCTCACACGCCCTCGCACTCACACCCTCACACCCCCTCACCCTCACACCCTCACACCCACACCCTCACCCTCACACCCCCTCACCCTCACACCCCCTCACCCTCACCCCCCCACCCTCACACACCCTCACCCTCACACCCCATCACACTCACATACCCTCACCCCCACACACCCTCTCCTCACACCCCCTCACCCTCACCCTCACACCCCCTCAACCTCACATGCCCTCAACCTCACCCCCTCACACCCACCACCCTCACACCCCCTCACACACCCCCTCACCTTCCCACACCCTCACCCTCACACACCCTCACCCCCATCACCCTCGCCACGTCACCCTCACCCTCTCACACCCCCTCACCCTCACACCCTCACACCCACCACCCTCACACCCCCTCACCCTCACACACCCCCTCACCTTCCCACACCCTCACCCTCACACACCCTCACCCCCATCACCCTCACCACGTCACCCTCACCCTCTCACACCCCCTCCCCCTGACACCCTCACACCCACACCCTCACACCCCCTCACCCTCACCCCCTCACACCCCCTCACCCTCACACCCCCACCCTCACACACCCTCACCCTCACACGCCCTCACCCTCACTCACCCTCACACACCCTCACCTCACACCCCCTCACCCTCACACCCCCTCAACCTCACCCCATCACACAACCATACCCACCACCCTCACACCCCCTCACTCTCACACTCCCTCACACCCCCCCTCACCTTCACACACCCCCTTTACACCCCCTCACCCTCACACACCCTCACCCCGGTCACTCTCACCCCGTCATCCTCACCCTCACACCCACACCCTCACAACCCCACACCCTCACCCTCACACACCCTCACCCTCACATACCCTCACCCTCTTACCCCCTCACCCTCACACCCCCTCACCCTCACACACACCCTCACCTTCACACACCCTCACCCTCACACACCCTCTCACCCTCACCCTCACACACCCTCTCACCCTCACCCTCACACACCCTCTCACCCACCCTCACACCCCCTGACCCTCCCTCACCCTCACACCCCCTCACCCTCACACACCCTCACCCTCACCCTCACACACCCTCACCCTCACACACCCTCAACCTCACCCCCTCACACCCCCACACCCACCACCCTCACACCCCTTCACTCTCACATTCCTTCACACTCACCGCCCCTTCCCTTCACACCCCCTCACCCTCACACCCTCTCATCCTCACCCTGACACACCCTGACACACTGTCTCACCCTCAACCTAAGACGCTCTCTTACCCACCCTCACACCCCCTCACCCTCACACCCCCTCAACCTCACACTCCCTCACCCACCCACACCCATACCCCCATCACCCTCACACCTCCTCACTCTCACACCCCCTCACCCTCACCCCCTCACATCCCCCACACCCCCACCCTCACACCCCCTCACTATCACACCCCCTCACACACCCTCACCCTCACACACCCTCACTCACCCTCTCACCCTCACACACCCTCAAACCCCCCACCCTCACACTGACTCACCCTCACATCCCATCACCCTCACACCCCCTCACACCCACACCCTCACACACCCTCATCCACCCTCACCCTCACACCCCCTCAACCTCACACCTCTCACCCTCACACCCCCTCACCCTCACCCCCTCACATCCCCACACTCCCACCCTCACACACCCTCACTATCACACCCCCTCACCCTCACACCCCTCACACACCCTCACCCCCATCACCCTCACCCATGTCACCCTCACACCCCCTCACACCCCTCGCCCTCACACCCCCTCACCCTCACACCCCTCACCCTCCCACGCTCACACCCCCTCACCTTCACACCCCCTCACCCTCACACCCCCACACCCTCACACACCCTCTCACCCTCACACACCCTCTCACCTACCCTCACCTACCCTCACACCCCTCACCCTCACACCCCCTCACCCTCACACCCCCTCTCCCTCACACCCCACACCCTTACACCCTCACACCCACACCCCCACCCCCTCACACCCCCACCCTCACACCCCCTCACCCTCACACCCCCTCACACCCCCTCAAACCCCCTCACCTTCACACACCCTCACACCCTCACACCCCCTCACCCTCACATCCCCTCACCCTCACACACCCTCAAAGCCTCACACCCTGTCACAACCCTCACCCTCACACCCCCTCACCCTCACACACCCCCTTACCTTCACGCCCCCTCACCCTCACACCCCCACACCCTCACCGTCACACCCCCTCACCGTCACACCCCCTCACCTTTACACCCCCACACCCTCACACACCCTCACCCTCACACCCCATCACACTCACATACCCTCACCCCCACACACCCTCACCTCACACCCCCTCGCCCTCACACCCCCTCAACCTCACATGCCCTCAACCTCACCCCCTCACACCCACCACCCTCACACCCCCTCACCCTCACACACCCCCTCACCTTCCCACACCCTCACACACCCTCACGCCCATCACCCTCACCACGTCACCCTCACCCTCTCACACCCCCTCGCCCTCACACCCTCACACCCACACCCTCACACCCCCTCACCCTCACCCCCCTCACCCTCACACCCCCACCCTCACACACCCTCACCCTCACACACCCTCACCCTCACTCACCCTCACACACCCTCACCTCACACCCCCTCACCCTCACACCCCCTCAACCTCACCCCATCACACAACCATACCCACCACCCTCACACCCCCTCACTCTCACACTCCCTCACATCCCCCTCACCTTCACACACCCCCTTTACACCCCCTCACCCTCACACACCCTCACCCCGGTCACTCTCACCCCGTCACCCTCACCCTCACACCCACACCCTCACAACCCCACACCCTCACCCTCACACACCCTCACCCTCACATACCCTCACCCTCTTACCCCCTCACCCTCACACCCCCTCACCCTCACACACCCCCTTACCTTCATCCCCCCTCACCCCCACACCCTCACCGTCACACCCCTTCACCGTCACACCCCCTCACCTTCACACCCCCTCACCTTTACACCCCCACACCCTCACACACCCTCACCCTCACAACCCCTCACCCTCACATTCTCTCAACCTCACCCCCTCACACCCACCACCCTCACACCCCCTCACTCTCACACCCCCTCACCCTCACACCCCCTCACCTTCACACACCCTCACCTTCACACACCCTCACCCCCGTCACCCTCACCACATCACCCTCACCCTCTCACAGGCCCTCGCACTCACACCCTCACACCCCCTCACCCTCACACACCCACACCCTCACCCTCACACCCCCTCACCCTCACACCCCCTCATCCTCACCCCCCCACCCTCACACACCCTCACCCTCACACCCCATCACACTCACATACCCTCACCCCCACACACCCTCACCTCACACCCCCTCACCCTCACCCTCACACCCCCTCAACCTCACATGCCCTCAACCTCACCCCCTCACACCCACCACCCTCACACCCCCTCACCCTCACACACCCCCTCACCTTCCCACACCCTCACCCTCACACACCCTCACCCCCATCACCCTCACCACGTCACCCTCACCCTCTCACACCCCCTCACCCTCACACCCTCACACCCACACCCTCACACCCCCTCACCCTCACCCCCTCACACCCCCTCACCCTCACACCCCCACCCTCACACACCCTCACCCTCACACGCCCTCACCCTCACTCACCCTCACACACCCTCACCTCACACCCCCTCACCCTCACACCCCCTCAACCTCACCCCATCACACAACCATACCCACCACCCTCACACCCCCTCACTCTCACACTCCCTCACACCCCCCTCACCTTCACACACCCCCTTTACACCCCCTCACCCTCACACACCCTCACCCCGGTCACTCTCACCCCGTCACCCTCACCCTCACACCCACACCCTCACAACCCCACACCCTCACCCTCACACACCCTCACCCTCACATACCCTCACCCTCTTACCCCCTCACCCTCACACACCCTCACCCTCACACACACCCTCACCTTCACACACCCTCACCCTCACACACCCTCTCACCCTCACCCTCACACACCCTCTCACCCTCACCCTCACACACCCTCTCACCCACCCTCACACCCTCTGACCCTCCCTCACCCTCACACCCCCTCACCCTCACACCCCCTCACCCTCACCCTCACACACCCTCACCCTCACACCCCCTCAACCTCACCCCCTCACACCCCCACACCCACCACCCTCACACCCCTTCACTCTCAAATTCCTTCACACTCACCGCCCCTTCCCTTCACACCCCCTCACCCTCACACCCTCTCATCCTCACCCTGACACACCCTGACACACCGTCTCACCCTCAACCTAACACACTCTCTTACCCACCCTCAAACCCCCTCACCCTCACACCCCCTCAACCTCACACCCCCTCACCCTCACACACCCACACCCATACACCCCCTCACCCTCACACCCCCTCACCCTCACCCCCTCACATCCCCACACCCCCACCCTCACACCCCCTCACCCTCACACCCCCTCACCCTCATCCACCCTCACCCCACCCTCACACCCCCTCAACCTCACATCCCCTCACCCTCACACCCCTCACCCTCACCCTCTCACATCCCCACACCCCCACCCTCACACCCCCTCACTATCACACCCCCTCACCCTCACACACCCTCACCCTCACACACCCTCACTCACCCTCTCACCCTCACACACCCTCTCACCCTCAAACCCCTCACCCTCACACTGACTCACCCTCACAACCCCTCACCCTCACACCCCCTCACACCCTCACCCTCACACACACCCTCCCACACCCTCATCCACCCTCACCCTCCCACCCTCACACACCCTCACCCTCACACCCCCACACCCTCACACACACTCCCATCCTCACACACCGTCACCCTCACACACCCATACCCTCACACCCCCTCACACACCCTCACCCTCACACCCTCACACCCCCTCACCCTCGCACCCCCTCACACCCCCTCACACACCTTCACCCTCATACCACCTCACCCTCACACCCTCACCCTCACATACACTCACCCTCGCACCCCCTCACCCTCACACACCCTCACACTCCGTCACAATCACACACCCTCACCCTCACACCCCCACGCTCACACACACTCACCCTCACCCCCGTCACCCTCACCCTCACACCCCCTCACACCTTTACCCCCTCACACCTACACCCTCACCCTCACAAACCCTCACCCTCACACACCCTCACCCTCACACACCCTCACCCTCACACCCTCACCCTCACACACCCTCACCGTCACACACCCTCACCCTTACACCCCCTCACCCTCACACCCACACCCCACACCCTCACACCCCCTCACTCTCACACACCCTCAACCTCACACACCCTCACACACCCTCACTCACCCTCTCACCCTCACACACATTCTCACCCTCAAACCCCCTTACCCTCACACCGACTCACCCTCACCCTCACACCCCCTCACCCTCACACCCCCTCACACCCTCACCCTCACACACACCCTCACACACCCTCACACCCCCTCACCCTCACACAACCTCACCCTCACCCCATCACCCTCACCCCTGTCACCCTCACCCTCACACCCCCTTGCCCTCATCCCCCTCACCCTCACACCCCTCACCCTCACACCCTCACGCTCACACCCTCATGCTCTCACCCCCTCACCTTCACACACCCTCACCCTCACACCCACACACCCTCACACATCCCCTCACCCTCACACCTCCTCACCCTCACCCTCACCCTCACACACTCACACACACCCTAACCTTCACACCCCCTCACCCTCACACACCCACACCCTCACCCTCACTCCCCCTCACCCTCACACCCCCTCACCCCTACACCACCTCACCCTCACACCCCCACATCCTCACATACCCTCTCACCCTCACACACCCTCTCACCCTCACACACCCACTCACCCACCCGAACCCACCCTCACACCCCCTCACCCTCACACCCCCTCACAACCCCTCACCCTCACAACCCTTCACCCTCACACACCCTCACCCTCACCCCTCACACCCCCACCCCTCACCCACCCACACCCACACCCCCACCCTCACACCCCCTCACTCTCACACCCCCACACCCTCACCCTCACACCCCTTCACACTCACACCCCCTCACCTTCACACCCCCTCACACCCTCACACCCCTTCACCCTCACACACACCCTCACCTTCACACCCCCTCACCCTCACACCCCACACCCTCACCCTCACACCCCCTCACCCTTACACCCCTCACACCTTCACCTTCACACACACTCTCCAACCCTCACACACCCTCACCCTCATACCTCCTCATCCCCTCACACACCCTCACCCTCACACACCCTCACCCTTGCACTCCCTCACCCTTCCTCACCCTCACACCCTCACACACCCTCACACCCCTCACCCTCACACCCCCTCACCCTCACACCCCTTCACCGTCACACCCTCACCCTCACACCCCCTCACCCTCGCACCCCCTCACCCTCGAACCCTCACACACCCTCACACACCCTCACACCCCCTTACCCTCACACCCCCACCCTCACCTTCACACACACTCACCCTCCCCCGTCACCCTCACCCCCGTCACCCTCACCCTCACACCCGCTCACACCCTCACCCTCACAACCCCACACCCTCACCCTCACACACACTCACCCTCACTCACCCTCACACTCCCTCACACACCCTCACCAGCATAGCTGTTAGAAAGGCGTCCCCGGGGGAGGCAGAAGATGTCTGACTGACCACCCCAAGGTCCACCTCTCCATCGAGGAGTAGCCGAGCGGTTACTGAGAGGCCTCCTGAATGAGGGTCCTCTCCTAGGATCGTACAGCAGAGTAATCACAGTCCTACAGATGGACACCACACAAGAAGTTAAGTTCTCAAGCCTTTATAGGTAGTTAACGGTTGCGGGTTCTTTGGCAGTATGTACAAGCAGATTGAGGGATCTGGAAAGTCTCGTAAAGAGGGGTAGGGTAGCGGGACAGTCTTACTCTGGGTGGAGGAAGAGATACCCTGCGCACAGCTCTCAATCCTTGAGCTGGGGGGTTCCGAGGTGTTCGAGCCGCGGCAGCGCCAGCAGGCTGTCAAGGTGGTTCAGCGAAGTAGGCCGCGGCAGCGCCAGCAGGCTCTCAGAGGTTTCAGCAAGATAGGCCGCGGCAGCCCCAGCAGGCTCTCAGATGGGTCAGCAAGATAGGCCGCGGCAGCGCCAGCAGGCTCTCGGAAGGTTCAGCAAGGTAGGCCGCGGCAGCGCCAGCAGGCTCTCGGAAGGTTCAGCAAGGTAGGCCGCGGCAGCGCCAGCAGGCTCTCAGAGGGTTCAGCAAGATAGGCCGCGGCAGCGCCAGCAGGCTTTCAGAAGGTTCAGCAAGGTAGGCCGCGGCAGCGCCAGCAGGCTCTCGGAAGGTTCAGCAAGGTAGGCCGCGGCAGCGCCAGCAGGCTCTCAGATGGTCGTTGGGTTACGGATGAGTTCGTCTGGTGTCGGCCGTGACAGCGTCAGCAGGGCTTCCAGTCCAGGATACAACTGCCGTCGTAATCCGGGGCTGGCCCAGATATAGGTCTGGAGGTCTTTGAAGTCCGGACCCTCGCGCCTGGGGGTCAGAGGGGCCGGGATGATGGTGTCCAGACACCCAGCAGGGGGGTAGAGCCAGCGCCCAGGGAGGCCGGAGGGCGATCGATACCAGGCGTCCGGGGACGGCTGGAGGCCCATCGAAACTCCCCTTCCTCCGGGATCTGTCGAGTGGCCACTCGACCACCTGGGTGGATCTTGGTGCCTCGATGTCGGGGCTTCGCTGGGGCCGGGGCTGGAGCCGAGGCCAGGTGGTTGTGACGTGGCGGGTCCAAGATGGAGTCGGGCACGGCCTCGTGCTGAGGTCGTGATGGGCCTACGCTGGGGTCAGGCCTGCGCTGGTGGACCGGGATGGTAGCCGGCCCTGTGGGGTTGGGGCGTGCAGGATCGGGCCGAAGGGGCCGCCCGAGGTCTGGTGGAGGCGGCTATTGTCCTGGGCCCGCCATGCGGGAGGGGTAGGACCACGCCATGAGGCCGGGTCCAACACGCGTCCCCCCCAGCTGAAGGCAGCCAACCAACGCAGGGGCTGGTGGTCGGTCTGGACCCGGAAGTGGGTGCCGTAGGGCCGGAGCTTCTTGAGGGCCCACACCACGGCGAAGGCTTCCCTCTCGATGGTGCTCCAGCGTTGCTCTCTCGCCAGCAGGTGTCGGCTGATGAAGGCCACAGGCTGGTCGATTCCTTCGGGGTTGACTTGGGACAGGACCGCCCCGATGCCGTGCTCCGAGGCGTCGGTCTGGACTACAAACTCTCTGCTGTAGTCGGGGGCCTGGAGCACAGGGGCGGTGCACATGGCAGTCTTTAGAGTCTCAAAGGCCGTTTGGCATGCAGGGGTCCAGTGCACCCTCTTTGGTAGCTTCTTGGAGGTCAATTCGGTCAGGGGCCCCACAATGCTCCCGTAGTCTTTTATAAACCGCCGATAATATCCCGTGAGCCCCAGGAAGGCTCGGACGGCGGTCTGGGTGACTGGGGGCTCCCAGTCCCGGATGCCGTCTATCTTTGGTTGGAGGGGAGCTACGTGGCCGCTCCCCACATGGTGTCCCAGATAGGTCACGGTCCCTTGGCCTATCTGGCACTTACTGGCTTTGATGGTGAGTCCGGCCTGCCGAAGGGCCGTCAGGACCGTCCAGAGGTGGGTCAGGTGCTCACCCCAGTGAAGGCTGTACACAGCAATGTCATCGAGATAGGCGGCGCTGTACCCCTCGAGTCCGGCCAGCACCTGGTTCACGAGTCTCTGGAAGGTTGCTGGTGCGTTCTTCATGCCGAAGGGCATCACCTTGAAGTGATAGTGGCCATCGGGGGTCGAGAAGGCTGACAGTTCTTGTGCACCCGGGGTGAGGCCGATCTGCCAATACCCCGCCGTGAGATCGAAGGTGCTGAGGAACTTGGCAGCCCCTAAGCGATCGATTAGTTCATCTGCCCTGGGGATAGGATGGGCGTCGGTTCTGGTGACTGCATTCAGTTCCCGGTAATCAACACAAAACCGGAGCTCCGGAGCTGTCCCGGGGGTGGCGGCTTTAGGGACCAGGACAACGGGACTGGCCCAGGGACTGTTGGAGGGTTCGACTACCCCCAGAGCTAACATCTTGGCCACTTCTGATTGGATGCAGGCCCGAACCCGGTCGGGTACTCGAAAAGCTCGGTGTTTCACAGGCGGGCTGTCTCCGGTGTCCACATCGTGGACACACCACCGGGTGACCCCCGGAGTGAGGGAAAACAGATCCACAAACTGCCCCAGCAGCTTCCGGCAGTCTTGTTGCTGCTCTGGGGTCAGGGTAGAGGAGAGCCGGACCCCTGCGAAGGAGCCGTCTTTCTCGGAGGTGCTGAGGAGGTCTGGTAGGGGGTCGGAGTCGTCTTCCGCTCCGTCATTGGTCGCCAGCAGCAGACTTAGTTCCGTGCGTGCAAAGTGCGGCTTGAGTCGGTTAGCGTGAAGAACCCGGAGGGGGTTCCTGGGGGATTCCATGTCCACTAAGTAGGTGACGGGGTTCTTGCGCTCCACCACCTTGAAGGGCCCCGTCCACTTGTCCTGGAGGGCACAAGGTTCGACCGGGGACATGACCCAGACCTGCTGGCCCGGCTCGAATTCGATGGACGAGGCGTTCTGGTCATAAAAGCGTTTCATCTCCTCCTGACTAGCTTCCAGGTTGGCCTCGGCAAGTTCCCGGAACTTCCGAGTCTGATTGCGTAGGGTCAGGAGGTACCGGTAGACATCAGGTGGGGCATCTCGAACTGCCGTCTCCCAGCCTTCCTTGACCAGGCTGAGGGGCCCTCGGACCGGGTGCCCGTACAAGAGTTCGAAAGGGCTGAACCCCAGGGACTTCTGGGGTACCTCTCGGTAGGCGAACAGGAGGCAAGGCAGTAGGACATCCCATTTGCGCCAGAGGGGCTCCTCTAGGCCCTTGATCATCCCCATCAGTGTCCTGTTGAATCGTTCGACTAGTCCATTTCCTTGGGGATGATACGGAGTGGTGAACTTATAGGCGACCCCGCACTGCTGCCAGAGGGACCGCATATGCTTCGAGATAAAGTTGGAGCCCCGATCACTCACGACTTCCCGGGGGAAGCCGACTCGGGAGAAGATGCTCATGAGGGCTCGGCCCACCACGGGGGCCGTGATGGTTCGGAGGGGGATGGCCTCGGGATAGCGGGTAGCATGATCCACCAGGACGAGGATGAAGCGGTGCCCCTGCGAGGTGCGAGGATCCAGGGGCCCTACGATGTCGATCCCCACTCGCTCGAAGGGGGTGGTGACCACGGGAAAAGGTTGGAGCGGAGCCTTCACCTTCCCCCCGCTCTTTCCGCTGGCTTGACAGGTCGGGCAGGTCCTGCAGTGGTTATGCACATCGTTCCGCATTTTCGGCCAGTAGAAATGGGTCACCATGCGACTGTAAGTTTTGTCCTGCCCCAGGTGCCCGGCGAGGGGCACATCATGTGCTAAGTTCAGGAGGAAGTCTCTGAATCGGAGGGGCACGACCAGCACCCGGCTGGCCCCTAGTTCGGCAATCTTCTGCTCACTGTAGAGAAGGTCGTTGTCCCAATAAACCCAGTGGGACCCCGCGGGGTCTCCCGCGGCTTGAGTAGCGGCTTGCTGTCGGACCCCCTCCAGGGAGGGGCATGTTTTCTGCTCCTGCCGGAACTGGTCGCGAGTGGGGCCCCCTTCTTGGCGCCATTGAGCGAGTTCGGGGAGGTGTTGGAGCTCGGGGAGATTTTCTTGGTCGGGCTCTTGGGAGCCGTGTTCCAGGCCAGGATCCTCGGGGATGACGGGTGGCGGCGGTGCGGGCCACTCCGGCTCTTCAGTTGAAGCTTCCCCCGCTGGGGTGGAGGCTCGGGCGGACATGGACTGGGTGGTCGCGCAGACCCACTCGGGAAGGCCTAGCATCCCTAGGTGCTCTCTTCTTTCGACGCCTGCCCAGGGGGAACTTTCCAGGTCGTTCCCAAGGAGGCAGTCCACGGGGGCATCATCGCGGACAGTCACTGTTAGCATGCCCGACACTCCCCCCCACTCGAAGGGGATGCGGGCCATCTGGCACAAAGTCTCTGAGTTATCTGTGGACCGGACTGGGCACAGGACGTTAGGAAGGATCTGTTCGGGGGTCACCAAATGGCAGCGGACTGCTGTTACGCTGGCTCCAGTGTCACGGAGGGCTTCGGTTCGGGGACCATTAATGGTGACCCACTGGCGGTACTTCTGGGTGTTGCCGGGGATCGGGCCTCGGGGGATTAGGTCGTGAGTCCCCAGGCAGGCTAAGGTCATGGCGGCGGGCTCCCACTCGGCCTGCTCGGGGCCGTTGTCCTCTTCCTCACTACCTTCTTCACCCAGGGCCGCGGCCATTATCTGGCGGGCCGGGGGACCGGTGGTGCCGGGTCGCTGGTTCATCGGGCAGAGGGTCATTCGCGTAATGACCCTGTCGCTGGCATCTGTGGCACGTCACATTCGGGCGGGGCCCTGGTCTGGCTGGGGGGCCCCCCCTCTGGCCTAAGGGTGGCGACGCGGAGGCAGGGGATGACCCTTGGGGGGCGTCCCGTCCCCGGTTCTGGCCTACTCTTCCACCTCGGGGTCGGTGGTTTCCCGGGGATCCCCGGCCGGAGTCTTCCGTCGGGCCCCGGGCGACTCGGGTGCTCGCCCATCTATCCGCCTCGACAGCGAGTTTTCGTGGCTCAGTCAGTTTACTGTCGAGGAGGTGTTGCCGGAGTTCGATGAAGCAGTTATTGGATAGATGTTCCCACAGAATGAGGTCGACCAACTGCTGGTAGGTGGCGACCTGACAGCCCCGAGTCCACCCCTCGAAGGCTCTGCTGTAATAGTTCACGTACTACACCCACGTGGTACCGGGGATTTTTTTGCAGTCTCGGAATCGCTGCCGGTACATCTCGGGGGTGAGTCCGTAGCGAGTGAGGAGGGTGGTCTTCATGTGCTCATACGAGGTCATCTCGGTATCAGGGAGCTCCAGCAGGGCGTCTCTCCCTTCGTTGATAAACTTCCCCCACAGGCCGGCGCCCCAGTCCTTGAGGGGTACTCGATGGGCGGTCATGGCGACCTCGTAGGCTTTGAACCACTGTTGGATGTCGTCGTTCTTATAGTACTCTTTGACGACATCCTTGGGTATGTGCACCTTTGTGTCCCCCGGGGGAGGTGAGGCCTTCCCCCCGGAGCGGTCAGTCTCGTTTGCCTTGGCTTTAAATTCCATTTCTTTGAGGACGCGCTCGTGCTCGAGCAGGAGTTTCTTCTCCTCGAGGTCTCTTTGTCTTCGCCTTTCTTCTAGGTCTCCTTCTAGCCGTAGCTGCTCGAGGGCTAACTTCCTTTCTGCCATTTGGATCTCTCCTTCTTGTCTGAGTCGAACGAGCTCCAATTCGTGGAGCCGGTTCTTCTCTCGTTCTCTGGCATCTTCGTGGGAGAGGCCCGTGTCTGGGTTCGTGGGTCTCTCTCCCGCTGGGTTCGTCGCAGTCTCCGGTCCTCCGTTCGGGCCGGGGTTATCTTCCCTCGGGGGTGGCGCCTCGCCGGCGTCCACCCAGGCCTGCAGGGCCGATTTAAAGTCTTCTTTAGTACTTAAGCCAGTGGTAGCGATGCCTAAGTCCTTGCAGAATTGCTTTAGCTCCTTGTGACTGTAGTCTTCCATTTTCTCTTTCTGGAATTCTGTGCTCATGGTTGCAGTGTTTTTTTTTGTTTTCTTGGTAGTGAGCGAAGTACTCTCTGTACGATCTGCGTGGGCTCGGATCCCAGCGCTTGCCACCAATGTTAGAAAGGTGTCCCCGGGGGAGGCAGAAGATGTCTGACTGACCACCCCTAGGTCCACCTCTCCGTCGAGGAGTAGCCGAGCGGTTACTGAGAGGCCTCCTGAATGAGGGTCCTCTCCTAGGATCGTACAGCAGAGTAATCACAGCCCTACAGATGGACACCACACAAGAAGTTAAGTTCTCAAGCCTTTATAGGTAGTTAACGGTTGCGGGTTCTTTGGCAGTATGTACAAGCAGATCGAGGGATCTGGAAAGTCTCGTAAAGGGGGGTAGGGTAGCGGGACAGTCTTACTCTGGGCGGAGGAAGAGATACCCTGCGCACAGCTCTCAATCCTTGAGCTGGGGGGTTCCGAGGTGTTCGAGCCGCGGCAGCGCCAGCAGGCTGGCAAGGTGGTCCAGCGAAGTAGGCCGCGGCAGCGCCAGCAGGCTCTCAGAGGTTTTAGCAAGATAGGCCGCGGCAGCGCCAGCAGGCTCTCAGATGGGTCAGCAAGATAGGCCGCGGCAGCGCCAGCAGGCTCTCGGAAGGTTCAGCAAGGTAGGCCGCGGCAGCGCCAGCAGGCTCTCGGAAGGTTCAGCAAGGTAGGCCGCGGCAGCGCCAGCAGGCTCTCAGAGGGTTCAGCAAGATAGGCCGCGGCAGCGCCAGCAGGCTTTCGGAAGGTTCAGCAAGGTAGGCCGCGGCAGCGCCAGCAGGCTCTCGGAAGGTTCAGCAAGGTAGGCCGCGGCAGCGCCAGCAGGCTCTCAGATGGTCGTTGGGTTACGGATGAGTTCGTCTGGTGTCGGCCGTGACAGCGTCAGCAGGGCTTCCAGTCCAGGATACAACTGCCGTCGTAATCCGGGGCTGGCCCAGATATAGGTCTGGAGGTCTTTGAAGTCCGGACCCTCGCGCCTGGGGGTCAGAGGGGCCGGGATGATGGTGTCCAGACACCCAGCAGGGGGGTGGAGCCAGCGCCCAGGGAGGCCGGAGGGCGATCGATACCAGGCGTCCGGGGACGGCTGGAGGCCCATCGAAACTCCCCTTCCTCCGGGATCTGTTGAGTGGCCACTCGACCACCTGGGTGGATCTTGGTGCCTCGATGTCGGGGCTTCGCTGGGGCCGGGGCTGGAGCCCAGGCCAGGTGGTTGTGACGTGGCGGGTCCAAGATGGAGTCGGGCACGGCCTCGTGCTGAGGTCGTGATGGGCCTACGCTGGGGTCAGGCCTGCGCTGGTGGACCGGGATGGTAGCCGGCCCTGTGGGGTTGGGGCGTGCAGGATCGGGCCGAAGGGGCCGCCCGAGGTCTGGTGGAGGCGGCTATCGTCCTGGGCCCGCCATGCGGGAGGGGTAGGACCACGCCATGAGGCCGGGTCCAACAATAGCATAACAAAACACAGCATAGCATAGCATAACAAAACACAGCATAACAAAAAAGCACAGGATAGCAAAACATGGCATAACAAAACAAAGCATAGGATAGCAAAACAAAACATAGCATGACAAAACAAAACATAGCATAGCAAAACACAACAAAGCATAGCATAGCATAGCATAACAAAACACAACAAAACATAGCATAGCATAACTAAACATAGCATAACAAAACAAAGCATAGCATAACAAAACAAAACAAAGCATAGCATAACATAACAAAGCATAGCAAAACAAAACATAGCATAGTATAACAAAGCATAGCATAGCATAACAAAACACAACACAACAAAACATAGCAGAACCAAACATAGCATAAGATAACAAAACATAGCATAACATAACAAAACAAAGCATAGCATAACAAAACATAGCATAACAAACATAGCAAAACACAACAAAACATAGCATAGCATAACAATACACAACAACAAAACATAGCATACATAACAAAACGTAGCATAGCAAAGCATGGCAAAACATAGCATAGCATAATGTTGGTAAAGTCATTTTTACTATTTATTAAAAGGTATAGGATGAATTTTGTTAATAGGATGTGTGACGTACAACTAATATCTGTCAAAATGTGTTCTGTTTTTAATAGTATAGCTTTTTTTCTTTTTATGTACTCTTGTTCAACAGCTTTTAAGATGTGTTTTTATCGAAATAAAGCTATTTACTAATACTAGCATAGCATAACAAAACACAACAAAACATAGCATAGCATAACAAAACACAACATAGTATAGCATAACAAAACAAAGCTTAGCATAGCAGTACATAACAAAACAAAGCATAGCATAGCATAACAAAACATAGCATAGCAAAACAAAGCATAGCATAACAAAACACAACAAAACATAGCATAGCTTTACAAAGCATAGGATTGCAAAACTAAACATAGCATAGCATAACAAAACAAAGCATAGGATAGCAAAACAAAACATAGCATAGCATAACAAAACATAGCATAACATAACAAAACATGGCATAATAAAACCCAACAACACATAGCTTAACAAAACATAGCAAAACACAACAAAACATAGCATAGCTTAACAAAACACAACAAAACATAGCATAGCAAAACAAAACATATAATAGCATAGCAAAACAAACACGACAAAACATAGCATAGCATAGCAAAGCAAAGCATAGCATAATAAAACACAACAAAACATAGCATATCATAACAAAACATAGCATATCATAACAAAAAATAGCATAGCATAACAAAACACAGCATAGCATAGCATAACAAATCAAAGCATAGGATAAAAAAACATAGCATAGCATAGGATAACAAAACATAGCATAGCATAGCATAACAAAACAAAACAAAGGATAGCAAAACAAAACATAGCATAGCATACAGCATCACTCAGCACCACCACAGCATCACTCAGGGGCACCACAACATTACTATGCGCGACGACAGCAAAACTGAACGCCACAGCATCACTCGTTCCCCATCACAACATCACTCAGCACCACCACAGCATCAATCTGTGCAACCATTCTACAACAACTGGTTCAAATATGTTCTCTCAATGGTTCAAGCTTTATTACAAATGTAACAAAAAGATGTTAATATTTCACTTCTGTTCTTAGATTTTCGTCACAATAAAATACACTGAACATAATCTTCACAAAAGTTATTTACAAAAGTTTAAGCTATTGCCATTATAAATTACAATAACTTTTATTTAAGTATTCATTATTAAAAAAAATGAAAAGCCATTGTTATTTGTAATATCAATACATGTAAGTCACGTAAATACAACACATATTGCATTACAAATGCTATAGGTGTCACATTTGCGAAAATTATAACTATTGGCATTGTAAATGACAAAGCTATTAATTTCGCTATTTTCAAAAACAAAATATGAATAAAAAAATTGTCATTTACAATACCAATAGCTCAAACTTTCCTAATGCGAGACCTATTGCATTGTAAATGCTTGTTTCAGGAGGTTGGGGAGTTTAGAAACAACACCCTGCAGCAACAATGGAGTGCAATAATGCATATCAAAAGTATGTCCATATAACAGTGGTCTAATTCACAAAATGTATTTGCAATCAGGCCACAACTTTCCTTTTTCCACCCCCATTTAGTTTAGTAAGGGCTTCAAAATTAATTAAAAATACTATGAGATGATCCTATTCATCGACCTAAACAGAGGCCTTGCATCTCGTGTGGTACATCTGAGGTTCAAGTAAGGGGTAAGTAGTTAGTGGTGTTAGCCTTGCAGTCCTTTTGATCTTAATTAATTTTGCTGTTTTATGTTGGAATGGGCCCGAGGTAGTAACATTCACATGACTCATGTCGGTGGAAGGTGCAAGAGGATCTGCGCCCTTTGGTGATGTGATAGTTGGCAGCTCTTAGGCCGCCTTGGGCGTGAGAGTCACTGCTAGTGTTGTGCTAATGATGCTAATGATGAGATTGAGGCTTTGCAATTGTGGAAGTGGCTCAAGTGCGAGTCACTTCTGGGTGATGATTGCGGGCGCGGACAGTTCACTGTCTGCATGTGCAGGATTGTCGGCAGGTCTCATTGACACCTTTGGACTCATCAAAGGCGGGAGTATTCACCTACCTACCACTGTATGTAATGACAGTGAGGTGTGCATGGTTATTACACCTGTCAACCTGAAGAACAATCTCACACTGTGAGGAAGGGGCGAGACCATAAGGAGGCACGGTATTGTGCCGAGAAGTACCTACGAGGCACTTATGAACCCCACCCCACACCCAAGCCTCCTCCTCCCCCCAAAAAAAAGAAGCTTGCTGAGGCTGGTGCTGATGTCCTGTGGTATTTTCGCAAGAAATAGCAAATTATGCAGCATAAAGCATCACATAAAGTGGCAGAACTGTGTTTTTAGGTTGGCAATTTACCAGAAAAATATATACTGTCTGGGCAAAATTGTAGCGTATTATTACCAGTTTAATACATGAATGCCTATCTGCAACTGAAAGGGGACCGGATAGTCTTGGCAAAGATCCTGCCAATCAATGCACAGAACAACATCAAGTGCTTTTTCAGTAATTTTCTATCTGTTTAAACAAGAAACGTTAATTTTGGTAAAATCTGCTAATTATGCAGCCAATGGTGGATTATGTTTCAAATGCAGCAAATCTATCGACGTAAAATGTCACACCCACTGAATCACATAAATCCAACGGCTCTGAATACCTGCCCCAATGCTGCTGGGGAGGGGCATGGCTAATGAGCCAATGGAGGCGGATGCGTGAGCTCGGAGCTCCGTGCCGACCCCACTCATTATCCTGATTTAGAGAGCCGTCACCTCGGATCTGAGGGATTGTGATCGGTACCACTGAGACTGGGAATGGCAGGCTGCGTTCCTGGCCGTTTTCAGACATTCGGAGAGCCGTGCTGACCGAGTGAGGCAGAGGGGCTGCCTCGGGCTCCCCAAGATGGCGTCGGTCGTCGCACTGGGGCGATTGTGAAGAAAGCAGCAAAGAAGGTACGGCTGCTCCTCTGGCAACAACGTGCCCACCAGCGGACCCAGCGAGACCATCGGAGCGTCAGGAGAGGCGAAAACCGCTGACTTGCACTCCTCGGGACAGACGAGTTGGACGCTGCGGCAGCTTGCACCGCTGCCACTTGGTTGGTTGGGCGGAGCGACCGGAGCGGCGTACTGTACTCCCCACCGGAGTTGGGCTGTTTGGAGGACCCTAGAACGGACCCCCATCGGGGATACAAGCCGTCTTTTCCCGATTGAGTTGGAGTGGGCGGAGCCTGCTGCCATTTTCTGGGTTGCCGTGGGGGACTGGTGTTTGGCCCTGCTGAGCCGGGGGACTGGTGTTTTCCCCCGCTGAGCCTGGGGACGGCTGCCTGCGCCCTTGGGAGCCTTTGAGCCGCAGAACTGAGGCGATCATAGTGGAGGCCACGAGGAAGCTGCGACTGGTTATCCGACCTGTGACGTGGGCCCTGGGAGCATTCGTGGTGCTTCAGCGGACCCAGCGAGAATGTCGGCACCCCAGAGGAGACGGACTCCGCTGGTCCTGGATTCGCCCAGAAAGGCGGATCGGACGCTGCGGCAATCAACACCTACACGGCTTGGTTGGCTACACGGATCAGTCGGGGCAGCGGACCGAGCTCCCTATTGGAGTTGTGCAGGTTTGGGGTGCTCGAACGGACCCCTGGCGAGATCACTGGCCCTTGCTTGCTGATTGGATTGATGTGGGAGGGGCTCACTGCTGGTTCCTGGCTCACGGTGGGGAGAAATCTTCGACTTCTGGATTGCCGTGGTGCTCCTCAGTTCTGACTCAGGGCAGTGTGAGCGACCTGCACTTTTCGAGCTTGGACTGGAGTTTGCGAGCCTGCATCGCGAAGTAGTGACCGATTTGCTGGGGGCTACCTGGTGACATTGGGCATCCGAGACCATGGGAAAACCGCGGGGGAGACAGGGGGGGGGCCTGGACCCTGAGGACTCGGCGTAGGACCGTAGGAAGCAGGATTCCCCTGAACCACCGGCTGAGCTGGTACAGCAACAAGTGGCCCAGATTCTGAAAGCTATAGCAGATATTAGGGACGCTCTACAGCAGGACATGGCAAATGTGGCAGTGGGGCTGGGGTTTCTCAGAACAGTAAAAATAACAATAGGGGAGAGAGAGAGAAGTTGTGGATTCGTTCTCCCTGGCCTGAATGTCAAAAACAAATGGAATCCACTGGAGGGTGGGTGTGGTCCCTACAATGGTGGGGAGAACTGAGTGTTTTTAAAATACCCCTCACACACCAAAAGGACCCTTGGTGTCATGCTTCATCATCGGGGTCTTCGCACCCCTCAACGGGATGCGGCGTGCTGCTACCTACGACTACGCGGGAGCACTTATACACAGACTATGTGTGGTGTGTGTGTAGGGTTGTGATGATCAGTGAGTGGTGGGGTTTGGAGTGTTATTAGTGATGGTTAAAAAGTACCTGGCTCGTGGGGTAGCTCAAAAAAATGTTAATGGGCCCCCGAGCTGGTACTGCTAAAAAGTGTGTTGCGAGGTTCTTATGTATTGCAATGTACATCACCTCATGTGTGCATCAACATGTTTCGGAGTAACAACTCCTTCTTCAGGACGGGGTGCACAAATCCCCACCTTACTCACGTATACTACAAACAAACTGTATTCTACAGAAAAGTGAAGATTTATGATTTACAAATTAAGGCTATATTGTACCTAATTCACTTCATGAGAGGAGGTTTCCGGGAATAGCGAACCTGCAAAAAAACAACATGGAAAGAAACAGTATATTTCAATCACTATGGTCATGGGTAATTGGATTACTCCTGGTTCAGTGACCTAAAAACAGTGGTGTGGGCAGCCGTTTCTAGATAAATATTGTCATGCTAATCATGATCGTGCGCCCTGTAAAAAAAGGACAGAGACATGACATACATCACACAAAACATAAAACACACGCTTCTATTTGCTATCATCTACTTGGTTCTGGTGATCTGGCACTAATGGAAGCATAATGTAGATTAGTGAAGTTATTTATCCAGTACATACTTATTCCCATTGTATGTTGTACCTCATCAGCCTCCTAACGTTGGGGACCAATCGAGCCAGTATGCATCCTGTAAAAATAGAGGGTGGCTCAGACAAGTCTACTTACAGGTTTCAGTCGCTATTGCCTTGCTACCTGGACTATTACTCACGATTATGAGGAAGAGTTTCTGCCTTGTTGCCCCCGACGTGGCTTGGCTGGAACTGAGGTCTCCAGCGGGCTACGCGCTTATATACTGCTCCTAATACGTTTTAATTAGGTGCTGATTGCCTGATTGGAATCGGAAGGACAAATTATGCCCAAACATGGGTGCACTGTTTTTTTCGCGTTTACTTGGCGGGTATCCTTAGTGCGATGTCTGCGCGCATGTGCTCCTCATTATAGGACGCGTCTGTGTTCCAACGCATGCGTCGGTGGTCTGGCAATCTTTTGAGCTCCGTTTGTGGAAACGCTTAGTGATAGCGCATGCGTAGTGACGGGCACTGGTTTCCGATTTATGTGTACACTCAATTCTGCTTCGAGGGAGATATTGCTCTTTATAAGGTGCCTCAGGTGTCTACTGGTCAATACTTAATACGTAGTGCTGCTAGATGCAGCACGTGCAGTTATTATTCCACATGGGGAGATCAGGTGTATTAATGAGAGTGACCTGGTACATTAGCCGGTTTCGCTGGTCTGACACTCTTTTAAGCTCTGTTAGTTGAAGCGCTAAGTGATGGCGCATGCGTAGCGATGGGCACCGGTTTTCGAGCTCTGCATTCACTCAATTCTGCTGAGAGTCTTGCTGTAAAGTGCAGAGCTGAGTAAAAATGAGTGTAGGTATCCGTATAGTGAGGTGAGATATTGCTCTTTTCAGGTGCCTTAACTATCCCTGCCAATACTAGTGAAAATGGTACACATCACGTGGTGCTGCGGGATGCAGCACGTGCAGTGATTGTTCCTCGTGGGGAGATCAGAAGTATTTATGAAAGAGACCTGGTGTATTAGGTCGGTGAGAGATCTCATGAGATGGGTCTCCATCTACACTACCTATATTCAGGTGCAAGGTGGGATAGCAAAGGGGTTTTGGACCAAATAAATCTGGCTGTCTGTATGAACTACTGAGCAGGGCCCAATTCGGGTCAGCGTAGTTGTCCCCATGGGATATCTTCGTTGAGACCGATGATGTGGGTCCCAAGACGGAACACCCAGCGATGTTCCTTTTCAAACAGTCCTGCTTCAGATTGTAGTTGCTCGATCACTGTCCAGCTCAAATCGTGGACACAATGTTGTTCATTTAGAAAGTGGGTGGCCATTTTCGTAGTGCTCTTCTTGCATCTTACATTACTTTTGTGCTCGTTAATCCTGATCTTTACTGCTCTAGTGGTCATTCCGATGTACTCGAGGCCACGGGGCAGGTGATCAGGTAGACCACATGCTTGCTGTTGCAGTTTGTGAATCTCCTCTGGTCCCACTTACTCCCACTCCTGAAGGTCAGGTGTTGACTTTTTTTGGTCAGATGGCAACTGCTGCAATTGCCACATGGGTGATGGCCTTGTATGCCATGCAGTGTAGCCTGCTGCTGTTGTTTAATCTGTGGCCTGGTATGCACTAGGATGTCCTTTAGGTTCTTCCCTCGTCTGTGTGCAAAGAGCGGTTTCTCAAAATTGAGTTCTCCACAGGTTAAAGTGCGCCAGTGTCTATTTATGATTTTTGAGACCACGTTAGAATGAGTGCTGTATGTTGTTACACAGATTGGTCTTTTTTGGTCCATCTCTTTCTGGACCCTGCGTGAAAACCTCCCCTATGGCCAATTCCTCCGATTATGGAGAAATTGCACTGACATATGTCAGTACAAATCACAGGCCTCTGACCTAAGAACCAAGTTACAGCAGAGACATTACCCAGACCGGGTGATAAATACTGCGATGAAACGGGACAGCAACAATAATCGAGAGGCACTACTAGAAGACAGGGTCCAGAAAGAGACGGACCAAAAAAGACCAATCTGTGTAACAACATACAGCACTCATTCTAACGTGGTCTCAAAAATCATAAATAGACATTGGCGCACTTTAACCTGTGGGGAACTAAATTTTGAGAAACTGCTCTTTGCACACAGACGAGGGAAGAACCTAAAGGACATCCTAGTGCATACCAGGCCACAGATTAAACAACAGCAGCAGGCTACACTGCATGGCATACAAGGCCATCACCTGTGTGGCAATTGCAGCAGTTTTCATCTGACCAAAAAAAGTCAACACCTGACCTTCAGGAATGGGTGTAAGTGGGACCAGAGGAGATTCACAAACTGCAACAGCAAGCATGTGGTCTACCTGATCACCTGCCCCTGTGGCCTCGAGTACGTCGGAATGACCACTAGAGCAGTAAAGATCAGGATTAACGAGCACAAAAGTAATGTAAGATGCAAGAAGAGCATTACAAAAATGGCCACCCACTTTCTAAATGAACAACATTGTGTCAACGATTTGAGCTGGACAGTGATCGAGCAACTACAACCTGAAGCAGGACTGTTTGAAAAGGAACAGCGCTGGGTGTTCCGTCTTGGGACCCACATCATCGGTGTCAACAACGATATCCCATGGGGACAACTTCGCTGACCCGAGTTGGGCCCTGCTCAGTAGTTCATACAGACAGCCAGATTTATTTGGTCCAACACCCCTTTGTTTTCTCACCTTGCACCTGAATATAGGTAGTGTATATGGAGGCCCATCTCATGAGATCTCTCACCAACCTAATACACCAGGTCTCTCTCATAAATACTCCTGATCTCCCCACGAGGAACAATCACTGCACGTGCTGAATCCCGCAGCACCACGTGATGTGTACCATTTTCACTAGTATTGACAGGGATAGCTAAGGCACCTGAAAAGAGCAATATCTCACCTCACCATACGGATACCTACACTAATTTTTACTCGGCTCTGCACTTTACAGCAAGACTCTCAGCAGAATTGAGTGAATGCAGATCTCGAAAACCAGTTCCCGTCGCTACTCATGCGCCATCACTTAGCGCTTCAACGAACGGAGCTTAAAAGAGTGTCAGACCAGCGAAACCGGCTAATGCACCAGGTCACTCTCATTAATACACCTGATCTCCACATGTGGAATAATAACTGCACGTGCTGCATCTAGCAGCACTACGTGTTAAGTATTGACCAGTAGACAGCTGAGGCACCTGATAAAGAGCAATATCTCCCTCGAAGCAGAATTGAGTGTACACATAAATCGGAAACCACTGCCCATCACTACGCATGCGCTTTCACTAAGCGCTTCCACGAACGGAGCTCGAAAGATTGCCAGACCACCGACGCATGCGTTGGAACACAGACGCGTCCTATAATGAGGAGCACATGCGCGCAGACATCGCGCTACGGATACCCACCATGTAAACGCGAAAAAAACGGTGTACCCATGTTTGGGCATAATTTGTCCTTCCGATTCCGTTCAGGCAATCAGCACCTAATTAAAACGTATTAGGAGCAGTAGCGCGTAGCCCGCTGGAGACCTCAGTTCCAGCGGAGCCGCGTCGGGGGCAACAAGGCAGAAACTCTTCCTCGTAATTGTTAGTAATAGTCCAGGTAGCAAGGCAACAGCGACTGAAACCTGTAAGTAGACTTGTCTGAGCCACCCTCTATTTTTACAGGCTGCACACTGGCTCGATTGGTCCCCAACGTTAGGAGGCTCATGAGGTACAACATACAATGGGAACTCTGCAACTCTGGGCAATAGCTTGCTTAATCTCCACAACGGCCCCAACAGCGCTAGGATGCCTGGCTTCACCTTGGGGGTGCCCAGGAGAGGGCACTTCACAGGGTAAAGCCAGGAAGGGTTCCACAGCGGTATGCGTACAAGCGCCAGAGAGACCCCATCTGGGGTGATTCGGGCGCTATACAAGTACTACGACATTTACATTTACATTTATAAGTATGTACTGGATAAATAACTTCACTAATCTACATTATGCTTCCATTAGTGCCAGATCATCAGAACCAAGTAGATGATAGCAAATAGAAGCGTGTGTTTTATGTTTTGTGTGATGTATGTCATGTCTCTGTCCTTTTTAGGTCTTGGCTTAGAGACGCGCGAAGCGCGTTCTCGGCAGAGAACTATAGCAATTGTTTCAGCCGCCAAAGGGAGACAAGAGCTGGGCACGCGCCCAGCATTCTGAATGGGAGAGGGAGCAACAAGAGCTGGCCACACGCGGATTTGGTCGCGCGCACGCTCACGGCGCCAGCGTCTCCACCGGGTGCCGATGACTGCTCTCTTCCTAGGAAGGCAGCATCACGTGATCCGCGTTCACCACCAACGGCAGAGCAGCGTCAGACTAGGACTGCAGAGTTCTCAGACTCCGTACATTACAGGCCGGGCCGCAGGCAGAGCAGAATTCATTGGAAGCATTCATTTGATGTATTAATACCAGCCATGGCAAGTTGGCTGAACTCCATATCCTGTTAGAGGCAGGGGAAACCCAATCAACCCTTGTAGGCTTGGGCACTGAATATTTAAAGTCACAGTGTGCTACAAGGGACTTGTTTTTGAAACAGAGAAACTTAGTTGTGAGTCATACATGTGTAACAAACTCAAGTGTATCAACAGAATATCACATTTACTCATTGACTTGGATCAATCAAAGGAAGGAAAACAAAGAAGGAATACACGGAGAAGGTAAATTATTTTTCTGGAAAAC
Source organism: Lissotriton helveticus (assembly GCF_964261635.1). Lineage (NCBI taxonomy): Eukaryota > Metazoa > Chordata > Amphibia > Caudata > Salamandridae > Lissotriton > Lissotriton helveticus. The sequence goes on from NC_136070.1 coordinate 546,722,612, forward strand.
TTTTTTTTGTATTAAGTAATGAGACAATAGATTTACATCTTGGGAGACGGATACACAAAAATAAATTCAAGCAAAAGCTGGGAATAGAGGTATAGATAACAATCACCCTTCAGTTCACAGCTAAAACATCAACTCCTGGTAACTAACAACCAAAAATAATTAATAAACAATGGTCGTATGTTGGTGACAACGCAACGCTTATGGAGATGATGAAGGTGTCGACGTTTCGGTCTAATATGCAGTCGTCATGAAGACCATCATCAGGACATACAATTCATTGCAAGAGGAAACTCCCTAAATTAAAATAAATCAAAATTACTAATAATACATATAATTAATCATTAAACTCATACATAAACAAATATTTAAACAATTATTTATTAAATTATTTATAAAAACTCCGTGTGTCAGGCATAGACCTGTTATCAATTTGGAACCAAGCGTATTACCCCTTCCTGGTAAACCTTGACAATAGAATTCAAAAAATTATTATTAGTCAATGGGTATTCATTGAACCATCTAGCCTGATTGCAAAAGACAGAGAGATGTATCTTAATGTCTAGTAAACATCGTTGTCATGTGATAAAATATTAACAAATGTACAGAAAAGAACTCAAAAGTTTAGACATTTATGGTCCTGTAAAGTGTAAATCAGATAATCAATCATAACAGAAGAAAACATCAAATAATATGTCCGTCACCTGAAATTTCCAAAGGGTGCTTAAAAATGAAGTGGACAACAAAGGACATGGAGCAGGGTCCCAGCTTTTGCTTGAATTTATTTTTGTGTATCCGTCTCCCAAGATGTAAATCTATTGACTCATTACTTAATACAAAAAAAAGTTTTTCAGAAAAATAATTTACCTTCTCCGTGTATTCCTTCTTCGTTTTCCTTCCTTTGATTGATCCAAGTCAATGAGTAAATGTGATATTCTGTTGATACACTTGAGTTTGTTACACATGTACGACTCACAACTAAGTTTCTCTGTTTCAAAAACAAGTCCCTTGTAGCACACTGTGACTTTAAATAATGAACTCCATATCCGGCGCCGCGTGCTCGGGCAGACACCTATTTACGTGTGGCGGGTTCGTACTCCTTCTATGTCACTGTAATGTGACTCGCATGTGCAGCGCACACTGAGGGCGGAGTCGAAGTGTAACGCGTTAGTTGTGGTTGACCCTCTGAATCCATTGGATTTGTGGAATAAAGCTCCCTTTTTGCACTTTCTCTCCTTTGTGGACCTTCCACGTCATTGCCTGTGGTGACAGATTTCCTTCTTTTCCACCGTCGTACCCACGCTTTGTAGATTGTCGGTTGTCTGTTTTTCTGCTGGCACTCTCTCCAATGCTGCCTCTGCGCTTCAGTCAGGTCGCAGGATTCCTTCCCATGTGGTGACCTGCGCTGCCATTGCTCCCAGCAGCCACCACTGGACTCTTTCTCCAAGTGCCGCAGGATCGGACTCGCCATCCATGTCCTCACCGGATTACACGGTCTCTATAGTAGGCAGTGGGCCCTGACATGGATTACCGTGTGGGGAATCCTAGTGTGACATGGCAGCAGCAGCCGGGAGCCCCCAGGCCTCCCTGAAGCAGCTCACATGCAGCTGCCACTCAATCTGCTTTCAATTTGGAAATGGTGCATTAGCAGCTAGACTCAGACTTGACTGCTGAGGAGGCGCTATAATGTGCGGTGACTTTGTGGTGAGTGATCTTACATATTCCGAGGGCCCTTACCTGTTAGACATTTAGGGCCAGATGTAGGTAGCCCAATACCGGTTGGTAACGGCCGAAAATACTGATTTTCTGCCGTTTCTGACCGGTATTGAGCATTTGGGATGTAGGAGACAGAAAATCGTCCGAATCGGTAAATTTACCGAATCGGTAAAGTTACCGAATCGCTAAACATTCCGAATCGGAAAATTTACCGAATCGGTAAATTTACCGAATCGCAACGGTTTGCGAATCGGTAAATTTACCGAATCGGTAAAATACTGAATCGGTAAATAAGAAGTGGTAAAATTGAAAATTGAGATGTAGGTAAGCTCTTAAATGCCGAATTTGCTTGAAATTCGGTATTTAAGAGTCGGTATTTAACATGGATTGAAATCAGGTGGTAACCAGGTTCAGCCTATAAAAAAGGACCCAAAATGCAATACTTTTTTCACAATGGCGGCATTCTATGTCATTGCGAGACGGCTACGGCTACAGGAGGAAGGAGAGAGGGAATGGCAGAGACAGGAGCAGGTCTACAGACAGAGGATCACCTTGTTCATGCTAACAGAGGCAGAGATACTCCAGAGGTACAGGTTGGACCCAGACACCATCTTGGACCTCATCAGGGACCTCCAACCACTGTTGGAGCACACTACCCCAAGGGCACACGCTATTCCACCCCACGTGCAGGTGCTGTGCAGCCTACACCTGCTTGCGTCTGGGAGCTACCAGAGTGTGGTTGCTGCGGTAGGTGGGGTGACCCAGAGCAGCCTGTCACGCTTTTTCCACAAATTCCTTGACGCCATGTTACAGAGGATGGACCATTATATATCTTTCCCTGCAACCCATGCTGAACTGCTCCAAACAAAATCTGACTTTTATCTGATGGCGCGTTTCCCCAATATCATTGGCTGCATTGATGGCACCCGCATTCCCATTTGTCCCCCTGCTGCCACAGAATACATATATAGGAATAGAAAGTCCACCCACACCATCAATGTGCAGGTGATTTGCAATGCCAAGTGCGCCATCACTGACCTTGTGGCAACATTTCCTGGGAGTACCCACGACTCCTACATATTTCAAAACAGCGGTATCTATGCACGGCTGACAGCAGGGGAATTTGGTGAAGGATACCTGCTAGGTAAGACACAGTGTGCGACCCCATTAACACCTATTGCAGAAAGAATTACATGTATGCATGTGAGTAATGTATACCCATTTCCTTTTAGGAGACAGTGCATATGCCCTCCGCTCCTTCATCCTCACCCCCTACCTCAACCCCTTAACACCCAGCCAAAGGAGATATAACAGGGCCCACAAGAGCACAAGAAATATTGTGGAGCGTACCTTTGGTATATGGAAAAGCAGGTTCAGGTGCCTGCACAAGAGTGGAGGTGCCCGGCAGTATACCCCCATCACCTGCTGTAAAATCATTGCAGCATGTGCCATGTTGCACAACCTTGCTGTGAAGAAGGGCACAGAGGTGGAGTTGTCAGACTTTGAGGATCATGACAACGAGGTTGCTGTGCCTGAAACACAACCTGCTGGAGTGTCAACACCAAGTGATGGCAGATACAGACGTGAGGAAATCACACACTACTAAGTAATGAGACAAAGACATATGTAGAATGCAAGAAAACTAGTTTAATTTAGTAATGATCTCGGTATTTTAAAAAACAAAAGTGCACCAGAAAGCATTTCACTGCAATGCTCACAGTGAGTAAACAGACACAGACAGGTGTTGTAAGCACCCACCGTAGTTTAATATTGTCACTATGCAGGTGTCCAAGGCACAAATGTGCAACACAAACTTTTAACTTTCAAAATTGTATGTCCAGGGTCACTAGCCCATACTATTAACTGTTCATTTGCGTCCACGCTTAGCACTGCCAGATGTATGTGGCTCACTGTGTTCGCTGGGCGTTTGGCCTGTAGCCTCACCTTGTCGCCTGCTGCTCCTCCTTGTCTCTACAACAAGGGGGCTTGCCATGCTGCTCCTACTTGTGCTCCCTTCACTCTCTGGCACATCAATAGCAGCAGGTTGTGCTGTTTGAGCATTTATTAGCGCCTCAAGAGCACTGGTCATTCCGGCTATGCCCCTTGTCAGATGATTGCTGTTTTGCGTCAAGACCTCCTGACTGTTCATGCTTCGCCTGCATAGCAGGGATGTGGCTGTGGCCAGGCGGTGAATAGCTTTGTTAGTTTGCTGTGCACGCTGCTTCTCCCTGCGCCTTGATGCTATTTCTGTGTCCAGTTTGGTGCACAGTAGCTGCACCGATTGTGTAATTTCATGTATCCCTGTAGCCATGTTCTTGTTTACTTCCACCAGTTCCCTGATGCCCTTTCCAATTTCTTCCATATTGATATTGAGGTTGCGCATTTGTCGTTGACAGGACATGATGCCCTTTCCCTGCATCCTCTGAATCTTGACCATGGTTCCCTCCAGGCCTTGGAACGGTAACTAGACATAATATCGACTAAACAATATCGAATAGACAAAATATCGAGTAAATAATATCGATAATAAGAAAATATCGATTACAAAAATATAGTTAGAAAAAATATCGAAATGAATATTCACAAAAAAATATCGAGGACAAAAATATCGACTAAAAAATATCGAGAAGAATAAATATCGATATATAGTTAAAGGCAAAAATATCGATAATATGTAGAAAAAATGTATAAAGATATATTTTTTATTAATATTATTATACATTGTAGTTAATGTTTAGGAGCGGGATGTTGGGTTAATAGGGGATAAGGGTGGGGAGTAATTTAAAATAAGTAATTAATTAATATATGTTTTAACATTAATTTTAAAAATAAATAATTGGTAATTAATTATGGATAATTAGTTAAATAATTAACTAATTAATATTAATTAGTAAAATAATTAGTATACTTTTGTATATTTTTGGTCATAATAATTAATTGGTAATTAATTATTAATAATTAATTTTAATTTAATATAATAATAAATTGTAGTTAATGTTTAGGAGTGGGATGTTGGGTTAATAGGGGATAAGGGTGGGGAGTAATTTAAAATAAGTAATTAATTAATAGATGTTTTAACATTAAATTTATAAATAACTAATTGGTAATTAATTATGGATAATTAGTTAAATAATTAACTAATTAATATTAATTAGTAAAATAATTTGTATACTTTTGTATATTTTTGGTCATAATAATTAATTGGTAATTAATTATTAATATTTATTTTTTATTTAATATAATAATAAATTGTAGTTAATGTTTAGGAGTGGGATGTTGGGTTAATAGTGGCTAAGGGTGGGGAGTAATTAAAAAAAACAATTAATTAATATATGTTAGAAAATCATTTAGAATAATTACTTATTTGGTAATTAATTATTGTTAATTAGTTAATTAATTACAATAAAATATTAATTAGTAAATTAATTAGTATAATTCTGTAAATATTTATATTTATTAATTAATTGGTAATTATATCATAATAAATATTTTTTGTCAAGGACAATTTGTAGGGTTCAGGGTCAATTTTGGGTATTTTGCTAAAGGGGTATTTATAGGGTTCAGGGTCAGTTTTCAGTTTATGTGTAAAGGAGTTATTTTAGAGTTCTGGGTCAGTTTTCTGTTCTTTGGTTAAGGGGTTTATTTTGGGTTCAGGGTCAGTTTTCAGTTTTTGGGTAAAGGGTTATTTTTTGGGATCAGGGTCAGTTTTCAGTTTTTGGGTAAAGGGGTTTTTTTTGGGTTCAGGGTCAGTTTTGGGATTTTGGATAAAGGGGTTTTTTGGTGTTCAGGGTCAGTTTTAAGTTCTTGGGTTAAGGAGTTTTTTTAGGGTTCTGGGTCAGTTTTCAGTTCTTGGGTAAAGGGTTTTTTTTAGGGTTCAGGGTCAGTTTTGGGATTTTGGATAAAGGGTTTTTTTTTGGGATTCAGGGTCAGTTTTCTGTTCTTGGGTAAAGGGGTATTTTTTGGGTTCAGGGTCAGTTTTCTGTTTTTGGGTTAAGGAGTTTTTTTTTAGTTCTGGGTCAGTTTTCAGTTCTTGGGTAAAGGGGTATTTTTTGGGTTCAGGGTCAGTTTTCAGTTTTTGGGTTAAGGAGTTTTTTTTAGGGTTCAGGGTCAGTTTTCAGTTTTTGGGTTAAGGAGTATTTTTTGGGTTCAGGGTCAGTTTTCAGTTTTTGGGTTAAGGAGTATTTTTTGGGTTCAGGGTCAGTTTTCAGTTATTGGGTAAAGGGGTATTTTTTGGGTTCAGGGTCAGTTTTCTGTTTTTGGGTTAAGGAGTTTTTTTAGGGTTCTGGGTCAGTTTTCAGTTCTTGGGTAAAGGGGTATTTTTGGGGTTCTGGGTCAGTTTTCAGTTCTTGGGTAAAGGGGTATTTTTTGGGTTCAGGGTCAGTTTTCAGTTTTTGGGTTAAGGAGTATTTTTTGGGTTCAGGGTCAGTTTTCAGTTATTGGGTAAAGGGGTATTTTTTGGGTTCAGGGTCAGTTTTCAGTTTTTGGGTTAAGGAGTTTTTTTAGGGTTCTGGGTCAGTTTTCAGTTCTTGGGTAAAGGGGTATTTTTTGGGTTCAGGGTCAGTTTTCAGCTTTTGGGTTAAGGAGTATTTTTTGGGTTCAGGGTCAGTTTTCAGTTCTTGGGTAAAGGGGTATTTTTTGGGTTCAGGGTCAGTTTTCAGTTTTTGGGTTAAGGAGTATTTTTTGGGTTCAGGGTCAGTTTTCAGTTATTGGGTAAAGGGATATTTTTTGGGTTCAGGGTCAGTTTTCAGTTTTTGGGTTGAGGAGTTTTTTTAGGGTTCTGGGTCAGTTTTCAGTTCTTGGGTAAAGGGTTATTTTTTGGATTCAGGGTCAGTTTTCAGTTTTTGGGTAAAGGGGTATTTTTAGTGTTCTGGCTCAGTTTTGGGATTTTTTAATAAAGGGCTATTTTTTGGGTTCAGTGTCAGTTTTAAGTTCTTGGATAAAGGGGTATATTTTTGAATTCAGGGTTACTTTACAGTTTTTGGGTGAAGGGGTATTTTTTGGGTTCTGGGTCAGTTTTGTGTATATAAAGTGTGCTAAAATATAATAAAATTGTTAAAAATATTTCATTTAATTTTAATGACACAAAGTTGCTAATTTTAATGCAAATAATATATTTATTTCCTATAAGCACAACATATCCTAAATAGATATGTTAATTAATATAATACAATATATATACTTTTTGGACACCTTTTTAAAGAATAACATTATACTAAAGTAGCTATTCTAATTTATACATGGTCAGTATCCAGCACCTTTGCTGATATTAGTTTCAGTTGAGTAGGAATTGTAAATAATAATTGCTCACTGTCTTGCAAATACTCTCATAATAGTTTGAGTGGAGTAGGAATAGCAATTATTAATTGGTCACTGTCCAGCACATTTCAATATAATTTTTTATTACTGTGTTATTATATTACAAAATAATGCAACATGGATGTTTTCACAATATTTTATTACAAATTGTAAATTTTTGTATTTGTACTACAATACAATCCTAATCACAAATAATATAATATTTTTTGGAAATGTACTATTTGCTGATTAACACATTAACATTTATGTACATCTTTTAATTTGTCACCAAAAATTATTACACAACAGTTTTTTCTGTAAATAAAAATATTTCACAACATTAACTTGGACTAACAAGTATTTATATTTAAATAAATAAAATACAAGTTATTTTTTTGTGCTTCTTTCATTTATATTTAATTATATTAATATTAGATATTAATAATATTAAATATTTTATTTGGAAATTGACCTTTTTATTTTGTAACATGACTAATATTATATTAGCTCAACATATGGAAATACAAATGAAGAATTTTTTTACAACCTTTTTCACACAATGTTGTTTTTAAATAAAACATATACATATATTATGTTGTTAACTTTATAACTGTAAAGGGGAATACAATGTTTTATAATAATATCTTGTATTGGCTAAAGATTATTTATGCAATTATATACTTTTATAATACTTAGAAATTACAATAATACATTTTTTAATAATTATTAAAAATAATAACAAATAATTTTATTATTATTATTATTATTATTAATTATTAAAATTAAAAATGATCTCTTCTTTTTAGAAAAACATACATTCAGACAAAAACATAAAGATTATTTTAGGGCATCATTTATATAGTAAATGGTTATAATTTTAAAATTAATAATAATAAATAACTTATATTATTATTTATTATTATAAATTTTTTACATAAACAATTATTAAGTAAAGTAATAAATAAACACAATTTTATTCCTATAAATGTACAAAATAAGACAATATTTATATATATTTTTTCCACTGTTACATTATTTTTTAATATTATTAATATATAATAATTACTATATATTAACTAATATTAAATACAATTATATTTTTTAAACATTTAAAAATATAATGAGTAGTTCAAGTTTATTTTACGTTTATTCGGACCATTGGTCCACAAACAATACATGTCGATAAAAGGTTCATTCAATCAAATAAAACAAAGCATTTCATTAACCCACATAAAACCTCCTAAACATATTTAATCTAAAAACCTACAATTATCTGATCTAAAAATTACTATTTATTAAAACTCGTTAAAAAGATATAAAACTGCCTTCACTTTTTGCATATATTTCCCCATCGCCACAGCAATATCTAAGTGGGCCATTTCTGTCATCAGTGTCACAGCCTGGGTCCTAGTTTTAATACCATATTTCATAAAAATTGGTTTTAAAAATGTAATACGCAAGTCCAAAAATTTCAAACAATCAAATAAGATGTGTAGCATATCACATTTGGACCCCATAGAGCAAAAGCAGATTCCCTCCTCATTGATCATAGCCCGCTTTACAGAATTGTTCATGTAACAAGGGTTTACCCCAATTCTTACCCTCCGAACCTCATTCCGTAATTTGCGGTCCGGTAACTTATCAGTGTAGGGGAAACATTTATCATTATTCCATGCGTCAATCATAAAACAGATCGAAGTTTTACTAGCGAGATAGTTTTTGTCCTGTGCATGCGATAGTTCTTTCCCCGCTGACCTGAGTAACTTTTTATCAATATTAGCCACGGAGACAGTAGGGCCTATATTAACGCTCATCTTCTTACATAATTTTGTTATTTTCCCCCTGATCTCTCTTGCCCACTTTAGTTCACTATCCTGAATTTCATTTTTGCACCATTGTGAAATTTTAGTAATTGCGCCTATTTCTAGTTGTTGCCAAAATCGCAAGAGAGCCATACCAACTTGCGTACCCCATGAAGTCAGGCCTAGTTCCAATCTTACTGCCTGAACCATTGCTGACCGGGGGAGCATAAATAACTTTTTTAGGTTTTTACCTTCTTCCACATCCCAGTTTTCCTTACCACTTAGGAACAGCAGTTCAGCACCATACAGAAATTGTGGGGGTACAATAGCAGCATAAGCTTTTAGCACTGGATTGTCGGTCATAGCACCATAGGTTTTGTTAAACAATATCAGACCGCTAATCGAGGCAGAGGTTCTTAATTTAGCTGCCTATAAGTGGGTATTCCATTTCAGGTTCTGTTCGAACCATACCCCCAGATATCTATACTCTGTTACTGATTCCACTTTTTGTGACCCGATCCACCATGAGAACTCAGTTTTCCTCCGGCCAAAGCTCAATGTTTTAGTCTTGTCCATATTTATCACAAGTTTTTTCCTTAAACAGTAGTCGTTAAATACATTTAGTTTCCTTTGCAAGCCAACCTCGGTCTGGTCCATAATCACCAGATCATCAGCATAGAGTAAACATGCTATCTGCTTGCCATTTTGTTTCGGGCTTGCCCCAGTTGTATTTCCCAACATTAATGGTAGGTCAGCTAGGAACAGGGAGAACAACAGGGGAGCTAATACGCATCCCTGACGCAGGCCATTTCCAATTTCTATTTTCCCTGTTAGACTACCATCCAAGTCCAAAATTATCTGTGCCCAATTTTTAGTATGGAGCATTTGTAGCAGCCGCAGTATATCATTAGGAATTCCCTGACTAATTAAAGCCTCCCATAGCAGCTCCCGGTCCACTAAATCGAAAGCTGCACGGAAGTCAACAAAACAACAGAATAACCTACCCCGAGTTTCCATTGACTTCCGTGCTATGGCCCAGAGGGCAAAGCAGTGATCGATTGTAGAATGGCCGGATTTAAACCCACCCTGTTCCGGGGGAATGATTTGGTTTTCCTCTGCCCAATCTTTTAATAAGCTTAATATTATTTTTGCAAAGACTTTTTCCCCAATATCCAGGAGATTTATCAGCCTATAGTTTTTTGGTAATTTATGGCTGCCCTTTTTATGAATAGGCCTTATAATTGCGCCCTTCCAACTTTCTGGAATAATTCCTGTGTCCAGGATTACCAGAAACATCTTAGCAAAAAACTCTGCCCACCATTCTGGACTTGTTTTAATTATCACTGCCGGGAGGTTGTCTGGTCCTGCAGCGCGGGTAAGTTTCAAGCTAGCTATAATCTCCGTTATATATCTTGGGGTAAAGTAGTCCTTTATATCGTCCCTCACCCGCGACCAAGCTGAGGTTCTTGGTATTGATTGTGTCGGCCATCTTCCATAGATTTCTTCCAGATAGCCAACCCAATCATCTTCGGGGACCATACAGGCCATGGAACCAGATTTCCCGCCCACACTCTCTTGAACTAATTTCCAGAAACCTCTTGCATCCTTGGTTCCAATCACCTCCAACATTTTTGCCCAACATTTCTCTTCATACCTTCTTTTTTTATTCCGAATTAATGTTTTATACTTTACCCTTGATTTCTGAAGTGTTTGGTATAGATCCACTTTGAACGTGGCCCTTACTCTTCTCTCCTTCTGTCTTATCAGTGCCTTAGCTACCCTGCATTCTTCGTCAAACCAGGGTTTCCTATTTTTGTTATCAACATAGCTACCCAATCCTGACTTTTTTGGCTTGAATTCCTTCTTGAGGGAATTTGCCAGCTTACCCATGGTTAATTCAAACCATGGGATTCCTGCATTAGGATGAATACCTTCAGTTGGATTTGACCTTTGAATTTGCTTAAGCTTTTCCATCTGTTCATCTGATATGCAGGTTGTTAATCGTTTCGGGTAGTCCACATTGACCTGTAGAGCCCTATCTCTACTTTTACATTTCGGCATAAGTATTTCTAGCTTCAAAGGGAAGTGGTCGCTACCTGCCATATTCACCACCTCAAAATGACTTATTTTGTCAAAACACCAGGCCTGACAATAAGAAACGTTTTTCCTAGGAAAAAGCAGTTTTTTATTTTGCTTAGTACTACATTTGATGTGAGCATAACATATACTTACTTGTTTAAATAGTAGAGTTGTAGTATTTGCTGGAATAAATCAAGGTAGTAAAGTTCAGATCTGTAGAGAAGATAGAATAAATACATGTAAAATATTCTACAAACGATTTGGAACTGTTGGGAAATTGCAAATATTTAAAAGTATACTAACTTCTAAATAAGTAGTTTTGTTTGCTGTAGGTAGAATAGATGTAAGATGTATTCACAATATCTGTAGAGGAAATATGAAATACATAACATGGTGTTAAGAACATATTTTTCAGAAAATTTTCGGAAGTTTTAGACAAATTACAAGTATACTTACTTTATTTTACAAAGGTAGTCTTGTCTTTTGGTATAGTTGATGTAGGATCTTTTTTTTGGATCTGTAGGGAAGATGTAATATGCAAGATATGTTCTTTAGAAAATAGCTTTTACAATATTGGGTGTTTATGAACACAAACATATATACTTAAATATTTAATTAGTGCACTTTTATACATTTGTAGTGTTGATATAGGAAAATCTCAGAATATCTGTGAATAAAATGTTTAAAATAAAGATTAAGGGGGTCATTAGGATCGCGGTTTTTCCGCATCCTCGGGGCCGGCGGAAGGCACCGCCGGCCCAGAGGATGCGGAAAAACCTCAGCGGACTGACCAAAGACCCACCGCCACATTAGGATGGCTGGTGGGTCCTGGTTTCCGTCCGCAGCTTTTCCGCCGCGGCTGGCTTACAACCGCGGCGGAAAAGCTCTAATATGGTGATGGTGTCTGTCAGACACCGTCCACCATATTAGGATGGCCTGTAAAGTATGCTTTTCCGCGGCGGGTTTTCCGCCGTGGGAAAACATACGGAACTTCACTGCGGGGGCCCGTTGCGGGCCCCCTAGGTGAAGGGGGGGTGGGGGGTGCACATGGGGGGTACCTATGGTACCCCCCTGCATTTGCATGCAGAAAGCGGCAGGCACCGCGCGGTGCCTGCCTCTTACTGCATGCAAATGCAATGCGTGCATTTTTAACATTGCGGCGGGTGCAGCTTGAAGCTCCACCCGCCGCAATGTTAAAAATAGAGGATGTGACCGCAACCCTTGCGGTCACATCCTAATTGCACAGGAGGGAACTCCGCATGCCATGCGGAGGTTCCCTCCTGCTCTGGGGTCGCGGACGGACGCAAGTCCGTCCGCGATCCTAATCGACCCCTAAATCTTGGGAAATAGGGTTTAAAAACAGCAGTTGGTGTATAACAGAGCATAAATATATACTTACTATCTGATTTTCCAGGTGAAGAAATAGGAGCATGTATTAGGAATTTATTTGTTGTAGTTTCTATCAGAAATGTAGGGGGAGATAAAAATTACATAAGTGCAAGAGTTAGGAGATATTAGTAAAATAGTAGACTACTAATTTAGATTTATAAATAATGCATTGTAACTTACTTGAATAATTAGCTTGTGAGCTGGATCTGTAAAGATGTTTGTTCAGGAACCAAATATTCAGAGTGTTGGCATCTTCTTCTATAGAGTTAGCAGCAGCAAATGGTAGAATGCATGTATCCCTTTTATAGTATGTGTATTTAGTGTGCTTAGATTTGATTGGTTGTAGGATGAAAGGAAGGATTTAATAGGCTAGTTTGAATTTTTTTAGAATTAATTGGTGTGTTTGTTGATGTGAGAATGGTGGTATGTGGTGATTTTCGCATTAAAGCAGGTTAGTTCTAAAATAAAAAAGATGTGTAAGTGGGGAAAATTCATGAAAATGTTATTTAAATATAAAGAATATTTTTCTAATGATAGAACACATTTAATAGAATGTATAGGAAATGTAGATAAATAGGAATGTTACAAAAGTTACAGGTATTATAGATGAAATGCTTTTTGTAGAATGGAATGATTTTTAAAGACGAATAATATGGTATTTTAGATATGAAAGGGTACAAAAATGAACTCGATAAATTTTTTGTTACGATATTTGTGTACTCTATATTTTTGTAGTCGATATTTTTGTATTGTTAGGGCTAATTTCATGAATTACGATATATTTGGAGTCAATATTTATTAATGCGATATTTATGTAGTAGATATTGTAATTACTCGATATTTTGTACTCGATATTTTTGTAGTTGCTGTAATGAGTATACAAAGTCGATATTTTTGTAGTCGATAATTATTCAACGATATTTTTGCAAGTCGATAATGTCACCGTCGATAATATTTCAATGATCCCCTTGGAACACACTGGACCCCTCCCCACGTGCACCTACACTCCTTCCTTGGACTGTGCGGCGTCTTGTGCTACTAGGGACAGGCTCTGCGCTGGACTGCAGTGTGGCAGAGATATCATCTCCAGGCAAGGTGTGTGGGTCTTCAACCACCATTTCACCGGCAGCTGTCTCCATTTCTATCAGCGGGGGAACGACATGCCTCCTGCTTGGTTGTGCTGCAGGTGTTTCAACATCCAGTGATGCTGGCATATCTGGTGAAGACATTAACAGAGGGGACTGTGAACGTCGTGGGGGTGCCTCCAATTCTTGAGTGATTTCAGGGTCTTGGGAAGGTGGCTGGCCACTCGGTACACCTGTGTCCTGTGATGCACTTGGACCTGGCTCCTGACTTTCATCCCTCTCGGATGCCGTGCCTTCAGTCTCCTGTGACTGCCTTCTGGATGTGTGACCTGTGGACATATGAGCGTATATCAGCTAGGCGCAAATGTCACACAGCCACTACAATTAAACCTTTGGAAATTGCACAATTTACATGTTGCCTGCCCTTCATTATGTCTGCAATCATTTGCCTAACTTGGTGGTTACTGTGCTGTATGACATGGTCTTTCATTAACTAACTACATGTACCATGATGCATTGCTACTGTTTGGTGCTGGCACACTGGGACTGGGGTAACTTAGCTTCAAGGGGTGAGGGAAGGATGAGGGTGGGAGGGGGATTGCTGTGCATGCATCTTACCTTTTCTACTTGCAGCTTTGCCAGAGCTGTCCACTTCTCCCAGTCCGCAAACGCTTTCAGGCTCTAAGGTTGTGGCCACCATCTCCTCCAGGTCAGTGAGGGGGGGTGCTGTGTTCTTTCCTCCACCAGTTTGCGATGCCTGCTTGTGGTGGTCTGCAAATTTTTTTTTGTGAGGCTCCTCAGGTCATAGAACCTCTTTTTTAAATCCTCTGTGACTCTGGTGGTCACTCCCACAGCATTGACTTTGTCGAGTATATCTAGCCAAATCTTCCTTTTGGCAGATTCAGCCACAGTGAGGGACTGCCTTCCAAAAAGTTTGTGGTGCACCTTTACCACCTCCTCCACAAGGACCTGTAGCTCCATGCTGCTGAATTTCAGCTTTCTCTTTCTCTCTGTCTGCTCTGTGTCTTTGCTGGTTGCTGGTTGCCATGTTTCAGGTTTTAAACTGCACAAACTCTTTCTGCTGCTGCTCCCAGTCTCTCTGCTCCAACTGCCTCTCCAGAACCTTCTAATTAGTTGCAGCTGCATGTGTAGCTGCTTCCTGGTAGGGAGGGGGAGGGTGGTAGCACCTGATTGGCTGTTTTCTTAAGTTTCACTTTTGCTTGCTTTCCGAATCGGAATTTACCGAATCGGTATTTACCGATTCGGTATTTACAGAATCGGTATTTCCCATTCATTCCTATGGGCCTTTTGGCCCATAGGAATGAATGGCAAATACTGATTTGGTAAATACCGAATCGGTAAATACCGATTTGGTAAATTCCGAAAGGCCGATACCGAATTTTACCAATTCGGTAATTAATACCGAATTTTTCCCTACATCTCATTTACCGATTCTTGAATACCGAATCGGTAAAATTCGGTATTTAAGAATCGGTAAATGACATTTACCTACATCTGGCCCTTAGTGATTCAGGTAGATATTTTAAAGCAGATCAGATGTATACTCTATCATATATATATATATTTTTACCGAGTTTTATATAGCATCTATTATGTGTAGGACGGCCCCTTGGCAGCTGCAGAGTGGCCCCCCCTGTGTTCTCGTGAGGCAGGCGGGCAGTCTTGTTTTTATAGTGCATTAGCGCAAAACAGATCCCTAGAGGGCACCGTTTTCAGCAACATTTGCAGCATTTCAGCTGTTTTGGCAGAAACTCGCTTAAAAGTGCAGGCGTTGTACTATTTTATCAAGATCTCTTCGTAGCTTAAAAAACAGTGACCACGTGCCATGTCTAGTGAAGATTTTAGGAAAATGTTTTACACCTACAATCTGTCAACCATGAAAGGCCTGCCTTGTCAGAAAGGGGGTGCACACGGACTCTCCAGTTTTGTGCCGGTCTCAACCTACATGATGGCTCTGCTTATGTTTGTAAGAGTTTGTTCAGCACATTGCTGCCTTCTGTCTGACCCCATGCCGCCCTCAGAAATCCCGGAGTGCCTCTCCACACAGTATGGTTTGTCCAATGTTGTGCTTCGTGGTGGTGCAGTTAATAAGCACAGGGACCCAAAGATATGTGGCATTGCAGAATAAGAATGGTCGTGGTACAGGTAGGCTTTTTTTATTTATTTATTTGTTTTCACTTTTATATAGCGCAAACTTTACCCGCAGGTATCAGAGCGCTTTAAATCAGCATGCTTATAACAAGCAAGACTAGCACTCTATATTATTGCCAACTTTGCTTAGCATAAGCAACAGCTAACCATTCACAAACAATGTTTATATACCAATTGCAAATTTTAAAAAAATGTAATGCAAAGCATTGTCATTTACAATGCCAGTAACTCAAACTTTAATGCTGCGAGACCTATTGCGTTGTAAATGCTTGTTTTACAGGGCGCACGATCACGATTAGCATGACAATATTTGTCTAGAAACGGCTGCCCACACCACTCTTTTTAGGTCACTGAACCAGGAGTAATGCAATTAGCCATGACCATAGTGATTGAAATATACTGTTTCTTTCCATGTTGTTTTTTTTGCAGGTTTGCTATTCGCGGAACCCTCCTCTCATGAAGTGAATTAGGTACAATATAGCCTTAATTTGTAAATCATAAATCTTCACTTTTCTGTAGAATACAGTTTGTTTGTAGTATACGTGAGTACGGTGGGGATTTGTGCACCCCGTCCTGAAGAAGGAGTATTACTCCGAAACATGTTGACGCACACATGAGGTGATGTACATTGCAATACATAGGAACCTCGCAACACACTTTTTAGCAGTACCAGCTCGGGGGTCCATTAAAATTTGTTTGAGCTACCCCACGAGCAAAGTACTTTTTAACCATCACTAATAACACTCCAAACCCCACCACTCCCTGATCATCACAACCCTAGACACACACCACACATAGTCTGTGTATAAGTGCTGCCACGTAGTTGTATGTAGCAGCACGCCACATTCCGTAGAGGGGTGCGAAGACCCCGATGATGAAGCATGACACCAAGGGTCCTTTTGTTGTGTGAGGGGTATTTTAAAAACACTCAGTTCTCCCCACCATTGTTGAGACCACATCCACCCTCCAGTGGATTCCGTTTGTTTTTGACGTTTCTCAGAACAGAGCATGCCAACCTGGATGACTGAGTGAAACAGACGGAGGTGACCCTTGGGAACTTAGAACCGACCCAAAAGACGCCGGTGGGCCAGATGGGGGATGTCACACATAGGATCCATATGCTGAAGAGGAGGTCTGAAGATGATGAGTGCCGCAATCGCAGAAATAACATACGTGTGATAGGCCTGCTGTAAGGAGTGGAAGGGGGCAACATGATCCCTTACCTGGAGGGCTGGCTTCAGACTGTAGTGGCGCCTGAGGGCCCTGACACAATTCTATACCTTGGAGAGGGTTCACAAAGTTCCTGCCTGACCTCTGGCAACGGGGAGGCCTCCTAGGCCGGTGGTGGCCCGCTTTCTCCACTATAAAGACAGAGACCTCCTACTACAAAAAGCTTTATCTTCAAGCCCCTATAAGGTGGATAACGGTAAAGTGTCACTGTACCCAGACTGTACTCTCGAAGTGCAGCGCCGCCGCTCCTCTTTCTTGGCGGTCAAGGAGGCGCTGCGCGATGAGAGCCTGCAGTACTCGTTGATGTTCCCGGCATGTCTGTGGATAATTTTGGATGAGAAAACTCACTTTTGCAAGAACCCTGAGGGGGCACGGGACTGGCTGGAATCTTATAAATCTGGAAGTGGGACAGCGGGGCGCCACACAAGGCCAATTGCGAAGGAACAATGGCCTCACAAATCGTAATGCTTGAGGCATCGACGAACTGTCCTGCAGGGACCTACAGTGTCGCCGACAGAGCTGAAGAGATCGGCTGCTCCGCAGGTGGTGTCGGAACTACTTCAAGAGCGCCTCCCCCCGTCCATAGCGGACATTGAGTCGGAGAAAGGGTCGATGGGAACTGACTCAGAGGGGTCCAATACGGACAGTTGCCATGCCACATGTTACACACGGGACAGCTGATGAGATTGTGTGATTGTTTTCTGTATTGCCTCCATTGCGTGTCGCTTTTTCTCTTCTGTTTGCTTCTCCCTTTCCCCTCTTCTTCCTTGATGTTCGGCCGCCTGGCCATATTGTTGGCATGATATTAGATGCAGTATTATTGGAATGTTGGGGAGGCGGACTGAGACGGCTCTCTTGGAATTGGGTGCCTCCGGATGTGGGGCTTCGTTACTAATTGGGGTATGGTGCTATCTTGCTGCCAGATCGCTAGTGCGGTCTCGTTGGCTCGCGGCCGCCTCCCCTTTTGATCCTCTGTAGCAACTAGAGGATATAGCGTGTTCTTTACTTTGGATGGGGACTAGTTTTAGTGCCTATTCTGGGGCGGGGATTTGGGGGATTTTGGGGGTTGTTTTGGGGTATTAGGGGACTCCTGTGTGTTCTTCTGGAGAATATTCTTTGCCGTTAGCCTTCGATTGCACCATGTGGTCATTACTTGAATTGAAGTGCATTTCATGGAATGTTAGAGGAATTCATACAATGATGCGACGCTACAAGGTTCATGCTTAATTAGTGCGGAGAGGGGTTCAGATTGCTTTTCTCCAAGAACCGCACATTACTCATTCTGAAGGTTTGGCTTTACTGCTCAGATGGAGGGGGCAGCTCTTTTACACTACGTATTCAGCCTTTGCATGGGGAGCGCTGATCTGGGTTAGAGCGGGAGTCCCTTTCCAGCCCACGCCGCAACTCGTGGACCCGGAAGGGAGGTTTATGGTAGTATCGGGTTGCCTTAATGGTAGAGATGTAGTGCTGAATAGTATTTATGCACCCAACACGAATCAACCGGCCTTTTTTAATCGCCTATCTGGGAAACTGGCACCCTATCTAACCGGCCCAGTGATTATGGGGGGGGGGGGATTTTAATTCCGTGCCTGATATTGTAGTGAAGCCTGAGCCTAGTTTGCGCAAACTGTTATGGTAGCATGAGCTTATTAGAAGTATAAACGCCATTTTACCTTTTGCTGCTTTTGCACACAACACTGCATATAACTGTTGTTGTAAGTTAGGCTGTGTGAAATGCTTTACATGAGAAAGGCTTGTTTTCAGCTTCCCTAGACTTACATCGCATGCCTAGTCTGCACAGTGAGTGCTCAAGCCTCCAAGGTTATCCTAAGAAGGTAGCTGTTGTTCAAACTGATCGGTTCACGTTTTTAGACATAACACACATGCAGCTGCAAACCAACGGAGATTATTTATTTTTTATTTATTTTATTGAACTTATATTGCGCACAGCTACCCGCAATGGGTTTCCCGGCGCCAGGGACAGACTAGAGAAGAAAACAAGCGATGGCTGAGGATAAAAACAGAATAAGAGAATTAAAACAAAAAAGTCTTTAATTTTTTACGAAAAACAGAAAGACTAGTTTCTGTTTTTAACGCCAACGGGAGAGCATTCCACATCTTGGGTCCCAGATATGCGAATGAACGACCTCCCATTTTTGTCAGTCGAATCCTAGGAATCACAAGATTATTGTTGTTGGATGACCTAAGAGAGCGGCCAGGCTGATATGGCTGGACGAGATTGGACAAATAGCTGGGAGCAAAACCCTGACGAATCTTAAATAAAAAGCACAGAGTTTTAAAGGCCACACGATCAGAAATTGTTAGCCAATGGAGGTCACGCAGAGCTTGCATTGCGGACGTTCTCCGTGGAACATTGCGCAGCAGGCGCGCAGCTGAGTTCTGTACAACCTGGAGTTTGTTGATTGTAGCTTTATCTGCTCCTAAATAGAGCACATTGCCATAGTCGATACGAGACATCACAAGAGCCTGTACGACAATTCTTCGGGTGGACTCAGGCAACATCCATATGATCTTCTGCAACCAGCGTAGAGTATTAAAGCAGATTGCAGCGACCTTTGTTGCCTGCTGCCTCATTGAAAGATTGTCGTCAATCAGGACACCGAGGTTGCGGGCGACAGACACGGGGATAGGCAGCGGGCCCATATCACTGGGCCAGTGTCTAGAGCCCCACAGATCTTTATGTTTACCCAGTATAATCACCTCGGTCTTGTCTCCGTTGAGCTTTAGCAGATGTGCTTGCATCCAAGCTGCAACACGAGAAAGGCCAATTTTGAGGGCAGAAATGTCCTGAGTCCTGCTGCTAGACAAAGAGAACACTATCTGCTTATCGTCTGCATATGAATATATAGACAAACCGGCGTCCTCAACGATAGATGCAAGTGGTCTGATGTAAATATTGAACAACAGAGGGCTCAATATAGACCCTTGAGGGACGCCGTAGGCAGAGGAATATACCGCAGATTCAGCTTTGTTCGAGAAAACCTGAAAAGTGCGCTCATTAAGAAATGAGGCCACCCAGGCAAGCGCTGGTCCAGCAACACCGAGGGAGCAGAGAGACTCCAGTAAGATGGAGTGGGACACGGTATCGAAAGCAGCGCTTAAATCAAGAAGAATAAGCGCAAAGGTCTCACCGCTATCGATACCGTGTCGGAGTCGCTCAGTCACCCCAAGGAGTGCGGATTCGGTGGAATAGTTAGCGCGAAAGCCTGATTGGGATGGATGGAGATATCCCACGTTTTTAACAAACTCAGTAAGCTGGGTGTTAACATGACGCTCCAATATTTTGGAGCAGGCTGGCAGCAGGGATATAGGCCTGAAGTTAGCAAGATTTGTGATGTCAGCACCTGATTTTTTGAGCAGGGGAACGACCATGGCATGTTTCCAGTCTTGTTCAACCCGGGATTCAATGAGAGAGATGTTAAGTAATCTCATTAAGAATCGACGAGGTTCAAGGTCAAGTTGTTTCAATATCTTCATAGGGACGGGGTCCCTCGGAGAGCCTGACCTGATGCTTTTCAGACAAGACAGGAAGGAAGAATCATTAAATAAAGTCCAGTTGTAGATGAACTCAGCGGGGGAAACAAAGGCATTGCAAGAAAAACTGGATTGAGAAGAGTCATTATGAGGTAAAAGGGAGGACAAAGATTGGTAAATGCCCTCAACCTTAGATATAAAAAAGTCTGCAATGGCATTGCATTGTATACCATCCAAAGCCGGCAGCGCCGGAGTAGTATCAGCTCCTGTAAGTTTCTTAACAGTAGCAAAAAGAGTCCGAGGACAATTTTGCACTGAGGTGATTGTAGAGGCGATGTAAGAGGCCTTGGCACGTTTACAGTTTGCATGGTAAACTTTTAATTCTTCTTTATAAATCACTTTGGAGGGAGCGGAGTAAAACATCCTCCATTTCCTCTCTAGGACTTTACATTTAGCACGTTGAATTTTAAGCTCATCCGAGTACCAAGGTGCTGGTGGACGCAAGGATCTGCATTTACTGCTAGACTGAGGAAGAAGAGCCGACACTGCATCTGTCAGCCAACCAGAAATAGGAGCATTTAAGTTCTGCTCAGAGTTGATAGAGGATGGAATAGTCTCAGTCAGACGCAGATTAAAAGCGGCTACATCAAGCCTGTCCCAGCGATAGGATGATTTAAATTCCTCCACATAAACACTGGCCGAGTATAGACCAGGTGGTAACTCGAAGTATACCGCATATGGCGCCTTTAATATCACTCTGTGAGCATGATTGCAGACACTTGGAAGAATTCCGTTTCCAGAGAGAAATAGCTTATGCAGATCCTGATGTGATTTACTCCTGCTGATCTTAGAGGTATGGGGTCCCCCAGACAAGCCTAAGAGACCTTCTATATTTTATAAAACATAGTTTCTAGCAAGGGAGGGTGATTTATTAGGCGCTATAATACCTATTTTCACCATCATTGTAATATGATTTCACCTTTGTATTTTATGGAGTTGTAACAATGCTGATCATATTATTTCTAATCATATGCCTGCTTATGTTAGCAAAAATACTGCATCTGAGAGCACGATGTTAAAATAAATATTTTAATCTTTCTTGTGTCTCTTTTTTACTCCTGTTGTGGACTGGTATGAGAGTATAACGAAAGAGTGTTCTTGCTTCCCACCATTCCTGAGTATAACCTAAGTTGCATGTTCTGGGTTGTCTGATCATTGGTTCCTTTGCTGTAGGACGAAGAGCTAATGAGACACTGATGCTAGCTGGTTAGGGTTTCTAGGTACTGAGGTGAGTTTTTTGGTACGCCACAATTCACTGAGGTCCTGTGCACAGTTCTGTGTAGGAGCAGAATCCTTGCAACATGGCGTACCTAACGTTGTGGTCTTATTTTGAGACTCTCGAGTAGTGCTTATATCAGTCCATGACCCCCTCACTATTGTTTCCGGCTGACAGTGGTGTGGGATAAACCTACCTTTAGTTACATAAGTCTTTTCAAGCTTGATCCTTTAAACGGCCTATTTGAATTACTACCCTGTTGTGCTACATTAATTAGCATTTTTCTTTATTTTCTTTTTGTGTCAGAATGGCGGCCGTTGACATCCCACAGCATAGTAGGATGGCGGTATGCAATCATTTACAGGCTTATAATGTCGCCTTGGAAGGCATGGCAGTCGTTTTTGTTGTGAGTGCTGATGCAGCATACCTGTTTGACCTTTTCTACTCATGGGTTACATTTCCTGCAGTCAATGCAGATATCAATTTGTTACATACTTACACTCCCACTGCCGTGCCTATGGACTATGCTCCTTATAGGACACAAAAGGCTCCGATTTCTGTTTGGAGGCTCCGCGTTTGGTTTGATGGCGCCCTTCCCCACTCTCTAACGGCAGTTAGATTAGGTCCTTTATCCATTCCAGGTGCTTTGTGGCCTGTGTTGGCTGGGTTTACCCCACACCCGCGTGCGGGGGTATGTCCCTTACTTGAATTATGGCCCCTTTATACCTCTGCTGTAGGGGTTATTAGGGCTTTGGTTCATTACATTTCCCGCATCATGCAGCGTGGGGCCCCTGGTGTTGAGGCGCATCCAGTGGGCCAAACGGGTTGAAGCTTAGTCCTGTTATGGTTAATGCAGTTATGGGCAAGCTTCCCCAAGATAAGGATGAAATGCATTTATGGCTTGCTTTGAAATTTGACCAACTGGAGGCAGTATTTCCTAATACAACTCCTGTGGAGAAACACAGGATTCTTACAATAAGTTTGCAGAAAGACTTAGGGCCTGAAGTGACTGACTGTACCACTTGGGGTATGATTTTTGCGGCAGTCAATATGAGATGCTTCAGCACACCATCTATGACTGTCCTGCCCTCATTCATTAAGAGTGTTCAAGATGAGCATGGGCCGGAGGCGGCTGTTGAATTGGGAATGAGACTCGTTGGAGTGTTTGACGTAGTTTCCGATCTCGTCCTTGCTAACGTTAAGGGAGATGCGGTAAGCTTCCAGGTGTCAAATGCTCTGCGCGATGTCCCCGATGCTGACAAGCCCCGTCAGTTACCCAAAATTTTTACGGCAGCTTATAAGACCATTCGCTGTAATAGTTTGGGTGTTAAGCCTTTTGCTAAAACAGAGCTAAAGCAAATTCAAGCCGCGAAGTCCGATAAGGATGATCGCCAAAATGTTCCGAAACAGAATTGGAGTAAGAATAAAAAACAGGGGAAACAGCAACAGAAACAGGGGTCCAGTCCCGCATCACCTGTGCCTGCGTCTTCTGAGCGCACTTATAAATTGCACGACCGCGCTACTATTTAGTCACCTGATCATTTTCAGCTTCCTGAACAACGTTCTCCACGCTCTTGTCAGGGGGCATCGTTCTCACCCACCGGTGGAGGAGACGGCGGCAGTGGATGGGGTGCGAAATAAGACCAACCCGCAAGACAGATGTTAAAGGCAAGCAGGACAACTCTCCGCGTCAAAGACCCCAGTTTCAAAAGAAGAAAGTTGCAGCTTTAACAGCGAGATAGGCCACGGATAGTGAGAACGCAGCCTCGGAATCTGACATGGGCGCTGACGCTGCTGGACAGCGCGGCGGAAATTACAATAGTACAGGAAGCGTTGCGGCCTCTTCTGAAGGTGACAGCAACTGACAAATTTGTAGTTGTTGAAACAGCAGACACTAGAGTGGTACCCCCTGAAAGACTTTATGAAATTGTCCTTTTAATTGAAGGTGTTGTACAACGTACTACAAAAGGGGCTTTTTGGGAAAATCTGACTACTACCTATGGCATTTTGTTAGCAGAGTCTGCTCCGCAAGGGGAGGAGGTAATCCTCCCTGCTTTCGCACGCACAGTGCCGAAGGAGCAGGCGCTGCATTTTGCAGAAGAGTGGGCTAAGGTGCTTGCACCGGCATTGTACTGTACTCACTGTGGATGGGACAAATTTTCCCCCTGGCATGAGATACCGTTGCGGTCTATGCCACAGCCTCAACCCCAATATCCCATGTAGCGTGAAGCGAAAGCGCCAGTCGCAGAAATCCTTGAACAATTGGAATATCAAGGTGTGATTGAAACATTGGTATCATCGATGAATAACCGTCTTTTTACTGTGACTAAGCCTGATGGCTCGTACCGTTTGGTATTGGATTACCGGCACTTAAACTCCCATTGTCGTACGTGCGCGGTACAGAACACTCACAGTTCAGCTCTTGTGGATAGTCTCGTGCGCAAACGGTTTAAGACCACACTTGACATATCCAATGGCTTTTTCGCCCACAATCTGTCCTCCATTAGTAGTCAATGGACAACTTTTACCAGTGGTGGCAAACAACGCCAATTCAGACGTTTGGCTATGGGCTATAAGCATAGTACAGGCGTCTTTGCTGCCCGCATAGTCTCTCTTTTAGAGGGACTCGACCCAGATGCTTGTTCGTATGTGAATAACATTTATCTCACAGACGCCGAATATGGCCTCATCTGTGTCGTGTTGACCGCATAATTTGCCGTTTCGCGGATTTTGGCTATAAATTCAACTTTGCAAAATCTCACATTGCAGAGTACACAGTGTTGTTCCTGGGCTATGAGCTCAACAATGAAGGTCGAGGTTTAGCACCTCACTTCCTAGAGAAATGCGCACAGTTGCACACTCCTACAATGCTGAAGAAACTACAGTCTTTACTGGGCTTTTTAAATTTTGGTTGTACATACATACCGGAATATGCCCAGCGTATCAAGCCTCTTTACGCTTTGATACAACCTACTTTCTCCAAATCCTGCTGGCTGCCAGCTCATTCAGCCTTTTTGCAATCTTTGAAGGATGATCTTCTAGAATCTAAATTCTTACCGACTCGTGATAACCACACCAACCTGGTAATAAGAATCATTCCTGGGGCAGTGGGTTTCACTTACCTGATTTTTTTATTTTTTATTTTCTTTTTTTTTAAAACCTTTATTGCACAGTATCAAGAAACAAATACGGGCCTACAACCACCTGGCCGGCCGAGACACATTTACGAGCATTATAGCAAGCTATATCACAACCCAGTAGCACAGAGTACAGAAGAACAATCAAACTAGATTACACCGGATATGCAAATACTACCGGGAAAACAGGAGAATGCAAGGTTCATTTTTAAAGGTTTTCATAAGTAAATTATAGGAAAGCATACGAAACAGGAAGGATCAGAGTACATATAAGCCACCAACGACATGAGTGGGCAACGTACCTCAGAAGAATTGCGAGCAAGCAATGAGAGATAATCAAAATGGCGGCATAAGAAAAGAACAAAAGGATAAACCGGCACAAAATACATAGCACGCCAAGCGCTACCCACCTAATCCCAACCGAGCCCACTGACCCAGAAAAGGCAAAAAAGAAGAGAAGGAAGAACGCAAAAAGAAAGAAGGCCCATAGAAACAAAAACGGACAAAAGAAAGCCCCCCCCCCACCCTACACACATGCAGAGGCTATGGCCTACCCCCCCCCCTAACAGTGTGTCTGTCGCCCCAAAAAGATTACCCGAAATATAGAAAAGACAGTAAAGCGAGAAGAAAAAATGGAGGAAACATATCGAACCGGAGGAGGGCCAAACGAATATACTCAGAATAAACAACTTGTGTAATCATGGCCGCCATCCCCGGACCCCCAACCCGACAATAAAGGCAATGTGTAACTACCCCGTGTGTACAGTACAGTCCCCACAATACAAGCGTGAGCAAGCAAAAGGAGAAAACTTCATCAACCCTGCCCCTTACGGTCCGATGTGTCGACAAGGTCCAGCTGGATAATGGCCATCATGAACAGAGCGAGCGGACGGGAGGAGTACAACAGAAGAAGAGACTGTCCACCAAAGTCTGCACAACTCAAAAGCAAGTGTGTCACGTTAACACAGAAGGAAAAAACACAGCGCAACAATCCTCCGAGAGAGGCCGGACAAAGCAATATTGGCAGTCCCAGGAGAAGATAATGAGTCATGCGAACAGACCACAAAGGAGCCACCGAACAGGATGTCCAGAGACGATTCCGTAGCCAGCGCAGAAGTCCACGAACCTCAGGGCTCGCCCCAGCCACAACAGGCAATTCCGCGGTGAAGTCAGGCTCTTGTACCATCAATGCCTCCGTGGACATCTGGGTGGGCAACTCACGGCATGTAATCATAGGGTGTGGCGCAGTGTCCCACACCCGACAGCAAACACGGCCAGTCGAGGGCATAGCGGACAAAAGGGCGTCCAATCGGTCCCCCAGTTTATGGGCATTGACACATAGGACAGCACACAATTCGCCCAGCGCCCCTAGAACGTCGCCAGTCCGCAGCGGTTCACCAGGAAAAGGGGATGCGGCAGCTCCCTGCACGCCAGGCACACAAACATGGAGGCAACCTCGAGACCGGCCGCCGACTTCCCCTGCGGACAGCCGAGCCTCTCGTGGCCACTCCGCACAGTAGAGCCGGGCCGGGGGCACAGGGGCAGCAGGTACCATACCAACACCCACACGAGTCCCGCGAAGAAACGGGGCACGCTCGTATACTCGGAAGCCGTCCGGGGCCGTCACTTGCAAGTGCCAAGTGGCCGATACAAAATGGCACCCACCACAGCACTGGGCAGCAAGAAAGCTGGGAAGATCTCCTACAAGCCGTGGGAGAGGATACTTTGTAGCACTCACGGCCGTCTGAATCTCGGAGCATGGAGCGCTGCGGAGCAAGCAGGATAAGTGCAGCGGACAGCACAGTGTAGCAGCTACGATCCACCGTTCGGCTCCGCTCCAGTCACAATGGCCGCTGGCGTTGTATCAGGGTCGACCGTCCCCGAGGAAGAGGGACCCGGTCGCCGCCATGAAACGCAAAGGAGGAGGTAAGGGCGCCGTTTCGCTTCCCCCGCTGAGAACACACCGGGAAGCACAGCGTTGAAATCAGGGTCACCTCCCGGATCCGAAAAGTTGGTGCAGAAGCAGGATAGCGTGCAGGATAGGTAGCAACACGGGAGGAAAGCGAGAGGGTCGGCGGAGCCGAGGGTTCAGGCGGCCATCATGGTTGCGGGCTAGGCTCCTCCCACTTACCTGACTTTTAATGAGGGTGACACAGTCCCCATTGCTTACAATTCACACTTGTACACTTCGGCTGAGTTGCGGTTTTCCGCTGTGGAAAACGTTTTGACAGCAGGGCAAATGGCTATTCTAAAGGAACGTGCACTGTCGCAGGAAAAATGCATTTTGGTTGTTAACCCCATATCCTGCCCTAGAGGCAGTGACAAAAGCCAGTGTACCTAATTCAAAGGCTTTGCACCCGAGGTGGATACAATGGGCCACGTCCTTGACATCTCCAGATGTCTCGTTCATTTTTGATTCCTCTTTGCAGACTCAGGAGTTTTTGCAGTATGAATTTGTTCATCCGGCACCTCTGACAATGTGCCCGCTGGAGGATTTCCATTGTATCATTTACAGGGATGGTTCGGCGCAACTGGCGACGGATTCAAAACACGCCTATTCTTCGGCCTGCGCAATAGTGGTTGGCACTATGGTGAATGGAGAGTTCAAGTCCAATGTCGTGCATACACAGACATTAGGGGACTGTACCTCCCAATTGGCAGAGCTCTGTGCTCTCATGCTTGCATTAGAGTACGCTGATTCTAGTGTGAAGACTCTTATCGTAAGTGACTCTTACTATTGTGTTCAGTCTTACAATGACAATTTGTTCTTTTGGCCTCAAAATGAATATCATGATTCCAAAGGTAGCACAATAAAACATAAAATGATCTGGGTTCGAGTGGCTAAGCTTAAAGAACGGCTGCCACTCGTGTATGTGATTCATACTCTTGGTCACCAGCGTGTTGGAGTTCACGCTGTGGGTAACAGTCTCGCCGATGAAGCGGCGAAGGCAGCAGTAGTGACATATGCAGTGGCAGCAGTTACATGCTCCAAAAGTAAGATTGATGATGACATCTTGGCAGCTATTGCCGCTACAGCGAAGGGAGGTAAGCACCCTAGAGGTTTCCCTTCCAGATACTCTTATCATTTAAGTCCTGATAAAGTTCCTTATGTGAGAATTAACGATGTTGGTGACAGATTGATACCCAACGCAGACCGCAGATCAACACTGATTACAGCCGCTCATGAGGGTATGGCATCCGCCCATGCTGGGGTCTCTGCGACTGTATCACTCATACAACAGCGTTACTGGTGGTGCGGATTGTACACACAAACGCGTGATTATGTCCTTCACTGTGACATTTGCCAGCAGATTAAACCTGTGTTTATTTAGATCACTGCAGCCCTTTCTCCTCTGATACTGCGTATAAATACATCTTAGTTGCAGTTGATTCTTGCACGCGCTTTGTGTGGGTGTGGCCGCAAAGGAGTGCTGATTCTCAAACTGTCGTAAGGGATTTACGTGTCTTTGTGGGAATTTTTGCATGTGGTACCTCAGACCAGGGTCCAGCGTTTGCCTCTAAGGTGTGCAAGGATGCCATGCGTTCATTGGGGGTCCAAGTCAAATTTTCGTCCCCATACCGACCTGAGGGTAATAGTGTTGTGGGGCGGATGAACCGTGACTTAAAGCAATCCTTGACAGCTAGGGTATTAGGTACAGGGTGGAACTGGCTAGCCCACCTCAATAGCGTTCAGCGTGCACTAAATAATCTCCCTAGAAGGTCTCTGGGTGGGTGGACCACATATGAAATGCTCTTTGGCATCAAAATGTTTGTTCCGGTCCTTGAGGGTCTAGACCAAGCGGCGTCTGCCGCTCCCTTTGACGTAGATGAACATTGTACTGTTTTCCAGAATCTACAAGAGACCTGTGACAGTCCTAAAAGGAACATTTGCCCTCCACATCTAATGCTGCGTTGCAGATTCCGGGAGTTGGCTGGATACCCCAAGTTGGTGAACTGGTCCGCGAGAAGATCGAGAACAAGAAGGAATTCGGTCCCTCATATCGTGCTCCAGTTCCTGTGCTTGGTGTGCAGGATACAAGAACAGTCATTTTACCTCCACTTCCTGGTCGTAAGGAAAACAGGTACATCTCTATTGACAATGTCAAACTACACAGAGTGGCTGATTCTTCTTAGTATGACACTTGTGGTCTCTTGCCCAGCGATGCTGAGGAACTCTGTTTTAGCTCCAGCACTTACCACTAGGCCTGATGTTGCCATTGAGATAACTACAGTTACAAATCCTTTATTGAATACACCAGCTGGTGATTCTCATTGATGAAACGGAGTACGCTTACCCCACTGACTTATCTATGCCCGATTTAGAGACCTGTGTGGCTAATCAATCACGATTTTCATTTGACACTGACTCTGCCACATCAAAGTCCCCATCAAAAGTTTCGATTTTTTGTATTTGGTTTCAAAAACATTTTTTGATTACTACTTGGACTTACATTTGGCTGGTGCTTTTTAGTTTTTTTGTTCATGTCCATTGGATTTGTGGTGTATTTTTTCCGTCTTGTGAATGGACACTATGTTAAAGAAAGAACTACAATTAGACTAATTGATGGAACGTGGCACTCCACTCCTCATCACACATTATGAAGAGGGACCAGACTTTCGTGAATATCACTGCTTGGCCTGTCTTAGATGGGATTGTATGGGATGCTGTTAAAGTTCAAATACACAGTCCCACAGTGGTTATTAATGCCCCTAATGTACTTTGTGTTGCAATGGGGGATGTGGTAAAACAAAATATTCGCTCTGATGATTGGGATGTCCAAGCCATAGAGGCTTTGTTTTCTGATTTGAAATATTATGCTGCCTTTGATGCTGAAGATTTGTACTTAGATTCTGCTAATTATGCTGATTTATCTGTTACCAACACTATGGCCATCACTTCCTGCATAAAGCAAACACTTTTAGGAATGTGAATAATTATCCACAATGGGAACACTGTCCTGCTCCTGTTGAGGGCAGCTCTGAGACTCTTTTGAAAAAGTTTTCTTACTTCACTCATTTTAATCAATCCAACCCTGATGCATTTTATTTTAAGGTGACTGAGAAGTCCTCTTCCAAGGTTAGACTTACCCACACCAAATTATTTTATTCTAAGTCTTTTATTGACCAATTGGCTGTAGGGGGCTATGAACGGTGGAAAGATACTATTGATCTTAAATCTGTTTGGGGTTCTAAACATTTGCAAGTGCAAGGCACTGAAGCTTTGCATCAAGCATGTCTCATCCCGAACCATATGTTGATTCTGAATTTAAGTATTTCACAAACCACCTGCTTTGGATTGGCAACGTCTAAAAAATTAAATGCTCCTGCGATATAGTGGAGAAGCGTGGCTCAGTGGTTAGAGGCGGCAGACCCGAGACTGAGATCGACCGTGGACCAGGGTTCGATTCCCCGCCTCGGACTCGACAATTCTCGCTCCGGTGCCTACTCGAATCACGGGGTCGCACTCTGCAACTCTGGGCAATAGCTTGCTTAATCTCCACTACGGCCCCTCGCGGCCCCTCGCGGCGGGATGCCTGGCTTTCACCTTGTGGACACCCTGCCGGGGTTTCTCACAGGGGAATACCAGGACGGGTTCCCTAAGCAAGCGCCAGGATGCCCTTTGGGTGACAGGTTCGCGCTATATAAGTACATTTACATTTACATTTACATTCCTGATTTAGGAGAATACTCCAATTGGAATAATTACACCAGTATGTCCCTTAGGGCCATATGTAGGTGGCCAAATACCGGTCGGTAACGGCCGATTTCGGCCGTTACCCACCGGTATTTTGAGTTTCAGATGTAGGTGGCCAAAATATTACCGATTCTGTATATTTACCGAATTGGTAAATTACCGAATCTGTAAATTAACGAATCGGTAAATGTACAGAATCGGTAATATGGGATGTAGGTGGCACTGGAAACAGTGCCACAGGCCCTTAGGAATTCGTTATTTACCATGAAATATTATGGCATGGTAAATAACGAATTCCTGTGTACATGCACATCTGTGCATGTCACCTGTGCCATGTGGCACACAGACATGCCCTAAGGGCATGTATGTGTGTCATATGGCATACAAGCCAGAAACAGGGGTGCAACAGGGTGTCAAAGTGACACCCTATCCCCCTTGTAAAATCGGTAATTTTACCGATTCGGTAATTACCGAATCAGTATTTGCTATTGAATCCTATGGGCTTCAAGGCCCATAGGAATCAATGGCAAATACCGATTCTGTAATTACAGAATCGGTAATTACCGATTCTTACCGATTCGGTAATTGTTACAGAATAATTACCTACATGGCATTTACCGAATTGTAAATACCGAATTGGTCAAATTCGGTATTTACGATTCGGTAAATGCAATTTACCTACATATGGCCCTTAGTGACTTACAGACTCTGTTACAAAATGTGTCTTTTAACATTTCCAGTTTGGATCCCAAAGGCTGGTTATTATGGCAAAAAAGCGCAGATTCATACCAGCATAGTTTTCTGGGTTTGGCCCCTGGCTATACACAGGTTCGGATGGATCCTCGTTTTGAAAGTGCACATTCTGTCACTACCTATTCTGTAGGCAAGTTATGTCAGAACTGGCTCAAACACTCCACCTTAGCCTCAGTTAAACTTCATTTATCTAAATTGACTGACAATGTTGATTTGAATGAATTTGTGAAAGATCCTGTCAAAGGCCGATCCAAAAGATGGGTTTATACTGTTTATAACGAACTGGAAACTGTCCCAAATTGAGGCTGCTTCTAGGTTGCGTGCTATTGATCAAGCTAATTCAGAAAAAGTGCTTGCCATTGTAGATAAAAGCATTACCACACTTTCTTCCCGAATTTACACCTAAGATAACATTGTTTCTTCTGTCGTTGATATTGTGCAAGATGAAGTCTCAGTTTTGTACGATGGTCAAAATCAATTGCGTTCCATTATGCAGTTTGCATGGACTTTACAAACGTTAAAGGCTGGGAAAGTGCGTTGGTACTATATGAACACGTCCTCATTGTTTTTACCATTTAATCTGACTGTTAAACAACAATTCATGTCAATGAAAGATGCTACATTTTCCCTATTGCATATTGAAAAATTAGAACCGTTACCATTTTCTGTGGCTGAGACGAATTCTGCCGTTTGGTTTATTCACCCTACCTTTCCCACTGTTTAAATTTGAATCATGAATGAAGCATTATGCCATAGGCAGATATGAACCATTAGGTAGCGCATATTTCCATGAAGTTTGGTCTATGCCTTTTACCTATAGGTGCCTAAGAGAGGGTAAAGAAGTGTATTTGAAAGGTGAAGATTGCACTTCAACTCCTGATCCCTCATTGGTCTGTAGGCATATACAATTGCATGGCTCCTGTAATACAGATGCCCCAAATTTGGCGTGTATTTTAAAAGGTACACCCGTTCCGGCAATTACAGCGACTTTTACGTTGTTAGCAAACGATAGTTATTTATTATTAAATAATGAAGATTGCTGTGGTATGCTGGCAGGGAAACCGTACATAGTGACTGTCTCCCAAAGTGTAGTCTGTTGTAAAAATGTACTGTTTCCTCCTCCGCATGGGAAGCTCGATGCATCCATCTGGCCTTCCATTCCGACCTTGAAAGCAGAGTTCAACAAGATGGGTAGAATAAGAGCTCTTTTGTCTCAAAAAGAAGTCTCTCTTACATCTGCGCGTGAAACATTCATCCTTCACATGGCTAACACTCGTACTGAGGTACATGCATTTTTAAATACGGATCTGCCCCTGCATTTCGGTGCTTTGATTCACACAATATTTAATGCCTCAACTTTGGGCTTGGCACACTTTTTTTAAGTAGTAAGTTCTGGCCTTGTGACTTCATTCCAAACTATATTTGGTGTGATACCGGCATTTTTTCATTCTATCTTTTCCACCCTCTTTGGCGGTTTCCCGTTAATTCTGGCTTTAGCTGCGGAAGTGCTGCTGTTAATTTGCTTGCTCCAAAATGGTTGCACATCCTGAGCCCCACAACGAACTGCCCCGGCTGCTCCAACTCCGTGACCGGATGCTTGAACACTATGGATCGCTGCCTCTGGCTACTTTGGGTGTGACGTATGGTTTATCTTTCCAGTTATCGTACTTTACATGCGTGCAGCCTGTTTTCCACTGTTTGGATTGCAATTTTGAATGGGCTCTAGATTTGTGCCTCTGCAATACGATGTCTCCTAACCCGGATTATGATCTACTAATGTGTCCATTAGTTGCTCATGAACTAGATTGTTCTGGAATCGGAATAATGGCCTGTGCAGCTGTGCATGGAGTCCTAAGCAATTGGAATATATGGTCTGCAGCCCATGATTTTCTGATATGCAGTTATCTCAAAATACATCCGAGTTGTCCTCTGATGGTGCTAGAGACTCCGGCAGTTGAGAAACATGTGTGTTATTTTTCATTACTGAATTGGATGGCTGGAATGTTTGCTGAAGAAAACAATGACTTCCTATTGGAGGCTGTTGCAACATATTGTGCCTATACGCTGTTGGATTGCAGTGACGCTTTTTTCATTGCTTCATAGACACATACTGGACTTATTATTTTTCCTACATTTTTGTCTTGGCTGGCATTTATTTTGACACTATGACCCCCACCCCTGTTGGGTTACATATTTTTTGTAATCACTAATTCGGATGTTACTCCAAGTTATCCTGTTTGGCAAAATTTTAAACTTGGTTCTGTATCATTCGAACTTGAACTCTGCGTTCTAAATGCTTGTCCCCCACGTCTTGTGTGTTCTCCCATCAACGGAGGGTGTAGTGAGGCCTGAGCCTAGTTTGGGCACACTGTCATGTTAGCATGAGCTTATTAGAAGTTTAAACACCATTTTACCTTTTGCTGCTTTTGCACACAACACTGCATATAACTTTTGTTGTAAGTTAGGCTGCGTGAAATGCTTTACACGAGAAAGGCTTGTTTTCAGCTTTCCTAGACTTACATCGCGTCCCTAGTCTGCACAGTGAGTGCTCAAGCCTCCAAGGTTATCATAACAAGGGAGCTGTTGTTCAAACTGATCAGTTCACGTTTTTAGACATAACACACATGCAGCTGCAAACCAACGGAGAATCTGGCGCCTTTAATATCACACTGTAAGCATGATTGCAGACACTTGGAAGAATTCCGTTTCCAGAGAGAAAGAGCTTTTGCAGATCCTGATGTGATTTACTCCTGCTGATCTTAGAGGTATGGGATTCCCCAGACAAGCCTAAGAGACCTTCTATATTTTATAAAACATAGTTCCTAGCAAGGGAGGGTGATTTATTAGGTGCTATAATCCCTATTTTCACCATCATTGTAATATGATTTCTTCTTTTGTGTTTTATGGAGTTGTAACAATGCTGATCATATTATTTCTAATCATATGCCTGCTTATGTTAGCAAAGATACTGCATCTGAGAGCACGTCATTAAAATAAATATTTTAACCTTTCTCGTGTCTCTTTTTTACTCCTGTTGTGGACTGGTATGAGAGTATAATGAAAGAGTGTTCTTGCTTCCCACCATTCCTGAGTATAACCTAAGTCGGATGTTCTGGGTTGTCTAATCATTGGTTCCTTTGCTGTAGGACGAAGAGCTAATGATACTCTGATGCTAGCTGGTTAGGGTTTCTAGGTACTGAGGTGAGTTTTTTGGTAGACCACAATTCACTGAGGTCCTGGATCTCTGTGCACAGTTCTGTGTAGGAGCAGAATCCTTGCAACAATCTATATTTGCATCACTCTCATCCCCCACTCCCTGAAGCACCAATACACAAGACCTCCAAGGCTAGGCGAGATTGGCAGATCAGAAGGGGACAGGTTGACACTTGGCGGGCACAGCATCCCGGTGAACGTGATTATTCTTTCTTTTCAGCACTACACGAGCTCCACATCAGACTGGACGCGATACGCTTGACACCTGACATACATGCCACAGTTTGACATAGCGAATATCTCACTAGCACGCTGTCAGACCATAATCCATTGCGGCTGCGACTCCACTGGTCCCAGTCGTGCCCCTTGATCCCAACTTGGAGACTACGCCCAGAGTCCCTGGAAAACCAGGTCTTTCGAGAAGCGATTGTGACTGGAATCACCCTATAGTTTACTGATAATGAGGGTACAGCGTCCTCGTCAGCAGTAGAATAGGAGGCCTTTAAGGTTGTGGTGAGAGGACTCTGCATTGCTAATATGGTGGGAGTACAGAAGACGTTATTGCAGGATGTAGAAACGGCGGAACAGTGCTTGTGAGCAGCAGAGGGAGCTCGACCGAGTGTCCTGATGAACAGAGGGAGGAATCTGAGGCTAGGGTTGCGGTAGCGGTGCAAGTTGAAAGGCTGCGCTGCTTTGACCACAAGAGGTACTTAGCACGCGCACATGCAGAATGCGATAAGGAGAGCATGCTGCTACCTTGGTTGACTAACCCGGCCCGCCGAAGGACGATTATCCTAGAATAAGTGGTCCAGCAGGAGATCCCGTTTATACCCAACAAAGGATTAATGGTCTGTTTTTAGATTATTATGCGGACCTTTAACGGAGTAAGCAGGAGCTTGATGGGGGTGCCATTGGTGAATTCTTAACAGAGGCTGGGCTGCCGCACCTTGATAAAACGCAAGCTGATCTCCTGGGGCAGGACATAACATTGGGAGAATTAGGGAGTGCAATAAAACATATGTCTCGTAATAAAATGCCTGAGACAGATGGTTTACCGATCGAGTTCTACTCGACTTATGTTGATTTCTTGGCCCTTTAGTTAATGACTATTTATAATGAGGTGAAAAGAGCGGGGGGACTATCGATCTCCACCCGCGAGGCTGTCATTATCCCTTTATTAAAACCTGGGAAGTCTCCCTCTGGTAAAACGGTCTACCGCCCCCTGGCAATGCTTATGAAGGATTACAAAATCTTGAGTAGGATACTTGCGACACGACTGCTTCCGCATATGGTGCACCTGGTTCATCGAGACCAGGCAGGATTTATTCAGACTCGGAACACCATCACTAATGTGAGGCACCTACTCCATATAATGGAGGCCCAATCTTATTCGTCGGACTCCCCTGTCATCCTATCGGTTGACATCGAGAAGGCATTCGGTAGCCTGGAGTGGCCGTACTTGTTCTAAGCTATGCGCAGTTTCGGCCTTGGCGATGCCTTTGTGGCCTGGACAGCGATCTTATATAAATCATCTACGGCTTGGGTTCGGACGGGGGCCCTGATCTCGGTTGCTTGTGCGGTGGGTCACAGGATGCGACAGGGGTGCCCGCTCTCCCCGTTGCTGTTTGCTTGGCCATAAAGCCCTTAGCGGCCCATGCCAGACTGGGGCGGCAGTACGCGGGGCTTGACGTGCGTGGCGTTATACAACATATATCGCTTTATGCTGATAACCTACTTATGTTCCTAGCAGATACAACTGATGCCCTCGCTGGCGTGAAGGGCTTGCTTCAGGACTTCGGGATGGTTTTGGGACTCAAGGTGAACTGGGCGAAGACCTGTCTGTTTCCAGCGGCTCCGTCAGGCGAGGGTCCTTCCTATACTAACGGGATAAAGTGGGAATACCAGTGTTTATCGTATCTTGGGACCCACATATATCATACGCCTTCTGACCTGTTAGATGGTAATGTGGGTACAGCTATTCGGAGCCTCCGGGGTAGCCTAGATTTCTGGGGTACTCTGCCTCTTTCGGTGGCTAGTCGAGTGGCGCTTTTAAAAATTGTGGCTCTCCCTCAGTTGTTGTACTACTTTCGGACGTTGTCAGCCTGGATTCCGGCATCATTCTTAAAAAGATCAAATCACTGATTACAGGGTTTATCGAGACAACTGGCAGACGGTGAGTTGCAATTATGATGCGCCCAAAAGCCGACGGAGGGCTCGCGGTTCCTGACTTCGAGACATATTATCTAGCGGCCAACCTGCAATGGCTTACCCCAGCAGTGGTGCTGGAGTTTCGGGGCCCAGATGAGCGTAGGTGAAGCGGGATCTCAAGGCATGTTTTGTCATCTATTATCCTCCAACAGCCATTGCGACTCGGGATGCTCATTAGCGAGGTCCGGACGTTGAGATTAGGTTGGAATCTAAGTCAGCAAAGGGCCATGATTAAGCAGCCTTACGCCACTGAGATACCCTTAACTATGTGCACTCTATTCCCACATGGAGGGGATTGGGCTGCATTATTTGAGTGGGAGACCAAGGGGTTACATATGCTAGGGGACTTGTATAAAGATGGTGGCCTCCTCCTGTTTCAAGCTTTACAAGATAGATATGACCTCCCCCTCTGAGATTTGTTGCTTCATTCGGCACTTGTCTTGGCCATACAAAAGCATTGGCGGGAGGGGTTATCAGAACCACAGACTTCCATGGCATGTCAGTATGTTGTAATGGTGGCGGGCACTTTTAAGGCAGTTACTTGCTTGTATCGAAGTATGACGGGTGAAGTATTGACACCATTGCGGGAACTGCAGCGGAAGTGGGAATCGGACCTTGGTAAAGAGATTCCTGAGAAACCGTGGGCTGAGGTAGTTAGGAGGGCGTGGAAAATCACTAGAAATGCCCGGTTCCAATTGGTCCACTTCTTTAAATTACATAGGGCGTATCTCACCCCAGCCAAGATAAATAAATATTTCAATACAGACACTGCGAGGTGCCCACGCTGTATTTAGAGGGGGCGGAGTTCTGCCATATGATGTGGGGCTGCCTGCAATTAGGAACTTACTGGGAGGAGGTTGTTGCATTGCTATGTGAGATAACGGAAAGGCAGATAGCGTCTGACACGGGTACGTGTCTTCTCCACTTGTTCCCCCATACAACCAAAACAAAAATGAGGAGCACATTTCTAGATTTAGGACTGCTGCTAGCCAAGAGGGACATTACGGCACACTGGAAGGCTGCACGGGGTCCCAGTATCCAGAGATGGAAGACAGAATCACTAAAATGGGCAGCGAGCGAGAGTACAGTTAGGTTCCAGCTCGCTAGACGAGCAAAGGGAGATAAAGCTTTGGAGGCAGCAAGGGCCTCGGAAGCTTTAGTGGTTTTATTGCAAGCACCAGAAACTTCATCGTCGATCGTCTGGGTACTCTGGACTTTGCTGGACTTTGCTCTGGACTTTGCTCTGGACTCCAAGACTGCAACTGGGAAGACTCCTGCTGCTCCTGGTCTTGTTTTCCTGCAAGTCTGCCGCAATGGCTGTGCCTGTGTTCCATAGAAGATCCTCCCAAGGCCTGTGGACATCCAAGACACCTGAAGAAATCTCCCTTAAAGTGAAGGAGTCACTTCCCTGCATCTGCAGGCACCGCAACGCAGCTGACCGGTCTGCTGATTCTGGTCTCCCATGGACTCTGAAAGGCTCAGCAACACTGTGGTGATTCGGCAACTCCCTCGAGGCCCGCCCTGTCCTCTCACCAAGTTTGAGGCCACTATCCCTCGTTAGAACCGCTGGAACAGAACCCCTGTGCATGGCATCGACTTGCCATTGCAAAGGCTTGTTGGCTTCCTGCTTCCAAGCTTTTCGGGCTCCAAGTAGTCCCAATCTCAAGGATCTCCTGTGACCAAGATCTTTGTCCTCACCACATTGCTTGCACCGTGGGCCTGCATCTTTTGTGAGCTGCTTGAGGTCCTTTTGCGACTCCTGTGCCTCCGGCCTGTGGGTTCTCCTGAGGGTCTTCTTTTGATTCCAGTGGGCTCCCCTGATTGGTCGGGCCTACACTGACTCCCCTGCTTGTGGTGAGTCACTTGGACCTTGCTGGTCCCGACACTGCATCTTTTTCGCTTGCCACGTTGTTTGCTGTTGCCAAGGCTTGTTCATGCTCCCAACGAACACCGACCCCTCAACTCTCAACATCCGACATGGGACAGCTTGTGAATGGCTCCTGGTCTTCTACAGTGTTGTTGGGTCCATGCAGCTGCAGCTCCACGGTCATCGTCAGCTCTCCTGCAACACCCAACATCGGTGGACATTCGTCTTCCATTGCTCCTGGTCACTCCTGAGTGCATGTACTCTGTCCCCTCTGCTTGCAGGTTCTTCACATCTTGAATCCACCTTTTGCTTCCACTGGACACTTTCACCTTCTTCGCCAGCGGCATCTTCCTGGAGTCCTCCATTGACTTTGACAGCAGTTTCCGATGCCACTTCGCACCAATGCAACCGGCGCCCCTGATGTAGGTATCCTGGGTCCTAGGGTATCCACGTGTGGGCTGGCTCTCCAACTTTCTGTCTTTCATGGGGTTTCTTCAGGGTCCACTGGGAAGGGTCGTCCTTCTTTAAAATTGCAACCACAACTTACCCATTGACTTGAACGGAGCACGCAGTCGTGTTCCAACTCTGCACACTGCCTCCATGGGGTTCCTAGTTTCTTACCTTGGGTTGTTCCTTGGGTCCCCAGCACTTCTACGTCTTCTGGGTATAGTCTTGACTTGGGCCGTGGTTCGCATTCCACTATTTTAGTATATGGTTTGGTCCACCCTGATGACCACTGTGTATATCTTGCTACTTACCTGTTTTCTTCGTAAAGTATTGTGTGCATTGTATATGTCTCCGGGTAGGGGATATTTGTATGTGTTAGTGAGTGTCTTATAATAAATACATATTTATATAAATACACTGTGTGTTTTTTTTTCTCCACCTAATCTATACCAATAAGATTACATTCCGGTAAAACAAGCTGCTTTACACTCCTTCTGGGCTAAGCCTGAAGGCTCCTCGCCACAGCTACCACTTAGAGAGATTTTTAAGGTTGTCTAAGACCACTAAAATCACAATATGGGTTGTCTGGAATAGTGCAGGGTGCTACACTTACATAAGTGAGCACCATATACTAAGCCAGCCCCATACGCCCAGCTTCAAGGTCGACCATGTTAGCCGCTAGGCCAAATCCTTAAAGTTACAAAGAAAATCAGAAAGGATGGTGTCCCTGGCCCCAGTGGTCTTCCAGGGTCATTATTCAGAGAACATCTGCAGTTTTGGGCTTCAACTCTAGTGCCATTGTACACCCAATGTAGGCTCTCAAAAGAGGTCCCGAGTCAAGGAGAGGATCCCTTCTTCAGCGCATCTTTAAGAAGCCCTCCAACACAGAGGCAAGCAACTATCGGCTCATAGCACTGTTGGACATCGAGGGTGAAGCATATGCCAGCACCCTGCTCCAGGAGCTTGCACAATGGGCAAGCGCAGAAGGCCCATTACCTTTTTGTCAGACTGGATTGTACACAGGGGGGTCAACCGTGGACAACATAGTCGCCCTCTCATACCTCACTTACCAAGCAGCAACCCAGGCATCACGCCCCGTGTTTGCATGTTTTATCGACTACTCAGCCACCTTCAACTGAGTTGTCCGGAACGTCTTGTGGGGGAAACTGGAGAAGTGGAACATCTGCTCCCAAACTGCTCCAAGCAATCACATCCTTATACACAAGAACCTGGGTATGAATAAAACTCACGGTCAAGACAGCCACAACTAAGATCAACACTGACCGTGGATTAAAACACAGCTGTGTGTTGTCCACTTTACTATTCAGCCTCTACACAGCAGACTAGGGTCTGGCTTTATCTGGAGCGGCCTTGGTCCCCCCTAGAACTGGCGAAAGTAGAATCCCTCTCATGCAGTACGTAAACGATCTAGTGCTACTCGGCCACACGAAAATTGGTTTGCAAAAAGCTCTCACCACTCTAAACACGTACAACCTCATGAATGCGCTCGTTACCAATGGGAACAAAGCAAAAGTTGCGGTCTCCAGAAAGTATCCAAAGAGGAGGCTCTCCAAATGGTGGCTGGGGCTGCTAAGGTAGGACTGTGAGCAATATTCTTATTACATGGAGCCTCGATAAGTGAAACAGGGAACTCGACCCTTCGCCTAAACAAACTGAATAGCAAGGCAAGAATGGTTATGTACACTCTGTGCAAATGAAATGTTACCCTTGAAAGCCCAACGATCACTGCCATATGGAGAGGGATGTCCGCCAAACTGCTCCCCGTGATTAATCATGCATGGCAAGCTTTTCTGGGTAACCTGGCTACCGCCTTAGAAAAGATCCAGTGCACAGCCTACAAGAAACTATTCCATCTCCCAAACCACACAAGAAACACCTTGATAAGGCTGAAATTCGGCTTAGTGCAGCAAAACCTAGAAAACCTAGCAGCCCTGGCAAAGTACTACTTCCAGGCAACGGCCGCCCCTTAAAACTCCATGAAGGCGTCAATAAAATAGTGCACTTACTACTTTGTTGCCCTGCCATGTTACACGCCGCCGAACTTTACTGAGGCCCGTATTTTTACAAACACAGGATTTGCGCAGCTAAAGAGGCTGTTCCATTCTATAGACTTTGGAACCAATGACTGTAATGGCCACATTTGGGAAATATATCTCGCTAGCTTGCAATCAGCTAAGGAACGGGATCAAACAACTGCCCTAGCAGCCAAACAGTTTACCATCCAGCACGTGCAGGGTTTGATAGAGTGGCTGGTATCACTGTAATCATTTCTGATTAAATCTGCTGCTCTAGACACATATATAACACTCCCACATTACACTTTAGTCATCAATTGTATATAACTCCATGCCTCTGCGGTGATGTACCATGCCACCATCTCCCATCTAGGGCCCACTCTTCACTTGCAAGGGGCGAGCATCCCGCATATCTCCCACACCCAGTGCGCATCTTCAAGCGCTCTTCCCATCATTTCAACTATCCTTTTTGCATTTTCTCATTCCCCTCAAGGACTCATTGCAACCCTAGGATGCCTCCTATTTTAATACATGCTAGAACAAAATGTAAGCATCTGTAATATAATTAATAAGTGTTATATATTATTGTTATTTTTAAAGAATTTGCTTGCAAAGGCTTCTGCACCAACACTTTTATGTGTTTTGTAATGATTTTCAGTAATCCCACAATAAACTTATTGTCATTATGGTGAATATGGATCTTAAATTAAAATTTGGCAAATACCACTTTTAAAAAGTTGGCATTTACTTAATTTAGCCATTTGGTGCCTGCTGCCTGTCTCTGTTTAGTCTGGTTTGGGTGACAGCTGGGCTTTCTGTATTCCCTCTAAGCAGTCACATACAAAGGAAGCTTAGGTATGTCTTTTTGGGCCATCCTGGGAGATGGGAGGGAGGAGCTGGGCCCAGCCTCTCACTTACACCTGAATGTGTCCTGTCCACACACAAAGGGCTGCATACCCCCCTGTAGTGAGTCTGGAGCCAGGTCAGGAAGGAAGGACCTCTGTGCACTTCAAAGCTTTTTTTGAAGTCTCCCCCACTTCACAGGCAACTCTGGACATAAGTGCTGGACCCCTTACACCATACCTTGAGTACACTCCTGGACTTGTGACCACTCTGCCATGAAGAACTGCTGTGCTGCTGGAAGGACTGCCACTTTGCTGGATTGCTGCTTTGCTGGACTCTTGCCTTGCTATGCTATTGCCTTGCTGTCTGCTGTTCTTCTTCCTGGGTAAAAAGGACTGGACCTGCATCCTTTGAACACAGAGTGACTTGCTGGCTTGCTTCCTGATTGAAGTCTCAAAGATACAAAAGACTTCCAACTGCCTGCAGCTGCACCCTGCAATTTTAAGTTTGCCCTGCCAAGTGGTGCCTCGCTCGCAGTGAGGCCTAAGGTGCTTTTTCAAGCTAACCTATGCAGCCTCATCAGAACCGGAGCATCTTCGCTTTTGCGTGGGTCAGTATCAGTGCATCCTTGTCGAAGCGTGGAATGGAGCCTGTGCATCGCATTTTGAAACAGTGCATCACACTCAGAACTGATGCAGCGCCATCTTTGTGTGGAAAATCATGACTATTCTTTTCCACTGCATGCTCGGCACTGATTCGTTGCTTCGATTGCGCCTCGCATCTTCTTCGACGTTGACACAAACCTGGATCAAGGTACTGTCAGCGGGCCTAATTGGGTAACTGTATCCAGCCCACGCTCCTTGGCAGCCAGCCAGAACTTTTGCATTTGCCCTGGTCCGGTGCCACCAGATATCCCATTTAAATGAAATTACTGCTTCAAAGCACTATTCTACAGTTTATTCTTTGAAAATTCATATCTCAACTACTACATGCGAGATCTTTGTTCTTTTAATTATAACATCATTCTCTATTTTTCCTAACCTGGTGTAGAGTCTTTTTGTGGGGTTTCCACTGTGTTATTGTATGAAGTGGTACACAAATACTTCACACAGTGCCTCCTACGTTAAGCCTGACTGCTCTGTGCCAAGCTACCAGGGGGTGAGCACAGGATGATTTAGGGTTTGCTGTGACTTACCCTGACTAGGATTATGAATCCTGCTTGGACATGGTGCATCCCTCTGCCAATCAGAAATTCAATTTCTAACATTAACACATTATACACATCCAGGCATTACATGCACTTATGAACATAAAACAAAAGCAATATAAACACAATGGGACGGCTTTTAGCTCTACAATGTAAAAACATAGATGCCAAACATACAATTCCGGCCATACAAGACATACATGTGCCCCTAATAACAAACCTAGTTGAATCACTAATTCCTTCACCACATTCTATTGCACCCTGACTACACTGACATCGATGACTTAATGGAGGGATTTCTGTCAAATCTGAAGTTGCTGGTACTCATGATGGAACAAAAGCTAATCTTAGAGAGCGACTTATCCAAAAATGAGATAGCAAAAGCAATAAATGCGATTCCCATCTGAACAGTTCAGGCAGAACATGCCCTCCCAGTAGAGTTTCATCAAATGAACAAACAAAAAATAGTACCTAAATTGTGTTACATTTTTTAAGCAGAGAAGAGTCTGGGAGAGGTGGGATTGCGTCAGAATTCAACAGGCTGTATTTCTGTAATTCTAAAACCAAATAAAGACAGACCACTGTGTGACAAGTACAGACCTAAATCCATAGGTAGGAAGATATTGGTCAAAGTCAAAGTTCTGCCAAATAGGCTGAAAGGTGTGATTGGTGGATTGGCACATTTGTCACAAGTCGTATTTGTTCCTAACTGTTCCCCTACAACATATCATAGGATGCTGTGACACGTACTGTGGAAAGTAAGAAATGATGGGGGCTAAGAGGTAGCTATCTCCCCTGATCCGAAGAAAACTAGGCACTTGTTCAATATACTGGTGAAAATGTGCCTGGGGAGGACTTCGTCCTGTAGGTGAAATGGTTCTTTCACGATCCAACTGCAGTGGTGTGCTGTGGATTACTTACTTCTCAACACTTTAAAGTATTGAGGGGGACCGGAATGGGCTGTACACTCTTGCCCATTATTATTTTATTTGCCTTGGAACCATTGGCAGCCTAAATTAGATAATCCAGCGCTATGAATTGGGAGGGACATTTTGTATAGGGGAACAACATGTGATGCCTTATACGGATGACACTATGGTACACTATCAAACCCAGCAACTTCGATACCAACATTGGTCTCACGTGGGATCCTACTTGCTCGTGCGCCAATGGTTGCAAAAAATATATATGTTGTCTACTTGTAGGGACGTGCCGGCT
Source organism: Lissotriton helveticus (assembly GCF_964261635.1). Lineage (NCBI taxonomy): Eukaryota > Metazoa > Chordata > Amphibia > Caudata > Salamandridae > Lissotriton > Lissotriton helveticus. The sequence goes on from NC_136070.1 coordinate 546,766,772, forward strand.
TGGCTATACATGGAGAAAGCCACTCTTCATTCGTAATGAGAATTGAATCAGTTATACATAAAAAGATTAATGGTTGGTGAAGAGTCAAGCCCTATTATACATGCTTTATTCTATGCCTGGCACAGAACACATAAAGGGCATGATTACGAGTTTGGCGGACAGGGTTACTCCATCAAAAACGTGCCGAATATCACGTCCGCCAAATTATAATTCCATTATATCCAAACTCGTAATCAGGCCCAAAGTCGTGGAGGTCATTTTAGATCTGCATGACAATGCATCTGTATGGCAGAATAGGGACATTGTTAATGATATTATTAACTCTTCGCTATTGTGGAATATGTGGGAGCATAGAGGGACAAAAACAAATCATGATTTGTTGGCAACCGAAGATTTAAATTCCTTTACTGAGTTGTTTATGGAATTTAGTTTGCCACAAACCCAGTAGTGAAAGCGCAGACAATTGATCAAACCTCAAACACTCCTTAGGATCCCCTCTGATAGAACTGGCAAACTCGGCTATATATAAATACTTACACATAAGGGACATACAGAGTTGTGGTGTAGAGCCTGTAGGGGACCATTAGTGATCAACAATTCTCACACCACACATCCAGGTATTTAAAAAATATGTGCAACAACTACCCATTGAACATTGGGATAAATCCTGGGGGGATTTGATCCAGCTTCACAATAAAGGCTTAAGGAAAGCATATTAAAATCGAGATACTTTAACATACTACATAGATAATTTTCACTTGTCAATCCACGGCTCTCATTTTTTCCCTGCCTTACATCATTCAGCAGAAAAAGGCATCCTCTTGCCTTCTACTTTCCTTCTTGCTCATCATTCCATCTAATAGCCTTCTTTCAGCTTTCAATCAATCAATCGGGCATTTATAAGGCGCGCTACTCACCCGTGAGAGTCTCAAGGTGCTGGGGGGTGAGAGGGTGCAGCTCTGGCTCAGTCGAAGAGTCAAGTCTTGAGGTCCTTCCTGAAGGTGTGGAGGGTGGGGGTGCATCTGATGTTGACTGGGAGCTTGTTCCAGGCTTTGGCTGAGACGAAGGGGAAAGATCTTCTGCCTGCTCTGGTTCTGCGGATGCGAGGGGCTCTGCGAGGGCGGCGGAGCAGATGTTCCTCTTGGGTACGTGGAAGGAGACTCTCTCGTGGAGGTATTTGGGTCCGATGTTGTGGAGGGATTTGTAGGCTTGGGTGAGCAGTTTGAAGGTTACTCTCTTCTCAACGGGGAGCCAGTGGAGGTCGCGTAGGTGTTGGGTCATGTGTTCGGGGGGTTCCAAGGACAAGTCTGGCTGCGGTGTTCTGGATGGTTTGGAGCTTGTGAAGGAGAGTTTGTTGATTCCGGCTTAGAGGGCATTGCCGTAGTCCAGTCTGCTGGTTATGAGAGCATGGGTGATGGTGTTTCTGCATTCGGGGGTTATCTTCCTTACCTCTACCTCCTCCATACTTCCCCATCCTTTTCTCCTTCCTCCCTTAAATTTCCCCATCCATAAAGGGTTTCTCATCCTTTCTTATTGGTTCATTCATTTGCCTTCATCACTCTACCCATTGAACTTCTCCCCTTCCATCGCCTTTATTATTTCAATGATAATGTTCAATGCCCTTCTTTCTCTTAAACTGTTAATTTTCCCTGTTCTACACTCCTGCTGCAATTGTGCTTAATTTAAATCCAGGGAAGGTAGATGCAGCCTCAATGTTTAATAATGGCAACAGATAGCAAGCATAAGGGAGTGAGCAGGGCTGGGAACAATGTGGCCCACAACTTAGCCTTGCAAAGGATAGCACACACTGTTTATGTCCCAAAGACACAAGTAAACATATCTACATTCATTGGGAAACCAGAACAAACGGGACTCTCGCCTTTAGACAAGTATGGCAAAAAGTCACCCAATGCACTTCTCAGGCAGACAAGCGATGGTGGTGCTTAACATCTAGATCTATTGAGAGTCGGCAGTCGCTGCATCTATCAATCACAATCAGCACCATAATACTGGCCATATTAATGAACATAGGGCTGCATACCAGGCCTGGAGATGGAGTGCTCATTCCAACCTCTCGCTCAGGCGCTATTATAAATTGGGGTCTCTAGTTGGCAGAGGTATGCATCTTGTCCAAGATGGGATTCTTCCTTCTAGTCAGGGTAAGGGCATTACATGTCTAAAATAACCCCGGCTCACTTCCCTGGTAGGTTGGCACGAGCAGTCAGGCTTATCTCAGAAGCAATGTGTAAAACATTTGCCCACAACATACAATAATACAATGAAAACACTACAAAAGGACCCCACACCAGTTTTAGAAAAATAGCCAATATTTATATCTGTAAAAACAAGACCAAAATGATAAGAATCCAACATACAGTAATCAAGATGCGAATATTGTAAAAATTGACTTAAAATACAGTTTTTGAAGTCAGTAGCTACAGCTGGGGCTATCACGGTGTCGTGAGCAAACAAATCCAATAGTCAGGCGGACCGTGGCGTCGCGGGACAGCTACGATGTCAGGAAGACCCACAAACTGTACGTTGGGCATCATGTACCCTACAATGAGCTCCAAAATGCGGCATCAGCAGACATTTGGAGGTCAGTGCAGGAGACATTGGGCCCTTGAAGTCACACAAATTGCAGACTATGCATGGTTGAAGTAAAAAGTGTTAGCAAGCGTTGGGGCTGCAGTGCAAAGTGCAGCGATGCAGTGCCCTCAGAGGTTGCGTTGCAGGCAGCGGCCTGGTGATGGCATTCAGCAGCGTTGGTGAGACTAGGGCAGTGGCGCAGAGTGGGGTGTGCTCCTCGTGGTGTTGGCAGGTTACAGTGCAAGTTGCGGAGTCGTCGTTAAAGCGCTGTCATTGGTAGACGATCTGGAGTCGATGGCGCCGTCATCGGTAGGTCAAGGCTGCAGTGTGGGACAAGGCAGTGCGTCGAGTAACTTTTGAGCGGTGCCCCCAGGCCACAGTGCAGGCAGCAACGTTGATGTTGGCATGGAGGGCTTCGTCAGGGATACCAGGGCGCCGAGGCGGTGCGAAATTCGGTGACCTCAGGTCACAGAGCAAGCAGAAGCTTGTGATAGCGTCGGGCGTCGACGCCAGTAAAACCAGGGTTGCGGTGTGAAGCAGGGCGGTACTCTCTGCGGTGCCAACAGGTCACAAATCTGGCAACAGAGTCATTGACTACGTCAGGTTGCTTTTTCTCCTGTTGCAGCACAAAACACACAGTTCCCAGTGCTGGTAGCAGATGATATTGAGATCTTTCCTGTTACTGAGGCTTGGAGAAACTCAGGAAAATATGTACCAGAAAGTCCAGTCCAATCTTTTCACTTCTCAAGTCAGAAGCAACCACTGCAGACTGTCACAGCAAAGCACACAGCAAAGTGGTAATTCCTCCTCACAGGTTCTCCAGCTTGGCAGCTTCCTTTGTCCAAACGAGTTCTAAAGTTCTGGGATCAGGGCCACAATATTTATACTACTTTTCCCTTTGAGGTTTAGGCAGAAGGTCTCTGAGTTCAATGAAAAACAGTTCTGTCCTCCCTGGTCCAGCTTCACTAAAGGAGGTGGAGACAGCATTGTGCAGAGCAGATACAGTCTATTCAGGTGCTGGTGAAAGCTACTCCCCCACTATAAATCTACAAATGCAGAAAAGGTTTATTCAGCTTGGCTACGAGTCACCCAGAAAAGGCAGGACTCTCCTAGAGCCCCCTTGTGATTGTCTAGCGTGAATGCACATCCCCAGCTGTCACTCCAAAACCAAACATTGGATACACAAACAGGCAGAGGCACACAGGAGGGTTAGGTAAGAAATTGGCCACTTTCTTAAAGTATGAAAATACCAACAAAAAACCAATGCTGACACAACTTATTATACTACTATTTGCTGATAACAGCTCTAAATTCACATAATCACGTTATTTATTTTTATTTTTTCATAATCTATCAGTTATAGATGTGCAATTCAACAATCCAACCAATATCTGTCACAAGCATTGAGACAATGAGTAGACATGAACATATCAGCACCTTTACAAACAGATATACAAAACAATAAATTACATAACTAGGACATACTTCAAGAATGCATACAAAAACCAACATTTGTATTATGACTGACATTAAAACTTGACATAAATGAATTCCAGTCCATACAGTTATTTTTACACATACCAGAGGGAAATAAAGGGTTTTTTTTAGAATTAGACTGTTTTTAAGGGAATTTCAATCACAAATAAATCAGACTGTCCATCAAAGGTTCCCTTGAAGCCAACACTATTTTTCAACAACAGCAAAACACCTCTCTAGTAGTTGTAAACTTGTTGACGCGTTTCAAACCCACAAATATTTTGGAAAAAGAGGGTTCTCATCAAAACATCGAAGTGGGGATCACTGAAATGAAAAGGGGCACATTTCATGAAATCCGCTATTTTTTTAATTTTTATTTTACTCTACACTAAATGAATTCTCGACTTATTTTTTTACGCTTGAATCCCTTTTAAATTCTTCACTATGGAGTCCACGTGTGTTTCATGTACTTGAAGGCTACAATGATTTAACTAATAAAAATAAAGGTATCAAACCACATCTATTATAGCAGCAAAACACGTTTATATATTCACAGAGAATGCTTAACATTGTTTTGATAACCTTGCTTGTTCCTCAGTTCTTTTAAATAATACCGAAGCTTCTTGTGACATTATTTTTGCAAACACTGCCATCTGTTACCGAGAGGCATGTCTAAAGCTCCTGAAAGTGCATTTTAATCACTGCTAGCGTTTGTTTCCAAAGTCAGTACAATTAACCACTTGCTAGAGGCTGCTTTAAACACAGTTCAGTTTGATTAAGCTTCAACACCAATTTCAGCTTAAAGTTGTTTATCAGCAACTTACTTCTCTGCAGAATTCTTGCAACATCAGTTGTAAAACAGGGCAGGTGTGCTGGACAGGTATTGGTCAATGTTAAAAAAAGTAAAGACAACTAATATTTACTTATTTCATTGGTCACCTCATCTCTTTCTACACATTTCGTGCATTCTGGGAGCTGTGGGGCTCTACTGGACTAAACACTAGTAAATATACCGACCTATACATTTTGCAGGGAATTCATTTCATGCAGGCCATTTTTACTGTGTCGAAATGGAGTGTCAAATAGGCTTCTTTTTGGACCAACCACTGATCAATATCCCTTCCCCTTGGGTCAGGTTTTATGGAGGCCAGGATTGTCCACTTAAAATCTCTTTCTGAATGGGTTTTTTTCTCGGAGAAATGATTCAAGAGAGGTGCTGAAGGTACTTTTTTCTCAATCTGGATTTATGCTGTATAATTCTTTGGACAATTTTTGCTATTTGTGAATGTAGAATCAGGGGTGTGGAATTCAATAACATATCTACTTCTCCATGGGGTAAGTTGCTTCATAAACCTACTTGTCCTGTAACAAAATCCACTAGTCCCTTTTGTGCCCTGTAATGCAGCAACAGATTATCGCAGCCATCTCATTATAAAATAGCTCAGATATAACCTCACTGATTATGCCAGGGCTCGTATCATAATAGGGTTTGAATACTAGCAGTTTCCTTATGTTGCCGCGTTTCTGCAGATCTACATACTGGGGATGAAGGTAGTGGTTCAAGTTCAAGTTCAAGAATTTGTATAGCGCACTACTCACCCAGAGGGTCTCAAGGCGCTTGAGGGAGGGAGGTGAGATTACTTATCGTATATCCAGGTTTTTAGTTGCTCTCTGAAAGAGAGGTGGTTCTGAGTGAGGCAGAGGTGGGTGGGGAGGGAATTCCAGGTCTTAGCCGCTAAGTAGGAGAAGGATCTTCCCCCCCATGGTGGATCTGTGGATGCGAGGGATTGCGGCGAGGGCTTGATTGGACGATTTTAGTTGGCGGGAGGGTGTGTAGAAGGATAGACGCATGTTGAGGCATTCGGGTCCTAGGTCGTAGAGGGCTTTGTGTGCGTGGGTGAGGAGACGGAACGTTATTCTCTTGTTGACAGGGAGCCAATGGAGGTCTTTCAGGTGGTCGGAAATGTGAGCTTGCCGAGGGATGTCCAAAATTAGCCTGGCTGAGGCGTTTTGGATGCGTTGGAGTTTTTTCTGTAGTTTGGCTGTGGTTCCGGCGTAAAGGGTGTTGCCGTAATCCAATCGGCTTGTGACCAGTCGTGGGTGACTGTCTTTCTTGTTTCGGTGGGGATCCAACGGAAGATTTTTTTGAGAATTCGTAGGATGTTGAAGCAAGATGATGAGACGGCGTTGACTTGTCTGGTCATCGAGAGGGAGGAGTCTAGGATGAAGCCCAGGTTATGTGCGTGGTCCGTAGGTATGGGTGCGGTTCCGAGGGCAGGTGGCCACCATGAGTTGTCCCAAGCAGAGGGGGATGGTCCTAAGATGAGGACTTCTGTTTTGTCCGAGTTTAGTTTTAAACGGCTGTTCTTCATCCATTCGGCTACTTCTTTCATCCCTTCGTGTAGGTTGGTTTTGGCGGTGTTTGGGTCTTTTGTGAGGGAGAGGATCAGCTGGGTGTTGTCTGCGTAGGAGATGATGTTGAGGTTGTGTTGGCGCGCGATGGATGCGAGGGGACTCATGTATACATTGAAGAGGGTAGGGCTGAGTGATGATCCTTGTGGTACCCCGCAGATGACTTCGGTGGCCTCTGATTTGAAAGGGGGGAGGCGGACTCTCTGGGTTCTTCCGGTGAGGAACGACATGATCCAGTCCAATGCCTTTCCTTGTACTCCGATGTTGCTGAGGCGTTGTATGAGGGTGCTATGGCAGACTGTGTCAAAGGCTGCGGAGAGGTCAAGTAAGATGAGAGCTACTGTTTCTCCGTTGTCCAGTAGTGTTCGGATGTCATCTGTTGCTGCGATGAGGGCGGTCTCGGTGCTGTGTTTGGCTCGGAAGCCTGATTGAGAGGAGTCGAGGGATTTGTTGGATTCGAGGAAGGCGGCGAGCTGACTGTTGACGGCTTTCTCGATGACTTTGGCGGGGAATGGGAGGAGCGAGATGGGTCGGTAGTTTTTAAGTTTGCTTGGGTCAGCTGTGGGTTTCTTCAGAAGGGCGCTGAGTTCGGCATGTTTCCAGTTTTCTGGGATGGTGGCGGAGTTGAGGGAGCAGTTGATTACGTCTCGGAGATGGGGTGCGATGATGGAGTCTGCTTTGTTGAAGATGTGGTGGGGGCAAGGGTCGGTTGGCGATCCTGAGTGGATGGAATTCATCAGGTGGATGGTGTCTTCAGTGGTGATTGGGTTCCAGGCGCGAAGGTTGTTAGAGGGGGGTTTTGGTTCGGAGGTGGGTGGCGTGGGCTGGTCTTCGGGCTGGTTTTGAAAGCTGTTGTGTATTTCGGCGATTTTGTTGTGGAAGAACAATGGTAAGTAGTGGTAAGCAATAGTTCCAGGGTTGGAATGCCATTTTGAATGCCATTTTGAGTCTGTGCAAACCTACTAATTTACATGTTTTAAGGGTTTTCACCAACTCTTCTTTTCCTATAATGAGAAAGATTGAAAATTTACTTTGGACAATGTCAGACATAAAACATCTTCCAGGGTTAGGAAAAAAGTGGTTGGAGAGAACGTGAACTAGCAAACACTCAGATTTTTGCCTGAGCAAATCTTTCTAGGAGTACGATTTCTTGGCCTACTTCTGTAAATCTTAGGAATTCATGAAAGTCGTATATCGGCACTTAAGGACATATAGCCTGAATGCACTTTTGAGACTTTCTAATAATTGGGTCTCTAATTAGGTTTGGCTTAAACCATGACCATTTGTGATTATTAAAATTTGGTCTCTCTCTCGGTCAATCAGTTGACTTAACTGTGAGTGACAGCATTCTGCTCATTCACAAGGAGCATATCGGCACATTAAGTAGTTTTGTTCAGTGCCAGGAACTACTGTGGTAATTTGTGTTTTTTCAGACCAAAAACAATTTTTGCTTTTGCCAATGTTTGCTATAATTGTGAGGGCCCAGCAGCTCCCACACCAATAAGGCTTTACAAAAACTATGCCAAAACAAGTCATGCACTGACAAAACTAAAAGGCTGACTACCAATTTGAGATCTATTGATTTGCCAATGCTTGTTTATTTTTATGTTTCCTATAATCTTATTGAAATTGGTTACTTACTTTCCATTATGAACAGCGTTAACACATGGACACAAGAATACAAATATTACCTTAACTGCAGACAATGCCCTTCCCTCATCCATAAGGTGGTACAGTAAACTGCCAGCCAAAGGCTTTGTGCTGTAGGGGGTTGGGCATACTTGTCCCTAGGACAAAATGCACATGAAAACGTGTTACCCGTGACCCCAAACAACATGTCCTGGGCGTCGGGCTATGGAAATTCCACATCCCTGAGAATGTTGCCGACTGATATTATTGTGCTCAAACAGATCCCCTTCAATGGTTTGGGCACAGGCCACACAAGTACCACATTTATGGGCGCCCTCTCGTGGTGGAAGGTTCCAAATTTGTTTCAAATCTGATTTTTGGGGGAGAAAATGAAGTATGCGCACAAATGATCTGCCTCCCAACACTTTGATCTTTTTTCAGGGCAAACAGAGAACACTCAAAGGAAGAATCCATATTGGATAAGAAATGGCAGTTCTTTAAGATGATTTTTTAAATTGGTTAGTACATGTGCAGCAGGTTGAAACTAGGCTTTTTTGATTTTCCAGAAGTACTTCATAGGAAGTAAACCATGCTAATTTCAGTCTTTAGCAACATCCTGGGACATCCTTGCAAGCCCAGTTTGATGCGTACATTGTTAGCATGGAGGGCAAGTTGTCTCTCAAATCTTGTGGGTGGAAAGTAGAGTAATGGAGGGCTTTGTTTCAGTCTGTGGGTTTTTGTTGTAGTGTAATATACAAACTTCCACTTCAGAAAACACTTCAACATTCAAAAAGGTGATTCTTCTTTTGTGTTTGTTCGGACAGAACTTAATATCCGGGAACCTGGAATTCAACCACACCAAAAAGCTGCCTAAGTCTTCTTCTCCGCCATACCAGGCTCAAAAGATATCTATTAACCCCAGCCAACTCACATAAGGGTTATTCTGGCAAACAAATCTCTCCTCAAATTTTCCCATGAATATCCCTACCAGCTCCAGTGTGAAGGGACATCCCATTGCAGTCCCCTTGATTTGGTCAAAAAAATCCTCACCAAATTTGGAATAATTCTTCTGCAAGGCAAACTTTACCAACTTGATAAAAAATTCAGTAGTCTCCCGGTGCGGTCTAGGTCACATTTCCATATACACCTCAATTGCTTGCAGTCCTTCTTCTTGAGGAATCATAGTGTATAAGGAAACCTCATCTTATGTGACAAGCTAGTGAATGTTTTCTTCATATTTGTATTCCCTTAACCTATTGTTGAAATCTGTAGTATCTCTGAGATAAGATGGAACTTGTTGCACCAAAGGTTTTAAGAAAAAGACAACGTACTTACAGATTGGCTCTAGAATCGAATTGCATCCTGATACAATTGGGTGTCCCGGAGGACTTCGCTCATCCTTGTGAATTTTTGGAAGGAAATACATTACTGGTATTCAGGGATTTTGTTTCTTTAAATAATCATAGTCCTTCGGACCAATATTTCCTTCATCAAACAAATCTTTGGGTATCATTGCAATTTTACCTTGAATTTCTTTTGTAGGATCTGTTGATATTTTTTTATAAAACTCTATATCTAACACCTGTCATTGACCTTCCTTTTTCTAGTCCTCTGCATCCCAAAAGACAACCTCACCACCCTTGTCTGCTTGTTTCATGACAATTGAGGGCCTGGTTCTGATGCTGTTAGGAAATCTTCCCGATCGAAATCGGTTTGTAAATGGTTTCCGACCAACTCGGATCGGGAGAGTCCAACCGACTGAGTATGATGCATCTGGATGCTTTCAGATACGATTTGGTTGGACTCCCATTGACTTCTATGGGAGCCTATGTTCCTAACCGCATCTTAATCTGTCCCTCGGTCGGGAAGACTATTAAATTCAGTAAAATAAAGATGATGGGTCCTTGTTGTAATGTTCATGTAGTATATTTATTCTTGAGATTAGATAGAAGGTACAGCATTCAAGTAGGAATGTAATATGGTAAGAAACCCCACCGGGAGCAGATAACTTCCTGCTCAGCCTCCAGGTAACTGATAAATCCCTTGAATAGCAACAGGTAGAATCATGGATGACATCTCAGATACATGACATAGACAAACAGACACTAACACTAAGAAGGGACAAAGAGAGAGGAAGAGCAGGATATAACACACCTCCCTCCTTTAATTGAAAAAATGAATAAGATGAAACAGAAGATGGCAGAAGCAGAAAGGCAGAAGAAAGAAATAATATAAATGCACCAGAAATAAACACCCTCTTCAACATGATGGAAAGAAGAGGTAATATCAAAGGGGCGCAGGTACAAAGGTTGTACAAGCACCGTAAGCTAACAAATGAATGTAAGCTTAAATGAAATGAAAACTGAACATCTCAATACAAATGAGCAAAGGTACAGTATGGCTCAGTACCGTAGATAGAAAATGAAATATCAACTCCTCAAATTCTAATATTTTCGATTCCTCAAAAATAAAGAACAATAAAATGAGCCCAACTCCTCAAAGTAAATACATGAACTCCTCTAAACATAGAGCACAGTAAAAGTGGTTCATGACAAAACGACTCTTCACAGAAAATGCACAACTTCTCTATCAATAGAATAAAACTGAGACCATGCAGCTCCTCACAGTAAGTAACAGAAAATCAGCAATAAAACTGAGCCCTGCGGCTCCTGACAGTAAATAGATGAACTCCTCTAACCATAGAGCACTATAAGTGGTTCATCTGAAATGACAATAAAATTGAACCCCTATGGCTTCTAATAGCAAGCACATGAACACCTCTAACAATAGAGCAGTATAAAATGGTTCATAACAGAAATAAACATCAAAATTGAGCATCACTCTAGCTCATCATCACTAAGAATGAAAACAAACTGGAGCACCTCAACATAGTTGAGCACATAAATGACCCCAATAAGCATAACGCCTACAAATCATCACCAAATTGAAAGCAAATGAGCACCTCAACAAAGGTTGAGCATAAACGTGGCTCCAGTAAAGTAGGCAATAATAGAATAAATTATTTCAAAATGCATCATTTGCAAATCCACACAGAAAAGAACATGTAACAGCATACATACATAAACTAGAAACTGGATTCTAAGCACTGAGCATATAAATCGATATTTAGCACACCACAGTACTTAGAAGAAATGCACTCAAGGATAAATTACAGCGTAAACTACACATTGCATAAATTAGAAAATGCAAAATTGTACACAACATCTTAAACATAACAAATCAAAATGATAAAAGTAGTCACCGTTGTCATTTGAATGAAGGGAGACACAAACAGCTCTTTAGAAATCTCCATGGGAAAATGTAAAGAAAATCAAACAGTACCTTGTTGGAGAACACCCTTTTGTTTAAGAAAAATAAATAAATAAATAAATAAATAAATAAATCATGAAACAGCAAACACCGGTGAGCGATCTCTCACCCGGGTTGCAGATCCAAATGTAGTGAAATGGTGTGCAAATCAAGTTCTCGAAGTCAGGAATGTAGACAGACTCCCAAATGGTGTAGAGCCAAGCGCTGGCATGTGAATTCCAGATGACAGTGCACAAATATTGAAGATTGGAAGTTAAAGTAGCGCTTTTATAAACAGGAGACCTTTAAACAGCAGGTTGGCACAAGTTGCGCAGGCAATAAACTGAAGTCACAAAGTGAGCTGACAATCTTTTAAACAGCAGATTACAGAAATAGCACAGGCACACTTCCATTTAAACAGGAGGTTGCAGAAGTAGCACAGGCACACCTAGGACAGACAGCAGCAGTAATGTTACTCACGTAAAATGCTGACTCACTAGATGAAAACAGGGAGTCCTTAAAGTTTGCTCTAGTGCCAGATGATATAGTAGTAGTATTACTTCAGCAAAGGTTATTCCAATGCTCTGGGTTGAGGCTGTCGGTTGGATTCAGACACCGGTGGGGTACCCAGAAGCAGGAAAGTAACTTTAAACGTTTCTTGTCTTTGGTTGCAATGATGTCCTTTTTAAATTCAATGAAGTGCTTTTTCTTTTAAATGGGTCCTTTTTTACCTCGTTGCCAGTGTTAAATTCAGTAAAATAAAGATGATGGGTCCTTGTTGTAATGTTCATGTAGTATATTTATTCTTGAGATTAGATAGAAGGTACAGCATTCAAGTAGGAATGTAATATGGTAAGAAACCCCACCGGGAGCAGATAACTTCCTGCTCAGCCTCCAGGTAACTGATAAATCCCTTGAATAGCAACAGGTAGAATCATGAATGACATCACAGAGACATGACATAGACAAGCAGACACTTACACTAAGGAGGGATAAAGAGAGAGGAAGAGCAGGATATAACAAAGACACATTCCCGATCCGATTTGGAAAGAGCAAATGCCATCAGGAGGCTTTCCTAACCGCATCGGAATCGGGCCCTGAATTGTCATTTTTTAGACTAGCATTGGCTTTTTGTTTGTCCCTCATAAAAGTACATTTTCTATGATCTTTTTTGGTTTCCAAATGAGTCATGGCTGAAAACACAGTTTGCTCAAATGCCAACACTTCCATTTGAATTGCATTTGGGGGAAGAGTAAACGTAGACTTATTTCTCAAACCAGAAGCTTCTATGTGTTGAAGAAAATCCTGTTGTAAAAAGATTTCTTTTAATCATATTTTTCTAAAGAATTCCATCAATTAAACTTTTGAAGTGTACATGATTAGTCTTTTTAGAAGGTAAGAAAGACAGCCCTTTTTTTCCAAAAAGGATTTTCTTCTGATGTCATCAAAGGTATTCTCAATAGACTGAAAATAGGAGAGATTCCTAGTTCTTGTAAAATTGTCACTGTGTACTCATTTCCCATAACTCATTGTAATATTTTCCTCTGCCTCTCTGTCGGCCTTGCCCTAAAAAACAGTTGTTTCTGTGGGAAATTAGAATTTTGATTCGATGATCCTTAACCAGGACCTGATTCTGCTGCTGATTCAGAGAAATATGGTTCAGAAAAAAGTGATGAACTGTTTTCTAGATCTTTCTTGGTACTCTGGAAGGAAACGACGAGACTCAAAATGAGTATAAAAATCTTCTTTAAGGTAAGGTTAAACGATTTTAAAGTTGATTGACTTTCTTTCTTTCTCAAATGTTGTGGGTTTTTTGATTAATTGTATAATCTTTAAATTCAACAATTTCTTTGCCAACTATCTCCAAAAGAAGTTTTGCCTCAGTTATTGTAAAGATCCAAGAGCAGTTTCCGCAGGAGTGCCAGGAACCGATGACTAACCCAACCCTTCCCCCCTGCACCTCCTGCGTTTATCAAACACTAGAACGCAAGGGTGATATGGAGGGAAAGGAGGGAACAAAACAAGGAAAGGAGGGGAAGAGACACTGGACTTCGTGGACGGTTCTCCCTCTGCTTGGAAGTTGGCACTGAAAAGAATGGTCAGATTAATACAGCAATAGTCAAGACACATTCACATATCATAAATACCTAGGCAACTTTTACCTGGCCGTGCACAGGGTATCATGAGATGTTATACAGGGATCCTAGACGTATTCAATGTGTCTGGGGAGCCACTGACTGTCTGGTGTGAATAAGAGGGATTATCCCTGGACAGTGGAATTCCTATATATATTGATATGGATCTACAGCGGTCTTACCCTGATATGGCTATCTCGGAGCTGTGTGGCAGAATAGTGAAAGGATCGGGTCACAGAAGTAACGTAACTGAAATATAGACAATAACATCAGCGGAATTCCCACAGGGACACTATATAAAGATAGGGCACTACAAGCGCTTTACCAGGTCTTCGAGCCCCTTGCACTATGACGAATGCCAGCATCCAACGAGTCCAGAGAACAGCAAAATAAAGTACGAAAGGGACAGGGAAAAAAGGGAAGATTTGCCAGGCGGACCACGACTCCCACAATGCCCCCTGAGCCCCCACAACCACGCTCCCGCTGGGCCAGCCGCCCGATGGGACAATGGTCTGGCCGAAAGACGGACTCAGCAAAAGCCCGGGTCCGGAGTGAGCAGAGGGAATGGAGAGAGAACTGTCCGCCCTGACAAAGGGACATGGGAAGCAACACTCCGAGGACCGAGTAAATGCCACAAACAACTGAGGCGTGAGAGGAGCATAAAAAGAGCTCCTTACTTAGCGAGGTCAATAGGCCAAGCACTTAGAATCAAAAAGACAAAGATCCGAGAGCGGCTCCGTAACAGAAGCCTTAACAGGAAACCGGGAACACAAGATCAGCAAAGGGGCAAGGCGGAAGTGACGCACTGAACGAGCAGCGAGAAACTAGAGCGCGAAGCGCTGAGTCTCGGGCAGATCGGGTTTTGACTCCTGCCCGGTCTCCTCGCGCTTGCGCACTGTAGCGAGGCCATCTTGGTTTGGTCTCACTCGTATCTTGCGTTCTCTGGGAGACTGGCAGGCGTGACAGTACATCCCCCCTATGGACCCTCCCCACAGGTTTGGGTTTACTGGGATGTTGTCTTTGAAACTGCATCACTAACCTGGGTGCGTGTACCTGACTAGCTGGTTCCCATGTTCGCTCTTCTACACCAAAACCTTTCCAGTGGATGAGGTACTGCAATCTTCGCCTGACTCTTCTAGAGTCTATGATAGCCCCAACCTCGTATTCCATCTCATCTTCCAAAACTAGAGGGGGAGGAGAGGCTGGTAGTACTGTTCCAGGCTCAAAGGGTTTCAATAAAGAGACATGAAACACAGGATGTATTTTCATGATGGATGGGAGCTCAAGTTTCATGGCCACAGGATTTTTGATCTTCAGTATCTTGTAAGGGCCGATGTATCTAGGCTTAAATTTACAAGCTTCTTTCATGCTGATATGTTTGGATGATAACCATACCTGATCTCCCACCTCGTATCTAGGTTACTGACGTCTGTGGTGGTCAGCTCCCTTCTTGTACCTGTTCTTTGCCTGTTCCAAACTATCTTGTGTGAGTTTGTGGTTTCTTTGAATTTCTAGCACTAGTTCGCTAGCTGCGGGTGTGGAACAAAGGGAGGTAGAAGTGGTTGAAGAGGAAGACCCGGGGAGAATTCGGGGATGGTAGCCATAAGTGCAAAAGAAAGGTGTGAAATCTGTAGATGCGTGATGACTGTTGTTATATGCCATCTCCGCCAGCCAAACCAGCTCGTCCCATTCTGTCAAAGATTGTAAAGCCTGGCATCTGATATACTGCTCGAAACACTGATTCACTCTCTCTGTCTGTCCATCTGTTTGAGGGTGATGACTAGACGAGAGCCTTACATCAACGGACAAGAGAGCACATAGGCCCTGCCAGAATCGGGAAACGAATTGGGTACCTCTGTCTGTGATCAATACTGAGGGAAGTCCATGTAATCTAACCACCTGCCTCAGGAAATCAGAAGCTAATGTCTTAGCAGTAGGGAGTCCTGTCAGAGGAATGAAGTGAGCTAGCTTCGTGAAAGTGTCTATCACAACCAGCAATGTGTTACGTCCCTTCGCGGTGAGTGACAGCTCTACTATAAAGTCTAGGGACACCGTATACCAAGGTCTCGGAGGAGTGGGTAGTGGATGTAGCAATCCCATGGGGTTTTGATGGGATGTCTTGCTCTGAGCACAGATATAACATGGCTGTATGTGTCTCTTTGTGTCCTTTCCCATCCCTGGCCACCAGAAGCACCTCTTCAAGGCATCTATGGTCTTTTTGGAACCCGGATGTCCTGCTAAACAATGGGAATGAAACCATTCAAGTGCCTTTTCTT
The DNA here is from genome assembly GCF_964261635.1 of Lissotriton helveticus. Lineage (NCBI taxonomy): Eukaryota > Metazoa > Chordata > Amphibia > Caudata > Salamandridae > Lissotriton > Lissotriton helveticus. The sequence continues at coordinate 546,782,598 of NC_136070.1, forward strand.
GTAATTCCGCAGAGGGAAGGACTAACCCACAATTCACATAGTAGAACTCACCCACCTTGGTGGCGTCATGTGTTTGTGTGATGAGGTCCATCTGTTCTGACCCTTGCTCCCTCCTCACTCTGTCAAGGAATTCTTCTTCTGAACTAATCCCTCCAATGAACCTGTCTGGGGAAATGATGGGAGGTGATTCCCTGCTTTCTTCAACAGAATCATAACCTAAACGGGATAAGGCATCAGCCTTGCCATTCTTAAGCCCTGCTCGGTACTTGATCACAAAATCAAATTCGCTAAAAAATTGTGTCCACCTAAGCTGCCGCATAGACAGCGCCCTGGCGGACTTCAAAAATTGGAGATTGCGATGGTCTGTTAACACAGTCACGGTGTGGTTTGCCCCTAACAGGTACTGCCTCCATTCGTCAAAAGCTTTCTTGATGGCCAATAATTCTTTGTCTCCAGTACAGTAATTAAATTCTGCAGGGTTAAGCTTTCACGGAAAAAAAGCCACTGGATGACTAATCCCTGTTTCTGGGTCAGTTTGAGAAAGGACGCCTCCAACAGCTTTTTCGGAGGCATCTGCCTCCACCAGAAACGGATAAGCAGGGTCAGGATGCCGTAATATGGGAGCTCGAGTGAAAGCTGTCTTCAGAGTCGCAAAGGCTGAGTCAGCGGCCGAGGACCATTGGAACGGGATTCCTTTCTTCAGTAGGGCTGTGATAGGCACTACCAATTTCGAAAAGCCGTCGATAAAACGGCGATAGAAATTGGCAAAGCCTAAAAGACTCTGAACCTCCTTTATGCAGAGTGGCGTAGGCCATTGATGAATGGCCTCCACCTTCTGTGGATCCATACGTAACCCCGTGGCAGACACGATAAAACCTAGAAAGGGCACCTCCGGTACATGAAACAAGCATTTCTCCAGTTTACAGTACAGTCTGTTCTCCTGCAATCTCTCTAGCACCCTACGTACATGTTTTGTGCGCTCGGCCATGGAAGAAGAAAAGATGAGCAGATCGTCAATGTAGGCGATCACAAAATCGTCTAGTAAATCCCGTAAGACTTCGTTTATGAAGAATTGAAATGCCGCAGGGGCATTGCAGAGTCCAAACGGCATCACTAAATATTCATACAGCCCAAACTTAGTACAGAAGGCCGTCTTCCACTCATCCCCCTCCTTGACTCTCACTAGATGGTATGCTCCACGAAGATCTAATTTGGTGAAGATGGTAGCGTTCTTTACTCTGTCAAGGAGGGAGGAGATCAAGGGGAGAGGGTACCTGTTCTTAATAGTGATGCTGTTAAGGGCTCTACAGTCAATGCAGCACCTCAAACCACCCTCTCTCTTCGGAATGAAAAATAGAGATGACGAGGCAGGGGAACGAGAGGATTGAATGAATCCCATCTTTAGCATGTTGTCCAGGTATTCTCGTAGATACAGGTTCTCCTTTTCGGTGAGTGAGTACACCCTGCTGCAAGGTATCTTAGCCCCTGTCTGAAGATCTATGCGGCAATCGTATAGCCTATGGGGAGGAAGACTTGTGGCTTGTACCTCATCAAATATGATGCGTAGATCAGAATACTCCAATGGCAAAACAGAGACGGTGGAAGAAGCGAGGGTATTATCGGTCTTTCCCTCACCAATCGCTTCTCCCATGTGTTTCTTACAGACCTCAGACCTAAATTCCATAGTGGTATTAACCCAATCAACACAAGGGTTATGGGTGCGGAGCCAGGGTAAACCTAATAACACAGGGAATTGAGGGGACTTGATTTAATCAAACACTAACTCTTCCTGATGTCCCTGTCCTTGTAGTATTGTTAGATGCAGGGGTACAGTCTGGTGGGTGATAGGCCCCGATGTTAATACACTGCCATCTATAGTAGTGACCTTTTCCCAGAACTCCTTGTGTGTTGATTGTATAGCATGGCGGTCTGCCCAGTCAGAGTCCATAAAATTACTAGTCGCCCCAGAATCTAACATAATAAGGACGTCTGTCGTCCTTCCGTCAGAAAGCAATTAAGCCTGCACAAAGAAATTACTCGGTAGGTCTGAGTGTAAGTCCAGGGATGAGACTATTAATCCCGAACTACCCGAAACCCTAGTCTCACAAGGTGTCGGGCTTGCAAGTTTTCCGACTTCTTGGTTTGGGAAGGTTTAACAGGGCAATTCCTCAGGAAATGTCCGGCCTTGCTGCAATAGAGACATAACTTGTTCTCCCTTCTTCGTTGTCTCTCCTCCTGACTCAACGGTCCCTTTATTGTCCCAATCTGCATAGGCTCAGCCTCATCAACAGTTTTTTCGGCCTCAGGTTTTCTTTGATAGACGTAGGTTTTGATGTCAGTACGCCCTTTCTTCCTCTTGTGCTCCTGTATCCTGTGATCTAATTTAACCACTAGGTCAATGAGGTCTGGACAACTGTCAGGCGGATCCACTACTTGCGATAAAGCATCTTTGATGTCTTCCCGTAGTCCCCGATAAAACAGGGCACTACGTTTTTCCTCTGGCCAGCTCGTCTCAGCCACTAATCTCAGAAACGTGGTTATGTAAGCTGAGAGCTCCTTAGTTCCTTGCTTAAGGGGCAATAATTCTGTGTCTGCAGAATGCGTGAAAGTATGCTTGTCAAAGAGTTTCTTTAATTTGTTTTTAAAAGATGAGTAATCATGTAACAGAGGGTCGTTCCTTTCTATTAATGGTATGGCTCAATTAGCTTCTGACCCTCCCAAATACGAGATAACGAAGGCCACTTTTGATTGTTCAGTAGGGAAACAATTTGCCTTACACATAAAGTGTAATTGACACTGGCTTATGAAAGCAGCGAATTTAGCTGTATCACCCATAAAGCGTTCTGGTGGGGCTAACGGGACTGACTGAGAAGTGGATATATGTATGACTGGGGATGAAGCGCTGGGACCTGCTCCACCTCCTCCTTTAGTATCCGCCCATCTCTCCCTCTGCAAGGTATCAACCCTCTGGGACAATGCTTGGGTCTCCAACTGGAGATTCCCCAGCATGTTGGCCAGATCTTCCATAGTAACAGGGGTCATGGCACTCGGGCAGAAAAGCAACGTGGGCTTCGCGCTCTGTAAAGATCCAAGAGCAGTTTCCGCAGGAGTGCCAGGAACCGATGACTAGCCCAACCCTTCCCCCCTGCACCTCCTGCATCTATAAAACACTAGAACGCAAGGGTGATATGGAGGGAAAGGAGGGAACAAAACAAGGAAAGGAGGGGAAGAGACACTGGACTTCGTGGACGGTTCTCCCTCTGCTCGGAAGTTGGCACTGAAAAGAATGGTCAGATTAATACAGCAATAGTCAAGACACATTCACATATCATAAATACCTAGAAAACGTTTACCTGGCCGTGCACAGGGTATCATGAGATGTTATACAGGGATCCTAGACGTATTCAATGTGTCTGGGGAGCCACTGACTGCCTGGTGTGATTAAGAGGGATTATCCCTGGACAGTGGAATTCCTATATATATTGATATGGATCTACAGCGGTCTTACCCTGATATGGCTATCTCGGAGCTGTGTGGCAGAATAGTGAAAGATAACATAACTGAAATATAGTAAATACAGACAAGAACATCAGTGGAATTCCCACAGGGACACTATATAAAGATAGGGCGCTACAAGCGCTTTACCAGGTCTTCGAGCCCCTTGCACTATGACGAATGCCAGCATCCAACGAGTCCAGAGAACAGTAAAATAAAGTACGAAAGGGACAGGGAAAAAAGGGAAGATTTGCCAGGCGGACCACGACTCCCACAATGCCCCCTGAGCCCCCACAACCACGCTCCCGCTAGGCCAGCCGCCCGACGGGACAATGGTCCGAAAGACGGACTCAGCAAAAGCCCGGGTCCGGAGTGAGCAGAGGGAATGGAGAGAGAACTGTCCGCCCTGACAAAGGGATGTGGGAAGCAACACTCGGAGGACCGAGTAAATGCCACAAACAACTGAGGCATGAGAGGAGCATAAAAAGAGCTCCTTACTTAGCGAGGACAATACGCTAAGCACTTAGAATCAAAAAGACAAAGATCCGAAAGCGGCTCCGTAACAGAAGCCTTAACAGGAAACCGGGAACACAAGATCAGCAAAGGGGCAAGGCGGAAGTGACGCGCTGAACGAGCAGCGAGATCGGGTTTTGACTCCTGCCCGGTCTCCTCGCGCTTGCGCACTGTAGCGAGGCCATCTTGGTTTGGTCTCACTCGTATCTTGCGTTCTCTGGGAGACTGGCAGGCGTGACAGTTATAGACTGATTGATTTGTGATTGAAGGTCCCATAAGAATCTTTAATGGCAGTCATAACACATTTGTTGGTTTTTGGATGTATCCTTGAAGTATGTCCTAGTAATGTAAACGTAGTTTTTCATGCAACTGACGTGGAAAGAGCTATTGAGGAGATGCTGAAGAACAAGGCGCCGGGTCCAGACGGTGTCCCTGCTGACCTGTATAAGAGTGCCCCCAAATTCTGGGCTAAGATTCTGACAAAAGTTTTTAACGCTTCAGGATCAAACTGTTTTCCTGCTTCTTGGGCTAAATCTATTATTATCCCGGTTTTTAAAAAGGGGCAAAGGGGAGATCCCTCCAGTTACAGGCCTATCTCCTTGCTAGACTCTGCAGTTAGAATCTTAGGAAGAGTCATCTTGTTCAAATTGACGGATTGGTTGGAGGGCAGAGGGGTCCTGTCTAATGTCCAATATGGTTTTAGATCAAAAAGAAGTACCCTCGATCAGTGCCTCAATCTACAGCTTTTAATAAGTAAATACACTAAAGCCAAAGAGGGGTCCCTTTATATGAGGTTTAAGGACCTCTCTACAGCATTTGACCTGGTGAACAGGCTGTGGCAGATTTTATTGGATCTGGGCATTGATCCTTCCTTAGTTAAATTTTTAGCCGACCTTCACTGTGGTCTTTTAGCCTCAGTTAGGGTTACCCAGGAGGGAAGACGCACAAGTCACTTAAGGTCAGAGAAGTAGGTCAGGCAGGGGTGTATGTTGGCCTCTCTTCTCTTTACGTTATATATTAACGCATTAGAGCCTGCCCTAAGAGAGGCTTCTTTGGATGTGCCGCGCAAGGAAGATACTGTCATCCCGGTTCTCCTTTACGCGGACGATGCTGTTCTTTTAGCTCGCTCTGGGGTGGGATTGAAAAAATTGCTGGATACTTTCGGCAATTTTATGGAGTCTCTGGACCTGAAAATAAACACAAAAAAATCACAGGTTATGATCATAGGGGAATATAGCAGAAAGAAAAAAGTGAAAACTTTTTTCTGTTGTGGTGAAGAGGTGAAAAGGGTGCCCATTTTTACATACTTAGGGCTCCTCTTTGACGAAAGAGGGACCTGGGGCCCCCAACAGAAACATAAAAGTAACGCTCTTGCTAGATCCACCTCAGCCATCATGGGATTTACAAAACGGCTAGGGGCTAGACCAATGGAGGCAATTTTAAAGGTGTATAAATCTAAATGTTTAGCAATTGCTACTTATGGTTTAGCAATCTGGGGTTACAACGCACAAGATCAAATCCAAGTGGTTGAAAACAAATTCCTACGGTCTTTATTATCAGTGCCACAGTCTACCCCCACTTTTTCCATCCGCACAGAGGGGCCTATTAGGATGGCGGACGGACCTGCGTCCATCCGCCACCCCCGAGGTGGAGGGACCGTCCGCAGGGGCAGCGGCGGTTCCTCCAGTGCAATTAGGATGTGACCGCCACCCTGGCGGTCACATCCTGTATCTTTAACCTTGCGGCGGGTGCTGCTTGAAGCAGCACCCGCCGCAAGGTTAAAAATGCATGTTTAACATTTACATGCACAAAGCGGCAGGCACCGCGCGGTGCCTGCCGCTTTGTGCATGTAAATGCTGGGGGGTACCATAGGTACCCCCCATGTGCACCCCCACCCCCCGACACCCTGGGGGCCCGCAACGGGCCCCCAAACGCCAAAGACCACATGCTTTTCCACGGCGGAAAACCCGCCGTGGAAAAGCATGTTTCCCCATGCATCATAGTATGGCTGGCGGTATCTGATAGACACCGGCACCATATTAGAGCTTTTCCGCCGCGGGACCGCGGCGGAAAAGCAGCGGACGGTCTCCCCGTCCGCAGATGACCCCCCTGCCATCATAATCTGGCGGGGGGTCTTTTCTCTCACCGCAGGGGTGAATCCGCACCCTCCGGGCCGGCGGTGGCTTCCGCCGGCCCGGAGGATGCGGATTCACCGCAATCCTAATCGGGTCCAGAGTTAGGGTTGGGGTATGTTACAGACTTGCTGAAAATCGCCCCCTTGATCTGTTGGCTTAAGACCTGGCTTAACCAGGAAATTTCACTTTAACCATCTGATCCTAAAAGATTGCCTCGCCCTGGATAGAGCCAGTAGGATCCCATGGTTGGCCTATATTAAATTAACATTCTTAAAATTAGGGCGTCCTGAACTCTATTCTTCCCCTGAGTGTATAAAGAGAGAGGACGTAAACCAGATAAAAACCGCTTTGGTAAACCTTTTTACATCAGAGAGGGAGGAGATGGAAATGAGAAAACCCACTGTAAGAGCGAATTACGTACTAGTAAGCTCCCCCGGACTTGAGCACTACTTGAACTTAGTAACTCGACCCTTCCATCGGTACCTGCTAACTAGATTTCATTTTAACTTAATTCATCTTACATTGCACCTTTTCCCAACATGGGGCACTCCGGATAACTCTAACCTTTTTAAACGTAAAATGCTTGCTGTTTATTATATATGAATGCATTGTACCTGTGTCTTTTTATGATCTTAAATTATCGAATAAAAGTGTTTTAACTGACTGACTGACAAATTATTGTTTTGTATATCTATTTGGAAAGGTATCAACATGTTCATGTCTCCTGCATTGTCTCAATATGTGTGACAAATATTGACTGTATTGTTGAATTGTACACCTATAACTGATGGCTATGAAAAAATAAACAGAAATAACGTGATTATGTGAATTTAGAACTGTGATCATCAAAAAAATGTATATATTAAGTTGTGTCAGTATTTGCTTTTTGTTAGTATTTTCATAGTTTAAAGAGGCTTACCCTTGCTGACAATAAATGTCCCTGACTCCCCTTTTGTCACTTTCTAAAAGTGGCATTTTCAAACACACAATTTAAAAGCCACCTTTAATAAAATATGTGTTTTAAAATTCTGAATTCGGAGAGCTTTAACTCAATTTCTCTATCTTGTTCCAATGGAAAGTTGCTCTTGTAAGATGTTACAAGGCAGCTCCCATGTTACCCTACGGCCAGACAGCCTTTCAATTGTGAAACAGTATTTCACTATCAGGCCATGTAAAACACACTACTACATGTCCTACCTTTCACATGCACTGCACTCTGCCATTGGGGCTACATTGGGCCTTCCCTTGGGGTGACATGCATGCAAGAAAAAGAAAGGTTAAGGCCTGGCAAGTGGGCACAACTACAGGCCCTGGGCACACCTGTGCACATTACTAGGGGCTTAGTAGTAAATGAAATATGCCAATCATTTAAACGCCAATCCATAACACAATTTGCAGTTGGAGCGCTTGCACCTTAGCACTGACTAACAGTGAAAAAGTGTGCAGAGAGACAAAACCAGCAATAACGAAGTCCAGCATACCATAAAAAACAGGTCAGAAGGCAAAAAAAGACAGGGGGAAACATGCCAACAGATGCCAGGTCTAACAAGCGCTGTTTGGTGCTCTCTGTTATTGTCCACCTGGTTCCCGCACACATCATCTCCCAACCCTGAGCTAGGATGGCATCATCACACTGGGGAGTAATGTGACTGGAAGCCAGGCCTCATCACAACGCTACCTCTACTCTTTTAACCCTTCTTTCTGTCTTAAAAACTTGACCCCCATTCACATTTGAAACATTCAGCTGAGTTTCTAACACTTCAAGGTTGCATAAACTATGCACTTCTGGCCCCTGCTCTTCTTTATTTTAAATAATTCCTGAACTACAGTTGATGGGCACGGGGTCAGCAACCAGGGGGACCAGAAGATACTGCCCGTGGCCTTGGAATTGGTGGAAGGACCATAGGGGTGACTCGTAGTCACTATTTTTTGGGTTTGGATTAGATTGTATATTGACCTACAGATCATGTATTCATGTATAAAGTGTGATTTTTATGTTAGGTGTGACCATAGTTAGTGATTCTCGCATTACAGCTGACCATAGTTAGTGTGTGTGCACTGTAAGTTAGCCATAGTTAATGTACGCCTCAAATTAAATGACTCCTAGAAACACTGTGAATGCATTTTGGCTGCTGTGATTCTCTTTCTCTTTTTCTCATTTCAGGAGCCGAACTACAACAGTAAGAAATAATTTGTTTAAAATGTTTTAGTTTTCGTATGAAACTTTATCACTATGTGTTCTGTAGGGAGTGAATAGTGAATTTCCACAGCCTGTGCCTGGAACAAGCTGACTGCATTCTATCATCTTAGGACAAGATATTTTTTGAAGGCCACACAGCTGAAATCTTCCATTGTGGTATACCGGCAAAGAAGACTACGAATGCGTTATCATGCAATATTACTTCCTATTCGATCTCTTTATGGGAACTGTAATAGATGTCCTTCAATGTAGAGTATTATATGTTTTAATTGTGCATTGCTGAGTTAGTTAGATTCGGAGCTGCTTTCCAACTTGCGGGAAAGCGGATGCACCTTCCTACTCTCTGAGACCACCAGGCACATGCATCAAAAGAAAAACCGGTCGCAAACGGGCAGATTCTCAGAATCTGCCCCTTTGCGACCGGTATTTTTGCATTTGAGATGCATCATCCCAAATGCCAAGATCGCAATTTAAGTAATCTCTAAATAGCGATTACTTAAATTACGATTGCATTTAAGGAATCGCAAATTGAGATTCCTTAAATGCAATGCATTAACGTAAAAAAAATAGCGATTTTGCTTATAGGGGGCGCAAATTACCATGAAGTTGAACTTCATGTTACATTGCAAAAACTTTGAAAAATTCACTTTTGTGCACACACATGCCCTTAGGGCATGTGTGTGTTCAACATATGTGCACAGATCAATTTCAGGGGGTGCAACAGGGTGTCCTTTTGACACCCTTGCACCCTGAAATTGCATGCGCAATTTGTGAGGACCTATTGGTACTCGCAAATTGTGCATGCAATTTCCCATTCATTCCTATGGGCTTGTAAGCCCATAGGAATGAATGGGAAGCCATTCCTTATTTGCGACTCGCAATTTGCGAGTCGTAAATAAGGAATGTGTAGGAATCGCTATTTTTACAGCTATTCCTACATGCATAGTGATTTGCGAATCCTAAATAGCGATTTCTTAAAATTCGCTATTTAGGATTCGCAAATCCTGACTTTGATGCATGTGGCCCCACATGCCTTGTTCTGCTCATTGTAGTAAACTCATGAGCAGATCCTTCCTCGTTGACCTGACTAAATCTTCATTTGGTTCTGCCTTTAGCGGTTTTACTTGCAGACACCTGCTGCTTAAATTCCCCAATCCTCAACTTAGCATTAGGGATTTTCTCATCATTGTAAAACTCACTCTTAACCGATTTGCATATGGCCATCTTTTGAGAGTAAGCCTTAGTATTTGCTTTCATTTGATTTGCTTTGGATATTAATGAACAATGCTTTTGTAGGTTGATTATTGATTTATGACTAATTTGAGAAATTAAGTTTGTAACTTTGCTAATATGCTAATGAACCATCTGGGTTTGCAAATCTACTACTCTCTGTTGTCCTTGTGGGGTAAAATGCGCTTCACTGGTAATGATAATTTCCTGAATTGTTGATGCTAAACCTCAAATTGAGACAAACGGCATTTGCACCAAAGACTTGCACAGTGCAAACGCCATCCCATGCTGCTTCAATTTCAAGACCACGATTTGTGTTACGGGCATACAGGCGCACTTCCTGTTGTGTCATCGTGGTCTTAATGGACGGAGCAGCTACTGTCAAAGGTTGAGAGATATGCCAAGACCACCGTTTCCAAAATGTGCTCTCTGTAAAAGTACCCAGACAACCCTATGGTAAGTCAGTGCCACAGAAAAATGCAAAAGAAAATAAATAAAATGTGCACCTAGGTGCGTGCGGTGCCTCACGAAGTAAACATTGAAAGTTTGCAGTGTCTGTATCTGAGTGTTTAGTTAAATATGGGAAATATTCTTGATATGGCATGAATACATATTATGTTTTGGTGACAACATATATTATTATTGCAGGCCTATTAGCAAATCATTTGACTGTTCTGTTATCACTGTACATTTGTATTCAACCTAAATGGTACAGGACAAATGTTTAAGTCTATTCTTTGTACTCAGCTGTGTTCATGTTTTTCTTTATCCCTTATATGAACAGTTTTTAAAAACTGCAGGAACTTGTATTGGCAAAGCCAATAGGTCTTGCCTGTGGGACCTACTGGCTTTTCCAGTGGTTTCAACTATCCTGCACGGGATCCTTGGTGTTATACAGCATGACTAATAAACAGGAAAAATCCTATTCAGCCAACCTATTATATGCCCAGACCAAGCAATAAAGCAAAGCTTGAAAAGTAATGGACGTTAGTGCAGAACAGCATCCAAACCTATTTGTGCCTAAGTCAGGGTAGACAGACCAACAGGACTTTAAAATTAATGGTCAACATTTTTTAATTCTTGGGCACAGGAATAAGCTAAAATTGTAGGGGCCATTTGGTATTAGTCTGTAATGGGTATATGCACACAAATAATCCTAGTAATCGGATTGCAGGACATCTTTTCTACTCTGTAGTATTATCTTTGCAGATATCACCAGGAGGTTAATGGTAAAATACAAAATAACCCGGAATTATCCAGTGTTTATGCTCCCAGGGAGGACAATCGAAATGAAGACTATTAGTAAGTACATTTATGAATCCTGGGGATGGAAAGATCAGATCCATATAATAAACCCATAGCTCTAAAGTTAACGGCCACACGTATCGAGTGTACGGAGAGAGAGGAATAGTCACTGTACATTACATTTGGCATCAGCTGTACACTGTACATTACATCTGACACATTTTCTGGATGTTTGAGTCCGCATGCAGGCCCAACCGGGCTATATTAGGGAACAACTCTTGGGGTCGAGGACCGATACGTTGTTTGTGTAAACCAGCTGATTATGGGGGTTCATAAGAGTCTAGGTAAGTGTCCAGAGCTTCCCACAATCCTCTCCAGGTCACTTTCCAGGGTGAGTACTGCAGCGCAATATTGTCCGCTCCTCTGAGATGCGTGATCCAGTTGACCCAGCCTTTGTAGCTAGTTTTGCCTGTGTCTTTCCAGTTGGTTAGGACCATTTTCACAGCTGCTGTCAGTTTTCAATTTTGTGTGCATATGTATCAAACCCTATTTTGCGATTCGGTAACCTGTTACCGAATCGCAAAATGGGTTTGCGAATCGGTATTCGGAAGGAACGTTTTAAGGACTTCCCTTCCAAACACCTAATGGTATGTATAAATGTTTTGTGACCATGAATGCAATTGCAGAACATTGGCATTTTACCACTTACTTCAACTAGATGGTAACCCATTTGCAAATGGGAGGGGATCCCCAAGGGACCCCTTCCCATTTGGAAATGGCAGCAAAAATACAATTTCAGAGCAGGCAGTGATCCCACAAAACCACTGCCTGCTCTTAAAAAAGGAAAAGAAAACTTTGTAATTTTCTTTTTTAAATGCAACCCTTTTTCCTTTAAGGAAAATGGACCGCATTTTAAGAAAAATGTTTGCTTTATTTAAAAACAATCACGGACATGGTGGTCTGCTGACCCCAGCAGGCCATCATCCCTGTGATTTTAGAGATTCTGAGGGGCTTGCAAATTGCGAACTACCTCCTTAATATTTATGAGGCAGGTCATTTGCAACCCCCTAGGAATCGCAGAAAGTGTTCAACACACTTTCATGCATGCTGTTTTGCGATTTCCTAATTGCGAATCACAGGGGTTCACAATTAGGGAATCGCAAAACGGTTACTTAATTCATCTGGCCCTAAATGCCTCTGCCTAAAGCAAAACAGGATATGGAACCTGTTAATGCGAATTGTATTATTTGGTTACATAAGTGTTATCAGGTCTCAATTCATGATACTAAAAGGGAAGATCGGAGCGGACGTGATTCGGTGTTTGCTGCAGAAATACGAGCAAAAGCAGCAGGTCACAGGTTTGAATCTAGTAGCGCAGACTCAGCTTTTCATGTTTTAGAGGTCAATGAAACGTGGGAGAGGTGTGACACAGCGGCCAGGGCGACTGACGCCGGATGCTGGGGATCACAGTTCGATCCCCGGCACTGGCGGCAGGGATCTGCCCAGCACCATGTGACTCTGGGCAATAGCTTGCTTAATCTTCCTGACGGCCCCCAGCGCCGGGAAACCTACAGGTAGCTGTGCGTGTGGTGTCCTGGTCTAGGCCTAAGGAGAGACGACACAGGACACTTGGGTTGCAGTTGATGGCGGCAACTAACCTGACCACGCCCAGCTCCCTGGGCCTTTTATTACTTAACTTGCGTGTCCACGCACACGCCTGGACTGAACCAACGACCCCTTACGCTCCAGGGGTAGACCATGCAATAACAGTGGGAGGGGGCGTGTGCTACAGTGGTACACCCCACTGGCAGCAACACTACATTCCTCCTTTACCTAAGGATAAAGCAAACTGGAAAACACGATGGCACACAAAAGTCTCTCTGGTCAGCGGAGGCGCTGTGACCGTTAACTCTGCTAAGTTTGACAAAGTCCGCTAAATAGTCTTTGGTGCAGTCTCTGAATTTTACTGACAAAAACCATAACATATCATGCACAAAATAGAACAGTCTTACTTTATTCTCGGCGGGTCAGCCATCTGGATTGTTTCACCGCCAGCACTGGGCCACAAAGTCTCGGTACCTCTGGGAAGGTTTGGGGCACGGACGTAGGTTGTATTCTGCTTGGCTGCGGCCTTCTGCTGCGGCTGGGGGATGGTCTTCTGCCTCTCTAGCCTCAGCGGCGCTGGGGGTCTCCGTTGATCTTTCTGGCTCATTGTTGCTCAGGGCGAGGCCACCTGTTGGGCGTGTCGTGGTGCTTGTTTCGGTTGGTCCTGATGGTCTGCGCGGTGGGCACAGGTGCCAGTCATCCGGTTCTGGGCCTTCTCCTCTCTCGGGTACTTGCTTGAAAAACGAAATGTTTCTTGTGACTGATTCCCCATTTCTGATAGCTGTGATCATTGTTCCATTTACCTCGGTGACCCTCCAGGGGTCCAGCTCAAAAGGCAGGCGGAACTTCCCACCGGGATGGCGGTCTTTCACAAGAACTGTGTCTCTGACCTGAATGGGCCTGTCTGCGGCCCTTCGTCTTCGGGACGCTTCCTGGTTGTTCTTGGTGCGCTGTTCCATGGACCGGTTACTGGGGCTAGGGGCCAGCTCCCACATGGGGTGGTGCGGGATGGTGTCAGCAATAGCCTGGTTGAAGGAGAGTCTGTTCGGGGCGACTCCTGTAGTGCAGTGTGGGGTCTGGCGATATTCTCGGAGGAATTGGTAGATGGCCAGCTCCAGATAGTGGCCATCAGCGACTGCAATTTGGATTGTTTTGTTCAGAGTTCTCATTAGCCTTTCGACCTCTCCGTTGGCTTGCGGCCATCTTGGTGTTATCCGTTTGTGTTTGACGCCATGGCTCTGCAGGTACTCTGTAAACTCGCTGCCATTGAACGGGGGTCCATTGTCTGTGCGGACTTCCTTCATGATCCTGTGGGTGGCGATGAACTTTTCGAACTTTGGGATCACCTCGGATGCTGCTGTTGATGTCACAATTTCTACTTCGGGGTAGCGGGAAAAGTCATCTACCACAACAAGCATGTACTTGCCTCCGGGAAGGCTGCCGAAGTCTGCACTTACTCGTATCCACGGGGATGTCGGCCCTTCTTCGGTGATTACCGGTGCTGGAGGGTTTGGTAGGCTTGTCGCTAGGCATACTGGACAGCTATGAACCACTTCCTCGACGGCCCTGTCGAGTCCGGGGAACCACAACTTGCTTCGGAGTCTGCTTTTGGACTTGACGATCCCTTGGTGTGATCCGTGAGCCAGCAAGGCAGCCTGTTGGGCGAGGCTGCTGGGCAGTACAAGGCGCGGGTCTCTCAGGAGACATCCTTCGGCTGAGACGGACAGTTCCTGTTTGACTTGATACAGGGCCTTCAGAATAGTTTGGGCGTCCTGTGTGCGAAAGGATGCCGGGCTTTGCAGCGCCTTCCAGTCGCCGGATTCTATGGCTTGGATCGCAATCTGGAGGCAATCATCATCCTTAGTGGCTCTCACTACTTCCTCCAGAGACATTGGACGTGGCTTTGACCTTTCAACGACTAGCCTGACGTACTCTTCTGTGGCTGCTGCTTCAGCTGCTTCAGCGACAGTGACCGGACGGGCGTGTCTTGACAGATAATCCGCGGGGTTTTTCGTGCCGGGCCGGTATTCTACGGTGAAATGGAACTCCTGCAGTTGCAGCACCCATTTCTCGATTCTCGGTGGTGGGCGAGAGGATGAACCTTGGAACAGTGGTATTAGGGGTTTATGATCGGTGATTACTGAGAAGGGATGTCCATAGAGGTAGATATGGAAATGGCGGCACCCCCATAGGATGGCAATCGCCTCACGTTCAATTTGCGAGTACCGTTGTTCGGTCGGTGTCAGCGTGCGGCTGGCGTACGCTACGGGGGCCCACTCTCCGCACGCCTGACGCTGCGATAGGACTGCTCCCAGGCCAGTGGGGCTGGCATCCACCAGTAGTTGAGACTCGTGCTGCGGGTTGAAGTAGGCCAGGGTCGTGTCGGCCGACAGGGCTGCTTTGGTGTTCATGAACGACTCCTGCTGTTCTGGGCCCCACATCCAGGCGGCATTTGACTTAGTGAGGTCGCGGAGGGGCCTTGTCAAGTCCGACAGATCCTTGATGAAACGCCCGCAGTATGTCACCATACCTAGGAAGCTGCGGACGGCTGTCACTGACATGGGGGCTGGCGCGTCGTGGATGTCCTTGACCTTGTCCGGGTCGGGGCCAACTCCTTGGTCGGAGAACCTGTATCCGAAGAAGCTGATGTCTTTGCGTAGGAACTCGCATTTGTCCTTGTGGAGAGTTAGTCCTCTTTCTTTTAGCCGGTTGAATACTGCTTGGAGGCGTGTGATGTGTTCTTCCAAGGTTGGGGCATGAACCAGGATGTCGTCGCTCACATTGAGCACACCGTCGAGGCCTTGGAGGACATTGTGAATGATGTTCTGAAACACCTCCGCCGCACTCGAAATACCGAAGTTCATTCTTGTATATCTCCACAGGCCTGTGTGGAGAAAGTTGTTATTGGGCGCGAGTCTGGGTGAAGAGGGATCTGATGATACCCCGACCGCAGGTCCATCTTGGAGAACCACTTAGACCCTGCAAGCTCCCCTATGATGTCGTCAATGGTCGGCGTCAGGTGACGTTCCCTCTTAATTGCTAGGTTGGGGAGGCGCATGTCCACACATATCCTCACAGCCTCGGGTTGTTTCGGCTTTTTGGCTACAACGATGGGGGATACCCACGGCGTGGGTCCAGTCACTCGTTCGATGATACCGGCGTGTTCAAGCATCCTCAACTCAGCTTCGACTTTGGGCCGGAGGTGAAAAGCGATCCGTCTGTGCCGGAGGGCTACCGGGGCTATCGACTGGTCAATGTGGAGTCGGACGGGGGGCCCTCGTAGGCATCCGATGCCCTCAAATAGCGAGGAATTCTCTGCAACTAGATGGTCCAAACCTTGTGCTTGTACTGTTAGGGCAAAATGTATGAGCCCGAGTTCCCGTGCTGTCTTGCAACCAAGAAGGAACCCTGAACCTTCTTGGGATACGTAGATCTTTGTCTGCAGCTGCGTTGAGTCGTGGGTCACGGTCGTCTGGAATACTCCGCACAGGCGCAACGGGCGCCGGGTTCCGTAGGCAAACACTTGCACTCTTGTGGGGTGAAGCGTGGGGGCGTCTTCGAGGCAGTGATACACGCTGGCAGCCATGAGGTTTATTGTGGCGCCGGTGTCGATGAGGGCTCTGACCGCTTGGCCATGCACTTGGACGGTGCACATCGGTTTGGTCGACGACGCGGCTGCTAGGGCGTTGAGCATGCGCACCACGTGGACTGATGCAGCGTCTTCTTCGTCGTCGTCCATGTCGCTGCTGTTCGACGTGTTCTGTACTGGTGCCACTTGTCGTACTCTCCTGGGCGGGCCACTCTGCTTCTTCCGTTGGGACGATAAACAGACACTTGCAAAATGATTTGCTTTTCCACACGCGCTGCAGATTTTGCCCTGGGCTGGGCAGGCGCCCTTGTGGGGGGTGACACCTCCACACCACATGCAGGCTTGGTCGTGGGAGGACTGGCTTGGTTTCGGCCGCCCTTTCTTGGGGGTTCTCATCCGGCCGTCTGATGGTTGCGACCTGACGGCACACACGGGTTCCGTCTTGATTGTTACTGCTGTAGTCGGTTCCATGTGGGCTGCACGTGCTTTGGAGAGCTCTTTGGACCGCCCCAGGGCCAGGATGTCGCGCATGGGCATCGCGTCCGTTTCAAGCACTCTCTCACGCAGCTTCAGGGAGGCGCATCCCTGTATGAATTGGGCGCGAATTTCATCTGCCGCATCCGGGAGGGTACACGTGCTGGCTAATTTCTTGAGCCGAGCGTAGAATACGTCAACGGACTCCTCTGGGAGCTGGCGTGCCTGGCATAGGAGAAAGCGTTCGTAATCCGCACTAGTAAACGGCTCAAAATACCTCGTGATGGCGTCTCGTAGGGTCGCATACGTGTGGGGCGGGGCACCTTCAGTGACGTCCTTGGAGATGTCGTGGATGGCTTCACCCCCTAGGTGTAACAGCATTGCGCGTTGACGCCCCACCGCAATATTGGCTGCGACGAAGTAATTTTCAAGCCGCTCTACCCACTTTTTCCATCGGGCAGCCTGAGAGGGGGGGCTCCCTGTGACAGCAAAAGGCTCTAGATGTGGCACGGTGGCCATGATGGCTGAGGCACTGTCAATTGGGCGACAGGAGGGGCTTCAAGAACCACCGTGGGTCGCTGCAGACGTCTGGTAATGGAAAACAGCGGTGTGGACGTCTCCGAGGTCCCGTTCCGCGAGATGCGTGAGGGATGTCAGGGTCCGTGCTCACGCGAGAAGCGTGAGAGATGGTGGATCGGCCGCGTCGCGCGCCAGGAGTGAGGCGCGGGCACTCACTGCGCATGCGCGGAAAGGCCAATCAACCGACCGGGGACCGGGGGCCGAGTACAGCGGTGCAGCCGGAGGGCTGGAGGCAGCGTGGAGCAGCGGGGCCACTCGGGGGTACCTGAGGGTGATGATCAGGTCCGCGGAGCTGCGGGTGACGCAGGACGGCACAGGAGGCAGGCCGGAAGTCGGCACTGGTGAGTGGAGTGCCGGGTGTGCCGGGCGGTGCGCCACGTGCGGGCTCGCACGGCGCTCGGCAGCAGAGCACGCCTGGGTCACGGTGGCGCGGCAGGGCACGCTCTGGGGTGGAACTAAGACCACCGTCGTCGCCAGTGTGGTGTCCTGGTCTAGGCCTAAGGAGAGACGACACAGGACACTTGGGTTGCAGTTGATGGCGGCAACTAACCTAACCACGCCCAGCTCCCTGGGCCTTTTATTACTTAACTTGCGTGTCCACGCACACGCCTGGACTGAACCAACGACCCCTTACGCTCCAGGGGTAGACCATGCAATAACAGTGGGAGGGGGCGTGTGCTACAGTGGTACACCCCACTGGCAGCAACACTACAGTGCGCTTTACAAATATAGGATTATTATTATTATAATGAAATACATTGTGCTGGGTAAAAGGAACATCTGTTTATTATTAACAGCTATGACAAACGTCAGTAGTAGAAACTTCTACGAAATTATAAGTGATTACTACTTTGTCGCATTTGAAAGCCTAAAACTTTGAAACATAGATGGAACATTCTATTTGCACCTAAAGCTAGAATATATGTTCACTCGGACAATCATGCATTTAACAGCAAGTTACCAACACAAGTTAATTAAGCTGAGGGGGCAAACTCAGAGACCCCAGCAATGACGGAGAGTTAACAGGAAGCCCGTGTAACGATGGGGAGTTACCAACAAGGTGGTAGATACCATTGTTGCAGCAGGTGCAGTGGCACTGACCAGAGCCCCAAGGAGTCCTTGAAAATGATCAGTGCTGTGTTTTAATACCCCAACAGTAGTCAAAGGGGCCATTTTCCATGCCTTCTTTACCAGGGCCTTTGGCATCCCTTCTTCGTTACTGGTTACCAAGTCCAAGTGGGTGGAACCAGTGATCACTAAGGGCCTGATTCACAGAGGGCCTCCGCACTTGTGAGGCCCAGCAGTCGTTGGGATGTTCTGCACTTTGGGAGGAATCTCCGCACTGACAATTCTCATGGTGGAGATTCTGACCTGAGTGCGGCGGCTCCCTCACTACTGAGGGTCCTCAAACACGAGAGCCAGTTGCGTAACTAAACTTGAGGGGGCCCGTCTGTAGGGTGCGTGGAGGGGCCCCCTCCGAACTCAATCTGGAGCTCTCCAGCCGAAGTGCTGTGCTGAGGGGGCCCCCTGGAGGATGGGGGCCCCCGCACTGCGGGGGCTGCGGGTCCTGTGTTACGCCCCCGATGAGAGCAGAGGCCCTTTATGAATCAGGCTCTAATAACTATGCAGGGTCATCGACATTACATATGGTGGTAGGTAGGTGAGTAATTAAAATGGGATTTATAAAGCACACAGCTACTCAGAAGAGTGTCCCGGCCCTAAATACTCCTACCTTTGACAAGTCTAAAGGTAGCAATAAGACCTACAGACAATCCTGCACATGCAGACAGTGAACCGTCAGCGCCTTCAAACATCACACAGAAGTGACTCTCACATGAGCAACTACCACATTAGCAATGTCTCCATCTCATCATTAGCACAACACAAGCAGTGACTCTCACGGCTAAGAGCTGCCAACTATCACATCAGCGAAGGGCGCAGATCCTCTTGCACTTTCCACCAACATGACTCATGTGAATGTTTACCTTAAAAATACTTTTTCTACCTAATGACTGAATAGTCGGTGCCCATTCCAACACAGAAAAGTAAAATTAACAAAAAGATAGCCAACTGCGCAAACCCCAGAATTACCAGAAGAGTGGTCTTGTGTGTTCCTAAACACTGCCAGGTTCAAGGTCTTCCTCGGATTGTCTAGATAAAAACAAACATCTCAGAGTATTCAAAATAAACTATGAACTTAATAAACTAAAGAGGAGTGGGAAAAGAAAGGTTGTTTCCAGATTGAAAATCCATTGTGTGCATTAGGTCGCTATTTTGATAATATTTTGCTTTTAATATGCATTACTGCAGTCCATTTTGCTTTTGGATGTTGCTGGGTATCGTTTCCTTACTGCCCAACATCCTACAAAAAAGATGAAAGTTAAAAAAAACAAGCATTTGCAATGCAATAGGTCTCACCTTGGGGACCGTATATGTTTTTAGCTATGCAGCACATTATCCTGAGTGCTACAACATCTAGGGGGCCATTAGGATGGCAGGCGGGCTTTGCCCGCCCGCCACCCTATCGGGAAACGGGACCGCCCGCCTCGAGGGCGGGGGTCCCGAAATGTGCATTAGGACGCGCCCGCCAAAGTGGCGGGCGCAATCCTCATTTTAACATTGTGGCGGCCGGTGCTCACTGCACCGCCCGCCACAATCTAACGATCAAATGCATGCATTTGCATACACGAGGCGGCAGGCACCCCGCGGTGCCTGCTGCTTTGTGTATGCAAATGCGGGGGGGTACCACAGGTACCCCCCCATTGCACCAATCCCCTCGGCCATCACCAGGGGGGCCCGCAGGGGGCCCCCAAACCAAAGACCGCCTGCCTTTCCGTGGCGGCATTGCCGCCACGGAAAGGCCTGACAAAATGCTCATTATAATATGGTTGGCGGTGTCTAACAGACACCGCCACCATATGTAACACATTCCGCCCCGGCCGCAAGGCGACCGGGGCGGAAAACAGGCGGGCGGTGTTTTGCACCGCAGCGGTACCCCCCGCCATCCTAATGTGGCGGGGGGGAATTGGGCAATGGATGTTGGGCGGATTGCCTCCGCCAGGTCGGCGGTGGCTACCGCCAGCCTGGCGGAGGCAATCCGCCCGACATCATAATGGACCCCCTAGTGTTTTTTAACTTGGAAGTTGTTTGGGGGGGTGCATTTTTATATAGAGCGAACTAGACTTGAATGTTTTGGAGCGCTTAACATTTACCCCAGTTGCATTACACAAGGCGTTGGGCAATGTTGCCCTGTCTGAGGTCCAATCTCCTGAGCAGAGGAGCCTTGCCTTGCCAAATTCTCTGCTCTTGGAGGTGTGTGGGATGGGAGGTTGGATAACACTAATAAACCCCTGTCTTTTTTCCAATAGGTTTTGCAGATTCGTGAAACAGCTGTCTCACTGGATCTCATGTTTTTGATTCAAGTTCGGAAGGATAACAGGCTGATGCAGTCAAACATGACGAGGAAGCTATTGCGATATACATGGGCTCTGCAGAAGGGGCTTTAGCCCACTAAGCTGCTCTGTCAGCTATAATAAGATGTAGCCTACTGCATGTTGCTTCTCTTTAGAAAAGGGGGGGCCAATCGGCCCCCACGCAGGCATGGCAGGGACCGGCCCCTCCCATATCCCGGTCCCCTTCGTGGTGGCTAGCCCCCCGCCCTCGCCCCGGAAGTAGTTGTGCACTTCCGGGGCGAGGGGGCGGGGCCGCGGCAGCGAAAGGGTTAAGAGCCTGTTGGGACATGGTGGATTCTATTTCTTGGCATTCGCAATTTGAGAAGGGGCAGGGCGCAAGCACTAGCACTGCCTGGAACAAAAGTTATTCTCCCAGGCCACAACAGCCATTCCAGCAGCCCTTTCGAGCAGCGCAGGGTGGGGAGACAACCCAGAAAACCAGAGGTAATGGAGGTACGAAGGGGGTGTGCTGGGACTTCAACAGAAGGACATGCAACAGGGCACAGGGCACCTGTAAGTTCAGGCACGCGTGCAATCTATGCGGCCACCCTTCCCACCCAGAGGCGACATGCCGGAATAAAGGCAATGGGTCGGGTAATAGGGGAAGGAAAAAACCAGAATAACAAGATCCATCCCATTGTAGCACATTCACCTATTCTTTTGGCGGCAATGATCCCCTGGCTTAATAGGTACCCTAACCACACTTCTGCGAGACTGTTGCAAGAGGGTTTCACCCACAGTTTCCGAATTCCAGCTGGGGGTTATGTCGGGACACCACAGTGTAGAAATCAGCTGTCAGTACTTTCCAATCCCACGCTGGTGGCGACCAAAATAGAAAAAGAGTTGCGTTTAGGTAGGGTAGCGGGACCTTTTCATGTCATCCCTACTCAGAATTTTGTATGCTCGCCTTTGGGGGTGGTACCAAAGAAGGAGAAGGGAGAGTATAGGCTCATCCACAACCTGTCTGCACCTAAGGGCCTATCCTTGAATGATGCTATTGATGAATCAATCTGCAGCGTTAAATATGCGTCTTTTGATCAGGCAGCGGACATGCTGAGGGGCTTGGGCACGGGGGCACTGATGGCAAAATCAGATATTGAGTCTGCCTTTAGACTGCTCCCTGTCCACCCGGAGGACCAGCGCCTCTTAGGCTTTTCCTTTGAAGGGAAGTACCACATGGACAAGTGTATGCCCATGGGCTGCTCCATTTCATGTGCATATTTCGAACAGTTCAGCTCTTTCCTGGAATGGACTCTAAGGCAATGTACGGGTCACCAGTGGGTAATGCACTACCTGGACGATTTTCTTTTTCGGGGTCCGGCTGGCTCACAGGAGTGTGCGTCAGCATTGCAGGA
Source organism: Lissotriton helveticus (assembly GCF_964261635.1). Classification (NCBI taxonomy): domain Eukaryota; kingdom Metazoa; phylum Chordata; class Amphibia; order Caudata; family Salamandridae; genus Lissotriton; species Lissotriton helveticus. Next base: position 546,804,470 of record NC_136070.1, read on the forward strand.
ATTTTGCGTGCTCATGCGCTCTTTCGGGGTCCCTTTGGCACAGGGAAAGACGGTCGGGCCGGTAACATGCTTGGAATTTTTAGGAATTGAACTCGATTCAGTGGAGGGATGTTTTAGACTACCGATGGAAAAGATACAAAGATTCAAGAATACCCTAGGACTATGCATACAGGCTAAGAAAGTTACTCTACAAATGTTGCAACAGACAGTGGGTCAGTTAAACTTTGCATTGCGGGTAATACCCATGGCACGCCCTTTTTCACGCTCAATTGCACAGGCCATGAGGGGTCTTCGGGAAAAGCATCACCGGACACGGCTATCTGCTGAGGTTATCCAAGGACATGCGCATATGGATCGCATTCCTGGAGGACTTCAATGACAGAGTGCTGTGGGGTGCACCCACGCTGTCCTCGGAAGACCTGGGCTTGTGGACTGACGCGGCAGGCAGTGTAGGGTTTGGTGCAATCCTTGGTAGGAAATGGGTGGCACAGAAGTGGCCCGCCTGGTGGGAGGAGAGCGGGCTGACGATGAACATTGGTTTCCTCGAGCTCTTCCCAATCTGGGTGGCATTGAAAGTGTGGCCCGAGGATTTGGCCGACCGATCTGTTATCTTCTGGTCAGATAATATGTCAGTGGTGGAATGCATCAACAATCAAGCGGCGAGGTGTCCATTCATACTGCGCCTGATGAAGGAGATTGTGCTGTGTTGCATGTCATTGAATATACTTTTCAGGGCGAAACATGTCCCGGGGGTGTTGAACAATGCAGCTGATGCCCTTTCTCGTTTTAAGATGCAGGTGTTCAGGGATCACTTGCCGGAGGCGGAGGCAGCCCCGGCCCATTTCCCGTCGAGTCTCTGGCAGATTGGTGCCCCCAACTACATGACCTCGTGGCAGCCAGCCTAGCACCCAAGACAAGGACAGCTTACGAAGGGGCGTTCAGGTCTTACTGTCACTTTCTGGGCCAAGACTGGGAGAGTGGGTGGACTATGGAAGCTAGCTTCAATAGGTACATGACCGCCCTACACAAAGAAGGGCGCCGCCGGCAGCAGCCAGCAGGCACAAGGCGGCAATATCTTTTTTCGCACGTGCAAAAGGGGTCAGGATCATACAAACAGCTTCCTAGCTCAGAAGGCATTGAAGGGATGGCGGCGCCTGCAGGCACCTTCCACAGATTCTAGGAAACCAATAGGTTTTGAATGATTGTCGGCAGTTCTCCTCGCTCTGCCGGACACATGTAGCTCTGCGTTCGAGGTGGGCCTCTTTAAAACGGCATTTTCATTAGCCTTTTATGGGGCCTTCAGGGTAGGTGAACTGGTGGCGGCCAACAAATGTGATAGGGTAGGCGGCCTCCAGCTGCATGATGTCAGCATAAGGAGTGACACAATGTGGATTGTAATCAGGAAATCAAAAACTGGCCAGGAAGCTAGGGGTCAAAGCTTGGTGTTACACCGGGCACGGAGAAATCTCTGCTGTCCGGTGACACACGTGGAGGAACTGATAAGGCAGCGGCCGCAAGGGTGTGGGGGGCCTCTACTGATGCATAGGGATGGTACACCACTGACCAGATTTCAGTTCCAGAGGGTACTAGCCATGAGTATGACCAGGGCTGGTTATAACCACAAAGACTTTGGTACTCACTCCTTCCGGATAGGGGCAGCCACAGAGGCAACGGCCAGGGGGCTGAACACAGCTAGTGTGCAAAAGATTGGGAGGTGGTCCTCGAATGCCTATAAACGGTACGTGCGGTTGCACATGTTGTGAGAGCTGTCGCCATTTGGAGTTTTTCTAACGCCTGCTGTTTTTTGTCTGGTTATTTACAGTTTCTCGGGCCTGTGACGCAGGACGGAAACTATCCATGAATCATCACATCAACTCATCAACATCACGGAAATGCCGGGAAGACAAACAGAAGACAGTGGTAGTCTGGGTTGTGGGTCATTCATATGTCAAGCGTGCTAATCCTATTTTCCTTGCAGGATCGGGTAGACGGAGGGTGGAGAGCGGCGGGTGGACGGTCTCCTTCCATGGCAGGGGGGGCTTCGCCTCAGTCAATTCAGGGAATATATGTCGGATTTGTTAAGAAGACATACTGCACCTCCTTCGGCGGTGATCCTTCATCTGGGGGGGAATGATCTGACAGGTCTGGGTAGAAGGGTCCTCCTGGAAGAGATCATAGCAGCAGCAGGGTGGCTGGCCAAACGGTTACCGGGGAGCGTGATTGTATGGTCACAGCTGATACCGAGAATGCAATGGAGAGGAGGGGACTCAGTCAGCGCGTTGAATAACTCGGTAAAGAGAGTCAACAACAAGCTGGACAAGTTATTTAGAACTCCGGTCCTACAGACCATACCCCACGGTTGCATCTGGGGGGAGCACTTCTACCTGCGGGACGGGGTCCATTTAACAGAGGCAGGGAATGCCCTTTTTATAAGGAATATCTTGGCATGGGTTGAGGTCTTTGCAGGGAGGTTATGACCTTTCTATAAGATTGGTTGGGAGGGGGGGGCCAGATAGTCGGTCAACTACACTGGCCTGTGGCGGTAAGGTCATAATCGGTGAGCAGCATTTTTAAGGTCCTTAGGGGGGGGCGGGCCCATTCACGAAAGGGGCCGCCCGCCGGGAGGGGCCATTGGTCTCTCCCAGAACTTCAGGGGCAGGATATGATATCCATTACTTAGAAGGGTGCGGGGGAGGGAGTTTACGCTTTCCTCAGGCTGGTAGCCACCCCTCACAGACACTATGACGTCATCAAGGTGCGCAAGTGTCAGGGCCCTCCTGTTATGGTTAAATGGAGTTCAGGGAGCGCACGTGGGTGAAACGTGCCCTGGGTTGCGCATGCGCATCTCGAACGTGAGAGCGTAGCTGTAAAAGGATCTGACACCGGTTAGCGACCTTGCCGTACGACTTAATTATTAGAATGCATTTTTAATTTTCAGGATGTTAGATTCGGTTAGGAAACACGCTGTACTAGATATTTGTTAAGGTTAGCCCATCATACCATGTCAAAATGGATGTTAATCTAATGTTCTGAAATGTGCATTTAATAATTGGAAATTGTTTATTTTATTAAAATTTTAATTTTGTTTTTATATTTTAATAAATACGGCCAGGGGGGGCCCTGACCCCCTGACTTCCAAAGACCCATGTGTTGAATGGTTGAATTAAGTAATGCAGTCAGTGTGTTAAGGAGGGGGCTGGCCGGTAGTCCCAGACCATGAGAAAAGGGGGGCCAATCGGCCCCCACGCAGGCATGGCGGGGCCCAGCCCCTCCCATATCCCGGTCCCCTTCGTGGTGGCTAGTCCCCCGCCCTCGCCCCGGAAGTAGTTGTGCACTTCCGGGGCGAGGGGGCGGGGCCGCGGCAGCGAAAGGGTTAAGAGCCTGGGGAGCGCGGGAAGCGGCCTCTTTGTGCCCGCGCTCCCAGGCTCGCTCCTCGCCCCACCGTGGGGCTGTGTAATTTTTTCCCACCCTCCAGCCCCTTGATTAGCGGAACTTGGGTACAGTCAATGGTAAGTATACTATCTAGCGATGTGCAGGATCATAGGAATAACATGCTTGCTTCATTAGGCCTTTTTTCCCGTTTTCAGGAGGAATGTACAGATGTAGATGTGTTGTGCTTTGCTGTGGTTGTAACTAATTTCTCCTTAGGCCTTTTTTCCCGTTTACAGGAAATGTAAATATGTATTATGTTGTGTGCTTTGCGTTAAAATAATTTTCTCCTTAGGCCTTTTTTCCCTCTTAGTATAGCAATGTCGTATTTAGTATGTGGGTCTGCCGGTAAGGTCATAATCGGTGAGCAGCATTTTTAAGGTCCTTAGGGGGGGGGGGCGGGCCCATTCACGAAAGGGGCCGCCCGTCGGGAGGGGCCATTGGTCTCTCCCAGAACTTCAGGGGCAGGATATGATATCCATTACTTAGAAGGATGCGGGGGAGGGAGTTTACGCTTTCCTCAGGCTGGTAGCCACCCCTCACAGACACTATGACGTCATGAAGGTGCGCAAGTGTCAGGGCCCTCCTGTTATGGTTAAATGGAGTTCAGGGAGCGCACGTGGGTGAAACGTGCCCTGGGTTGCGCATGCGCATCTCGAACGTGAGAGCGTAGCTGTAAAAGGATCTGACACCGGTTAGCGACCTTGCCGTACGACTTAATTATTAGAATGCATTTTTAATTTTCAGGATGTTAGATTCGGTTAGGAAACACGCTGTACTAGATATTTGTTAAGGTTAGCCCATCATACAATATCAAAATGGATGTTAATCTAATGTTCTGAAATGTGCATTTAATAATTGGAAATTGTTTATTTTATTAAAATTTTAATTTTGTTTTTATATTTTAATAAATACGGCCAGGGGGGGCCCTGACCCCCTGACTTCCAAAGACCCATGTGTTGAATGGTTGAATTAAGTAATGCAGTCAGTGTGTTAAGGAGGGGGGTGGCCGGTAGTCCCAGACCATGTGAACGGGGAAGAGAGAGCAGCTGAAGTGACCTACAGAGTGGGCAGGGGTGCAGGCAGTGCACAAGATCACAGCACTCTCCTTCTTACTAATGAAAGACCTCATTCCAACTAGATGCATCAGCCATCAGACATATAATCTTATCTAGCAAAGGCAGTCTCTTGAAAACTAAATACACATGTAACATGGAAAATCTACAAAGTAGTTCAATGAAAAACAGCCAAGTCATTTGGCACACCCATCCATCCGCGCATCACAAAACAACGATCATTAGCTGGATAGACCTAATTTCACTTTCACGTTAAACACCAGGAGCCCATTATGTATTATGCTTTATGCTAACAAATCTGGTGTTGGACACGCACAGCATAACAGCAACACACAACCGGAATGTCTTATGCAAAATTACCTAATTAGCCTTAGTCGGGGTTGGTTTATCTTAAACTGAAGAGAGTGCCAGGTTACAACAAAGGGCTCGAAATGACAATTCATGGCAAAAGGGACTGCCCATATAGCAAAATATAATTTAGCCCGGGACACCGAAATCCAGCTCTGGAGCTGGGTTTCGGTGTTCTGTAGAACTTGCTCCATACTAGAGATTCCAGAACAGAATGCCACTTTTTCAAAGGGACTACCTGGTACTGCTGACTAGAACTCTGGTAAAGGTGCACTACTATTGCCAAAATATAATCTAAACCAGATTCTCCAAGTAACTTCTTTATGAAGTGCACAGTGTATACATTCAAGTGGGCACGTTGCGCCTGAACCTTTGGAAATACAATATTTTTGGATATATTTGACAGTGAGAGGCTCTAGTGGCATAGCCTCTAGAGCTGCAGACCTCGGAACTGGGTTCAAGTCGTGCGTCGGTAATTGCGCCTTCAACATAAAAAAATTAAAAAGAATGTCACTAAAACAATGCAATGAAAAATATTTTTTAATCCCAACGCAGCGTAGCGTTGGCCCACCAGGAGGAACCGTGAACGCTGGCCAACCAGAACAAACAATGAGTGAAATCTCCTGGGAGGAATCAAGCACGTAAAGGCAGGACAAAAACGATTATCCAATAGAAAGCAGAGCTTTCCAAAGGACAGTGCATGTAACCAATTGAAAGCCAATAGGAGTGATGAAAGCCCATATAGTGATTACACCATGTCTTGTAGATAGCGCAAGCGCAGTGCCTAGGCCCGACCTAAAAAAAAGAACCACTATGACGAGTTGTCACATCACTTTTTTTAACATTTTTCATGGGAGGTAGGTTGTGATGGGAGGCAAAAGGGAAAAAAAAGGGAGGAAACAGTGCCGCTGCTACACACAAGGCTGGTCAGCAGCCAAAAGTCTCTATGAGTAGCCAGCATTGTCCACATCGTTATGCTTTTTTTGTTATGGCAGGTGGGGGGCACCACTGATCACGAGGGATGGTGAGAGGGGCAACACCACAAAAGAAGGAGGGAGGGGAGAGGGAAAAATGCACTATGACGAGGCCAGCAATGTCTGTTTCTTAAGCACTTTCACACTGAGCCTCAAATTTACCGTGGATTACACTCATATGTCTTGTGAATGTTACAGTAAAAATATTTTTTCTACAAAACATTCATTGGTATTTTTAATGGAGTTTACCTCTACTAGACTAAATGGAGGTGGAAAAGGAAAGGTTTGGGCCAGATTGCAAATACATTTTGTGCAGACCGCTGTTGTATTATGAGCATGCTTTTAATATAGTATTATATTGCAATATTTATATACCACTTACTACCACTATGTGGGGCACTGAAGCACTTGCCTACATCGGATGCACTCTACACATTGCAGGATGCGAGGTTGGAAGTGTGTTGTCTTTGCTTTGATCCTGTGGAGAAAGGGTTTCCATGCCGTGCATGAGGACCACCAAGGTACTGTTTTGGTGCTATGGGACACAACGCTTAGCAGTGTGATGGATGAAGACGTGTGATAGACAGGCACACAGTTTATGGTCTTCAGTAAGCTGGCATCTTTCAGCAGCCCAGCAGGTCTCTTTAAGGTATTTCTAATGTTTATAGTCCACAAAGCTTGTTACTGCACGCGGTTGTCCATTCTGAAATTCTTTGCTTAAACTTTAGGGTCCTGTGCCGGCAAAGGTGAAAGGGAGAAATGGTGTAGATATCTTCTCGGATGGACTTCGCTAAAATCATACCATATCCAATTGTCATTGTGAGTTGTCTGAAAATTGTCATAGTATGTAGTTAGTTGCTACCTGCAGTGGTGGAATAAATTAAAACCTTGTTTAGCAAGAAGCACGTGGTAGATCTCTTCACGTATTCCATGCCTGATCAATTGTTGATTGGTGATGTATTTGCTATGGACTACTACAGCACTGGGTGATGGACATGACCATAGCAGTAGTGCTGTATGGGAGTGTAAGGGTCAAGCAGTAATAGGGAATTATTATGCAGCCTGAATGAACTGCAATCAACTGGCAAACCACGGAATGTTATGGTATTACTCTTAGTGTCAATTATACAATGGATTTGTATTGTTGTTACATTTATATAGCACTTATTATCCCTGACAAAGTGTTAAAGCACTTTACTCTGGGCAGCACTGTGCTCCAGGACCCAGTGTTAGTATTTTTGGTTTGTTTTGAGATTAGTCTTGCGCTCTTAAGTAAACCATGGGGATACAAAAGGGGATGATGGACGGAGCGTTTGAGCAAATCAAACACTCATCCCCAGTTAACTGATCTAGGTTTAATCCATCACCATTCTTTAGCCCACTCAGCCACCCCAGTTCAGACATGGCCATATGCAAATCAGTCTGACCCTGTGCCTCATGGGAACAGTCCAGCCCGAACTGCCAAGCCATGTCTTCCCTGGACCGGAAACAAGCATCCTGGGACCGGTTTCGGATTCATAATCCTCATCAGCCAGGCTATCTTGAATCCAGTGGCCAAGTGAGCAAGGGGCTCACGTCTGAGCATACCCTGCCACACTTAGGGCGAACAAAGGGATACAAAAGGGGATGATGGACGGAGCGTTTGAGCAAATCAAACACTCACACCCAGTCAACTGATCTGGGTTTAATCCATCACCATTCTTTAGCCCACTCAGCCACCCCAGTTCAGACATGGCCATATGCAAATCAGTCTGACCCTGTGCCTCATGGGAACAGTCCAGCCCGAACTGCCAAGCCATGTCTTCCCTGGACCGGAAACAAGCATCCTGGGACCAGTTTCGGATTCATAATCCTCATCAGCCAGGCTATCTTGAATCCAGTGGCCAAGTGAGCAAGGGACTCACGTCTGAGCATACCCTGCCACATTTAGGGCGAACAAAGCGATACAAAAGGGGATGATGGACGGAGCGTTTGAGCAAATCAAACACTCACCCCCAGTCAACTGATCTGGGTTTAATCCATCACCATTCTTTAGCCCACTCAGCCACCCCAGTTCAGACATGGCCATATGCAAATCAGTCTGACCCTGTGCCTCATGGGAACAGTCCAGCCCGAACTGCCAAGCCATGTCTTCCCTGGACCGGAAACAAGCATCCTGGGACCGGTTTCGGATTGGCAGTTCGGGCTGGACTGTTCCCATGAGGCACAGGGTCAGACTGATTTGCATATAGCCATGTCTGAACTGGGGTGGCAGAGTGGGCAAAAGAACGGTGATGGATCAAACCCAGATCTTTTTACTGGGTGTGAGTGTTTGATTGGTTCAGATGCTCCGTCCATCACCACACCCTTTTGTACCGCTTTTGGCCGCCATAAGTGTGGCAGGGTATGCTCAGACGTGAGTCCCTTGCACACTTTGCCACTGGATTCAAGCAAGCCGGGCTGAAGACAGCTGGAATGCCAGAAACCGGTCCTCGGAAGCTTGTTTCCGGTCCAGGGAAGGCATGGCTTGGCAGTTCGGGCTAGACTGTTCCCATGAGGCACAGGGTCAGACTGATTTGCATATAGATATGTCTGAACTGGGGTGGCAGAGTGGGCAAAAGAACGGTGATGGATCAAACCCAGATCTTTTGACTGGGTGTGAGTGTTTGATTGGTTCAGATGCTCCGTCGATCACCACCCCCTTTTGTACCGCTTTTGGCCGCCATAAGTGAGGCAGGGTATTCTCAGACGTGAGTCCCTTGCTCACTTTGTCACTGGATTCAAGCAAGCCGGGCTGAAGACGGCTGGAATGCCAGAAACTGGTCCTCGGAACCTTGTTTCCGGTCCAGGGAAGGCATGGCTTGGCAGTTCGGGCTGGACTGTTCCCATGAGGCACAGGGTCAGACTGATTTGCATATAGCCATGTCTGAACTGGGGTGGCAGAGTGGGCAAAAGAACAGTGATGGATCAAACCCAGATCTTTTGACTGGGTGTGAGTGTTTGATTGGTTCAGATGCTCCGTCCATCACCACCCCCTTTTGTACCGCTTTTGGCCGCCTTAAGTGTGGCAGTGTATGCTCAGACGTGAGTCCCTTGCTCACTTTGCCACTGAATTCAAGCAAGCCGGGCTGAAGATGGCTGGAATGCCAGAAACCGGTCCTCGGAAGCTTGTTTCCGGTCCAGGGAAGGCATGGCTTGGCAGTTCAGGCTGGACTGTTCCCATGAGGCACAGGGTCAGACTGATTTGCATATAGCCATGTCTGAACTGGGGTGGCAGAGTGGGCAAAAGAACAGTGATGGATCAAACCCAGATCTTTTGACTGGGTGTGAGTGTTTGATTGGTTCAGATGCTCCGTCCATCACCACCCCCTTTTGTACCGCTTTTGGCCGCCTTAAGTGTGGCAGTGTATGCTCAGACGTGAGTCCCTTGCTCACTTTGCCACTGGATTCAAGCAAGCCGGGCTGAAGACGGCTGGAATGCCAGAAACTGGTCCTCGGAAGCTTGTTTCCGGTCCAGGGAAGGCATGCTTGGCAGTTCGGGCTGGACTGTTCCCATGAGGCACAGGGTCAGACTGATTTGCATATAGCCATGTCTGAACTGGGGTGGCAGAGTGGGCAAAAGAACGGTGATGGATCAAACCCAGATCTTTTGACTGGGTGTGAGTGTTTGATTGGTTCAGATGCTCCGTCCATCACCACCCCCTTTCTGACCACTTTTGGCTGCCATAAGTGTGGCAGGGTATGCTCAGACGTGAGTCCCTTGCTCACTTTGCCACTGGATTCAAGCAAGCCGGGCTGAAGACGGCTGGAATGCCAGAAACCGGTCCTCGGAAGCTTGTTTCCGGTCCAGGGAAGGCGTGGCTTGGCAGTTCGGGCTGGACTGTTCCCATGAGGCACAGGGTCAGACTGATTTGCATATAGCCATGTCTAAACTGGGGTGGCAGAGTGGGCAAAAGAACGGTGATGGATCAAACCCAGATCTTTTGACTGGGTGTGAGTGTTTGATTGGTTCAGATGCTCTGTCCATCACCACCCCCTTTTTGACCGCTTTTGGCCGCCATAAGTGTGGCAGGGTATGCTCAGACGTGAGTCCCTTGCTCACTTTGCCACTGGATTCAAGCAAGTCGGGCTGAAGACGGCTGGAATGCCAGAAACCGGTCCTCGGAAGCTTGTTTCCGGTCCAGGGAAGGCATGGCTTGGCAGTTCGGGCTGGATTGTTCCCATGAGGCACAGGGTCAGACTGATTTGCATATAGCCATGTCTGAACTGGGGTGGCAATGTGGGCAAAAGAACAGTGATGGATCAAACCCAGATCTTTTGACTGGGTGTGAGTGTTTGATTGGTTCAGATGCTCCGTCCATCACCACCCCCTTTTGTACCGCTTTTGGCCGCCTTAAGTGTGGCAGTGTATGCTCAGACGTGAGTCCCTTGCTCACTTTGCCACTGGATTCAAGCAAGCCGGGCTGAAGATGGCTGGAATGCCAGAAACCGGTGCTCGGAAGCTTGTTTCCGGTCCAGGAAAGGCATGGCTTGGCAGTTCAGGCTGGACTGTTCCCATGAGGCACAGGGTCAGACTGATTTGCATATAGCCATGTCTGAACTGGGGTGGCAGAGTGGGCAAAAGAACGGTGATGGATCAAACCCAGATTTTTTGACTGGGTGTGAGTGTTTGATTGGTTCAGGTGCTCCGTCCATCACCACCCCCTTTTGTACCACTTTTGGCCGCCATAAGTGTGGCAGGGTATGCTCAGACGTGAGTCCCTTGCTCACTTTGCCACTGGATTCAAGCAAGCCGGGCTGAAGACGGCTGGAATGCCAGAAACTGGTCCTCGGAAGCTTGTTTCCGGTCCAGGGAAGGCATGGCTTGGCAGTTCGGGCTGGACTGTTCCCATGAGGCACAGGGTCAGACTGATTTGCATATAGCCATGTCTGAACTGGGGTGGCAGAGTGGGCAAAAGAACGGTGATGGATCAAACCCAGATCTTTTGACTGGGTGTGAGTGTTTGATTGGTTCAGATGCTCCGTCCATCACCACCCCCTTTTGTACCGCTTTTGGCCGCCATGAGTGTGGCAGGGTATGCTCAGACGTGAGTCCCTTGCTCACTTTGCCACTGGATTCAAGCAAGCCGGGCTGAAGACGGCTGGAATGCCAGAAACTGGTCCTCGGAAGCTTGTTTCCGGTCCAGGGAAGGCATGGCTTGGCAGTTCGGGCTGGACTGTTCCCGTGAGGCACAGGGTCAGACTGATTTGCATATAGCCATGTCTGAACTGGGGTGGCAGAGTGGGCAAAAGAACGGTGATGGATCAAACCCAGATCTTTTGACTGGGTGTGAGTGTTTGATTGGTTCAGATGCTCTGTCCATCACCACGCCCTTTTTGACTGCTTTTGGCCGCCATAAGTGTGGCAGGGTATGCTCAGACGTGAGTTCCTTGCTCACTTTGCCATGGATTCAAGCAAGCCGGGCTGAAGACGGCTGGAATGCCAGAAACCGGTCCTCAGAAGCTTGTTTCCGGTCCAGGGAAGGCAGGGCTTGGCAGTTCGGGCTGGACTGTTCCCATGAGGCACAGGGTCAGACTGATTTGCATATAGCCATGTCTGAACTGGGGTGGCAGAGTGGGCAAAAGAACGGTGATGGATCAAACCCAGATCTTTTGACTGGGTGTGAGTGTTTGATTGGTTCAGATGCTCCGTCCATCACCACCCCCTTTTGTACCGCTTTTGGCCGCCATAAGTGTGGCAGGGTATGCTCAGACGTGAGTCCCTTGCTCACTTTGCCACTGGATTCAAGCAAGCCGGACTGAAGACGGATGGAATGCCAGAAACCGGTCCTCGGAAGCTTGTTTCGGGTCCAGGGAAGGCATGGCTTGGCAGTTCGGGCTGGACTATTCCCATGAGGCACAGGGTCAGACTGATTTGCATATAGCCATGTCTGAACAGGGGTGGCAGAGTGGGCAAAAGAACGGTGATGGATCAAACCCAGATCTTTTGACTGGGTGTGAGTGTTTGATTGGTTCAGATGCTCCGTCCATCACCACCCCCTTTTGTACCGCTTTTGGCTGCCTTAAGTGTGGCAGGGTATGCTCAGACGTGAGTCCCTAGCTCACTTTGCCACTGGATTCAAGCAAGCGGGGCTGAAGACGGCTGGAATGCCAGAAACCGGTCCTCGGAACCTTGTTTCCGGTCCAGGGAAGGCATGGCTTGGCAGTTCGGGCTGGACTGTTCCCATGAGGCATAGGGTCAGACTGATTTGCATATAGTCATGTCTGAACTGGGGTGGCAGAGTGGGCAAAAGAACGGTGATGGATCAAACCCAGATCTTTTGACTGGGTGTGAGTGTTTGATTGGTTCAGATGCTCCGTCCATCACCACCCCCTTTTGTACCGCTTTTGGCCGCCATAAGTGTGGCAGGGTATGCTCAGACGTGAGTCCCTTGCTCACTTTGCCACTGGATTCAAGCAAGCCGGGCTGAAGACGGCTGGAATGCCAGAAACCGGTCCTCGGAAGCTTGTTTCCGGTCCAGGGAAGGCATGGCTTGGCAGTTCAGGCTGGACTGTTCCCATGAGGCACAGGGTCAGACTGATTTGCATATAGCCATGTCTGAACTGGGGAGGCAGAGTTGGCAAAAGAACGGTGATGGATCAAACCCAGATCTTTTGACTGGGTGTGAGTGTTTGATTGGTTCAGATGCTCCGTCCATCACCACCCCCTTTTGTACCGCTTTTGGCCGCATTAAGTGTGGCAGGGTATGCTCAGACGTGAGTCCCTTGCTCACTTTGCCACTGGATTCAAGCAAGCCGGGCTGAAGACGGCTGGAATGCCAGAAACCGGTCCTCGGAAGCTTGTTTCCGGTCCAGGGAAGGCATGGCTTGGCAGTTCGGGCTGTACGGTTCCCATGAGGCACAGGGTCAGACTGATTTGCATATAGCCATGTCTGAACTGGGGTGGCAGAGTGGGCAAAAGAACGGTGATGGATCAAACCCAGATCTTTTGACTGGGTGTGAGTGTTTGATTGGTTCAGATGCTCCGTCCATCACCACCCCCTTTTGTACCACTTAAGTAAACCGTGCGATACATTTATTCCTGTTTCTATGTGGTAGAATACATTATTAGGAGCTAGTTGTGATATTTAGTGGAGTGGTGGAGGTATCTGAATTCATGCACTGGTTGACGGTTTTAAAAGATGAGCTACCAGAGATTAGGTATTGTTAGGTTGCAGGGATATGACTTTTAAAGGAGAGATTGTGATCTTTGTAATGAGGTGTGGAAAATGTGTACAGATAAAATAGTAAGGATTATGGCACACATACATTTGACTTAGAGTCGTGCTCAGAGAGAGAAGGCATGCATAGGATTGAAAGGAATGAGAGAGTCATTCGTATGAAAACGGAGAGTCGATAATTGGAAGTTGCAGGTCAAAATTAGTTTTCATGTATGATTTTTAGGACTATTGTTGAGGCTTTTTGAGATTGAATGCAAAACTGTAGATAAGGAAACCTTATTTACATGTGTTGCAATATCACTGTGGGCCATGAGAACACCAGCACACACACCTCCCACCATCACCCATGAGGTAAATAGAAGTGCAATAAATGTGCAATAAATATTGTTTCATTTTCTCATAAAATCTGATGGAAGGACACCAGGAAATAGGAATGTTATGCATTAAATGTTTGTGGTAGTGATAGTCATTCCCGTTCCCTCTAATGATCAGGGTGGGATAGTTTGATTTCGTTGATTTGTATAAAGCTGTGAAACAGGAATTATGTGATTCTGTAGCTGCAGTGTTTTTCACACAATTCTGGATTTCATACATATGCTACATAATTCAACATCTGCTACATAATTTGCTGATAGAATTTAACAAAAGAAATTTGTTTCTAGCTCAAACAGATCAAACGTTACTAAAACTATGGTGAGACGTGGTGCTGTGTAGCGGAAGGCACTTTGCAAAGGTTGACTATTCACCTTTCGTTTGCATATTGCTCAATTTGAGTATTAAATATGCACTAATAGAGTGTCTAATCAAGTAATCAGAACCCCCTTCCTACCAAGGCTCTCACTGAATTTCTAAGGGGAACCCGTCTCCATTCTTTAATTCACCTGGGTTTGTGGTCTCCACCCTAAAACCATTGGAATGTTGGCAATACTCTTCCACCATCTGAGATGGTCTGCATTTCAATGACTGTTCCTTTCTCTGCGATGGCATGCATGGGAATAGTGGGGGTTTAATAATGAAGGGGCTCCATTGCGCATCTCCTAACTGTATTGTCAAAATGAGCAGCACTCTATGTCGCTCTTCTAAATGGAACATCTGATCATTTATAAATGACTGATTAGTCTGGCCGATCAGATGACCAGCCCTAACTCACTTATTGTCTTTTGTATGATGTAGAGACGCTACTTTAAAGACTAGTGCTGTTTATAGCTTGTTCAATTCTTTGAAATCGACAGATTGTGAAACACCCTTCCTTATGCGCCATCTCTGTTCCTTTTTGCTTCATTGAAGATGATGCAACACTGCCCTGAAAGACTGTAAACTGTAAACGCTTTCTTGTGGCCTTAGCAAGGTAAACATTTACTTGAAAACCATTTTTTGAATAAAGAGGAGTCTATACATTGATACAGACCAATTCACGGAATAAAATTAGCCCTTCTTTTATAGACTGTTATTGGTCAGGTCTAGAATCGACGAGGACATCTACTGAAGCCTCTAAATCCAGATATGACAATGTCAAAGAGGGGTATTGATCTAACATCGCGACCCTCTCATAAATTCCGTACCGTAGTTTGCCAAAGAATGTATGTATAAAACAACTGATAAAGAGACAATAGTATCTATTCATGATCTATCCAATATTTGACTTGAACTAGGCCCATCATAGATTCCACTCGTTGAGTATTAGCATACTGCCAATCTGTGTCAAATTTCAAAGTTAAACGTGATTTATGAAGGTAACCAATGGGAAATAAATTATGATGCACAAAACGGATATGGATATAATCAAACCTATCTTATTTAGGGTTAACTTTGATATAAATAAGAGTGCTTACAACCAGTTTCAACCTTAATTAATGGTCCTTTTGAATACATCGAAGGTGATCATGTATTTTCGGAACTTCAACCCTTCATCAGGGTTGTAAATTGAATGGATTATGTATTTCACATTAGAGACGGGTGATATATTGTAATAATTTTGATATGTTTAATATGCTTTTAGAATAAATAGTAATTACTTTTGTTCTATATTATAATAGAGGTCAACATGAACAAATTTTACTGTCCTGAAGATGGTCTCATGTATGGAAACGTAGAGACCAAAACGTCGACCAGCACCTTCTCTTCTACAATTTGTTTTTATTCTTAGTAAGAGGAAAGGTGTCTACAGTTGTTACAGTGAAGGCCTTAAACTGATTTTGTTACCTTTCTGTCACATTGTTTGTATAATGTTTATAAAAGTACCCTAATTTGAATAAGATAAAAGTGAATATTTTTCTATATACACCAGTATTTGCTCTTTATTTGCTCTGTATACTTGTGCATTGATGATTTGGATCATATAGGATAAACGTCTTTATTCTGTGATTTGTGAACACCATTAGACTGAGGTATTAAATAGTCGGAATTAACCACCACCTAAGGTAACCATTTATCTGACCTTATATTTTAATTACACAAATAATTCAAGCTAGAATACGAGACTAAATCCCTTGAAGGCACCTTTACCGTATCATTTACTTTGTCCAAGCCCTCAAGGGTTGTTTGGGTTGCCCATATTGTTTTGTACTACTCCCAGGAGGACAGCATGCCAGAGCCAACATAGATGCAGAACAAAACAACTATGCTCTTCCATCTCTGTTCCAACACAAGAGCGACAGAAATTCAGAGTAGCAAAAGAGTCACAATGCAAAGCACTGACCAGCTCCTGCACAAATACAAAAACACTTTTGTTGGGTGACCTCTCTCCCTGCAACGACTACACTCTTGGACAAGCAGTGGGAGGAGCTTAGAGCATTCAAACAGGCAGTGCAAGGAGGTTGGTCATACTGTGCAGTGCTTACTTTGTAAAAAGAATAAGTGCCAGGGCCTTCGTCAGGAGGCCACAGCAGCATGCACCCCCATTCCCCTGCAGCGCCGCCAGTGACAGAACCAGAAAAACTACTGACCATCCCACCCTGCAACTGTAACAATGCAGACTATTTAAGGCACCCAACGCTATAAGGATAGCTTGGGCTGCAAATATTAGTCATTTTTAATGTATAATGAATTAATAAACAACTGTTGTTGTGTTCATCTCTAATTTAGACAAGCAGTGCGGCCATGTGTCAGACTGTCATAAGTGCCGGTATTGACAAATACATGCCAATGCAGAGCACTGGAAACCACCGGCTCAAATGAAGCACTCATACTGTGATGTTTTAATAACGTTTTAACAGATTTGGTTTTTATCCACGCAGCAATGCGTGCCCTGTGCATTATTGTTATGCTAAGAGTGCAGCACCAGGGCCGGCTTTAGAGCTGTGTGACCAGTGAGGCCGCACTAGGCGCTGACCTATGGAGGGGGCACTGACCTTAGGGAGTGCACTGTGTTTAGCAATATCTTATGATTGACAAGATGAGGGGCACTTTTGCCCGGTGGTAGTGAGAGAATCTGAGAAGGAGGTCCTGGGGTGGGGGCGCCAAAAATTGTCACACCGGGGGCCACCAACGCTAATGCCAACCCTATGCAGCACTGTACACATACCCCTTCACACCGCTGTAGCGTGAACTCATGGGTGTTTACAAGAGTTTATTCCATCATGCTGTAAACTCATGAAACCCATAGCGGTGACAGTGGGGTTCGGAGAGTGCTGACAAGTTTGGGCCCAGCTGTGTGTTATCTACTCATCTTGAATTTGGCTTTCATCTGTGATTTGCTGTGTGCGACCCAGCATAGCATAGAGTCATTGTATAAACATTTCATGAACTTCTGAGGAGCAGAGTGTTTAATCCAGCTACTCCTTCAAACTCTGATGTGACTGACACAGTGACACCTGATCCTCAAATTGTGCTGCCAAATCTTCTTAACATGTTGTGCTGCAAGGAGTGGGAAGAAGAAAAGACAGAGGTGGGGGGAGCCCGCTTACAACAAAAATGGTGTTTTAGGAAATTGAATTGGAAAATAAATTTGTTATGCTTAAAAATCTTGCCCTCCATTTTGTTCTGGTACCCCACAATATCCATAGATAATCTTGCCACCGAAGGCAAACTTGAAGGTCTACTAACCGTGCGCATGTCTCTAGTGCACAAGAGCCAGGATTTGTGCAACACTAGGTGGAGAGAGGTCTTCTTTGTATTTTATCTGAAGCTTTACATCTTTTTTTGCATTAAAAGTATTTTAATGATTACAATCAAGCAGTAATGTAAAGAAATACATAAAATAGTACCATAACTGTAAGAAATATATTTTTTGCCTTTACAATATATCAATAACACCAATAATTTACATACGCATATTAGAGAAGTACATGTGAGGGATAATCTATGAGAAAAGAAAGCAAATAATGAGGGCTACTATAATTAAAGAAGCAATCGAAACTGTTTGAACATTATATTGCTGTAGAAGGATTGATATAGAAGTCAAGAGTACGCCATATAGTGGATGCAAGTATAGAAGAATTGTTATGTGGAGATAGTAATGAGGAGTGTCCAGGTCTAAGAAACATTATCCAGCCCCACCAAGTATGAACAGATAATAAATTAGCATCTTTCTAATTTGAGGTGACTGATTTACCAGCTGTAGAAATAAGACAGTCAAAGAGATTAAAATCATCAGATGAAAGGGGATATGGAAGAGCATAACATTTACAAATAATGATAGTGAATGAGAGGGTGAGTTGAACATTTTAAAATCTTTTCAATGATTTTCCAGGTTTTAGTCCAGAAATGGGAAATGATAGAGCACTCATAGAAGATGTGTTTTATAGAACCCAGTGGGTGTTTGCAGTGCCAACAGTTTGGTCTTTCAAGTAATTTTGCTTTAAGCATTTTAGCTGGAGACCAGAAACAATTGTATGAAAGAAAGACATTTGTTTATACAAGAGAAGCTGGGTGAAATCTAGCAGTGTTTCGCAGCAAACGATTTCCATTGATATGATGATAACGGAACCTCTAAGTAAAAGTTCCATTTGGCTGTTTGAGTGATAAAAGGGGAGGTATTATTACTGAGTTTTGATAGACTGTAAAGACTATGGGCCCCATTAAGATGAAGGGCGTAACACCACCCCGACCGCGGGAACCAACCAATTGCCGGGACCATGGAGAAACCGGCAGTCAAATTAGGAACAACCGCCAAAAAAGACCGACCGCGGCGGTAGCGGGCTAACCAAAACCGCACGACGCGGGCAGTAACGTCCAAAAACCGACCGTGGTGGTCGGAAACGCAGCGGATAAGCTACAACCCGCCGCAAGCATAGCGGAGACACCGCACGGGAAATTAGTATGTCCCTGATGGTCCCGGGGTACAATCCGCTGTTTCCGACCGCCGCGGTTGCATACAGAAGTGAATGTGAGAGACAGCGGAAGAGCTGCAGCATAGCTACCGCAGTGGACGATACATGAAAAACATGGCGGTCCAAAGCAAAAACACTGCCACAATGCCAAAAATTGCACAAACCAAAGTAGCCATGCCACCCAAATACACAAAACACAAACAAATGAAAATGAAAAATGTCAAACAGAAACATACAATTCCCAGGACAACCCCCACAGCACACCTGACAGTACAATCCCATGTAGACACACCCACACATCTGTGTATAAAACCATCCCCTTCACTGACCACAATCCTTTGCAACACTCCAGAAGAGAAGGGCATACACCAGACCTGATAGGAGAGGCAAGAAAACACAGCACACCCACCACCACCACCATCACACGAGCACCAACAATCCCCAGCACATAACACACCTCACACAAAAACACCACACCCACCACCCACACCCCTGCACCCACAAACACTTCAAACACCACACACCATGGCATCACAGAAAATGCCCAAATTCACAGAGAGTGAGTTGACAGTCAAGGTAAATGAGATAGTCAGAGTGGAACCACAACTGTTTCGTAGCCTGGTCCAACAGACACCATTAGCCACAAGGACTCAAATGTGGGAAAGGATAGTACAAAGGGTCAATGCAGTAGAGTCCACCCCGCGATCCAAGAAGGAGATCATGAAGCGGTGGCATGATCTCAAGAGGGTTGTCAAACAGAGGAGGAGCAAGACCTGGGAGCTGGCTAACCCGACTGGCAGTGGCCCTCCCATCCCACAGAAAACATTCACAGCATGGGAGGAGAAGGTGCTTGCCATACTGCATCCTGAGAGTCTCACAGGAGTAACCGGGGGAGTGGAGGCTGGTAAGTACAAACAAATGTCAACCAACACACTGATATGTACTGTTTTGCACATCCAAAAACACACAACACACCAGATAAATCACATCCATCCGCACCACACACCCACAAAAACCTGTCTCACAGATCCAACAGACACCCACTCCCATGTACCCTAAACGTAGCTAGCAATATACCCATGGGAGCATGAGCACAGTCAGCCTGCACCACTACTCCCACCATGCCCCCTGTCCCACACCCCAGCAAGATGGATCCCTCCCTCCCTCCCACAAGCACTGTGAAGCCACTGCATTTTACATCAAACAAACTAACAGGTAGGTAGCCATCTTCTCTAGGATGCCTGTATGTGGGAGGGAAGCCTGCACTACTACTCTCGCCATGCCCCCTGTCCCACACCCCAGCAAGATAGAGCCCTTCCCCAAAACCACCCAGGAGCACATGGAGGCCATTGAATTCTTCACCAAACAAAAAGGTAGGTAGCTATCTCCTCTGGGAGGCCTGTATGTGGGAGGGAGGCCTGCATTACCACTCCCACCATGTCTCCTGTCCCACACCCCAGCAAGATGAAGCCCTCCCTCCCTCCCACAAGCACTGTGAAGTCATTGCATTGTACACCAAACAAACTGACACGCAGGTAGCCATCTTCTCTGGGAGGCCTGTATGTGGGAGGGAGGCCTGCACTACTACTCCCACCATGCCCCCTGTCCCACACCCCATCAAGATGGAGCCCTCCCCCCACACCACCCAGGAGCACATGGAGGTCACTGTATTCTTCACCAAACAAACAGGTAGGTAGCTATCTCCTCTGGGAGGCCTGTATGTGGGAGGGAGACCTGCATTACCACTCCCACCATGCCTCCTGTCCCACACCCCAGCAAGATGAAGCCCTCCCTCCCTCCCACAAGCACTGTGAAGTCATTGCATTGTACACCAAACAAGCTGACACGTAGGTAGCCATCTTCTCTGGGAGGCCTGTATGTGGGAGGGAGGCCTGCACTACTACTCCCACCATGCCCCCGGTCCCACACCCCAGCAAGATGGGGCCCTCCCCCCAAACCACAGAGGAGCACATGGAAGCCATTGCATTCTTCACCAAACAAACTAACAGGTAGGTAGCTATCTCCTCTGGGAGGCCTGTATGTGGGAGGGAGGCCTGCATTACTACTCCCACCATGCCCCCTGTCCCACACCCCAGCAACATGGACCCCTCCCTCCCCCCCACAAGCACTGTGAAGCCTTTGCATTATACACCAAACACACTAACACATAGGGAGCCATCTTCTCTGGGAGTCCTGTATGTGGGAGGGAGGCCTGCACTACCACTCCCACCATGCCCCCTGTCCCACACCCCAGCAAGATGGAGCCCTCCCCCCACACCACCATGGAGCACATGGACACCATTGCATTCTTTACCCTCATCTTACAGATAGGTAGCAATCTACACTGGGAGGCCTGTATATGGGAGGGAGGCCTGCACTACTACTCCCACCATGCCCCCTGTCCCACACCCCAGCAAGATGGAGCCCTCCCCCCACACCACCCAGGAGCACATGGAAGCCATTGCATTCTTCACCAAACAAACTAACAGGTAGGTAGCTATCTACTCCGGGAGGCCTGTATGTGGGAGGGAGGCCTGCATTACTACTCCCACCATCCCCCTGTCCCACACCCCAGCATGATGGATCCCTCTCTCCCTCCCATCCACACGCACTGTGAAGCCATTGCATTGTACACCAAATAGACTAACAGGTAGGTAGCCATCGTCTCTGGGAGGCCTGTATGTGGGATGGAGGCCTGCACTACAACTCCCACCATGCCCCCTGTCCCACACCCCAGCAAGATGGAGCCCTCCCCCCACACCACCGTGGAGCACATGGACACCATTGCATTCTTTACCCTCATCTTACAGATAGGTAGCAATCTACACTGGGAGGCCTGTATATGGGAGGGAGGCCTGCACTACTACTCCCACCATGCCCCCTGTCCAACACCCCAGCAAGATGGAGCCCTCCCCCCACACCACCCAGGAGCACATGGAAGCCATTGCATTCTTCACCAAACAAACTAACAGGTAGGTAGCTATCTACTCCGGGAGGCCTGTATGTGGGAGGGAGGCCTGCATTACTACTCCCACCATCCCCCTGTCCCACATCCCAGCATGATGGATCCCTCTCTCCCTCCCATCCACACGCACTGTGAAGCCATTGCATTGTACACCAAATAGACTAACAGGTAGGTAGCCATCGTCTCTGGGAGGCCTGTATGTGGGATGGAGGCCTGCACTACAACTCCCACCATGCCCCCTGTCCCACACCCCAGCAAGATGAAGCCCTCCCCCCACACCACCCAGGAGCACATGGAAGCCACTGCATTCTTTACCCTCGCCTTACAGGTAGGAAGCCATCTTCACTGGGAGGCCTGTATGTGGGAGGGAGGCATGCACTTCTACTCCCACCATGCCCCCTGGCCCACACCCCAGCAAGATGGAGCCCTTCCCCCACACCACCCAGGAGCACCTGGACACCATTGCATTGTTCACCAAACAAACTAACAGGTAGGTAGCCATCTCCTCTGGGAGGCCTGTAAGTGGGAGGGAGGCCTGCATCACTACACACACCACCAATTGCATGCAATGCATCGATACCTGAGATGTATGAGTAATTTATGTACCTCTGCATCATGTAATGAGGCACAGTATTTCACTTACAAAAAATAGTGATGAACTGTCAATTGTTTAGTGTACAGACAGTGGATGACAGACAGCTAACAGATTTGTTGCACAGTGCACAACACTGACCATTCCCCATCTAATCCACAGGTGAGAAAGAACTCATTGCTGAGGACGATCAGCAGAACCAGTCCCCACCCCGGTACATGGACTATCGGATGTAGACTCCCAGGGTTCTCTGGACGATGAGCTCCAGGCCGGCCCATCTGGTGTGCCAGGGAGCACCAGGTCCCAGGCACCCATCTTCCGTCTGCTGCAACAACAACTGCGCAGCAGACCCCTGCAGTTACGGCCTGTGCCTCCACCGCCGCCACCACCAGTGCCACCTGCAGCACCCTCCCTGTCCCAGGGGGATGACCAGCCCACACCAACAACTGTGGACGACAGGGAGAGTGTGTGTGGACCCACAGTGGCGAGGCAACAGGTCCGTGGTACAGGGCAGATGGGAGGGCCAGGGTCACCCCCAGACCTCAGGAGGTTGGTACACCATCCATGGACCACTTCACCAGAGTCATCGGTGCCTACGAACAGGTCCAGGGACAAAGTGGCTGGTCTGAAGAACTATTACGAGAGCTCATCCTGCTGATGAGGTCCATCGACACATGCATGGGACAAATGGTGGACCTCATGGGCCGGCAAATGGCGTTACTGAGGGGCAGGCCTGCGTCCCAAACAACACCTCCGCCCCCCTCTGTTGTGTTGCAGGATGACAGTGCACCATCCTCTTCTGCGGCCACTGAGAGGGGTGAGTCCTCAGATGCTGCTGGCCATGCAGCAGGCCCCCCCCCCACCCAAGGGATCAAGGCGGCGTCCAAAGAAGAGCCTGGGAGTCTCTGGAGGCAAAGCACCAGCCAAACACCAGTCACGGAGCCAGCCCTGATGGCAACCCTCTTCCCCACTGCATTGACTGGACTGTCCTTCCCCACACTGCCTTGTGAATGGCTCCTGTCTGATGGACTAGGTCACCACATTGATGTGGTGTGTACTCTTACATCTCATTTACGATGACTGTCAACTCACTACTACATCACCACCTTCATGTAAATCTGCCCGCACCCCTCACATGTCAACTATGTAAATAAAATACCTTACACACTTCAAATGATTCAGCTTCGTCTTTAGTTCAATATTTACAGTGGTCAAAATATCCATAATGTATCCAAAAGATGTACAGTATGTAGGCATGGATAATGTCAAGGCACTTAGGGAGACATAACAGATCAACAGTTACTGGTGTGAGTGTGGCATCACAGACAGTACACTACAACAACCATCTACATGAGTCAACAGGCAGACAATACAATGTGCAACAAGTGTCAACAAACTGAGTCCCATATATGTTTACAGATGACATGTCACTGCCACGTTTCCACACACAGGTGACTTTACATGTGCCTGTCTGTACCATCGCACATAGCCCTTCACGACCATAGCAATCACACCATACGTAGTACAAGTTGTACCTCGTCACCCACCTTCAAGTGAAGTAGCGGGTGATGAGCTGTTGACGCATGTCAACTCCTTCCTCCTCTCCACTGTCCTCATCACTGGACTCAGGTCCTTGGGCAGGCGGGGGCCTTGGGTCCTCATCATCATCCAGGAGCAGGGGAATTCCCTTGTGAATGGCCATGTTGTGGAGCATACAGCATGCCACAACGATCTTACAGACCTTCCCAGGCGAGTATGACAGAGCACCTTCAGTTCTGTCAAGGCAGCGGAATCTTAACTTGAGCAGGTCAAAAGTCCGCTCAATGACACGATGGGTCCTGTCATGGGCCTCATTGTACCTCATATCAGCCGAGGTCCTGGGATTACGTAGTGGGCTCAGCAGCCATGGACGGCTGAGATATGCAGAGTCACCGAGGAATGACAAACGCACTTTGCAATGTTGCACAGGCAGAGGGCAGCAGGTCACACACACAGCACGCCATATTACTAGGCATACTCACCCACAACCCAAGCACGCTCTGGAAGCAGATTTGCCATCATCCGGGGCACAATGCTGTTCCTCAGGATGTACGAGTCATGGGCCAAGCCGGGCAATCTGGCGCACACATGCGAAAAGGTCATGTCTGCCAGGCACATCACCTGCACATTGATCGAGTGATAATGTTTTCGATTGCGAAAAATTTGCTCACTTGCCTGTGGTGGCACCAGACCGACATGTGTGAAATCAATGGCACCAACAACATGGGGGATGTTCCCAAGTGGATAGAAGTTTCCCTTCACAACGACAAATTCTGCTCCCCTGGGGAAATGTATGTATTTGTCCTTATAGAGCATCATCGCTGCAAGTACATCCCTCAGCACCAGGCTAAACATGGGTTGAGACATCCCTGCAGTGCTGGCCACTGTCTCCTGGAAGGAACCAGTTGCAAAAAAATGGAGGGCTGCCATCACTTTGTACGTTGGTGTCAAAGCTGTTGGGTAGTGGCGACGAGGCTGCAGGTGGGGTTCCAACATATCACAAAGGGTCTTCAGGGTGGGTCTGTCGAGGCGGAATTTGCGAATGATCGCAACATCCTCCAAGTCCTTCAGCAGTGTCAAGTGACGTAGGAGATTAGGCCTCCTCCTAGTTGAGATGAAAATGGACATTTGTCAATGACAACCATCATGAGATGGCCACAGCACATCCCGTTAAGGATTTCACAGAAAAACAAACACTGCCCTGAGAAATGTGTGACACACCAGGTTACATGGGTGGAAGTTTGAGCCACACAGAGGGCACACCTCTCCATTTACCATACACAAGTGCCTCAAACAACACATAGGCCAATGTGAATGCACACATACTAAACCCCACATTTCACATATGCACGCCTTGCAGTGTACCATCCAGCCAATGTGTGTAAAATGAACATGACTGTCTCATACTCATCTGCTCTACCTGTCACACCTCAATGCATTATGTAAACTTGGCACACATCCACAACACAATGATCGCAGTAGTCCGCAAACTGTCAATTGTGTGTATGAGCAGATATAAAAGCCCAAGTAAGTAACAACATCATACAGTGAGACAAGCCTTGTCATGGTCATCACTGACCCACAACACATTGATTAGTGCACGCATTGTTGAGCCTACTTCTACACTGTCACGCACCATCAACCATCAAATGCACAATTGACATGGCAGGGACTACAGACCAATGTACGTTACACATACCCAACCATGGCACGTGCGGGCACCTGTGGATTCAATGGAATAATGGCATTGTGTGGACGATGACGTGCCCTTCACAATGTTGCCATTGTGTAGGTTTTCCATAGTTCCTGATGGACATTGCCATTGCATGCCACCCTACTCGCAGTAGCTACCGCCTGGCCCCGGCGGTGTGTCACCAGCACCACCCCTTACACAAGTGCGGTAGTCATTGGCATGGAGACATAGGAAAATGGCAGTGGGCATGCTCCGCCACCCTATTCGTGGTAGCTACCGCCTGGACCCGATGGTGTGTCACCAGCACCACCCCATACACAACTGCGGTGATTATTGGCATGGAGACATGGGAAGATGGGGATGGGCATGCTCCGCCACCCTACTCGCGGTAGCTACCACCTGGCCCTGGTGGTGTGTCACCAGCACCACCCCTTACACAAGTGCGGTAGTAATTGGCATGGAGACATGGGAAGATGGCCCAGGCGGTGCATCACCGCCATGGAGCATTGCCTACAGCCAACGGGAGCGATGATTGCGGGGGCATGATGCAGTTTTGAAAATTGCGGAAGGCGTGCTCCCCCACCGCGGAGGTGGTCATTGGATGCTTTTGAATGATGCACCATCACGGTAGCGCATCCCGGGCCCCTGCGGTGCATCACCACCATGGGGCGCCTACAGCCAATGGGAGCGATTATTGTGGTGGCATGATGCAGTTTTGAAAATCGCGTAAGGCGTGCTCCGACACCACGGAGGCGGTCGTTGGATGCTTTTGAACTATGCACCATCGTGGTAGCGCACCCCGGGCCCCTGCGGTGCATCACCACCATGGAGCATTGCCTACAGCCAATGGGATCGATGATTGTGGTGGCATGATGCAGTTTTGAAAATCGCGGAAGGCGTGCTCCGCCAGCCAGGAGGCAGTCATTGGATGCTTTTGAAAGAGGCAGACCTGGACAACCAATTGTTGCAGCTTGGCACCTAAGAGACGACCACGGGGGGTTATAAATCTGTGGGAGTGAGCCTCACATTTCCACTGCTCACAGAACCTGCTGCCTGGGACCCTCTCCTGCTGCTGCCTACAGAGCCTGCTGCCTGGGACCCTCTCCTGCTGCTGCCTACAGAGCCTGCTGCCTGGGACCCCTCACCACCCACTTCCACCACAGGTGTTCCATGTCCACAGGGATGGCAAGGACAGAGAAGATCCGTGCCAGTCCATTCACAAGTGAGGAGCTGGAGGTCCTGGTGGACGAGGTGCTCGCACAGTACCCAAGGCTATACGGTGCCCCCAATGTTGTGGTAAGTCATCGTAAAAGGGAGGTGTAGGGCAGGGCGGGCAGACATGTAGTTGTACTGCTGCAGAATATGCCTGAGGGTGTGGGGTTGTGTCATACACTGACAAACATGCTGTCTCCAGGGCGAAGGAGTATGTGTGTCCCAATGTCACGGTTTTCCCTGCCTGCAGTTGTATGTCTGAGTGGAGTGTGTTACATTGTCTGCCATACAGAGGCACAGGGAGTTTGGACATGCAGGTGCCAGGACAATAATTGCACGGCTGATTGTGTCTGTGTGCCCCTGTTGTCCGACTCAGTGTGAACCCAGAGGCTAAGCCCAGTGCCCGCACACCAAGGCGAGATCACATCACTGCACTTACTATGCCCTTTCTCTTGTTCATTCACACTGAAATAGAAATATGCACCATCTCAGCCCTGTATGATGCACACGACCACACTTGTGTAGATGGATATTTTGTTGGTGAGTCCATGTACCCCGATGCCACACACATAACATACATATGTACACAGGACATGCTCATTTAATGCTGCCCAGTCATGCACACAGTCATTCTACGCACAGACACAGCTCAATATGTGATGTATGTAGTGGCCAGACATGCATAGTACTGGAGATGTGTGCAAGCCATAGAGGGGGTTCAGTACAGACATCCTGCATGTGTGTGGGATTATCAGGGACCCTGTACGCCCTCATAAATGCATGCAATCACATCTGCTTGGCCCATGCAGAGTGCCTTTGTGAGGTGTACCCCAGTTTGGGATGGAGGGAGATTACATTTGGTAATGAACCTGTCTCTTGCAACTGTACTGATAGATGTTGGTACATAACACTGTGTCACTGATCATTTCCTCTTCTTTTCTCCCATGCCTGCAGCTCAAGGTACACCAGCGTAAGGCCGTGTGAAGGGCCATTGCAGCTAAGGTGCGAGCCCTGGGGGGTATCTAACCGACGATGCACCCACTGCCACAAGAGGTGGGACGACATCAGCCGGCTGGCAAAGAATGTGGCAGAGATGACCTTGGGGCTGCTACCACGCACTGGGCGTTTGGCAAGGCGCAGCATGACACCACTGATGGGCCCCATCTTGGCTGTGACTCATCTTGAGCTGGATGCACGTCTGAAGGAGCATCGGCAGCAAGGCAGGGGTGAGTATTTGGGGAGGGTGACTTTGACTGGGAGCAGATGCATGTGTACAGGGCCTGTGGCTGCAGTGGCCCATGTGATGTTCGTGGGGTGGAGCAGTGCTGTGTCATGTGAGTGGCTGCTGGGATGGGTGCCAGTGTCATGCATTGGCCCAAACTGGAATCCCTGCCTGAGACACAAAGTACAACATCATCTGATGCCTCCATGTTGGAAGGCACAGGGAATGGGGACTCTGCATCATCTACTACCACACAGCGGCCAGTGCCCACACTCCCATCCACTTCCTCTGATGCTGCCTGCGTCCATGTGAGTAAGAGGGGACGAGTTAGATTCACACCTGGGACCGCTGAGCCTGCACCTGTCCCACCTGCTGCCCTCAGTGCTGACTCTGTAGAGCTCCTGCGCCAGCTTTATGTGGGACAGACAGCCCTGCTCAATAACTTCAGTGACCTGACAAAAAATTAGGCCAGGTGGTTGCCTACATGGAGGGAATACACTCTGACGTTGGTGGGCTACACCGTATAGTCCAGGCTTTGTCGTCCACAGTGATGTCTGCCCTTCAACAGGCACATACTCCTATTCCTGCTCCAGTGCCTTTGTCCACCCCAAGTCAGTGGCCACATCGCATGATAGTGACCACGGTTCCCATGCCTCACGGTCACGATACAGTACAAGAAGCACCCAGCAGAAACAATCCAAGTGAGCCCGCCCACAGACACCATCCCCACAAAAGAGCAGAGCCACCCCAGAATGTAAAGACAAGAGCCCATCAGGGAAGAGCAAGGCCGAAAAAGCAATGAAGCAGACATCAGGCTCACATGCCTCAGAGGCATCACCAGCGAAGGACTCTCCTGACCCTGAAACTTCACGCAGAGCTAGGCGTGCAGTGTCTATGCCCACTGAGGAGGTGTTGTATGCCAAGGGTACACCTATGAAGGGCTCAGGGCCACATTCCCCCACCACATCAACTCCAATTCCAAGCCCAGTGAAGCAGGTGAAGGAGGGCACTGTAGGGGCTACCCCTGGCAAACAGCGAAAGGAGGGCACTGTAGGGGGGACACCTGGCAAACAGGGGAAGGAGGACACTGTAGGGGGTACACCTGGCAAACAGGGGAAGGTGGTGCAGAGCGTAGCCAGACAAAGCGTTCCGCAGGATCCAGCACATCACCAGAGTACCAGTGTCTGCACCTGACGCGGCTCTGTTGGTGTGTGTGCCTGTTGTGTCCACACCAGTTCCCATTAACCCCAGTACAGGAAAGCCATTTCGAATTCCCAAGAAGTGGAAAGGCACCCCTCAAACCTCTACCACCCGCACTGTGTCACAGGTCTGCATGACTCCGCCTCCTTGTGCCACTACACCACCTGGTCCAAACAGCCCTCCAGCTTGTCAAGCCACAGATAGCCCTACATCACCTGGGCCTCTGTCTCCCCAGTCAAGTGGTCCTGCTGTCCCCGACACACAGCCAGCTCCAAGTCCGCCTGACAGCCAAGAGTGAGTGGTAGTCCCCTCATACACCTGTCTCTCATACAGGTGTGCTAGTCCTACCCATTGTTTACCACCTGGGTGTGTTGCTGGCCATGGTAGGATACAGTCAAACACACTCACTGTGCAGCTTCTCATGTCCTGACTCTGCACTTTGCCATGCCCACTGACCTTCCTGTTCTGGCCTTGCCTGTGCAGCCTCTCATGTCCTGACTCTGCACTTTGCCATGCCCACTGACCTTCCTGTTCTGGCCTTGCCTGTGCAGCCTCTCATGTCCTGACTCTGCACTTTGCCATGCCCACTGACCTTCCTGTTCTGGCCTTGCCTGTGCAGCCTCTCATGGCCTGACTCTGCACTTTGCCATGCCCACTGACCTTCCTGTTCTGGCCTTGCCTGAGCAGCTTCTCATGTCCTGACTCTGCACTTTGCCATGCTCACTGGCCTTGTTATTCACTGCTGTTCTGGCCTTGCCTGTGCAGCTTCTCGTGTCCTGACTCTGCACTTTACCATGCCCACTGACCTTGTCATTCACTGCTGTTCTGCCCTTGCCTGTGCAGCTTCTCATGTCCTGACTCTGCACTTTGCCATGCCCACTGACCTTCCTGTTCTGGCCTTGCCTGTGCAGCCTCTCATGTCTTGAATCTGCACTTTGCCATGCCCACTGACCTTCCTGTTCTGGCCTTGCCTGTGCAGCTTCTCATGTATTCACTCTGCACTTTGCCATGCCCACTGGCCCTGTTGCTCTGCTGTGTTGGAGTCTCCCCTGTGCAGTCTCTCGTGTATTTGCTGTGCCACCTGGCATGGATGCTCGCCCTGTTGCTCTGCTGTGTTGTACTCTCACCTGTGCCCTGGACACTGGCCCTGTTGCTCTGCTGTGTTGTACTCTCACCTGTGCCCTGGACACTGGCCCTGTTGCTCTGCTGTGTTGGAGTCTCCCCTGTGCAGTCTCTCATGTACTTGCTGGGCCACCTGGCATGAACACTGGCCTTTTTGCTCTGCTGGGTTGTACTCTCACCTGTGCCCTGGACACTGGCCCTGTTGCTCTGCTGTGTTGGAGTCTCCCCTGTGCAGCCTCTCATGTACTTGCTG
Organism: Lissotriton helveticus; assembly: GCF_964261635.1. Lineage (NCBI taxonomy): Eukaryota > Metazoa > Chordata > Amphibia > Caudata > Salamandridae > Lissotriton > Lissotriton helveticus. The sequence continues at coordinate 546,834,564 of NC_136070.1, forward strand.
GGCCACCTGGCATGGACACTGGCCCTGTTGCTCTGTTGTGTTGTACTCTCACCTGTGCCATGGACACTGGCCCTGTTGCTCTGCTGTATTGGAGTCTGCACTGTGCAGCCTCTCATGTACTCGCTGGGCCACCTGGCATCGACACTGGCCCTGTTGCTCTGCTGTGTTGGAGTCTCTCCTGTGCAGCCTCTCATGTACTTGCTGGGCCACCTGGCATGGACACTGGCCCTGTTGCTCTGTTGTGTTGTACTCTCACCTGTGCCATGGACACTGGCCTTCTTGTTTGGAGTTTGCCTGTGCAGATTATCTTGCATATGATCAGCATTTTGTGCCTTGCTCTTGTCTACTGTTGTTCTACTGTCACATCTATGAAATCTGTGAATAAGGACAGTTACTCCTGTTGTCTGTTTTGTCAGTGTCCTTGCTGATTACAGTTCTTTTGGTGTGTGCATTTGGTGCCTGTGCCCCATGCTCTATGTGTCACTTAAACATTGCCAAGCTCTTTGGCCGCACCAAATTTTTAAACAGGGGTGACAGGGTCTTCAGTCCATTCAGACACGTATTCTAGTGTTATCTGTGATGGCTATTTTACCTGTGACTGTGAAACAAGGAAGGAACTGGATCCTACATCTGGCCAGCCCGGATCTCAACAATAGGGAAAACAGAGCAAGTTGGCTGGTCAGGATCATTGACAGAACGAATGTGAGCACACGCAGTCAGTATATACTACGTGATCAATGAAAATGTATTTCAAGAAGATTTATTTACATTCAAAATGAGGATTCATAAATTTCAACGTCAACAGACATAAACGGAAAACTGTCAGTACAGTTGGTTCAACGACATACAATCATGTATACAATATCTACAAATCTACAATTTTACAAATCTACAGACAGCTAAGGTGAAGGAGTCGTGCAAAAAACATATTGACACACCAAAAAACAGTACTACTCCAACCAAATTGCAAAGTACAAGTGCTAATAGAGATCAAACATTGTTTGTGCGTGAAAAAAATTAACACAGGAAAACCAGTCCTTAGAACTAACAACCACTGGACAGGCGGAACAGAGATGGAAAAAGGTGTCTGCCTGTCTTACACAGCCTGTGGTCGGATGTTTTTTAGGATTGCATTGCTAGGGCCCAATGGAATGGAATAATTTTCACCCGAGCGGAGACTGGAAACCGACTTGAGGCACTTGGTGCGCATGCGCGAGACATAAACGCTGGACGCCATTTTGTGCGGGTTCTGTCCTGTTTACAGCACAGGAGGAGGAGGGGAAGGACGGAGCCCCTGAATTCTAGCGGGTCCCTGTTGAATTGTTCCCGCTCGCTGTATTGATTACTGTGGCCAGCGGCACCCCATGTTTCCACTCTCGTCCTAATACAGCCCACCATTCTGGCCCCAAATTTGTGAACTGCCCTTCGATCTGGGCGTGCACCGCGGTGTGGGCACTGTGCCCCCAGAGTTCGACGGTATGACGGACAGACCTCCATTTTTGCTTCTGCGACATACCTACACCACGGCAACCCTCGTGCCTACTGTGCAGATAAAATCGTTCCCAGTCCCCGTCCTGAGGAGAACCTTTTACTTCTACAATTTGCAATTTGGTTGGAGTAGTACTGTTTTTTGGTGTGTCAATATGTTTTTTGCACGGCTCCTTCACCTTAGCTGTCTGTAGATTTGTAAAATTGTAGATTTGTAGATATTGTATACATGATTGTATGTCGTTGAACCAACTGTACTGACAGTTTTCCGTTTATGTCTGTTGACGTTGAAATTTATGAATCCTCATTTTGAATGTAAATAAATCTTCTTGAAATACATTTTCATTGATCACGTAATGTATACTGACTGCGTGTGCTCACATTCGTTCTGTCAATGATCCTGACCAGCCAACTTGCTCTGTTTTCCCTATTTTACCTGTGATGCAGTTATCTTTTTAGTGGTTTGCTATTGTTGGCTACATTGTTCACACGTCAGGTTGGGGGACACTGCCAGCACAGGGTGTGATGCTGTGCACAGGTTTGCATGCAGGCTGGGCAATGTCATGATGTATGTGTGTTATTCCTTTATGTGTGCCCAGCTATGTATGTGTATGCTCATCTTGTGTTGGCCCTTAGTCCTAGTCCCATAGCCTACATGAGATGTGTGCTCTTGGGTAGTCATGAGGTGTGCAGTGCGATGGGTGTGACTTTGTAAGGGGTGGGGATGTGTGTGTGCCCCTGGATTGTGAAAGACACACATGTGTGACCCAGGAGTTGTGTGCCTGTTGTTTGGATTGTTCTGCCCTGTGGATATGGTTGTATGCACATGTGTGAGTTGTCTGTTGTGCACTGTGCAGTGTGTGGTGTGTCCATGCTGTTCTGTCTGACTCCTCCTTGTTGTTTTAGTCACTTATGTGTGTGCAAAGTGTGTGACTTGCACATCAGTGTTGTGTTTTTTTGATCATCCATGTGGCTTGAGTGTGTTTGTGTAGACTGTGTAGCCCTGCTGCTCCACACTGCCATTGTGGTTGTGTTTCTCATGCATTACAGGCACATGGTGGTTTTTATCCTCCTGTATGGTATGGTGTGTGTGGTGTAATGCCATCCCCTATGTGTGCCACTTATGCCTACCCATTGTGGGTCTGCACTCCCTCTATTTGTGTATGGTACACCCCTTACATGTCTACTACTGACATGCAAGTCAGTTAACTTTGATGTCAGCTGTCCCCTTGGTGTACATGTGTGTGTGCCTCCCAATCACTTCATTTGTGACACTGTGCTTTGTGGTGCAGTTCTTGGGCCAGGACAAATGTTCCACTCTGGACATTGCCCCAATGGTTTATGTGTGGTGTTCTTGTGCTATTAATCAGTGAGGATTGCCCATGTGCACTTCAGCTGTGCGTGCTGCCCAGTGCTCTGGTCAAGATGGTTGTGCTCTTGTGTCCCAGAGTGGTGCATCTGTTGTTGTTGTGTTGGATGTATGTGTGTTGGCTGTTGTTTGCTTCACTTCCTGGGTGTGCTGTTGTGTTTGTGCTGTGCTGATTTGTGGTGTGTGTGTTGATGTTGTGTCAGTCATGTTTGTGTGTGACTGTTCTGCTTGGTGTGCACACATTGCTTGTTGTGCATACAGTGCTGTGTGTATGTGGCCTTGGCATTGCCTGATGTGCATCCCCTGATGTCCTGTAGTGTTTTGTTCCTTTTTGATGATTTCATGTGCATCTGTGGTTGGTTTCCTATGGCAGTGTAGTTCTGAGATGGCGCACTGCTTGTGTGATTTGTGGTATGTTGTGTGTGTTTTGCTCCTGAGTGATGGGGTTGTGCACTCCTGTTATGTCTGTGCTCCCATTGCCTTTCCACAGTTTGGCTGACAGGGTATGTCTGTTTCTGATGGGGTTCTGTGTATGTTTCTGTAGTGTTTGTGTGTTGCTTTTGGGCAGGCATCTGTTCAGGCATCCCTGTGTGTGTGTGTTATGTTTGTGGCTACACCCAGGGTGTGTGTTTGTTTGTGTGTGTATGTACTGCCAAGTATTTGCAGCCTTCAGAGTGTGTGGCACTGGTGTTGTGTGTTGTGTGTTCCTGTGCAGCCACTCCTGCAGTGGCTGTCTCCCTGGTTGTTTGTTGTGTGGTGCAGGGTGTGGATTGTGCTTTCTTGTTGCTGTGCTTGTTGCTTGTTGCTGTCCATGGTGGTTCACAGGATGGGCACCTGGCCTGTGACTTGATGGGGTGTGTTGATGTGTGGTTGGGGTGGTGTGTTCCTGTGGTCTTTGTGCCCTGCCAATGCCTTGGACTGGCCCAGCCTTATGCATTGTGCGCATGTGTTGACCGCTGCGGTAACGTGACCGGGACCGGGACGATGTGTGTCCAGGATGCAGTGGGGTGACTTGGTGACAGGTGGGTGCCCTTGTGGATGTGTTGTTGCCCTTGTGGATGTGTTGTTGCCCCCAGCAGAGTCTCTGTTGTGGAATTGTACCCTGTGTCAGCCCGTGTGTTGTGTGTTGTATTTGTGTATTTGCGTACCTGCGGCGGCGTCCGCGGCAGCCCATTAGATGATAGTGCTGTAGCAGGTACATCACCGGATACACAAGTAGAGCTGGGTCCATGGCGGTCGTGACCAGATGGTGTGGACCGGGTCTCTGCTATCGCGCTCCACTGTCGAGTTTCCGCCGTCTCTGGTTGGGCGGTGTCTCCGCTGCAGTGCGTCTGCTTGTTTGGGCCATCCTAACTTGTGGAGCAGGGAGGGCGTCATTCCGCACGGCGCATAGTCTCCATTGGCTCTCACCGCCGCGCTAGCGGGTGCACTTTTTGACCTATGTTTTGCTATACTAATATGGCGGACGTGTTTCCCGCAGCTCGCGGGCAGAAAAAGGCGTTTTTCAGCCCCACCAGCACCGCGGTGGTGCCACCGCCCGACATCCTAATGGACCCCTATGTGTCTGGAAGGACTAGAAATATTTAAGCATAATTCCATGCCGTACACTTTAGCTGAAGGTATCGAGTTAAATGTAGGGTTAAAAATAAAGTTGCATGGAAGTCATAGAAGTTCATATTTATAGGAAAAATATTGGGAAAGAACGAATTTATCTCGCAACTCAAGGAGTAAAACATATTTCCTTGGTAAATATCACTGATGTAAAAATGCCTTCAGTAATCCAAAAATTCCAAAAGTAAATATGTTGGTTCAGTTTTACTTTAGGATTAAACCAAAGTAAGTCTTATTTTGACGACCTCACAGTGGTTAAAAGGTACTCATCAAAAGATAATAGACCAAGTTAAGTGGCACTAAGGATAGGTGAAAATTTACCAACTTTGTGTTAGCCATAAATAAAAAAGCAGGTATTAGAATATTGACTACTTTTATTAAGAATAATCGGAACAAAATAGTTAGTAAGCTATAACAAAATTTTATTGGCATAGCCTGAAACTTTCAAAACAATATTTTTTTTAACAATTCCAATGTATTCTTTATTCATATGAAGCGGCATAAGAGAGGTTCAATAACAATGAGGAATAAAATAAGAAATAAAGGACAACCTTGTCTAGTGCCTCTATGCAGATTGAACACAAGTCAAAAAGTACCATTAACATGTTTATAAGCTGACGAGGTAATGTATAATGCTTTAATGATATTCATAAAATTAGGTACAAAACGGAAAGCTTCCAATATGTGAAACAGAAACAGACAATTCATTTCGTCGAAAGCTTTTTCTGCTTGTAATGCTAACAAAACAGCAGGGTCTTTGAATTCAACAGAAGACAAAACATGACATAAGAGGCATGTAATGTGTGCAAAGAGTCTGACTTTCATAAACCCTGTTTGATCTGATTGGATAATAGGATTTAGAAAAAAGGGTTGATCTGGTAGCTAATATTTTAGCATAAAGTTTACAATCTTGCTTGATGAGGGACATTGGATGACAATTAGTATGTTCTTTGTCCAGTTTGGGTAGAGCAATAATGATGACTTTTTTTAAGAACCTCCAACCATGGAAGTTAGTTAAAAATGAGAAAGTAAAGTAGTAGATAGTTGAGTCTGAACAATTTGTAAAATTCTGATGGAATACCATTAGGACCTGGGGACCTTTTGGAGTAAGTGAATTGATTACTGAAGGGATTTTTTGAATGTCAATTGGGATTTCAAATTTGAGCTGGTCTTCTGTAGAAATTAAAAAAGTAAGGATAAAAATGCTCATACAATATCTTCTGCTTTAAGTAATAATGTACCATCAGACTTCCTGATAATATGGATTTGATTTCTATTTTTTTAATGTGCAAATATTTAGCCTAAATCCATCCAGATTTACTGGAATTAAAGTAGAAGCTGTTTTTTTCCCAAGAGACGTAAAAACCTGCCCTTTTACTCAGTAGGTTGTTATACTCATATCTCACTTTTTGGAGTTGAAATTTGTATTTAGGATCTCGAGAAGAGATAAAAAATATTTCTAATCCAGCTATTTGTTTCTCTAGTAAAGATAATTTGATGTAAAATGTTTTTTTATGTGCCTTAAGGGATATGGTGACACCTCTGACATATTTTTAAATGCATCCCAAAGAGTTATTTTTAAGTCTCAATAGGATTATTATTCTAAAAATAACCATCTATGGTTGTGCGCATATTAGGAGAGTTAGCTGGATTTAAGAATATATCAGTTCCATTCACCATCTAGTTTTTGGGGTAGAATTATCCTGTAGGATTAGAGAAAAATAAATTAGACCATGCTCTGAAATACAGGTTTGTTCAATTTTAGGATTTGTAGTCATAGCAGATAGATGGCTTCAAACATGTAAGTAATCATATCTAGAAAAAGTAGAATGCGTGTGAGAGAAAAAGGTAAATTCTTTGGCTTAGAGTTAACAAGTCTCCAAAAAGCAATCAGTTTGTGGTAGAGAAAACAGAGTAGAATATATGGAAGGATTTAGTGGGTCTGAGCTTGGATGTGAACAATCTATCTAAAAGGTGATCTCAGATAAGACTAAAGTTACCACACATGATAATATGGGCATTACAGAGTTTTATGACTTCAGAAGTGATCGTTGTTCAAAAAAGAGGCTCGTCCATTGTGGGGGCATACATATTGAATAACTGGATTTCAATTTTGATGTGAGTACATACATATTTGCCTTCTTAGTCATTATGATGATGTAACACTTTTATGCAAGAGTTTCATGAGAAATTAATGGCCACACCATTCTTGCGTCCCAGCCCGGGATGAAATAATAGTATTCACCCACACTTTGGACATGAAATTTCAAGGTTTATCTTTAATATGGGTTTCTTGAACTAGAGAGATATCAGATTTCAACTTTTTAAGATATTGTACCATGTTATGCCTCTTGACTGGATGTCGTTAACCCTTAACATTAAGAGTAACAATATTTAGTTTAGGTTGATTGTCCATAATATTATTAACAAAAGTCTGCAAGAAAAGAGAAACAGGTATTTATAATTTTAAAAAGTAGCCCATAAAAACTAGACAAACATGGCAAACAGTATATACAAAGGTCTTAGCCCCAGACCTCATAATAAGTAGAGAAAAAGACACAGAGACATGATACAAGACAGAACACATCACTGAAACCTCATTCTGAAAAAAAGCATATAGTATACTATGTCCTCCAATAGAACCTGAAGCTTGTGAATCCATTTCAGTAGGATCATGTTGATCTCGATATGTTCTCAAGTGTGAGAGATAGGAGAATGATTTAGAAATGTCATCCGTCAAATACGCATCGTAGAAGGGTAAAGAAGAACAGCTTTTAATCTAGGACATAGATTCGAGAATTGTCGGTGAATCTTCACAATTTCTTTGCAACATTTTGGTGAATGTACTCCTTCTGCCATATAATAGTCGTGTTGGAATATCTTTTGCTGCTCTTCTGATCAGCAGAAGATGGTGATGTTGCAGAACTTTGAAGATGATCTGTCTGGCTTTGAATTGTGAGGGTTGCGATGAGAATAGTAATAGTAATATCTTTATTTGCGTGGTCACTTAAAACAATTGCAACTATAAAACATCAGTATTTTATTTTTCCATATTGTAAAACTATAATTTAGATTAAGATTAAACTTTAGCATAAGTAAAACAGTAGTGGACAGACTGTCTGAGTAAAAAACCCTTAGTTATGTGCCAGCATTTGCAGTTCATTTTATTTATTTTTTATTTTTTTTATTTTTAGATACACATAAAACCAGTTACTGTACATCGGCTCATTATTGTATACAAAGTAAGGCAGAGCATTAAATTAATAGAGGTTATATTCACAAAGGCTCTGATAAATATTGAAATCAGGCTTAAAAAGTAGCTTATGATAAATATTAAAAACATTATAAATGCAGTAGAAAACATACACTGGGTAAAAGCAATCAAATAGGTAGGGCTAAGTAATATCAGTTCATGAGTAGATATGTTCCCTTGGTAAATCATCATCCATGGCACATCCCATTTTCCTCCACTTCTTCTGTCTGGGCATCCCATGTTCTTTCTCCACCTTGCAATGGGTGACCAAATTGCCCACCCAAGTTTCCTTTTCTCCCTGCCCCTGCACACATATAATGCAGTCTCTTGGTAATAAATCCCCAGGAGGTGTGCTAGCCACATTTGAAAGGTGGGGGGATCAGCATTCTTCCATCTAGCTGCTATCAGTATCCTAAAGACAGATGTACACTTAAATACAAAATATTTCTCTGAGGTAACCAGACCGATGTGGCTATCGTAGCCCATAAGCATAAGGGTAGGGGATAGGTTAATCCTGTATCATAGCAGCCCCTCCCTGAAGTTTACCATCTCATTCATTAAAGGAAGCAGCCTAACACAATCGTAAAACATGTGTACTATCATTGCAGGCCCTTCCCCACATCTTGGGCAACTATCGTCAGCTCTCTTGCCCCAGCTAAAGAGTTTAGCAGAGGTGAAATAAAGGTTGAACAGGTTCTTATAATGTTGTGCCTTAAGATTTGTTGAGCGAAAGGTTTTACCCGCGAATAGCAGGGCCATGTACACATCCATGTCAGGATCATTCAGTTTCCCAGCCCACTTAGTTTCGGTTTCCTCCAGATCGTCCTGGATGCTTCCTAGCAATATACTATAAATATTCCTTATCCTATTGCCCCTCTGTGCAATTAACTCCAGTAACGTTATTTTTCCCCCCGGAAATACTACTGGTCTTTGACTGGCAAAAAATTCTCAAATATGTATATATTTAAAATATTGTCTTGCCGGAATTCCATACTTCTGTTGTAGGGCATCAAAGGGGCTTAGCTGGCCTGACTCATATAAATGTCCTATCGTTGTTAAGCCTAGTTGTTTCCAGTGCCTTCCCATGGTATCATTAAAGGTGTGCGGGAAAACATGCGATCGCCAAAATGGGGTGGAGTGGTTAATTTTTAAGATTGTCATAGCTTTACGCACCTTGGGCCATACTTCCCAGGCACTACGCATGACCTTAGCTCGCACCTTCCTGAAATAGCTTGACTCCACCTGGTGTAATAGCAGCCCCAAAGCTTCCTTCCCTACAATAAGTTCATATATTGTTGGAGTTCTACCATTTCTTACCTCCTCTATCTCTTCACTTATAGCCAAGCAAAATAAAATCGACATCTGATGTAGAAGACTCGCCCAATGATAAAATATAGTATTAGTGTATACAAGCCCACCCTGTGGCTGTGAGAGTGTCAGATACTTTAAAGAGCGTCTGACTTTTCCATATTACCAAGAAAACACGTCTTCCAGCTGTAAAAAAAATTCTACATCTATCGTGAGCAGAATAGAGCGAAAGACATACAGAATTTTTGGCAACATTGTCATTTTAAGAACGTTTTGTCTCCCTATAACAGATAGATGCAATCCATTTATCCTCTTAAGGTCTGCAGAAATTGCCTTTATTAGAGGGTTGAAGTTAATCTTGACTATTGTGTCAGCTGTTGGGCTAATACAAACCCCCAGGTAGATAGCATTAAACACACACCGTGGATTATAAAACATTATGTTATCCGTACATACTATCAGCGTCTTACCTTCGTTCAACGAATAGCCTGATGCCTGCCCAAATTCTTTAGCAATAGCCGAGGCCTCCCTAATTGCGTCGGCCGGGTCGGTAGTTAGAATAGCTATATTCCCCCTCGCGGCCATCGCACGCCAGCACAACCTGAACATCATCTCCTACGCCGACGACACCCAGCTGATCCTCTCCCTCACTAACGACCCCGCCACCGCCAGAGCCAACCTGCACGAAGGGATGACAGACGTAGCCAAATGGATGTCGAACAGCCGCCTGAAACTGAACTCGGACAAGACGGAAGTCCTCATCCTGGGATCCTCACCCTCCGCCTGGGACGACTCCTTGTGGCCCCCCGCCCTGGGCAGCGCACCCAAACCAACTGACCACGCACGCAACCTGGGCTTCATCCTGGTCTCCTCCCTCTCCATGACCAGACAAGTCAACGCCGTCTCCTCGTCATGCTTCAACATCCTGCGCATGCTACGCAAGATCTTCCGATGGATCCCCACCGAGACCAGGAAGACGGTCACCCAGGCCCTCGTCACCAGCCGTCTGGACTACGGCAACTCCCTCTACGCCGGAACCACCGCCAAACTCCAGAAAAGACTCCAGCGGATCCAGAACACCTCAGCACGACTCATCCTGGACATCCCCCGCCGCAGCCACATCTCCGGACACCTGAGAGACCTGCACTGGCTCCCGGTCAACAAGAGAATCACCTTTCGGCTCCTCACCCACGCACACAAAGCCCTACACAACCAAGGACCAGGATACCTCAACAGCCGCCTCAACTTCTACGCTCCCAAACGCCAGCTTCGATCGACCTACCACGCCCTCGCCGCCGTCCCCCGCATCCGAAGAGCCACCACAGGAGGAAGGTCCTTCTCCTACCTGGCCGCCAAGACTTGGAACTCCCTTCCGACACACCTCCGCCTGACCCAGGACCACCTCGCCTTCAGGAAGCAGCTCAAGACCTGGCTGTTCGAGCAGTAGCGGACCCCCTCCCCCCAGCGCCTTGAGACCCTCCGGGTGAGTAGTGCGCTATATAAATGCTCTGATTGATTGATTGATTGATTGATATTGTCTGCATAAGCCAGGACCTTGGTTTCAAAGCCTTTAGATACAATTGGTTTTATGACCTGACTTCCGGAAAAAAATTCTATTAGAGTGTTTATATATAAGGCAAATAGAATAGGGGAGCAGGGGCACCCCTGTCTTGTCCCCCTTGATATAAAAATGCTATCTGATGTTTTCCCCATCAGTTGTAACCGGGCTCTGGGATTCAAATACATTGCCTTAATGGCCCTGATAATTCATGGCCCAAATCCTTTTAGCTCTAATAGCCCCCATAGATACCTCCATGCCACCCGATCAAACGCTTTTTCAGCTTCGTGGAGGATCATGGCCATCCGCACCCCCCCTCCCCGTTGCGGCCTGGATGCCGAACAATGTTATAGCCCCCTAATGTGATCGGTCGTCCCTTTCCCAAGGATAAACCCGTGCTGCCAGGGCGAGACCAGGTGGAAAATAACCCTCCCCAATCTGGTAGCCAATACTTTGGAGTATAATTTTGTGTCCGTGTTGATCAGTGACATGGGCCTGTAGAAGGATGGATTATCTGATGGGTTGCCTTTCTTAGGAAAGATGATGATGTCTGTCTCCTTCCAGGATTCAGGTACTTGCCCATTATGTTGTTTCCCTAAAAACAGATCCAGTAGTAAGGGAGCAATCACTGTTTGTATCTGCTTATACATTTCTAGGGTAATGCTATCTGGGCCAGCGGCCTTCCCTGATCGTAAATCATGTAGTGCTGTTAATACCTCCTGTAGTGAGAGGTCCGTTTCTAGCTCCTCCTTAGCCTGCATATCCAGTAGGGGCCCCAGTTCATTTTCTGTTATTTTGAGTGTGGCCTCCTGTGTTGCTTCTCCACCTTCCTTGAAAAGGAGTTGATAGTACTTCTGGAATACCCTAAGAACGTCATGTTTGACCATCTTTCCTTATGGCGGATATGTGATTCTTGACATTTTTCAGTTTCGCAACTTGTTCCCCGGTCTTGTTTATTTTGCTTTGATGGGTCTGATATCCTTCATTTTAGCAGAAGAAATTGTCTGACTTTGTTAAGGGATTTGTTAAAATTAAAGGGTCTAAAACTGCAGTACTTTTGTGAAACAGGGTTGTTGCCAGTATGTAGAACACAGCATTTCCACGTTTTTCCTCCTGTTTAGTACGTTCTGGGACTGTGGGGTCTTGAGTGTGGCTCCCAGCAGCTAAAGCAAGCAAAATGCATGATCAGCAGTGGATGAAGTGAATCTCTTGGAAACTAACATAGCAGTGGCGGAGTCTTGAATGCCTGGTATGGTAGCCCAATTGGTCAACTCATTTCTGGAGTGTAACATTTTTCCTGCTTTACATATAAATTGGGCCGGTTGGCAGGCTAGCTGCACATCCCCACCTTCGAAGCATGCTTTCACTGCCTGTCTGTATGTTCTTATCCCCTTTGTCTTTAGGGCTGGTTTTAATATGAGTCTCTGTTCCTTGTTTAATCTCCCACATATGCACAATAATCAACAGTGTGTTGTTAATTGTGGTTGTTTCCATGGGGCAAATGAAGCAATGATGGAAGGATGCCCAGCTGCAATTAAGGTATTTTTCCTTTGTTGCTCTTGTGAAGCCTGCACCTAAATAGGTTTGAGGGGAACCTCTGGAGTAGCTCTGTAAGGCAAACCAGCTGTGTGCCCGTTTCTTTAATGCAGCTTTGTCCTCCACTAAGGACATAATTTTTACCATTTTATTTACAAATTCTTTAAAGCTTTTGTGGGGCCCAGCTCCCTCCCAGAGATCTCGTAGGGCCAGACAGCCTATTGAATCTTACAAGTAGGTCATAGCCGCGCTGTGTTTTTTTGGCTTAAGCTCGTTCCGAAGGTGCGTGTTCAGACACCCATATTCCACTCCCTTAATTTTGTGCCAGCATTTGGCAATGGCACCCTTACGCGCTATTTGTTGATTCCATAAGCCAAATTCTATTTTAATTTGTGCCAGCGAGGTATATTTGGGTAGATTGAACATTATTCTCTTTCCACAAGCTACTGTGCTGTCCAAAAGTGCCTGTGTCTCTTCCTGGTGGGAACTCTGTTCCTTTGGTGATAGTGGGGCGGAGCTTCTCTTGGATCACCTGTAGCAAAGGAGTGAGACTTGGGCCGGTTATTTTGAGTTTAATGTTTTTTAATGCAACCACCATTGCATTACCTCTTCTTGCTATGGCTTCTTTTTGTTGCGAGAACATACATTTACTGTCCATTATTACACCCAGGTGCTTGTACTCTTTAACAGTTTCCAGTGGGAGTCCTCCCAGTAGCCAGCGGTGTCTGTGTGCATTCTTTTTCAGGTTTAGCCCTATCACTTTTGATTTGTCTAGATTTATATATAATCCGTTGTTGGCCATGTAGTTGTACGTGGTGTCTATTAGGTGTCTAATAGGTGTTATAAGCCAACCAGAGTCAGGACACTCATTGGGGTTTTGTCATGCCCTGTCGCAGGGTTTCTGTTCTCACACAGAACTGTGCACAGAGGAGTGGAACCTCGGCAAATTAGGGTGTCCCAAAACTCACCTTAGCAACCAACTCACCCCTTACCGAGCTAGCTACAGTGTCTCATTGGACATATCAAACTCCCAATGTTTAGACAAACCAGAACATGAACTTACAGTACCTCAGGGTACGTGGGACTCATGAACACTCTTTCGGTATATTATCATTACAAACCAGAACATGGAGTAAAGAAGACACATGTGCATTTGAAATGTTTATTTACTAATGCCGTCTTCTCAGGCGCAGTATCTTAGATAATACAAGTATACTTATTATCAGTAGCAAAATTATCAGCATAGTTACTAAGACATAAAAAGCGAATGGTGACAGCATGTTAACATACTGTAATGAATAAGAGTTAACAACACTTATATCTCACCCTCCCTAACACATATATTATATTATTAGCTAAGAAGGTCTCTTTGGGTTGTTTCAGGGCGGGCCCATACCTTAGTGTCCTAGCATGAAGGAATCACATCAGCATACACCAGCTCTCTCTGCATGTGCACCGCATCAAGTGTGTTCTATGTGCCTCGTGCAAAGCAATATCAATCCCGCCTGAAGCCAGAGTTGGCAAAGGCTGCACTTGTGTTATGACTATGAAGGCGTGGAGATCAGACCTCATAACAATTCCATATCGTGTTGTTCCTGAAACTTCAGCACTCTTCGTGCAGACATAGTTTATTAAGCAAAGCTGATATCAGAGCAATAACATATTATTCTCACATACACCACGGCAAACTACTAGGTTGAAAGCTAAGTCAACAATTAAGTGTCGTGTGCAGAAGTTGCAAGAAAGAAAAATGGCGTTTAAACCTCAAATGTACCTATGCTAACTTAACACGATATAAGGATATACAGGAGCTATATGACACCCCCCCATGATCCGAGAACGGACTAAATATGATAACAGAAGTGCCATCTCATGAGAGCAGAACTCAACAGTAAAACGAGCATGAATTGAAACTAAAGATCAAAAAGGTAATGCTAAAAAATAGCTCAAAAATATAACGTGGCTCAAGCCAATAGGCAAGAAAAATTAAAAATTCATGACAAATAAGTCAACGAAATGCTATAAATCAGCAAGTCAATTCGAAGCAGTGTCTATGACAAAACTGTATATGAAAAGTAGGAGGATCAGTGGCAGTGGTCCTCCTAGACCTCAGTGCGGCCTTTGACACGGTCAGTCACCAGGTCCTAATCCACCGTCTTGGGACTGTTGGGGTTAAAGGCAGAGCTCAGAAGTGGCTTGCGTCCTTTCTCTCCCGCCGCTCCTACCAAGTTTGGGAAGGCGAAAGCCGCTCCCCCTCCATCCCCCTCCAGTGTGGCGTGCCTCAGGGCTCCTCCCTGAGCCCCACGTTGTTTAACGTTTACATGGCCCCACTGGAGGGACTCGTCTCACCCTTTGGAGTCACTATCGTCAGCTACGCCGACGATACACAACTGGTGGTGACACTCTCCCACCCCAAGCTTGAGCCCTCCAATCTCCACGACTGCCTTACCAACGTATATCAGTGGATGAGTGACTCTGCTTTGAAGCTAAATGGCTCCAAAACAGAGATCCTGCTCCTTGGACAAAAAACCCCGAACCTCCCATCTCACATCTGGCCCGCCTGCATGGGCGAACCCCCCACTCCCAAGAAGGAGGTCAAAAGTCTTGGAGTGTGGCTGGAGACCGACCTCACCTTCAGGACCCAGGCTAGGAAGACGGCCGGCACCTGCTACGGTTTACTTAAATCTTGCAGGAAGGTAATTCCACTTCTACCTTTTCAGTCGCGTCTCATGCTGATCCAGGGCTTAATTCTATCTAGGCTGGATTACAGCAATGCTATCTACCTGGGCGCCCCAGAATCCACCCTTCAAACTCTTCAGAAGGTTCAAAATGCCGCCGCCCGACTCCTCACAAACACCCCGGCCAGATCATCTGCCAAGCCTGCGCTCAGGAAGCTGCACTGGCTCCCGATTAGGGAAAGGGTCATTTTCAAGGCCCTCTGCCTTGCTCACAAGACTCTTCATAACACCGGCCCTCCTATACTAAACAACTGAATCACCCCCTATAGACCCACCAGAGCGCTTCGCTCAGAGCACGGAAACCTTATCACGATCCCTAAAGTGAAAAAGGCCCGCACAGGTGGCCGCCGCTTCTCAGTTAACACTGGAAATAAGTGGAATGCACTCCCTCTGAGCCTTAGGACAGAACCTAACCTCCTCCGGTTCAGAAAAGCCCTCAAAACTCTTCTCTTCCCCTAAAACTGTCACTTTCCCGGACTACACCCCCTCGTGAGTAATATGGTTTTAGCGCTGGGATACCCACTGGGTGACTACGCGCTCTACAAATCCCTAAATAAATAAATAAATAAAAGTAAGTAGCAACAGCCTCCAATAGGAAGTCACTGTCCTCATCCGAAAACAGTTCAGCCATCCAATTTAAAAGATGAAAGGAACATACGTGTTCTTCCAGCACCGGATCCTCTATAACCATCAGAGGACAGCTCGGTGGGTTTTCAAGAAAACTCAGTTCCAAGAAATTCCGTGCTGCCGACAACACATCCCAGGGACCCATTAGTCCATGCGCCACTGCTAAGGCCATAATCCTCTCGTCAGAACAAACCAACTCGTGAGCAATGATAGGACTCATCAGTTGATTAAAATCGACGTCAGGAGAAACCGGTCCGCAGAGACACAAATCAATGGCCCACTGGAAATCACAGGTCAGGCAGTGAAATACAGGCTGGACACAGGTGAAATAGGAGAATCGAAAAGATAATCCATATGCCGTGCTCAATGTCGCCAACGGCAATGTGCCATAATATTCAAGCATGCGGTTGCGAAACCGCGTCAGCAGCTGTCGCGCGGGGTCTTGCACAGGAAGGGCATCCATATTTAAAAAGACAAAAAACCACTAGAGCGCCAGCCGCTAATGCAAGTAAAAACGGGAACCCTCCAAACATGGAAGAAAAAATAGAATGGAAGAAAGCGGGGATGACTCCAAAAATCTTTTCAAACGAAGTCACGAGACCACTGCTAACAACTTTAAAAAAATGTGCTAGGCCTTCTGTGGAGGATGCGTTAAAGATAGTGCGAACCATCGCTCCAAAATGCAAAGGCAAATCAGTATTCAAAAGAGCCTGAACTTCTGTACGGGTGTTTGCAATGTGAAGCACGAAAGTTTCACGGGCCGAGCTCAAGGTCACCTCTTTCTGGGACAAAAGAGCTCTTATTCTTGCCATGCCGTTGAATTCTGCTCCCAAGGTTGGCATCCGTGGCCAGATGGAAGACTCTCTATGTTCGTGTGTGGGAGGATAAAGCACATTTCTGCAGCAAAAAACCCGCTCACTTACTGTTACTATGAAAGGAATACCTTTAATTAACCCACAACAGTCCTCATTATTGAGCATTAAATAACTACCATTCTCTAATAATTTAAACGTGGGGATGATAGCAGGAACTGGCGTGCCTTGCAAAACACAAGCCATATTCGGTCTGTCCTTGTTGCATGAACCGTGTAACTGTATGTGTCGACACATTAATGAATGATCTGGCGTTTCAGTACAATCCTCCCCATTCAGATAAACCTCCTGGTCCTCCTTAAAACATCTGTATGTGTACGGGAGTGACCAGACTTCATGAAGGAAACCGCTACCTAAGGGTTCATAACGACCTATGGGCACATATTTCATACAATTTGTAAATTTATACAAAGCGAAAGGCAGTGTTATTAAACCGTGGATAAGCCACGTTGCAGCAGTGGCTTCTGCCACAGAAAAAGGTAATGATTCTAACCTTTCAATATGTAACATAGAAAAAGAAGCATCACGCATTGAAAGCATGCGTTGTTTGTCAGTCAAATTAAACGGTGCAAATAAAGAGGAAACGTTCATGTTTCCCCAGGGAACTTTACCCATTTTCAACGTTTGAAGGGTCCATGCAAACTGCATTATTGATCGTAATTGATTCTGACCATGGTATAATACTGACACTTCATCATGCACAATATCGACAACTGACGACACAATATTATCCAACGTGTAAATTCTGGAGGAAAGCACGTTAATGCTATTGTCAACAACTGCAAGCACTTTCTCAAGATTCGCCTGATCAATAGCCCTAAGGCGTTTAGCAGCCTCAATCTGTGATAGTTTCCAAATTTCATTGTAAACCCCATATAACCACCTTTTCGACCTGCCACTAGCCGGGCCTTTAATGAAATCATTCAAGTCCACGTCTGCATCCAGCATAGACAGGTGATTCTTAACCGCAGGTAAAGTTGAATGTTTCAGCCAATTTTGACACAACTTGCCTACAGAATAAGAAGTGACTGTATGACCTAATTTAAACCGGGGATCAGATCTAACAGCTTTAAAACCGTTAGTCAAATTCAAAAATCTATTCTGGCAAGAATCAGCACTACGGTGCCAAAGCAGCCAACCCTTAGGATTCACACTGGAAATGTTAAAGGAGGAATTAAGAATCATAGTTTGTAACTCCCTAATGGACAACTGAGTATAATTACTCCAACCGTCATATTCCTCCAACTCCGGGAACGATGGAGTGTTTAATTTTTTAGAAGTAGCCAATCCAAAGCACGTGGTCTGGGAAATAGTTTCATTTAGAAACAACATAAGATTCGGGATGAGACATGCACGGTGCAAAGCCTCAGTGCCTTGTACCTGCCAGGCTCTCGAACCCCAAACTGATTTAAGGTCTATTGTTTCCTTCCATAGCTCATAGCCTCCACCAACTAATTCATCAAGGAAGGCCTTCGAATACAACAATTTAGTATCGGTAAGTCTAACTTTGGACACTGGCTTTTGAAGAAATTTAAAATAAAAGGACTCGGGATTGGACACGTTAAAGTCAGTGAAATAAGTATACTTTTTCAGAAACGTTTCAGAACTTCCCTGTCTTGGTGCTGGGCAATGTTCCCACTGAGTAAAATTAACAGTATCCCTTCGGGATGACGTTTTGTGTAAGAAATGATTTCCATAGTGTTGGTAACAGAACAATTCACCATAATTAGCAGATTCTAAATATAAATCCTCAGCATCAAATGCAGCATAGTACTTCAAATCTGAAAACAAACTTTCTACAGCATTAACATCCCAGTCATCAGAACGAATGTTTTGTTTCACCACATCCCCCATATTCACTCTAAGCACATTAGGAACATTAACGACTTCCGTTGGGCCATGAATCTGAAACCGAACTGCATCCCACACGATTCCATCAAGGACAGGCCATGCTGTGATGTTAACCAAAGTCAAGTCTCTTTTTAATCTGTGTGTAGAATGTGACGAGGAAAGCGGGGACAAAGTTCCATTTAGATGAGTAATGCATGTTCTTTCCTCGACATAGTGTCCATTCATGATTCGAAAAAAATAAAACACAAAACCAATTGACATAAAAAGGTAAATTGAAACAAGGACCAGCCAAATGTATGTCCAAGGGGGTATCAAAAAATGTTTTTTAAATAGGCTTGCATAAACTGCAACACTAGAGGGTTTCCTTGAGGCAAGAGAAACAGAGTCAAAAGAAAATCTGGATTCCGTGGCTAAACGTGCTTGCAGGTCAGGTATGGACAAATCAGTGGGGTAGGCATAGTCTGTCTCATCAACGTTAGTTCCGGGTAAATTATTTAATAAAGGACTGGAAAGAGCAGGTAAATCGATGGCCACTTCAGGTTCATTATTAGAAGCAGTGGTCATAACTGAATTTCTCACAATGGAAGGACAAGAAACAGACGGTGTCATGCTAAGAAGAATCGGCCACTCTGTGTATCTTGACATTGTCAATTGAAATAAACCTGTTTTCCTTACGACCAGGAAGTGGTGGTAAAATGACTGTTCTTGTGCCCTTCACTCCAACGACGGGAACCGGAGCTCGATAGGAAGGACCAAATTCTTTCTTGTTATCGATCTTCTCCCGAACCAGTTCTCCAACTTGGGGTAGCCAGCCAACTACCGGGATCTGCAACGCATCATCCGACGTGGAGGGCAAATGTTCCTTTGCAAGACCGTCTCTGGTCTTTTGTAGATTCTGTAAAACATTGCAATGTTCATCTGCGTCAAAGGAAGTGGCGCGAACCACATAGTCTAGACCGTCAAGGTCAGGGACGTACATCTTGATGCCAAAGAGCATTTCGTATGGGGTCCGCCCACCCAGAGACCTTCTAGGGAGATTATTAAGAGCACGCTGCACGCCATAGAGGTGAGCCAGCCAGTTTCTGCCAGTGCCTATAACTCGGGCTGTCAAAGATTGCTTTAAATCACGGTTCATTCGCTCAACTACACTGTTACCCTCAGGTCTGTAGGGAGACGAAAACTTGACTTGGACCCCCATCGAAGTCATGGCATCCTTATACGCCTTAGAGGCGAAAGCCGGACCCTGATCCGAATGGAAGGTACCACAGGCAAAAATCCCTATAAAGACACGCAAATCTCTAATGACAGTCCGTGAATCAGCGCTGCGATGTGGCCAAACCCACACAAAGCGTGTGCATGAGTCAACTGCTACTAAGATATACTTATACGCAGTATCAGATGAAAAAGGACCGCAGTGATCTAAATAAACACAACCTAGCGGTTTATTAGAAATGTACAACTGAGTCTGTGGCGGACGCGTAGCAGTCGAAGGTTTAATCTGCTGGCATATGTCACAAAGAAGGACATAATCACGCGTCTGTTTGTACAGTCCCCGCCACCAGAAACGTTGTTGTAATTGAGTAACAGTGGCCGAGCCGCCCGCATGCGCAGACGCCACACCTTCATGTGCCGCTGTAATCAAGTCTGCTCTGCGATCCGAGTTGGGAATCAGCCGTTCCCCAACATCAGGAATTGTCACAAAAGGAACCTTTTCGGGACTTAAGTGGTATTTGTACTTCGAAGGGAATCCCGCAGGATGTTTACTTCCCTTCTCAGAGGCAGCAATCGCTGCCAAGATGTCGCTATCAATCTTGGTTTTTGACCTAGTAACCGCCGCAACTAAGTATGTAGATACTGCTGATTTCGCTGCTTCATCAGCAAGCGAGTTGCCAACAGCGTGAACTCCTACGCGCTGATGACCGAGAGTATGAATCACATAAACGAGAGGCAACATAGCCTTAAGCTCTGCCACTCGAACCCAGATCATTTTGTGTTTTATTGTGCTACCCTTGGAATCATGAAAATCATTTTGAATCCAAAAGAACAAGTTTTCATTGTAAGACTGGACACAGTAGTAAGAATCACTTACAATCAGAGTAGTAACACTTGGATCCGCGTACTCTAACGCTAGTAAGAGTGCACGAAGCTCTGCCAATTGTGCGGTGCAGTCACCCAGGGGCAACGTGTGCACTTCCCTGGAAATGAACTCATCATTCAACATAGCACCGACCACAATGGCGCATGCGGAAACGTAGGCATGTTTAGAGCCATGCGCAACCTGCGCCGACCCATCAGTGTAAATGATGCAATGGAAGTCCTCCAAAGGTCGCATAGCCAGAGGAGCAGGATGAACGAATTCGTACTGCAAGTACTCTTGCGACCGTAAGGAGGCGTCAAAAATAAACGTGACATCCGTGGATGTCAATGACGCAGCCCACTGAATCCACCGAGGGTGCAAAGCTTTTGAATTTGGTACACTGGCTTTTGTGACTGTCTCCAAATGAGGACAGGGTGTTACCACTAACATGCGTTTCCCCTGCGACAGAGCTCGTTCTTTAAGAATCGCCATCTGTACTGCAGTTAAAACCTTTTCCACAGTGGGAAACCGCAATTCAGCCGAAGTATACAAGTGTGACTTGTAAGCAATAGGTACTGTGTCTCCTTCATTAAAAGTGAGGTACGTGAAACCCACCGTCCCAGGAATTATTCTTATTACCAGGTTGGTATGGTTATCACGAGTCAGTAAGTATTTAGAAGCGAGCAGATCAGCCTGCAAAGATTGCAAAATGACTGAATGCTCAGGCAGCCAGCATGTTTTTGAGAAAGTTGGTTGTATCAAAGCATACAAAGGCTTGATACGCTGGGCATATTCCGGAATGTAAGTTCTGCCGAAATTCAAGAAGCCCAGCAAAGACTGTAGTTTTTTCAGTGTTGTAGGAGTGCGCAACTGTGCGCATTTCTCCAAGAAGTGAGGAGCTAAACCTCGACCTTCATTGTTCAGCTCATAGCCGAGGAACAACACTGTGTGTTCAGCAATGTGCGATTTTGCAAAATTAAATTTGTAACCCATATCTGCAAAGACACAAATGATGGAATTCACACGACACAGATGCATCCAAAGTTCGTCGTCTGTGAGATAAATGTCATCCACATAAGAACATGCATCTGGGTCGATACTCTCCAATAGAGTGACTATTCTTGAGGAGAAGACTCCAGGACTATTTTTGTAGCCCATTGGGAGTCGCCGGAAGCGTTTTTGCACACCAGCGGACGTAAAACTTGTCCATTGGGAGCTAAAGCTATCCAGTCTGTGGGCATAAAAACCATTGGATATGTCAAGCGTTGTCTTGAAACGCTTACGCACTAGACTATCCACTAGGGCAGAGCCATGAGTGTTCTGTACTGCACAGTTACGGCAATGCGAGTTCAAATGCCGGTAATCCAATACCAAACGATATGATCCGTCAGGTTTGGTCACAGTAAAAAGGGGATTATTCATCGGTGACACACACGTTTCAATAACTCCCTGATATTCTAATTGTTCAAGGATTTCTGCGACGGCTGCTTTAGCTTCGCGCCGTAAGGGATATTGAGGCTGAGGCTGCGGCTCAGACCGCAAAGGAATTTCGTGGCAAGGCGACAATTTATCCCAACCACATTGGTTGCGGTACAGAGCCGGCGCCAGAGCCCGAGCCCACTCTTCTGCAAAATGCTGCGCATGCTCAGTTGAGACAGTGTGCGCGAAACTGGGAAGGATTACCTCCTCCCCTCGCGGCGCTGCGAGCACAAAAGGTGGGGGCCAGTCAGCCTCGGAAAGTAAAATATCGTACGTAGACGAAAGGTTCTCCCAAAATACCCCTTTAACAGTACGCTCTATGTCACCTTCAATTAACAGGACAATTTCAAAAAGTCTTTCAGGGGGAGCCAGTCTCGTATCCGCTGTTTCTATGACAACGAATATCTCAGTCGCTGTCACCCTCAGTAGTGGACGGAGCGCCTCTCTGACTATGGTAATCTCCGCCGCGCTGTCCAGCAAGGTCAGAGCCCACGTCAGATTCCGAAGCCGCGTTCTCACTATCTGTGGCATATCTATGCGCTGTTAAGGCTGCGACTTTCTTTTTCGCAAACTGCGGTCGCTTAGGCGTAGAATCCTCCTGCTTCACTGCGACGTCCGTCTGGCGGGACTGGCCACGTCTTTGTTGGCCACCTCGTCCACGTCCACCCCCTCCTCCTCCACCGGTCTTCTGGGCCGATGTGTCCTGAAAGGAACGAGGAGAGCGTTGATCAGAACCCTGAAATCGATCAGGTGATTTAATCATCGCGCGATCGCGCAAATCATAAACTTTTTCGGTCGGCGCAGGAGACTGTATTGCAGGAAAAGAATCCTGAGTCTGCTTAGTCGGCTTCCCCTGTGTCTGTTTTTTAGGCCAATTCTGTTTTTTGGACTTGGGCTGGGCATCTGTCACTGCAGATTGTCCCTGAGGTTGTTTTTTCTCCTTTACTGCAAAATATTTCAGACCTCTACTTGTGCGGCCAATTGTCTTATAAGCGGCCACAACAATCTTTGCTAACTGACGGGGTTTGTCGGCATCGGGCAGAGCAGCCAAAGCATTCGACACCTGAAAGTTCACTGCATCTCCTTTAACATTGGAGAGTATGAGATCACTTACAATCTCGAAAGAACCACACAGGCGCATACCCAATTCAACCGCTGCCTCCGGACCGTGGTCATTCTGAACACGTCTAATGATGTCAGGCAGGGCAGTCATAGAGGGGGTACCAAAGCACCTCGTATAAACAGCCGCAAAAGTTTTTCCCCAGCTTTCACAGTCAACAAGTTCCGGAGTTAAATCCTTCGGTAAAGTGATCGTCAACATTCTATGTTTATCAGCAGGAGTCGAATTCGGAAAAACCGCCTCCAGTTGATCAAACTTCTCTGCTAGCCAGAACGGGAAGTCATCGTTGTCAACTGGACGCGCACCAAAAACCGAACTTACCATCACCGGATTGAGACGCATACCGCCTCGATCCATGGGAACGGCCGCACCCCCCTGGGGACCACCAGGAAGATGGCGACCGATGTATTGCACTAGTGCTCGAATCACGGAAATAGATACAACATGTAGCCTGCGAATTTCCTGAAGGGTACATGCGCCGTGATTCGGGTGCGGGGTAAAACCACCCAACGCAGGCCAGTTAGTACCTGGAATCGAGAGTGGACCTAACCTCGCAGCGGACAAAGAGTGGGGGAGGGCGCCATCAAACCAAACTCGATGCTGCCAATGATCAATAGGTATTTCCAGTGCCCTGTACGGTGTATATTCAGCCGGGACAGCCGAGGCGGTGTAGGAGTGGAACAACCCAGAAGTTGCATCCACAGCCGGAAACGTAACCCAAGAGTAAAACAACTCGTAAGGGAACGCCGGATCTGCACATACCACGAAAATCACAGCCATCCCATCCACCGGGACTTGATACGTCTGCAGGTGGTTGCGCACCGCTACTCGACTATGCTGCGCAATGGCCACCGCCGCCATGACAACACTGGAAACAAGAAAATACACAGAATACTTTGTAGCAAAACTGGGTAGTAATTCAAAGAAACCGTTTAAGAAAGAATCAAGCTTGAAGAAGACCTATTTTAAAAAATAGGCAGGTTTCACCGACACCCCGCTTTCCGGAAACGGAGGTGAAGGGGTTAAGGTTTGAACGATATACTACTCGAGTGTCATGATATAAGACCACCGAAACCGTTGGGCGCCATGTCGCAGGGTTTCTGTTCTCACACAGAACTGTGCACAGAGGAGTGGAACCTCGGCAAATTAGGGTGTCCCAAAACTCACCTTAGCAACCAACTCACCCCTTACCGAGCTAGCTACAGTGTCTCATTGGACATATCAAACTCCCAATGTTTAGACAAACCAGAACATGAACTTACAGTACCTCAGGGTACGTGGGACTCATGAACACTCTTTCGGTATATTATCATTACAAACCAGAACATGGAGTAAAGAAGACACATGTACATTTGAAATGTTTATTTACTAATGCCGTCTTCTCAGGCGCAGTATCTTAGATAATACAAGTATACTTATTATCAGTAGCAAAATTATCAGCATAGTTACTAAGACATAAAAAGCGAATAATGACAGCATGTTAACATACTGTAATGAATAAGAGTTAACAACACTTATATCTCACCCTCCCTAACACATATATTATATTATTAGCTAAGAAGGCCTCTTTGGGTTGTTTCAGGGCGGGCCCATACCTTAGTGTCCTAGCATGAAGGAATCACATCAGCATACACCAGCTCTCTCTGCATGTGCACCGCATCAAGTGTGTTCTATGTGCCTCGTGCAAAGCAATATCAATCCCGCCTGAAGCCAGAGTTGGCAAAGGCTGCACTTGTGTTATGACTATGAAGGCGTGGAGATCAGACCTCATAACAATTCCATATCGTGTTGTTCCTGAAACTTCAGCACTCTTCGTGCAGACATAGTTTATTAAGCAAAGCTGATATCAGAGCAATAACATATTATTCTCACATACACCACGGCAAACTACTAGGTTGAAAGCTAAGTCAACAATTAAGTGTCGTGTGCAGAAGTTGCAAGAAAGAAAAATGGCGTTTAAACCTCAAATGTACCTATGCTAACTTAACACGATATAAGGATATACAGGAGCTATATGACAGCCCCGAGAATCATGCCCCGAGAATCATGCCCCGAGAAGTACAATGTACTGTCCCTTTAAGACAAAGCCACTATAAATCAGCAGTGAGCCCTGGGAGCGACGCTTTACGTTCTTGCGTCTAGCTCCGTGTTCCAGTTCCGTCCTGTTCCTTGTGCCTGACTTCCGGTTTTGTACTATTCCGCCTGGTGTTCAATTAGAAGGAAGTGTTCTGTCCTTCGTGTTCTGGACGCTGGTTACTAGGCTCCGACTTTGACTCTCTGTTGGAGCTCGGTGACTCGTTTTCCCTTTCTGTTGCTCCGCCCGTCGGCCGGGCTTAGTCTCCGTCGTCCGGCCGGGCACTGTTGCTCTGCTCCCACTCCCGTCTGTTGCTCCGCCCGACGGCCGGGCTTGGTCTCCGCCGTCCGGCCGGGCTACACATCCCTGCACTCCTCCAACTTTTGTTTGCTGCTCCACCCGACGGCCGGGCTTGGTCTCCGCCGTCCGGCCGAGCAAGTGCTTCCCTGCCTTCTTTCACCTCCTCTCTGCTGCTCCGCCCGACGGCCGGGCTTGGTCTCCGCGGTCCGGCCGGGTGGCATGTGTGTCTCCCTCTATTTAGGTATTTAGGTTTTTTGCACAGTGTACGCCCGTAGGCTGGGCTTGATCTCTGCCATTCGGCAAGACCACTTTATTTGTCCCTTCCTTTCCTTACTTGACTGCATTACAGCTGGCCCCTTCAACATCCATCACCTGGGCCAGCTCTCATCTGTATTTGGGGATACTTGCGTGGACTCCGATTGCGGTGCAAGATATCACATACTCGTCAAAGAATCACGGTAACAGCGCTGTGCGCTACCTATTTGTTTATTCAAGGCATTTGATACTTATTGATTCTCATATATGTGTTTTGTTCTGTAGGTTTCCATTGCTCTGTGTTGGTGTTGGCATTGGATGATTGTCAAGTGTACTGTGGATTACCACATCCGTTGGACAGTCTTGTGCATCAAACCAAGTGAGAGTGTTTTGCTTAGGAGCTTATAGTACATGTTCATTGTCAGAAGAGAGTTGTCATTTAATCTTGTTCCATCACTCTAGTTTTAGCTCAAGACGAATTCCTACACCTCCTATACACCTGTCCTGAGGCTCAGACAAAACATTGGTGGTATGTCATGTCAATATAGAGAAACATAGAGGCTTATGTATATTACAAGCTGTTGTTAGATAACGTGTATATTTCTTTCAGCCCTACGTCCTCCTGAATTCCTTACAGTGGGTTACCCAATCACGCAGAAGAGTACAGTCAAGTCTTCTTTTGTTTCTTCCCAACCTTTCCTTGTTTTGTCTCCCTGTTTTCCCCTGGCGAGCCTCTCGATACTCTAGTGTTTGATAGAGTCGGAAGGCCGTAGGGGAAGGCTGTGGAATTATCTTCGGATTCCTGACGCTCGTGAAGAACCTGCCTGAATACCATTACAGAACGTAAAGCCCACGTGGTTTGTTCTGCCCGAGCGTCATGGATCTGGAAGCCGTTTCCCTATCTGATGTAGCTAGTATGTTAGGGAACTTACAGGTTGAGACCCAGGCGTTAATATCTAGGGTAGACACGTTACAATGACAACATGCAGCTGGGGCCATGGGGGGAGGTACATCAGTAGTTCAGGTCACCACACCTCCTTCCCTACCGCTAGCACCCCCTGAAAGATATGCAGGAGACGCAGCACGGTGTGCCGCTTTTCTTAGTCAGTGTCAGCTTAATTTTTCCTGTAAAACTAATTGTTTTCCATCTGAGCAGGCAAAGGTGGCCTTTGTGATTTCCTATCTCAGTGGGGCGGCTGCGGATTGGGCCATACCGTTGGTTGACCGAGATGATCCGCTTTTACATAGCTACACCGCTTTCAGGAGGGAGTTCCGTAAATTATTCGACAGACATGTCTATACCCATTCGTCCGATACGGAATTATTGAGTCTGAAACATGGTAACCAAGATCTTGTAGCCTATATTACCTCCTTTCGTAGGCTAGTAGTAGAATCCAACTGGCCGGAAGAAAAACGCAGTACCATGTTTTACAGGGGCTTAAGAGAAGACTTAAAGGATGCTCTCTCACAGATAGTAGATTTACCGACTTCCTGTACTGATTTGATTGACTTGGTGGTAAAGATAGATCATCACATCCAGGAAAGAAAGAAAGAGAGGGGTAAACATGAAGCAAGATATCTGCCTCTTAGAGAAAAGAAGAGTGTAGTAGAAAAACCCAGTGATGAGAGTGAGCCTATGCAGATAGGCATAGTGAGGGGACCCCTTACGCCAGAGGAAAGACAGCGAAGACGAACACTTAGACTGTGTTTGTATTGTGGGAAGGCAGGTCACTTTTTGAAGGATTGTCCTATGAAACCCACACACCCTAAGTATTCGAGAAACTAGGAAGCCTGGAATCCTGTGAGACAAGGATTCCGGGTAGGTCTGGATTGACAGTCTCTTCCTCAGATTACAAACGCTCTCCCACAAATCACCTCTATGTGTCAGCATTCTTGTCCCACGGAGTGCATGGTTTACATGTGTTAGTAATGGTGGATTCCGGTGCATCAGGGAACTATATGGATGAGGAGTGGGCCAAAGAAAACATGATACCCTACACTAAGAAAGAGATAGCCAGTCATGTTACCACTATAGATGGCAGCTCACTTGTATCAGGTCCTGTAACACATCATACCTCATTCTTACACATGACTATAGAACCCGAACATCATGAAGAAATAAGGTTTGATCTTATCTGTTCTCCGCAATTCCCGGTGCTCCTGGGTATTCCTTGGTTGAGATCCCAAAATCCTGATATAAACTGGGAAACCTCCATGATAACTTTTCCCCAAGATACAGGGGCACAAGCGTAAAGAGCCTCAGTTGACAAGGTACCCTCTAAACTCTCAAGTAAAGAGGGTGATCCAGAACTACCATCTTGCTATCACGACTTGCAGACAGTCTTTGATGTGAAAGAAGCCGAAATTCTCCCTCCTCATAGGGTCTATGACTGTCGTATTGACCTAGAAACAGGGGCCAGAATTCCGTGTAGTAGGGTGTACGCTCTCACAGAAAAAGAGAACGCGTATTTACGAGAATATCTGGATACCATGCTTGAAAAGGGCTTCATCAGACCTTCCCGTTCCCCAGCCTTGTCATCTCTCTTTTTCATCCCCAAGAGGGAAGGGGGTCTTCGTTGTTGTATCGACTACAGGAAGCTGAACGATGTCACAATAAAAAAATAGATATCCACTACCCTTGATCGCCTCTCTCCTTGACCAAATCCGCAATGACCAATTCTTCACCAAGCTAGACTTACGTGGCGCATACCATCTTGTGAGGGTCAAGGAGGGGGATGAATGGAAGACCGCTTTTTGTACCAAATTCGGTCTTTTCGAGTATCTTGTGATGCCCTTTGGGCTTTGCAATGCTCCTGCAGCATTTCAGTTTTTTATAAATGAAGTGTTGAAAGATATGCTGGACTTATATGTCATTGCCTACATAGATGATCTTTTGATTTTTTCTCCATCAATGGTGGAACATGTACAGCATGTACGCAATGTATTAGAACGGTTGCTGGAAAATCGCTTGTATTGCAAGTTAGAGAAATGCACCTTCCACACACAGGAAGTTCCTTTTTTGGGGTATGTCATTTCTCCTTGGGGTCTTCGTATGGATTCCACCAAGGTGGAAGCAGTATTGGCATGGCCAGCCCCTCGTACAGTGAAAGATATTCAAAGTTTTTTGGGTCTGGCTAATTTTTACAGACGGTTTATTCGAGACTTTTCTACCCTTGTGGTGCCCATAACGGCTTTGTTGAAGAAAGGAGTTCCTTTTGTGTGGTCCCCAGAGGCTGAGACATCTTTCCGTCTTCTGAAGAAGGCCTTCACCAGTGCCCCTGTCCTGCGACATCCTGATCCAGTGGATGCATCGCAGGTGGCAGTGGGAGGAGTACTGTCCCAAATTGATACGAAATCTGGCAAGTGCCATCCTGTGGCCTATTATTCACATAAGTTCACCCCTGCTGAATACAACTATGCAGTGGGAGATAAGGAACTTCTAGCCATTAAAAAAGCTTTTGAAGAATGGAGGCAGTATTTACTAGGGGCCAGATATCCGGCGGTGGTATATACGGATCACCTCAACCTGCAATACATTAAATCCGCCAAGGCCCTTTCTATGAGACAATTGCGATGGTCACAGTTCTTCAGCGAGTATGACTTCACCGTCCAATACAGACCAGGAAGAAGAAATGGCAAGGCAGATGCCCTATCACGGTTAGGGTTTGTTTCCCCCACAGAAGTTGTGGAACTACCTTACATCATCCCCAGACCTAGTATCATAGGAGGAATGTCTACTGAAGAGGATTTTCTAGCTCGAGTGCAGAGCAGTCAGGCCGCAGTGGACGTAACATCCTTGGTGGGTTCCCGAGAAGTGTCTGTAAGGGGAGGATTGGCTTATGTCCAGGGGGGAGTGGTTCTACCCTCTAAAGAGTTGCAGGAACAGGCTATGCAATGGTATCACTCTCATCCTGTAGCAGGCCATCCAGGAATAAAGAAAACTACCAAGGCTTTGAGAGACCGGTTTTGGTGGCCTGAAATGCTCAAAGATATAGAATCCTATGTAAAGACTTGTCACGTTTGCGCTCAGACTAAGGTATCACGTCTTAATCCCGTGGGCCTACTCATGCCGCTAGCCTCCCCTCCTGGTCCTTGGCATACTGTATCTCTCGATTTCATAGTGGAGTTGCCTCTCACTAAGATGAAGAAGCTAAGCATGGGCGTAAAATCCGTTACGCTCGCGGATTTTTCGTATTTTCGGGGAATCCGCAATCCGCGAACTCTCGCGGATGCGGCGAGAATACGCAAATCCGCGCGAAGCGGATTTTTTGTTTGTGTTCGCACTGCTCACGCTGCTCGCGGTCCGCGGCGCGGGCAGGAACAATCTCGCACTAGCGAAAGTACAAAAATTACTTAGTAAAGGAAGTGGCCCAGTCTCCAACTTCCTGTTCCTGTCCAGCAAGCTCCTCCCATAGGGGTGGGGTGAAGGAAGTGCCCCAGTCTCCAACTTCCTGTTCCTGTCCAGCAAGCTCCTCCATTTCCTGGCCACTTTTCGATCATTCTTGACTGGGAAGGATTACTTTTTGTGGTTGCTGCTGGATATTTGGATTTGAGGCCTTTTGGATTACTTTTGGATTCGAATTTTGATTTCACAAAGAAGTAAGTTGATGTTGTTTGTTTGTGGTGATTTTTGTGTGTGTTGTTTTTTTTTCGACTTTTTTGGGGGGGAAATCTGCAAGTTCGCGAGCTGAGGATGTTTTTGCTTGTGTTCGCACTGCTCGTGTCCCGCGCAGCAACAATCTCGCACTCGCGAAATTGTAAAAATTACAATTCTGCTGCACATGAATTGAAAACCACCAGGCTTATTTATGGGTGCATGGATGATACAACTGTTTTGTTGAAATTATTTTTGTTAACATGATTCTGGCCAGGGCATGGATGACATTGGATTGTGCTGATTTTTGTGTGTTTTAGGACTTTTTGGGGTGGTGTTGGGGGCTTGCTATGGGGGTGGGGGCCATTTTATTGTCTGGTCCCGTGTGGGTGGGGGTCTAGGGGCCATTTGTAAGTTGTGTGCTTTGTGCCATAGGCCTGCACCCACTGTGCTCTGATGTCATCCATTATGCCCAGGGGGGCCCAGAATCGGTCTGTTCGCGGATTTTGCGGGTTTTTGCCACGTTCGCGCCGTGAAGCAACAATCTCGCACTCGCGAAATTGTAAAAACTGCAATTTTGCACCGGAAAACCACCAGCAGGCAGCATAAGCCTTCTGAAAATGGATGGATGGCATTGGATTGTGGTGATTTGATTTGTGTTGTGTGTTTTCACTTTTTGGAGTAGGGGTTGGGTGCTGGCTATGTTGGTGGTGGCCATTTTGAGGCATGGTCCTGGCCATGTGGATGGGGGGGTCAAGCGGCCATTTTGAAGGCAGGCATTGAGCTTTGAGACATAGGCCTGCACCCATTGTGCCTTGCTTTCACCCATTGTGCCCAGGCGGAGTCAGGGGTACATGAAAGCACAACCCTCTGTGTGTGTGCTCTCTTGGATCAATGTTAAATTCCTGTTTCCCAAAAATTTAGCAAATCCTAATTTTGAAAATTCCATATTGTGTGGTGTGCACGTGTGTATTCATAAATGCCTACTTGCTAACTGTTTATTCAAGCGCTACATATGCAACATTTATATTTACTGATGTTCCTCTGTCTTCGTTTGCGTTTAGGTGCACAAAACTACGCATCATCGTTGAGCATCAGTGCCAGGAAGAAGTGCTGCTGCGGCCTGTTGTTCCGACATCTGAAGAAGATGGCTCCAAAAAGAGGTGCCCGTAGGTCCTCTTCCAAGAAAGATGTCTCTACTAAGGAGAAGAAGAAGCAAGTGGCACCACTTACCAAGGCGACTGGTTGCTCAACCAAGACATTTTTTGGGCAACAACAACAAAAAAAACAAAGGCCCACCATGAGTGCTGCACAGGTAGCCTGTTTAGTTGTTGAATCACCAACGACCAGTGATGTTGGATCATCGCAAGAAAGTAGCAGCACGCCATCAACACAGGTTTTAACTCATCTCACAAGTACTATTCAACAACCAAAGCCGCAACAACAACTGCATGGGCTACTAGTACAAGCAGAAGTACATGCGCAAGGAGCTGTCCGAGAAGGAGCTGTCCGAGAAGGAGCTGTCCGAGAAGGAGCTGTCCGAGAAGGAGCTGTCCGAGAAGGAGCTGTCCGAGAAGGAGAAGGCCGAGAAGGAGAAGGCCGAGAAGGAGAGGTCCATGGAGACTTGCAAGTAGAGGTCAGTGAAGATGGCCATGGAGCGGTGCAAGTGCCCACAATGGTTGTTCTTCCAGAAGTAGGGGCACAGGAGGAAATTGACTTTGGAGCCGGGGTATCATGTCAGGAAGACGAAGCCACTCCTCCTGATGATTCATTTTCTCCCAGCTCCCCAGCAAGGAAAAGATCAAGGAGGGTGTGTACAAGTTCCTCTTCAAGCCCCGCTCCATCAGATGATGATGTGGATCTAGATTGGCAACCATCTCTGACGTCTGAGAGGGAGGCACACCATGAGCTGCGAAAGGTATCACATGGTAAAAGGAAGGGCCCCGGAAAGCTCATACTTATGGATCCGAACGTCGGACTTGATGAAGTGGTGCATTCTGATGTTGTTGAAGAGGATGACAGCAATGACCTAGTCATCACACATGTCAGTCCAGCCACACCGGCCATGCAGCAGACAGACATTTACACCCTATCCCGACGTCATGCTGAGCGTGACCCTGGCGACGTGCCACTGGTAGCACCACCAACGCAGTCAAGTAGTACCACAAGTTCAACAAAACCTACAGCTCCCATATTTTCTCCCCAGAGGGGGACTCCATCCAGCTCGACTCCCTCAAGTAAGGTTGCTGCAATAATTGCACAACCCAGTAGATGTCTGCAAGGCTCATCCACCACTGCTTCATCTGGCATTGGCAGCAGTATCACCTCGTGCGGCAAAACCAGAAGTTTCCAGTCCCCAGTTTGGAACTTTTTTAGTGTCCATGAAAAATATGATAACATAGCCGTTTGTTGCATTTGTAAGACTAGCGTTAGCCGTGGTAAGACTGGTACCAACTATGGAACCGGAGGCCAGATAGGTCATCTTGAAAGAAAGCACGCTGTTGAATGGTTTCCGCACCTAGCAAACGTCAAGGGAAAGCGATCCCAAAGGGCAAGTGGCCAAAATATACCCATAGTAGGCGTTTCATCTGAAGATGATGGGGAGGTAGAAGAAGCGTCAGACATGTGTCCGGTTGCACCCAGTACCCCTTGCAGCACCACACCCTCCGTAACACATAGCAGGCACACTGAGAGTCTGGGAGACACACCAATGCGGAAAATGTCAACACTGATCAGAAGTGGGTCGAAGAAGGCATCAGCATCATCCCGTAAATTTGTCCAGCGCACCATTTCAGCCATGTTCTCCTCAGATGCGCAATTTCAACGCAACCACCCAACTGTACGCCTCTATAACACTAAGCTGGCAAAAATGCTAGCGGTGGACCTTCTCCCTTTTTCGTTTGTCGAAGGTGTGGGTTTCCTTGAACTCGTGGCAACATTGGCCCCTAAATGGAAGGTTCCTAGCCGGTACTATTTTGCCAGGGTTGCTGTTCCAGCACTACACAAAGAGGTGCTTGAGTTGGTGGGGGCAGCTTTGCAGAAGAGTGCTGTTCACACTATACACCTGACAACAGACATGTGGACCAGTTGCCAAGCCCTTGATTACATGTGCATCACTGCACACTGGGTCTCTTTTTCAGGGGTTATTAAACAGATAAATGCAGGTGGTGACTTGGTCGAGATTTTTAAGGGTGCTCGTAAACATGCAACATTAGCCATGTTTGGCATGGAGAAAAGTCATACTGCAGTCAACATTTTGGCTGACTTTAACAAAAAGGTCTTGAAATGGCTGCGCCCAAGACATTGCAAGGTTGGTTATGTTTCTACAGATAATGGCAGGAATGTAGTTAAGGCCATGGAGGACGGTTTCTATTTCAGAGTGCCGTGTTTGGCGCACTGTATCAACCTTGTTGTGCAAAATTTTTTGAAAAAAGAACTTGCAGTCGACAAAACACTGACCATCTGCAGAAGAATATGCACACATTTCAACCATTCTTTTAAGGCCCGGAAGGAGCTGAGGCGCAAGCAAAATGAACGTAGAATGCCAGTGAAAGCACTTATCCAGGAGGTGGCAACACGTTGGAACTCAACCTTCTACATGCTTGAGCGTCTGCATGAGCTGTTTCCAGTAGTCAATGAGTATTTCTACAACCTGGGTGGTGATACGACAGGAATGATGCTAGCGGTGGAGCAATGGCAGCTAGTTAAAAGCCTGACAGACATGCTTCGGCCTTTTGAGGTCTTCACGCGTGACGTGAGCAGGGAGGACTGTTCTTTGAGCAAAGCTATCCCACTGTTGCTGAAGCTCGAGCACCAAGTCAAGGTGGTGTCTTCACAATTAAAGGACGTTGGAAAGAACGAAGCACATGAGTTGGCGCAGAGATTATTACAACGCCTAGTTAGCAATGAACGGCTTGTAAATATCAAGAAACAACAGCACTACATTTGTGCTACTATTCTGGATCCACGTTACAAAAAGCCATTGTTTGGCAAAGTAATAATTCCTTTTGAAACATCGGATGTTACAGAGTACAAAGGTTGGCTAGCTCAGTCAGCCATTCGTTTTGAAATAGAGCGGAAGGAAACTGTAGGAGAAGACAGTACTACTAGTGAATCAGCAGGCGATCAGGCGTCCCAAAAAAGCACTTCACCATCTGTGCCTGTGGCAGAAGTGAGTGACTTTCCCTCTGAGCCGTTAACCACACCAGCAACCGTATCATCTGCACCAGGCGCATGCGATATGTCTGAAGCGAGTTGGCTAACTCAGCTAGGGTTTCCTGGTCCTAGAAAGGACACAGAAGTGCAAAGTACAGGAATCCGGGAGGACATTCTTTCAATGGTGCAGGCCTATCTGGATGACTCAACAGAGGTCAATATTACTGAGGACCCATTGGCGTATTGGCATGGGAAAAGAAAAATATGGCGAGAGCTCACCAACCTGGCTATCAATTACTTGTCTTGCCCACTCGCAAGCGTGTCTTCAGAACGTGTTTTTAGTTCTGCTGGTGGCATTGTGACTTCCAAAAGGTCCCGCCTCTTGCCCGCAAATGTGGAGCGGCTCACCTTGATAAAGATGAACCAGCACTTCATACCACCAGATTACAGAGTACGAGAATGCACGCAGGAAGAAGAGGACACCGCCCTACCCGAGGAAAGTTCTCCTCAGTTACCAGAAGTAACCCCGACTGATGATTTAGCAGAGTATGAGGACGAGTTCTGCTTCCCTGACAGCGAGTTCTGAAAATGACTCAATCATTCATTCATTAATTGTAAATAGTCCTCCTTATTCACTTTTATTCCTGTGTGTCTGTCTTTCTTTAGCAAGTGCTTCATCACATTCCCAACAAAACTGTAATCAACCAATAAAACAACAAGCCCATCAACAGAACTGTCTTGATTTTGATGCCGCAGCATTCCTCAGGTTCACAACAGTTAGTTGACAAGAACTCAGTCCTGGTCGTCTATCCTGAGTCCTCCTCCTCCAGACTCACCCTATCCATTACCCATAATGCTGATGCCTGGATTCTGCACAATGAAGAAATGAAGAAATGAAGAAATGAAGGAGCCAGCCCTCAAACACAAATTACAGGTAAGATAAGCGTTTGGATGGGAGGTAGTATAATGGAGTATTCGGAGAGGCGAGAGAGTGACAGTGGTACTAGCAGCAAAGTCCTAGGGCTCTTGAATTAACAAACTCTGTGACAGGCATTTACTTAGGAAAACATTTGGCCTATTGCACGTGAACCAACACGATGACAGTGTTCAGTTAAATGAAATTACTGCAAAACCACCACCCACCCAGCTCAAAAGTAGTAAAAAAACAGGTATGCTCAGATAAAGTTTGAAAAAGTATATTTATATCCCTAACAAAATAATCTCCCGCAAGACCCTCCCTAACCCCAACAAATAAATAGTCCTCAAAAGTCCCCAAAAAACCCAACTCCCAATTCCCACCCCCCAAAAGTCTCAAAAAAAGGGGCAAGGGACACTCTAGGGATGCAAGCTGGTAAGTTTGGCCTCCAGGGCATCATGCTTTAGGGCCAGGGCATCATATTTTTCTTGGAGGATGGCTTGCTCTAGGCGGAGGCCCTCCACCACATTTTGAAATTTGTGCCATTTCTGGACCTCCGCCTCTAGGTCTGACACTCTGCGGAGTGCACGGCGCAAGCGACCTTTAACAGTGCTGCGAGGTGCAGCTTTTGCTGCTCGGCGGTGGCGTCTTCCGGCACGGCTCCGGTTCGCTGGAGCACTGTGCTTACCGGCAGAACGTGGGGTAACAGAGGAGGATGTAGACGATGTTAAGTTTGATGCACTGGAGTGCGTGTCATCCCCCTCGAGTTCCACCAGTCGCCGATATTCGGCAACAGTTGCTTCCAGCCTCCGTTGCCGGGCCAGTACAGCCAGCATACTCCTCGTTGGTTTGGAGGTTTTAGTATTGCCAACTATATGAAGAAAGAAAGACATAATCTGTAAGCAATGCTCTTTAGGAATATGATGAACACAAAATGATTCAGCAGGAAGTTGTGTCACAGTACAACTAGCAACTAGCCAGGGCAGTACAAAACTATTCAGGCCAGTATCATGGGCGTCCGCAGGGAGGGGCGCTTGAATCACCATTTCCCTTCCCACAACTCACTTGTATCCTTGGTTTGGTGCTCTTTCATATGAAAGAGATCTGGCAGAAGTGAGTGATTTTTCCTCTGAGCCGTTAACCACACCAGCAACCGTATCATCTGCACCAGGCCCAGGCGATATGTCTGTTTCCCTCCCTCTCTCTCTCTCTCTCTCTCTCTCTCTGTCTCCCTCTTTCTGTCTCCCTTTGTCTCCCTCTACCTCGCTGTCTCTCTCTCTCTGTCTCCCTCCCTCACCCTCCCTCTGGCTCCCTCCCTCTCTCTCTCTCCTTCTGTCTTCCTCTCTCTCTGTCTCTGCCTCTATCTGTCTGTCGGTCCCAGCCTGCTGTAATTACCATATTGTAATTTGTCACTGGGCCACCACTGAATACACATCATATCCTATCTAAGAGTCAGATAGTACCATGATCCAGCTTACCTGTACTCGCCACCGCCACTGTCTCCTTCCTCACAGTCTGTACTTCTTCTTGGTCCGACTCCTCTAGCGCCGCCTCCTCCCCAGATTGACCCTCGGACTCCGAGTCAATGATGACCACATCCGAGCTGGCCCCGCCACCAGATGTTCCACCTACAAAGTAGATTTAAGAATGTTAGATTACACCACTCCACTAGTATTTGGTCTATGAATGAAAAAATGTGAAAACAACTGAAAAATTAATTGACTGTCTACTCTAGTCTAAAGTAAATGTCCCTCCTTCCAGGGAAAGCTGTTGTCTTGCTTAATTTTTTTGTCACAATTGTTGAATGCTTGCTTAATTTTAACACACACTATTTTTCTCTGAACAGACAGAAACTGGACTTCTAAGGACAAGAGGAACATCAACTTGAAACCAGGTGAAAGCTCGGCTCGACCACAAGAAATGTGTACCAATCCAGTACTCATCAACTCAGCACCAAGCACTTTTCCATTTCCAACTAACTTTATTTTAATATATGTGTTTACTTAAACTTTTAATAAAGCTTTTAAACTTGAATTGACTCTGTAGTTTTTCCTCCAGAGAGTCCAGACTAGAGTGACTGAGCGAAAAGTTTTGCAATTTTTGGAAGGAGGAATCTGTGCTGCTGACACTACCAGGTTTATTTATACAGTGTGCCAAACACGCCACTCTGAAATATTATTACTCTGGTCTTTGGTGTCCATAGTTCGGTTTGTGGAGAATTGTCCCTGCAACAGTAGGATTATTGATTTTGCTCCTATCTAAACACTATTTCGAAACAATTAAATTAGGAATGCTTGGACAACAATAGGTCCTCTATATTTAAATGAAAACTTACTGGGGCCAGCAAAGGAGCACTCGCCGCCCTGGCCTGCATCCTCCTCCTTTGGAGCCACTGCTGCATCAGATTTTTCGGTCCGCTTGCCCCTGGGCGGACCTGACGTACAACATGAAAGAAATAACAGAAAACATTGATGATTGCTGCTTGCCGATGTCCTTGTCAACCAAATCAAACATTTAGAAAGAACAAGAACCTACTATTTCATCCAAAAAGAGGGCTACAAAGGAAGGACTGCACCTGAGCCTCTACTCTAGGGGCAGATTTACAAGCCCCTTGCAGCTCTTTTGCTCCATTCTTGCGTCAATTTTGTGACGCAGCGCCACAAGAGAGGCGCCATGGTGTGGCGTATATTAACAACGTGACGCATATGGGAGATGCATCCCATTCTAAAACCCTGCGCCATTAGGGAGCATTCCATCGCAAGGGAGGGCGTTCCTGCGCAGGAACGCATGCTAAAAGTGGCTATGGGGAATATATAAAATTTCAATCAGTCATTTAGGACAATGATGCGTCACTGAAACCCTGCGCCTGCATGAAGCAGACTTACGGCTTGACGCAGCATTGCTGGAGCTGCGCCATCGTTGCAACGCAACTCCATCAAAGAGCCGCCTTTACGGCACCGATGCGTAACGCTTCGGTGACGTTTTGGGACCATGGTGTGCCGCATTGTAAATACGGCGCACCATGGGTGGTGCTGCCGTGCCACACACTTTGCAGGGATGCGCAGGTAATTGCTAATCTGACACTTACGGGCATACTTATGAGTTCTGAGCTGGACACCTCCAGATGTGCACCAGAACAAATACGTAACGCAAAACTAACCTTGCGTCACGGCAGATGCGCCGCTATTACAATGCGGCAAACCCTGGCGCAAGGGTAGGCAGATGCGTGACGCATCTCGTGACGAAATAGGGGCGCATCTCTAGAGTCGCGTCGCGGGCGCAATGCAACTATAGCAGTGCTCAGGGCTGCCCAATACTCTACATACCGCATCAGTCCTTACGCCTGCTTCAAGCAAGCAGGCATAAAGAATTGACATAGCAGCGTCGCGGAAGTGCCTGCGTTAAATCTTGTAGATTTCACGCAGGCACTTTTGCGAGGCACACATCTGCCTGACCGGCACCCCCCACCCCCCACTCCCCCCCTGCGTGGGAACGCACCCATTGAGGCGCAGGCCCAGGCATTCACGTGGCGCATCTCCTTAGATGCATCACGTTGTACATGACTCGCAGGGATGCGCCACGTTTACGTCGCTGTGCGTCAGGTAAGGCAGTGTAAACGTGGAACAAGGGGCTTGTAAATCTGCCCCTTTGTGTCTAGCATTACGCAGTTCTGTAAAATACACTCATACTCAGCCCAATTAAATGAACACAAAATAGATAACAAATAAGCAGTGGCACCGGCACAGAGAAGGAGAACAGTGCACCTGAAATGCACAGAAGATTTTGAAATATTAATGAAAAAATTGCTACTACTACTCACCAAGACCGGGGACCTCCACTCCCAGCACGTCTAGCAGGTCACGCTCTCGGTCAAGGATGTCGGTCCAGCGGTGGGTGACCTGATTGTAGGTGCGCTGGACCCCCGTGATCTTAAAAAGGGCCCGGCACACCTGCCCCCACCGCTTCCGTCGCTCCTGGCTGTTGGTGTAACCAGCAGCAATCCTGCCGCCTGCCGCGATGGTCCTGGGGAGACGGCGCTGCACGTAAAAAACAAGTGCGCCCACCTCCTCAGGGCTGAAAATCTCCCGGGGCACCACCATTTCCGCCCTCAATCGACCACACGGGAGCCGGGCACGGGCTGCGGTGCCCGTCTTGGGCAGCTTCACAGCTGTCTTGACCATGTTCTGGGCAGGTGTGAGCAGTAAAGAAGAGACAAAATGAAAAAGAATAAGAGTAGGGAAGAAGGAAAGTAAAAGTTTAAAAAAGTAGTTCAAAAGTAAACAAAAATAGCCTAAAACACAAAAATATAGATCTAGAAAAATACAGGGATAGAAAATGAGTTAAATAGATCAAAAAAATATTAAAACAAGCAAAGGATGGCAGAGATATAGAGAGGATAGAAACACCATACCCAGACACATAGGAATGAATGAAAAACAAGATGGCGGCCCGATCACGTGCGCGTAAGTAAGTTCGCACGCGATTTCTCTCGCGAACTC
Organism: Lissotriton helveticus; assembly: GCF_964261635.1. Lineage (NCBI taxonomy): Eukaryota > Metazoa > Chordata > Amphibia > Caudata > Salamandridae > Lissotriton > Lissotriton helveticus. The sequence continues at coordinate 546,874,244 of NC_136070.1, forward strand.
GTGCGAACTTGTATTCGCAAGGCGCGAGTCGCGCGAGATTACACTTAGCGGGCGGAAACGGAAATACGTCACGCAAACAAAATGGCGGCGCCCATACTCAACCTTGAGGTAACTCGCACGAGTTCGCGGCCTCCACGGGCCAGTTCGCACTACGACGCGCCCCGCGAATAGGGCGAAATTACCGAAAAACGAGTTTTGCAAAAGCAAAACGAACGAGCAGGTGCAAAAGTTCGAGCTCATCATTTGTAACCATTTACCTGTAGTGCTTCCTGAAGGGGCCCTCCAGAATCCGGTTGCCTACTTGCAACTATTGTGTGACCCTGCTCTGACAGTCACAGAATAGTTACAAGTATGCCATTGCATCCTGTTAAAAAAAATTATTTACATTGCATTTGCAACAAAAAGGAAAGGGAGCAGACAAGCAGGTGCCAGCCTTCATTAATGTCAGTTGGGGCAGGGCAGGTGTTGTTGTTTGCAAAACTTAAAGCACTTAGCAGGTGTTTGTTCACTCAGTGGTCAATCAGAGGGTGTTGTGATGACACTGAGGGTGGCATGGGTGTGCCAGCCAGAGGGTGGCATGGGTGAACCAGAGTGCCAGTGTTGACAGAGGATGGCAGTGCTTTGCTTTGCCCCAATAATGTACACTGGTGAACTAGAGGGTGATGTGATGACACAGAGGGTGACATGGGTGAGCCAGAGGGTGCCATGGGTGACCAAAGAGAGTGCCAGTGGTGACAGAGGGTGGCAGTGATGAAGAAAGCTTAGCAAACAGGCTGGGCACGTAGAAACAACAAGTTCGCTAAACTGGCGACCCGACAAGTAAGTTCGCAATTTGCGAAATAGTACAAAACCCTCGCGAACTTGCAGAAACCCGTGCGAACACACACACCCCCAAAAAATCCGCTAATCCGCGAGAATTCGCGGATTTCGCGTATTTTCGCAATCCGCGAATACGCAAATCCGCAAATTCGCGGATTGCGAATCCGCAAAATCCGCCCATGCTTATGAAGAACAACACCTTGTTAGTAGTGGTTGATCTGTTCACGAAGATGGCTCATTTCGTGCCATTACAGGGGTTGCCCACAGCAGGAGAATTGGCTTCTGTATTTATGCAACAGATAATCCGACTCCATGGGTTCCCTTCCGTCCTGGTTTCCGACAGAGGTGCCCAATTTGTGTCACGTTTCTGGAAGTGTTTGTGTTCCTTGCTCCAGATCGAGGTCAGATTATCCTAAAGCCATCACCCCCAGACAGATGGACAAACAGAAAGGGTTAACCAGTGTTTTGAACAATACATACGTAATCAGGTATTGCACTCCCTGAAGGATTGGGATGAGTTTGTATGGCTAGCTGAGATCTCGTACAACAGCAGTCCACACTCATCTACCAACACCACCCCCTTCTTTTGTTCTTATGGGTATCACCCAAAGTTGTTGCCTTCAGGGACCCCTACTGATTGTTCCACTCCCGCTGTCTCTGACAGATTGGAGAGACTACATAAAGTACAGATGGATGCATTAGACTGTCTCGAGATGGCAAAGGCGAGGTACACAGAAGGGGCAAACTTACACAGGAGGTTAGAAGCCATTTACACGCCAGGTGATGAGGTTTGGCTCTCCACTAAATACATAGCTCTGGGAGGTCCACGCAAGTTCAACCCCAAGTACATTGGCCCTTATAAGGTGGTGAAGATGATCAATCCTGTGGCCATGAAATTGGAACTTCCCCCTTCATTCAAGATCCACCCCGTGTTCCATGTTTCAATGTTGAAGCCGGTTGAACCGGGTACCAAATTACCCCTAAGACCTGCTCCTGTGATCCTCCAAGACTCGGAGGAGTATGAGGTGGAGGCAATTCTAGATTCCCGTACAGTAGGAAGGAACCTCCAATATTTGATCCATTGGAAGGGTTATGGAATAGAGGAGCGGACATGGGAACCTGTGTCAAATGTTCATGCACCTCGTCTGATACGTTTATTCCATCAGAAGCATCCTGACAAACCCAAAGTAGGGGAAGGGAATTGTGGGGGGAGTATACTGTCATGCCCCGAGAATCATGCCCCGAGAATCATGCCCCGAGAAGTACAATGTATTGTCCCTTTAAGACAAAGTCACTATAAATCAGCAGTGAGCCCTGGGAGCGACGCTTTACGTTCTTGCGTCTAGCTCCGTGTTCCAGTTCCATCCTGTTCCTTGTGCCTGACTTTCGGTTTTGTACTATTCCGCCTGGTGTTCAATTAGAAGGAAGTGTTCTGTCCTTCGTGTTCTGGACGCTGGTTACTAGGCTCCCACTTTGACTCTCTGTTGGAGCTCGGTGACTCGTTTCCCCTTCTGTTGGTCCGCCCGTCGGCCGGGCTTAGTCTCCGTCGTCCGGCCGGGCACTGTTGCTCTGCTCCCACTCCCGTCTGTTGCTCCGCCCGACGGCCGGGCTTGGTCTCCGCCGTCCGGCCGGGCTACACATCCCTGCACTCCTCCAACTTTTGTTTGCTGCTCCACCCGACGGCCGGGCTTGGTCTCCGCCGTCCGGCCGAGCAAGTGCTTCCCTGCCTTCTTTCGCCTCCGCTCTGCTGCTCCGCCCGATGGCCGGGCTTGGTCTCCGCCGTCCGGCCGGGTGGCATGTGTGTCTCCCTCTATTTAGGTATTTAGGTTTTTTGCACAGTGTACGCCCGTAGGCTGGGCTTGATCTCCGCCATTCGGCAAGACCACTTTATTTGTCCCTTCCTTTCCTTACTTGACTGCATTACAGCTGGCCCCTTCAACATCCATCACCTGGGCCAGCTCTCATCTGTATTTGGGGATACTTGCGTGGACTCCGATTGCGGTGCAAGATATCACATACTCGTCAAAGAATCACGGTAACAGCGCTGTGCGCTACCTATTTGTTTATTCAAGGCATTTGATACTTATTGATTCTCATATATGTGTTTTGTTCTGTAGGTTTCCATTGCTCTGTATTGGCATTGGATAAGTGTACTGTTGATTACCACATCCGTTGGACAGTCTTGTGCATCAAACCAAGTGAGAGTGTTTTGCTTAGGAGCTTATAGTACATGTTCATTGTCAGAAGAGAGTTGTCATTTAATCTTGTTCCATCACTCTAGTTTTAGCTCAAGACGAATTCCTACACCTCCTATACACCTGTCTTGAGGCTCAGACAAAACATTGGTGGTATGTCATGTCAATATAGAGAAACATAGAGGCTTATGTATATTACAAGCTGTTGTTAGATAACGTGTATATTTCTTTCAGCCCTACGTCCTCCTGAATTCCTTACAGTGGGTTACCCAATCACGCAGAAGAGTACAGTCAAGTCTTCTTTTGTTTCTTCCCAACCTTTCCTTGTTTTGTCTCCCTGTTTTCCCCTGGCGAGCCTCTCGATACTCTAGTGTTTGATAGAGTCGGAAGGCCGTAGGGGAAGGCTGTGGAATTATCTTCGGATTCCTGACGCTCCTGCAGAACCTGCCTGAATACCATTACAGGTTTTTCCTTTTGGAATAGCTTATCCCATAGTTTCTTCCTGTTGATGTTATCAAAGGCAAATGAATAATCAATAAAGCAAACAAAGAGTGGCTGGTTGACATTTTTGGCAGCATCTGACAGAAGGGATAAGGCGCGTATGTTTGTTGTTGTTCCAGTAAGTTTGCGAAATCCCGTTTGATTGATAGGGATTATTGCCTTTTCAGTCACCCAATATGTGAGTTCTTCCAGTAGAAGGCCAGCATAGTATTTGGCGGCATTTTTATCTATAAAGGCATCGAGCCTATAGTTTTTTGCTTCATTCTTGCTGCCTTTCTTGTGTATTGGGGAAATGGTTGAGCCCTTCCAGGAATCTGGTATTCTTTCCACTGCAATAATCAGTTTGAAAAGTGGCATTAACCCTTTGCGTGCTTCGGTCGGCCAGCGGCCGTTGTGCGCACTACCTCCGTAGTATTGCGCATGTCTGTTGTCTGATGCGGCCCCGCCCACTCGATTAAACCGCCACACCCCGGCAGAATTGCCACCGCGGTTAAGCGGTTAATGCTGCAGCCCAATATTCCAGGTCTTGCTTGCACAAGATTTGTGGGATACCATTAGGACCCAGCCTGCCCTGCATGTCGCTATCCTGTTCATGATCTGTTTGTTCGTGAAGACCGTGTGTTATTTCTCCAGTGGTTTATCCGAGTTCTATGTTGAAGTGATGCCAGAGATAACCAGCCCAGGCTTCCTCTAGTCAGATGTGAATTAAATCCAGGTGCCCTTGGGTTCTGAAGGCTGTTCACTATGCACCAAAATCTTGCGCTGTTGTTTGTTTCATGTAAGAGTTTGGCCCACAGTTTACCTTCTATTTCCCCTTATGATTGCCAGATTAGTTTCTTCCATGTTTGCGAATTTGCTTCTATTGTTGTGCAAGACTCTTTTCTTTTTGTGTGAGCTGGCCTGAGCTTTTAGTGAAGTTTTCCCAGCAGAATAAAATACTTGTATTCGTCAATTTGTTTTCCTCCCAGAGGTTTTTTTGCCTCGACCAGGAAGCTTTCCAGGTTGCGCGTTTTGCTTTTAATTCTTCTGCTGTTGACTGTGTACATCGTACTCTGGTTCCCCACTGGCTGGATTAATGCTTTGCCTTGTATATTCAGAGTAATCTCTTGTGGTAGATGAGAAGGGATACAATGAGCTTTGTCAATTTCAAACATTTCTGGGAATTTAATGTTGAGAAGTTTAGACTACAAATACAGTCAATAGTTTTAGCCTTCAATATTCTTTGGGACGTTAAAAATATGCAAATTATATGGACGGCTTCTTTCCTCCTATCCCATTAAATTGTGTTGCATGGGAGATATCTGATCAACTAAAGGTGTCAGATATGTAATTGCTTTAGCATTATCTCTAATTATCTCCTTATCTGAGATATTTATCAAGAGATAAGCAATTTCTCTTTGAATTTGTTTGATAATTGGACCCATGGAGTCCGTATTTGTTAGACGGGGACCCAGAGGGTCGGCCGAATACTGGGGGAGAGGCCTCCGATGAGGGCCGTCTCCGGCGATCGTACAGACAAGTCACTTCCCTCCCCACAGATAGACACCACACAAGGATGAGATCAACACTCTTTATATAGGGTCCTTGCGGCAAGGTTATCAGCGGTACAGGAGATTCAGGACTCGAGGGTCCTCTCAATTCTAGTCTCTGTAGGGAAAGGGGGTAGCGGGACAGTCTTGGTACCGGATCGGTACAGGAGGTGGCAGGAGGGAAGCTCACAATCCTCGAGCTTAGGAGTCTGCGGGGTCGGGCCGCGGCAGCGCCAGCAGGCCGAGGCGATGGCTCAAGTTGCAGAGGGCCGCGGCAGCGCCAGCAGACCAAGATGATGGTTCACGTAACAGAGGGGGCCGCGGCAGCGCCAGCAGGCCAAGATGATGGTTCACGTAACAGAGGGGGCCGCGGCAGCGCCAGCAGGCCAAGATGATGGTTCACGTTGCAGAGGGCCGCGGCAGCGCCAGCAGGCCAAGATGATGGTTCACGTTGCAGAGGGCCGCGGCAGCGCCAGCAGGCCAAGATGATGGTTCACGTTGCAGAGGGCCGCGGCAGCGCCAGCAGGCCAAGATGAGGATTCACGTTGCAGAGGGCCGCGGCAGCACCAGCAGGCCAAGACGAAGGGTTCACAGAGCAGGGCTGCGGCAGCGCCAGCAGTCCGCCAAGGATGAGTTCTTCTCGGGGTCTCTCGACTCCAGGATACAACTGCTCTCCTGGTCTGGGGCTGCCCCAGTTATAGGTCTGGTTCCCTTTGATGTCCGGACCCTCGCGCCTTGAGGTCGGGAGGTCCGGAATGAGGGAGTCCCGACACCCAGCAGGGGGTTGGAGCCAGCGCCCAGGGAGGTTGGGGGTGATCGACACCCGGCGGAGGAGAGCCGTTGACGCCTTCTTCTTTCATTGACCTGCCAAGTGGTCTCTTTACCTCCTGTGTGGAGGTTGGTGCCTCGATGTCGGGGCCGGGCCGGGCCCAGGGTTGGGGTCGAGTCGAGGCCACGTGGCCTCGTGTTGTAGTGTCCAAAGATGGCTGCCGGGCCGGGGCCATGGGGCTGACGGGGACCCGGCCAGCCGGTACGGGAGGGTTCGGGAGCTGGAGTCCCGGTGTGGACGGGTTGTGGATTACCTCGGGGGGTTGCCGGGGTGGCTCTTGCTGGGGATTCAGGGAGAGCCGGGTTCCGGGCACTGTTGTGCGTAGGGGGGGATGGCCCGGCTACGAGGCCTGTCCAACAGTATTGATATGTATCACCTGTATTCCTTAAAATATTTTAGTTAGAGTTAGTTCATGTGATTCCACCACTTTAGACTTGGTAGGTGGGGGATACACAGTTTGTTTCTGCTTATTGTATTGGATAGATGGCGTTTTAGTCTCCATATTTCTGCAGCACAGTTTGTAAAGATGTTTCCAATAGTTTAGTAAATATTGATGATAACCGAATAAGGCAGTCACGTAGTGCAAAAACCACCTTAATAGTCTAAAATGAGAGAGTTATTGATTCTCTGGTGTATTAAGTATAGAGTTTGGAAGAAAGTAGAGATTTTCAGTTTTTTTCACTGTTTAATAGTATTAGACTGAAGTTACTGTAGGAAGCAGTGACACCGTGGGCTGGAGGTCACCCCGGGATTTACTGGGAGATACTGACTCTCTCCTTTGAACAAGGGGCCCAGGGGCGGCCTTAGGCATGTGCAAGCTGTGCACCTGCACAGGGCCGCCAAACCCCAGGGGCCGCCACGCCAATATATATCCTTAATATAATAATTCTCTGAGGATGGCTACATATTTGCGTGGTGGCCCCTGGCAGAGATGTGGCGGCCTCTGGCTCTGTTTCCCTTCCAAACACCCTGACCCCCCCCCCCGCCCACTTCACTGGCCCCCGTTCCTCCTGGTTCCTGATTGGCTTCTTTTTTTCCCTACCCACTGCTGGCCTCGTCGTGTGTCCCAATACCCTCCTCCTCCTAAATTTTATCGTTCTGAGACGAATTCGGAAGGGTAGGAGCAGCCGCAGGTACTGGTCATCTAACGCCTTTTCTGGACGTTTTATTAAAACACCTCCCTGAGCTTTTTTTTCAAATTTATTTTATTTTTATTTAATGCGATTTTATATAGCGCGTACATTACCCGAAGGTTTCAGAGCGCTTTACATAAGAACCAGTTGCGATACATAAGGACTTAAGGTTACATGCGTTACATAACAGATACAAACAGAGAAAAACATTGCAAATGTACAAGTTATAAAGTTACACAAATGTAAAGGTAGTAAAGTCATACGAATGGATATACTCTAAGAGTCACATAGGAATCGTAGATAGTACAAAGGTCTACTGCATATACTAGTGATTACAGTTATCTCTATATACATAGGGAGGGGATATGAATGGATATTCTCTAGGAGTTACATAGGAATGGTAGAGAGTACAAAGGTCTACTGCATATACTAGTGATGAGAGTTATCTCTATATACATAGGGAGGGGATATGAATGGATATACTCTAAGAGTCACATAGGAATGGTAGAGAGTACAAAGGTCTACTGCATATACTAGTGATTAGAGTTATCCCTATATACACAGGGAACGGATACAAATGGTGAACAACACTTACAACGCAACTTTTATAACGTAGTGCCTTTACAACGCGGTATTTACAACGCAAACCATTACAACGCATTGCGCTGGGGGGCGCTCTAGGATAGGGAATAGATTTAATTTACTATCCAACACCTTCCCTACTATCCACTGGGACTGGAGTTGGAATAGTAAATTAAACTATTCACTATCCAGCGCCCCAAAGCACTATGCGTTGTAATGGTATGCGTTGTAAAACTCGCGTTGTAAAAGCATGCGATGTAAAAGCAAGCGTTGTAATGTCATACATCCAATACAAATGGATATACTCTAAGAGTCACATAGGAATGGTAGATAGTACAAAGGTCTACTGCATATACTAGTGATTTGAGTTATCTCTAAATACATAGGGAAGGGATAGGAATGGATATACTCTAAGAGTCACATAGGAATGGTAGAGAGTACAAAGGTCTACTGCATATACTTGTGATTAGAATTATCTCTATATACATAGGGAGGGGATATGAATGGATATACTCTAAGAGTCTCATAGGAATGGTAGAGAGTACAAAGGTCTACTGCATATACTAGTGATTAGAGTTATCTCTATATACATAGGGACGGGATAGGAATGGATATACTCTAAGAGTCACATAGGATTGGTAGAGAGTACAAAGGTCTACTGCATATACTACTGATTAGAGTTATCTCTATATACATAGGGAAGGGATAGGAATGGATATACTCTAAGAGTCACATAGGAATGGTAGAGAGTACAAAGGTCTACTGCATATACTACTGATTAGAGTTATCTCGATATACATAGGGAAGGGATACGAATGGATATACTCTAAGAGTCACATAGGAATGTTAGAGAGTACACAGGTCTACTGCATATACTAGTGATTAGAGTTATCTCTATATACACAGGGAAAGGATACAAATGGATATACTCTAAGAGTCATATAGGAATGGTAGATAGTACAAAGGTCTACTGCATATACTAGTGATTAGAGTTATCTCTATATACACAGGGAAGGGATAGGAATGGATATACTCTAAGAGTCACATAGGAATGGTAAAGAGTACAAAGGTCTACTGCATATACTAGTGATTAGAGTTCTCTCTATATACATAGGGAAGGGATAGGAATGGATATACTGTAAGAGTCACGTAGGAATGGTACAGAGTACAAAGGTCTACTGCATATACTAGTGATTAGAGTTATCTCGATATACATAGGGAAGGGATACGAATGGATATACTCTAAGAGTCACATAGGAATGGTAGAGAGTACAAAGGTCTACTGCATATACTAGTGATTAGAGTTATCTCTATATACATATATGTATACAAATAGTAGATTTTCTCAGGTCTGGACCAAAAAAACCAGGAGAGCAGAGTTCCATTAAGTGGGGTCGGAGGGGGGACGCTCTCAGAACACCAAGGGAGGGTGGGAAGGATACAAGGTTTGGAGAAAAGGCAAATCAGAAAAAGAAAGAAACATTTAAGGATCGTCACGGGGGAAATTAGGGAAAAGGGGAAAGGACGAGGGAATGGACAAGATGGCGGGTCAGGGTCCAGAGAAAAGGGGCCGAGAACAGCAGCAAAATGGCAGCCAGGACAAAAGAAAAAACGTAAAGAAGTCCATTAGAGTGACCCAGTGAGAGTGAATTAGAGTGCCAGGAGAAGTCCGGAGGGGGGACATAGTTCAGAAATCAAAGTCCGGAAGGGAGAGGAGGAGCTTTGGGGGGCTCCGCCCTGCCCAGACCCCCTTTTCCGAGGCCCCCTACCTACGCTCCCTGCCCAGGGCCGCCATGAGCCTAGAGCCGCCCCTGATGGGCCATAGGTGCCCCAGATATGGCTCTATATTATTTCTGTGCCCAGGTGCAATTCGTGCCCTACTGGTTCCTCTCACACAATTCCAAACCCATACAGCCCCTGAACATGATCTTGATCTACTGTGCCCCTTATAGATGGCACTGTTCCAATCCCCTAGGCTCCCATGGGCAAGCATTAATACAGTGGTGTGCACTGTGTGAGCGTGGAGGGAACTCATGCATAGGGCTAGACAAGCACATTTATTTGCTCCATCAGTGCCACTTATAGGACATCCCCTGTTTCCTATCACCCTCACAAGATTGTTCAACATGCAGCTTACCTCAAGGTGGGCTATATAGCCGGTTGACCAGTTCATCTCACCTGCAGTGCTTTAGGGCCCTGACGTCACTATCCCAGAGACCTTCACATATTATCAGTTGAGATCAGCGGTCCAGGCAGCCCATGTCTCACTTCAAGAGTCCCCACCTGTCTTTTAGGTCCTCGAGACAACCCTTACCTCCCATTGTTCCTTAAATTAATCACACAGTTATATGCCGGAATGCAGGACAGCTGGCCTTTGCGGAACGTTGTTGTTCGTGAAGCATGGGATGCTGATTTGAAGCCTCCCCTTAGCAACGAGCAGTGGCAGTATTGCAGTAGCCAGGCATATGTGCTATCCCCTATTGACTCCATCTAATACATTTTAAATACTTACATAGATTATACCACAGAGAAGTTGCAGAGAGCAGGACTGAATGAGGATGTGCACTGCGTGCGATGTGTAACACCCTACGCTAATTTTATACACTTCGCTTGAGACTGCCAGGACTTGAGGAGGTACTGGAATGCAGAATTCGAGGTGGTGGTGATGATTAGAGGGAACGAACTGGAGTCCTCTCCGCGCCGCGTTGCACTGGTGGGTTATGTGAAGGAGATGCCGCCGGAGGGACGTAGACTGACTGTAATGCTCCTTTTGCTTGCTATTCTGTCAGGAGCAATTGAATAATTTCTGGGAACTGATACCGCTGCTTTCTTGCCCCGGAGATAAGTGGTCCCCCTTTAAGGCCTACCTACGCGCTCAAGATGACCAGGAGGCAGCCATAGCGGTTAATGACATGATGGAACTGGATGGGTCTGCTCCTACGGTGGAAGGGGATCTTTGAGAGCGATTGCCTGATCTAGGCTGAGCGTGTGTGTGGATGACTGATTGTGATCAGGATTGTACTGTTGAGATGCCATTACTGCCCAGTGGTGGCTACTCTGCTAAGGCGGAGGAGCGCAGCCCCACTGCTCATGGAGCAGTGCAAAAGAAAAAAGAAAATGATAATAACTGGAGTTATTATCATTTTATTTTTAGTATCGCCACGGGCGGGGCTTTCGTTCTCCTGACGTCAGGGAGGTGGAGTGGTTTCTGCAGTTTAAAGTGCACATGACGCTTTGGCCAGCTGTCTTGGGCTAGCCAAGGCCTCATGCACACTTTGCATGTTCTGCATTACAGCCTGGGTGGAGAACATGCCCAGAGCCCCCAGCACCTCTCTGAGCGCCGAACCGCAGCGCTCAGACCAATCACAAAATGATGGGCTCAAGGGAGCCTGGGTACTTACTAATCACAACGCTGCACAACGCTGCATTGCAGCATTGTGATTGGCTGTGGGGAGCCTGGGTGCCTCCTGGAAGAGATGGAGGAGAGATGCGGCGAGATCAGGTACGTGAATTTTAATTTTTTTTCAACTTTCCACCACCCATGACGCCACTGTTACCACCACTTTGTCATTTCACTTGTTGAGTGTTTCCATACCCTTCTCCCTTCTAGTTCTCTTTCCTGTTGTCGCACAGTATCACGAAACAATATGCATCATGTGTAATTGTGGCCCTGTAACACTGTACCTATTCTGAACCACTATTGCTGTGTGCTGAGTTGTCCTAACTTGCTTGAAATTCAATAAAAAGAATAGAAAAAAAGCAAACTGTGACATCCACAAGGTTTTAGGTAAAAACTCATTGGAGCGGTCGCTGTCTGGAGCTTTCCGCAAAGGAGCGTGGGCTAGATGTATCAAAGGGTTTTACCCATTCTGTGTCTATGGGAAAATGTGTTCATACATATGGACCCATGTTCCTCCCAGGCCCACAATTACCCCAAGATTTAGACTTGTCGGGAATGAAGAGCAGCAAGAAACACCCCAAAGGGATCCTGGCGGTGACTGCAGCAAGAGGGCACAAAGGTTGCAGCTCAGTTTGGTTTTGGATTGCTTGTGCTACCGTGTCTCGTTTGACGTCTTTTTTAAGATAAAAGAGCAGAATGCATGAAGCAGCCATGCTGCCTCTACAATTTTGTAAATAATGGAATAATATTTAACATTGAATTCATATAAGACTGTGTCTGCATTACAATAATATATTTTATTATCTAAATTGTACTAATGTTATCAAAAATGCATGCATTTAAAGGCTGAGTGGCGATTCAAACTAGTAAGGGACATGCTGAAGGACAATAACCTAATGAGTTAGTGTTTCATTTTGATTAAGTTTGTCAGAATCACCTATTGATGTTATTGAGACTATATGCTAGGACTCCTAAGGAGCATGTGCTTTAAAATGTTTTGTAATGTGTTGTTATGGCAAATGATTAAAATCTCAATAATATTTCTTTTTTTAAAGTTTTTCAGAATCAGAACCAAAAAGCAGGGGTCCCAGTCAAGGTCAAGACAGCACCAAAAAATAACCCGCCAGTGGAATCCCAAATGGAGGCCTCTGTGGATCCTTGGGGTCCAAAGGCACGCCAAAGGGAAACATAAGCATGCCAAGTATGCACAGCATAGCCTCTCTCAATTTGCTGCTACATTGCTGATAGACCCAAGAATGTGGGTTGCTTTGGGACTAGATACAGTATCAGCTCTTCAATAGTGAGGCCGAGTGGCATGTTGATACCCTTAAACCCTTTTTGGAATTTGGGAGTGGCAGGAAGGGACTGATTCCCACTTGGACTTCTTTAATTTGCCCAAAGACTTTGGCCACAATGAGGATTGGATGTGTGAATAGGACCTTCATTTCGACTTGGAACGGTCACGGGATGAAGTCTTCCAATATATGGCAGCGTATAATTTCGCTTCACTGTCTTTTAGGGCCATTGGGTTTATTTGAGTGCAGTTATGGCAGGCCCTAGAGCAGAGTTCTTCAATCTGTGGGGCGCGCCCCCCAGGGGGCGCGACACCATCTCGGGGGAGGGGGCGGGCGCACACTCCACACGAAGATCTTCCCTTTAAGAGTCTTTTACTGTCCCGAGGCGTCAAATGGGAATTCTCCGGTAACTGAGGGCTGGAGGGGGGAGGAAGAGGAAATATAGGCAGGATGTGTGCTTTTGTCACGTAAATAGCTAACAGTTAACCTTCCCAGGAGGGGGTTAATTGTTAGAGCTTGGATGCTTCAGCTGCAGTGGGTGGCAGGGTCTCCTCTGCTAAAAACGAAAGCAACCAAACAGACAGCGTTCGATTTCAAAACAGAGGAGACTCCTTGCCTCACACTGCTGCTGAAAGGACAGTATTTTCTTGCTTTCAGTTTTAGCAAAGGAGACATCTTGCCTCCCAAGGCAGCTGAAACATTTCAGCTCTACCAGTTTATCCCCGTCCTGGGAGGAAGCACTTAGTACAAAGGAGACAAAGTTTCTTTTAAATTTACATAGGCAGGCGCTTTAACACTCACAGGGCTTGAAGTTACCAACAGAAAAATGAGCCATGTGTATTTTAAACAGCCTGCTTGTCTTGACATCAAATATGCTTATAAATAAACATTTGTAATGTGATGTTTCTGTCTTTGTTCCAATTTATTATCAGTCCTGCACCATTCAGGCAGCTATAGAACACTATTAAAAGTGCTACTATTTATATTTGCTGTTCAAAGTAAGCAAAGACAAGTGCTGACAATACAGCTTTAGGTGACTGTTATTTTTGTACCAACTGGGCCATCAAAATAATGAGCTGGCAACCCTAACCAAAAAACTGGAAGTTTGTTGCAAGATCAGCACCTTTATTTCCTCCACCCTGATCCCTCGTTAATGCCATAATAGCAATAGTTTAACATCTGAAACCCTACGCTGCCATCAATAACCTGCTGAGTTAGCTCAAGTGTCTGTGAATGCACCCTGCATTCAGACAACTCGCTCCTCATTCTCGCCCTTCACTTTCATGCTCACCCTGCACTCACAGTGATCTCCATGCACTCACATTGATCACCATGCACTCACACCATTCACCCTCTCACCCTGCACTCACAGCGATCACAATGCACTCACACTGATCACCATGCACTCACACCATTCACCCTGCACTCACAGTGATCACAATGCACTCACACTGATCACCATGCACTCACACCATTCACACTCTAACCCTGCACTCAAAGTAATCACTCTGCACTCACAATGATCACAATGCACTCACACTGATCACCAGGCACTCACAATGATCACCAGGCACTCATGCTGATCACCCGCTCACCCTGAACTCAGTGATCACTCTGCACTCACAATGCACTTGTGCTGTTCACCCTGTACCTCACCCTGCAGTCACACAAGCACACTACTCACCCTGCACTCATGAAACACTTCACTCACATGTCTCCCTTTCTGCTCAATGTGCATACTCACTCAAATAAGACCATCACTAACCATACATTCATTTGTCCCACTCTGCACTCACATCCGCACCCAAATACATATGGCCACCTCATTCACCCTGCAGTCACTCCTCTTACCCTTCTTTCACACTGTCGCATAACTCACCATGCACTCACATGGGCACTCCTACCACCCAAAATGTGCAGAGGGTTAATGTGCCTGCTATAAAGAATGTGTACCATGCAGATCAAAGAACTGAGTGTGGGTAAACTATGAGTAGCGCTATAAAAAAATGAAATGTTTTCCAGAAAGGTGCTATAGAGAGATGGGGTGCATTGTTGGTGAGTGGTAGTGAGGAAATTCAGGGAGAAGGAGGAAATGGGGGAGGGTGGGCCAAAACAGACCTTTGCACTATGTGCGTCCAGTGCTAGGGCCAGCCCTGGATGGGAGTGTTAGCCCCCACGAAGTTCAGGTGTAGTTGCGCCCCTGTACACAAGTATGGGCATGTCGTGCCCCATCAAGGTTTTCGTCCTAAATTACAAAAGGACATTTTTACATGCACTGCAATCCAGCCTTTCAGGGGTTCCCTTGATAGAGGCAGCACTGTTTTTGCCCTGATGGCCTGGAATCATTCCTACACAGATTCTTGTAAAATACTGGTTTGTTTAACTTCTTTTTAATGTGATTGATGTGAGAGAGTCTATTACTATTTGCAGAGGAATATTTTTGTTTCATGCAACAACCATAAAAAGGTTTATTTTAGATCAAAACGGGTCCACACATTTATTTTGGTGGTGTTATTATTAATCTAGGTCATGTGTAAAACAAAGCTTCCTAGTAAAAAGAATTTGCGCACATTTTATCTTGGAAAATTGTGTTTTGAGCTGCGTAATAAGCCTGTCATTTCACCACACCCATTCACAAACCTGCAGTTTACTAAACACTCTTATTGTGTTAAACATTATTTGCTGAATATGGCCCGTGATATGCACATGGCAGTCGATTATGTAGTGTACCAGATTCCAGAAATATCTGTCAGGTGGTGGGGGGGCCCAACATCTAAAAAAAATCAGCTGGGGGGCTCAACCTACAAAAGTTTGAAGACCTCTGCCCTAGAGTCATGTTCCGATCCCAAACACCACAATCATAACTTGTGGCGGTCTGTCACAGACATCTGTTTACAACAGTCGCTGGAAGGTTTAAACCCGGGTTTTTTTTAAGGTGACATAATTCCCTTGGACACTGGAAAACAGAACTATTTTTGGAAAAGGACTTCTCATGTACAAGAGGAGTAGAGTTGTTCCACATCAGTGCCTCAAGACAAAAAGGAACTGATGTAAGCACTCATGGGGTGCCTTTTGTATGCGGCCCAATTGTCACTTTCGATGGATCCATTAGATTATGTGTTTGGAGGGTAGCAGGTTTGTAACTGAGAAAATGGGCAGTAACTACATCTTGCTGCATTGTTCTTGAAAGAGATGTGTCTGCAGCTCTTTGCTAAATTGGAGCACAGTAGGGGCAATTATGATGGAAACTGGCATGTGATTCTAGATTGTGGATGCATATTGAGAAAGCATGATGCTTTATTTTTTTCGTTGTTTGCACTTCTTCACCGCCAGTTTAATGGCATCATTATTGTGGGTGTGCCTGGAGCCAATGGAGATGGTAAACATCTAAACCAGATAGCCGGTCAGGATTACTTTTTAGATGAAGTAGCTGGTTTGGATAATAGTGCGAGCAGACAAGGAAGAGTTCCATCAGGGCATGGAGTGATGTAGTGATATTAATTAGGGCCTTGGATGAGGCATTCTGTGGGATGTAGGACGTACTGAAGGGGGGGCAGTGTTGAGGTTGGCAGGCCATGGAACAGGTCTTTGCCAACATACAGATGCAAGACTGCAAGTACTTGAACAGCAGCACTGAATTTGCCTTCTGCAAAGA
This sequence comes from Lissotriton helveticus, assembly GCF_964261635.1. NCBI lineage: Eukaryota > Metazoa > Chordata > Amphibia > Caudata > Salamandridae > Lissotriton > Lissotriton helveticus. The sequence continues at coordinate 546,890,182 of NC_136070.1, forward strand.
ATGGTTTCACTTTCCCTAGTAGATTAAAAGTCTGTCTTAATTTCCTTATCAATATTTTCTTTGTAGGTGAGATTCGTGACCAGGGTGAATGAGTGAGTTGGCTTTGGGTGAAGGTTGGGTGTTCAATATATCTAGGTTCATGTTGCTTAGAAAGATTTAGACACGTTGTTGCTGGTTGTTCTTATTGAAATGCAGCAATTTTAGCTTGGTGTGGTTACACTTCAAGCACATCCTTGACATCCAGTACCGGTTGATGTACAAGAAGTGTTTGCGGTGCCGAATGTCAAGCAGAGAAGACCTTTAAATATAGTTGTGTGTTGTCTATGTATTTGTGAATGTTTATGTGTTATCAGTGAGCAGAGTCCCAAAGGGCTCCATGTAGAGGCTAAAGATGACAGGTAAAAAGATGGAACCCTGGGGGACTCTGCAGGTGATCGGAATCTTGTGGGGCCTGGAGGTGGCCATGTGAATTATCTGGTGATAATTAGATAAGTAGAAGAACCATTAAAAGGTGCATCCAGTGATCCCCACTCTAAAAGCCAGGGTGATTATGGGGATAGGGCGGCTGGCAGTGTCAAAGGCAGCCAAGAGTTCTAGTAATATAAGAAGGCAGGGTTCTTATTTATTTGTGGTGAGGAGGGAATTGTCTATGAGTTGTAAGGTGGATAGCTCTGTGCTGCAGTATGATCTGAAGTCCAATTGATAATCATACAGTAGATGGTGGGCATAATATTGAAGTTGGGCGTAGGCTTTTTGTTCGATGATCTTGTCAATGAAGGGTAAAAGATTGATGGGTCAATGATTGGAGAAGCCATCAGAGTCTTGTGGCTTTCTGCAAAGGTGGGAGTATATGGCGGTAAACATCCTTTACAACGCAACTTTTACCACGCAGTGCCTTTACGACGCAACTTTTCAACGCAAACGATTACAACGCATTGCGCTGGGGGGCGCTCTAGGATAGGGAATAGGTTTAATGTACTATCCAACACCTTCCCTACTATCCACGGGGACTGGAGTTGGAATAGTAAATTAAACTATTCACTCTCCAGCGCCCAAAAGCACTATGCGTTGTAATGGTATGCGTTGTAAAACTTGCGATGTAAAGGTAGGCGTTGTAAAAGTATGCGTTGTAACGTCATACACATCTTGAGATTTTCAAGATGCCTTGAGTAGGAGAGGTGTAGATGTTGGCCAGAAAGGGTTAGAAAGCTTCCCTAACGAGGGCTTAGATGAAGGAAAAAGGTAAGACATCTTCGTGGGTGGTTCTTTGAGGGAGTTGATGATGGCAAGGTCTGTCAGAGACAGAGGTTTGAAGGATGACCAATGTGGGATGCGGCACACAGAGTTGTGGGTGTCAGAGGGGAAGCAGGCATGTGATGTAAGATATATTGTTTTGTTGACTAAATAAGTGGCTGATCACATAGTAGATGTCTGTGGGATATCAATGGCAGGCAGGAGGTGTATGCAGTAATTGATTATTTTCAGAGATGGCATTAGTACACTGCTTGGCTATGACTGATGTGTTGAGTTTTATGCACATTGTGTGGAGATACTTCTGTAGTGTGAGTTTGTCTGTTGTTCTTTTTTTCTTTCACTTTCTTTCCTGTCTGCGTATGTTTCATTTACTGTCAGTAGTGGCTTCGAAGTAGCAGAGTGCTGAAGGGTTTAACTTGCAATTGTGTGTGTTGGTTGGAGCATGGGAGTTTGCATAGTTTTATTTAGAAGTTTCTATAGCGCTGGCCAGACCCGAGGGTATCGGAGCGCTTTACAGAGTAGGAGGAAAAGACAGGAATAAAACAATTCAACAAAATAAAGTCATACAAGTGTCAGGATTAAAATAGTCTGGCGCCTGAGAGGCTACTTTGAGGTAGTCAGAGTTTCAAGATGTGCTTGAGTTCGGGAATGCACGGTTGAGGTAGAGTATTTTTAGTTGAGCCTTAAATTCTGGAAAGGAAGGGGTAGTTCTGATGTCCACAGGGATGGAGTTCCAGATTTTTGGAGCGTTGCCTGCAAAAGAGCAGGCTGCAGTTTTTTGTTTCCGTATTTTCATTGGGATGAGTAGTAAGGAGTTTGAGCTTCTGAGACTTCTGGATTGACCAGCTTTCTTGAGTTTAGATGCTAAGTATTCTGTTTTCCCTGTGTGTAAGGCTTTGTGTGTAAGGCAGGCTGTTCTGAAGCTAGCTCGCATTGCTTCTGGTAGCCATTTAAGATCTCTGAGCGCGGGGGATATGTGGTCGAATTTCTTTGCACCGGAGACCATTCTGGCAGCTGCATTGAGGGTAGTTTTGAGTGGTGCTAGGTGGGATAGAGCCGTTCCGGATAGGGTTGCGATCCCATAGTCGAGTCTGGACAGCACCAGTGATTGAGTGGCTTGTTTGAGATCTTTCTGTGGAATGTGCGGTTTGATTTTGTTGAGGAGTTTCAGATTGAGGAAGGCACTCTTAGCGGAGTTCTTGATGTGGTTCGTCATTGATAGTTTGTGGTCGAGGGTGATTCTCAGTGATTTCACCGAGTTAGTTAGGGTGAGGTTTCCGTTGAGGGCATCGATGGCTTTTACCCATTCGATGATTTGCGGGTTGTCCTCCTTGTTAGAGATGAGGAGGATCTCGTTTTTTCCTTGATTGAGTTTCAGGTGGCTCGTTGCTAGCCAGTCTTGGACTTCTTTGAGAGTGTTGTTGAGCCTTAGAATGTCATTATAGGAGGAGGTTTCAATGTAGATCTGCGTGTCGTCTGCATATAGGTGGAAGGGGATGTTGGCTTTTTTCAGTATGGTGGTGAGGGGTACCATATATATGTTGAACAGTTGTGGAGAGAGAACAGATCCTTGTGGGACACCTCTGGTCACGGGGAGAGGGTCAGATGTGAAGGATTTGATTTTAACTCTTTGGAAGCGATTCTGAAAGAAGGAGGAGAACCATCGAAGGACCACATCGTTCGCACCTACTCGTTCTTTGAGGGCCTTGATGAGCAGCTTGTGGTCTACCGTGTCGAAGGCCGCTGACAGGTCTAGGAGGATGAGTAGGCAACAGTGGTCTGAGTCAAGTGAGTTGCGGATGTCATCCACTATGTTCAGGATTGCGGTTTCAGTGCTATAGCCTTTTCTGAAGCCTGATTGGTTATGGTCTAGAAGATTGATGTTGTCTATCCGGTTGTTTAGTTGACGTAGCACACATTTTTCTAGGATTTTGGCTAGGAAGGGCAGACTGGAGACTGGTCTAAAGTTGTTCAGGCCGTTCGTGTCTAGGCCTGATTTCTTCAGAAGAGGTGTAACCTGGCCAACTTTGAGGCAATCAGGGATGGTGCCAGTTTTTAAGGAGCGGTTGATGATTTCGCACCAGAGTGGAGCAAGGGTGAACTTCAGGTCTTTGGCCTTTTGGGAGGGGATTGGGTCAAGGTTGTGTGATGAGGGTTTGGAGGATGAGATTAGATTGAGGATCTCGGCTTCATGGATGAGGTCGAAGGAGGACCAAGCGGATGTGGTAGCATCGCTAGAGGTGGTTTCGATTGTTATTAGGTCGAAATCGCCATGCGGATGGGCGTTGATGTCGAGAGATAGTTAGATCTTGGCGATTTTATCGTTAAAGAAGGTGGCGAAGCTGTCACATAGGGTTTTGGAGGGTTGGGGATGGATAGTAGATGGTTTGGATGGCTGTTTTTTGATGATATCAAAGAGTTCTCTTGGTCTGTTCTTAGCTTTGTCCAGTTGCTTGCCAAATAAGTTTTTTTTTTGTTATTGATGTGTTTCTTGTAATTTCTTCTTACTGCTCTGAGTTCCTCGCAGCGGCTGGAGGAGGGGTTCTTTCTCCATTGTCGTTCAGTGGCTCTGAGATGTCTTCTTTCTTCGTTTATGTCCTTGTTAAACCAGGTTCTAGATGGGATGCTCCTAGGTATTTTCTGTCTTCGTGGAGCCAATTGATCTAGGATGGCGGACGTGGTAGTGTTGTAGTGTGAGGTGAGTTCAGTAGTGGAGAGGCCTTCCGAGGCGATTGGTAGGGAGGAGGCTATTCTTTCTTCTAGTACGGCTGTGTTGATCTGGGAAAGGTTTCTGGACCATGTGGGGGGGATTGTGATGGGTTGTTGGCACAGGATCCGTTGCGTGGGGTGGAATATAATTAGGTGATGGTCTGACCAATCTACCGGTAGGATGTGGTCTATATAGATTGCATCATGTTGGGCGATGATGGCATCTAAGGTTGCCCCTTTGTTGTGGGTTTCTTTTGAGCAGTGTTGGGTAAGGTTGTTAGAATGTAGAAGTTCGTTTAGGGATTGTATTGTGGGACTGTTCTCATTGTTCCAGTGGAGGTTGAGATCGCCTAGAATGAGGCTGTTGGTCTCTTTGAGAGAGCAGTGGGCGATCAGGTCCGATAGTTGTTCAGTGAACATGGAGTTGTTACCAGGGGGATGATATAGTAAGTGGCATTGTAGTAGCTTGTTGTTGGTGGTCTTGATGTTGGTAGTACGGCATTCGAAGGAGTTGTAGTTAAAGGTAGTGGTTTCGACCACTGATAAGTTGTTGTTGTGGATGATTGCCACTCCTCCGCCTTTTTGGTCCTTCCTGTCTTTATTAATGATGGAGAAGCCTGGAGGGACGAGCGTGTCTAGGATAGGTGGGAAGGAGTCGTCTAGCCAGGTCTCAGTGATGAAGGCTACGTCTATGTTGTGGTTGAGGATGGATTCTGCTAGTTCTGTAGAGTGTTTTGTGGCCGATCTGCAGTTTATGAGCATACAGTTGGTCTGGGAGGAGTCTTTTTCTATTGGTAAGGTAGGAATGGTGATGCGGGAAGCTGGGGGTCTCGGAGGTTTTGGGAGGCGATGTTCATTTCTGAAACCGGTGATTACCTGGATGTTGGATTGGGAGGAGCGGGTGATGGGGGTTGTGTAAGAGGCGGCCAGCTCGAGCGCCTCTTTCGCGGGCATAGCTTTCTCCGCTCTGTTAGGTCTCCGGGCCTGTGATGAGGGAGGGGAGTGTGAGTTAGTTGGGAGTGATGATTTGGTAGTCCTGGGGTGAGTGGGGGTGTAGGAGAAGGTGGTGGGTTGGGAGTTAGGGGGAGGGTTACCGAGTGTCGAGAGGTTGGTGAGGATAAGATTCAGGCCTTGTATGATAGTGTCGATTTGGTTTTTGACGCGGGTGAGGCGGCGGTGTGATCCTTCCTGAGTGAGGGGGTGTTCTTTTTGGGGATTGTCTCCTAGGTAGGGGGGAGAGGGCAGATGGTTTTGATGGCTTTTGGCGTTAATAAGGCTGTCTGATTGGGTTGTGAGGTCAGATTGGGTTGTGGTGTGGGATTGAGGAGTGGGGGGAATTGAGGGGGGATGGAGTGGGAATTGGAGATTGAGGGTCTTAAGGCTGGTCTTGCGGTCCGCAGGTGTTACTTGGAGGGTGTTCCGCATTAAGGGTGATTTTGGCGTGTGGTCTGTGGTGGGGGGTAGGGCCAATTTTTTGGTTTCGGGTGGGTTAGGGAGGGTTAGGGATTGCACAGGGGTGACTGTGTTCCCGGGTGGTGGTGTCGGAAGGGTGTTCATTGTAGGGTGTTGGTGGTCATCAATCGTGATAGAGTTGGTGTGAAGAGAAGGAAATAGGATGTCAAAGGCTTCCAGATTAGCGTTGTTAGCTTGAATCAGGACAGTGCCATTGGAATATATGTTCACCGAAGTGAACCCGTAATGGGGCAGGAGATTCGGGGGGTAGAATGAGAGTTTGCAGCTATGGATCGTCTTGGTGGTTTTGGTGATTTGGCATTTTTCTCTCAGGTTGGAGATCCAGTAGCTTGGTCTGGCTGTGTGGAAGATGAGGTCCATTTTTATTTGACCTTTCGAGGGACAGTAATAGACATCCGCAAAGAGGGATTCGGGGAATTGTCTGATCAATTTGTGTTTGAGGGATTTTTTGGTATTATGTGTGAGGTTGGGGGGGGGTGATAAAGAAGGAGTTTGGTCCATGACGTTTTACGAGGCTGGAGGAGAGGGGGTTGGGGTCTGTTATCATGGTGGTAGGAATTTGGGTTGGGGTGTTCGAGTGAGAGATCTATGTGGAGGTGTATGAAATCTAGTAACCTGTTATGTGGCCGGAATGGCTGAGGTCCATGTGTAGGAAGTGGTAGGAGCGATGTGCAAGGGGTGAAGAAGAGTCCGCTTATTACTGTAGGTGGGTGAGTCTAACGGCTCGGTGGACTAGTCGTTGGGGGTGAGGAAGGGGAGGGAGTGTTAGAGGATGGGAGCAACTGGGAGTTCGAGAGGGAGAGGGGTGAGCTAAGGAGTTAAGAGTACCAGTAATGTCAGTCTAGTGACAGGGGGAAGAGGGGGGGCTTACCTGGGAATTTCGGGATTCACTCGGAGCTAGGGTCTGTGTAACCAGACAGCGGTTCTCGTTGCTCCAATCTTATTAGGACACGAGGAAGGGTTATTATGAGGAGGTAGGGTATGATGGTGATTACAGGGGGGCTGTTCCTTGCGTCAGAGTCTCTGTCTTTTAGAGAAATGCACTGGGGTCACTTGCAAGGATGTTGACATCAGATGTGGAGGTGGCAGAGAGAGAAATGGGTTCGAGTTTAGGATGTATATGGAAAAGTCGCTGTAAGATCGGGATGTTTTTTGTTCTCTTTTGGGTTGACCCTGATGTGTTTGATGCTGATCAAGGTGATGGGCACTGCGAGGAGGTTGGTCAAGTGCAGGGATATGGGAGGCTTGCTTTAGATATTTAGACTGGGTCCAAAATGTGATCTTTAGAGTGTATTGGTTGGGTGGCTTACTGGTCCATGCTGAGTGTGTCAATGAGTTGTCTCTGAGGTTGAAGTAACAGATGAAGAAAGTGTGGGTGTTGGATGGGTGAGGTGGTGAGGAGGTCTGAGAATTCATCTATTAAATCCTTGTACTGTCCAGGTGGCCTGTATAGAAAGTGAAAGGTGATGGCTGAGTTGTGGAGACTGCAAAGTGGAATGTGAGGAGCTCTATAGAGTGGAGTGTTGTCAGCATGCATATGGTGAAAGACCAGGAGGATGTGGCGATATGGCCAGAGCTACTGACTTTGGAGCTGGTGAACCAGTTTCGAGTCTCGGCATCAGCTCAACATCCTGTGATGTGTTGTTATGAGCATGCACCACATACTGGATACTACGACATGGGCGAAGGACATCTAGGATGAGTGAGGATGTAGCCATAAGCCATGTGACAGTGACCAAGAATGCATTAAGCTTGTAATGGATGACTAGGAATGATATATGGAGCATGAGGTGCTGCAGAGGGTGCAGTGATTAGCATAAGATGTCCTTTGTGATTTGATAGTCTGTAGTGGCTATTGGCAGGATTATGAGATTGAGTGTATGTGTTCTAAGGATGTGGTGTGAGTATTTGTGGGTCAAGCGAGATTGTGACGATAGAGTGTGGGTGCTCGGTGAGGCACATGATGAGATTTAACCTTGTAGGTTGCAGTGAAACAGGGGTTCTCACCCCTTGGCCATTCCTAGACATAGTAGGCCCATTCCAATAACACACTTGCCTGTGTCTATCCATTGCAGGTGATGCCGCTGCGATAGGACGCCCCGTGGAGTTAAAATTGGGGTGGAAAGAATTGATGTTGCTTTCTGTGGATTGAATGATGAAAACTGCAGCAACGCCACTTCCTTTAAGACAGATGCTGTGGAATAAGCTCCACTTCCCTGGCTTCATCCGTTAAAGATGATTTTTACTGGAAGCAGCAATGCTACTTCCTGTAGTGATGGAGACTGCGAAAGGCAACTTTATATAGCGATGGATGCTGGGAACTGCAGTGATATTATTTCCTGTGGGGATGGATGCTTAATAATGAAGTCTGCTTGCCTCACTTTTTTATTTGAAAGATGCTTTTGGCTAGAAACTAGTAATGTCACATCCTGTAATGATGGGAGGTGGTTAATGCTGATTGATGGCAATGGATGGTTCATTTATATCTCAAGGAAGGGAGGCCTCCTAGAGTAAGTTATCATTAGAAGATGGCAGAGACTATGCTTTAAAAGCCCAAACATGTCCACCAATCACATTTCTTCCCTAGAAGGCAAAATCATGGGACTATTCTGATGATCTTGGCCGAACACAAAAATAATTTTCAAACTCATACAACTTGGGTTGTGACTTGCAGATTCTTCACCAGAGGCCCAGGTCTAGCAAAATGTAGGGTGTAAGTTGGTCTTGATGGTTTGTAAGCTCATTAGGAATTGGTGCTAATTCAGTCTCCAAGACTATCCAGAGGGGGGTCAATGGCCCAAGTCACGCATGAATTCTAAGACTTTAGTCACCACTTATGACCAAAAGAAAAGCTTCATGCTTAAACCAGGTAGTTGCCTCACACATTTCACTGAGCAACTCATAAAAAATGATTGCTACCTTGAATTACTAAGAAGCCAAAATGTGTATTTGCCTCTCCATTCCAGAGGTAATCAAATATCAGTAGATGAATCCTTGCGTCTGAAGCTGAGAGTTTTTCCTAAAAGGACTAGCTAGAACACACTCTTTTTAACATTTCCCGCTCCATAAATATTTTTGCAGCTCCAAATATTTTGCATTAGCTGCAGACTCGAATCTGTGGTCCTCTCGTGAATCTCTCCATAACATACCTCTTCTGTTAACTAACACTTTTCTAAAGCACAAAGACTGTAGAGGTGCAAGTCTGTCACCATCAATGCCAGCACTGGCGCAATCCACAACCGCAAATCCTGGGTTTGTCATTGTGAACTTCGAGTCTCGGCATCGGCTCAACACCCTGTCATTCTAAGCACATCACTTAATCTCCCAGGGCCTAACAAAAATGAATGTACACTTGTGTAATATTGTAACTGGTGCTTATGTAAAGCACACCAAGACCTTTGGTTCTAGTTTGTGCTATATAAAAAGGGACATATGAATAATGGCAAGGCCTCCTCCCTTCTTATGAGCATGGTCCACATGCTGGTTACTGTGACATGGATGAAGGACATCTAGGATGAATGAGGATGCAGCAATGAGCTGTCTGCAGCAGATATTTGGCACTAAGGTGAGTTATTCAGTTATTTAGTGTATGGCAGATATTCCATCCACCCGATTTCAAATGTATAACTAAGTATACAGTTTAAACAGGGCGAGCATGACATATGTCTGTCTTCCAAGTCTAAATAACCAAAGTCTGGATGTAGAACCACATAACTGTTGCAATCCTGGCCGGTTAATAGCTCTGTGTACTATGGTGCTGTTGTCTAGCCCTGAGGTACATCACTGCTTATTGTTATATTATTCTGCCTGAAAGAGTTTGAAGCACATGTAAGGATTAAGCATTATTACTCCAATAAGTAGTTCAGTTTGATTGCTTTTTTAATAGCATACACCCACTTCTGTTTCCCTCTCACGTTCACATTAACACCTTCCCTCCCTCCCTTTCTTGTGCCTCACATGGCACCACAGCTTCCAGCACATACGAATGCATTTACACATGACGTGTACCTCCTAGTTATTATATTGTTTAATGTAGTGGTTGGGTCTTAAAATGTTCTGACACCTGAACCCCTCCTCTCATTGCTCCCGGTCAGTATAATGCTTTTAGGAAAATTCTATGTTTGGATAACAATGCCCATAAGAACAAGTTACTTACCTTCAGTAATGTACTTTCTGGTGTATACTCTATCTAACTGCAGAGTCCTCACCTTCAGAATATCCCTAGGCGTCAGACTGGATCCAGAAGATTTAAACAGCATTGCTCCAACGCGATGGTAGGTGGCACCATGCAGCTTAGCACTGACTTTGTTCTGCCCTGGAAGTGATGATGGAGCAGCATATAAGTGCCACCCCTGCGTGTCGACAGCAGTTTCTTTCTTGATTCAGTCCGCACCCTCAGATGTGGAATCCAACAATAATAGGAGGTACCAGTGTGCAGATCTCTAATTTGATAGAAAACTTTTCACGAAAGGGGAAGGTAGGATGGCAGTTAGGAATATGTGGTTAGAGTATCCCCTAGAAAGAATGTTATTGAAGGTAAGTTGTTAATCGGATAGATTCTTCGATCAGCTGTTACCCCACCTTTAGAATAGATACCAAAGCAATACATACCAAAGTGATGGGCAAATAGAATGGCTCAGATTAAAAAGTCCTGCAAAACCGTAAGGGCAAAATGTCCCTCCCATTGGACCTGGATGTCAAGGTAATAGTGCTTGGTGAACATGCGCATTGATGTTCATGTCGCAGCCTGATAAATATCAAGAATACATGCTCCATGTGGCAACCAAGTGGTAGCAGCTTTTGTCTATCATAAAAAGGCACCCCAGCTTTTTCAAGAGGCTTCTTGAGCAATGCATAGGATATCTTTAATGCAGAGTGCTGTCCACCTTGGGAGAGTCCTCTTCTTAACTGCATGGCTTTTCTTTGCCCCCAGAAAATCCCACGACATCTGATTGTCCACCTTATGATCTTTGGTGTGATCAATGTGAAAGGTTCTCTTGGGGTCCAGCCTATGGAGTCTATCCTCCGCTTTGGAGCGGTGAGTCAGAGCAAATTACGATGGTAGACAGATAGATTGCCTAACGTGAAAAGCAATTCAGAAAAGGGGGTGGTGATGGACAGAGTATCTGAATTAAGCAGAACACTCCTACCCAGTCAAAAGATCAGGGCTTGATCCATCACCATTTTTTAGCTCACTGCACCATCCCAGTTCAGAACCTGGCTACATGCAAATTAGTCTGACCCTGGCCCAGTGCATCATGGGAACAGGGCAGACCAAACTACCAAGCCAATTCTTTACTGGAAAGGAAACAAGCTTCCGGGGACCGGTTTCTGGCATTACAGCCGTCTTCGGCCCGGCTTGCTTGAATCCTGATGATGCAGTGAGCAAGGGACTCATGTCTGAGCATACCCTGACACTCCTGTAGTGTCCAAAACGATTCAGAAAAGGGGGTGGTGATGGACAGAGTATCTGAATTAAGCAGAACACTCCTACCCAGTAAAAAGATCAGGGCTTGATCCTTCACCATTTTTTAGCTCACTGCACCATCCCAGTTCAGAACCTGGCTACATGCAAATTAGTCTGACCCTGGCCCAGTGCATCATGGGAACAGGGCAGACCAAACTACCAAGCCAATTCTTTACTGGAAAGGAAACAAGCTTCCGGGGACCGGTTTCTGGCATTACAGCCGTCTTCGGCCCGGCTTGCTTGAATCCTGATGATGCAGTGAGCAAGGGACTCATGTCTGAGCATACCCTGCCACTCCTATAGTGGCCAAAACGATTCAGAAAAGGGGGTGGTGATGGACAGAGTATCTGAATTAAGCAGAACACTCCTACCCAGTCAAAAGATCAGGGCTTGATCCATCACCGTTTTTTAGCTCACTGCACCATCCCAGTTCAGAACCTGGCTACATGCAAATTAGTCTGACCCTGGTCCAGTGCATCATGGGAACAGGGCAGACCAAACTACCAAGCCAATTCTTTACTGGAAAGGAAACAAGCTTCCGGGGACCGGTTTCTGGCATTACAGCTGTCTTCGGCCCGGCTTGCTTGAATCCTGATGATGCAGTGAGCAAGGGACTCATGTCTGAGCATACCCTGCCACTCCTATAGTGGCCAAAACGATTCAGAAAAGGGGGTGGTGATGGACAGAGTATCTGAATTAAGCAGAACACTCCTACCCAGTCAAAAGATCAGGGCTTGAACCATCACCGTTTTTTAGCTCACTGCACCATCCCAGTTCAGAACCTGGCTACATGCAAATTAGTCTGACCCTGGCCCAGTGCATCATGGGAACAGGGCAGACCAAACTACCAAGCCAATTCTTTGCTGGAAAGGAAACAAGCTTCCGGGGACCGGTTTCTGGCATTACAGCCGTCTTCGGCCCGGCTTGCTTGAATCCTGATGATGCAGTGAGCAAGGGACTCATGTCTGAGCATACCCTGCCACTCCTATAGTGGCCAAAACGATTCAGAAAAGGGGGTGGTGATGGACAGAGTATCTGAATTAATCAGAACACTCCTACCCAGTCAAAAGATCAGGGCTTGATCCATCACCGTTTTTAAGCTCACTGCACCATCCCAGTTCAGAACCTGGCTACATGCAAATTAGTCTGACCCTGGCCCAGTGCATCATGGGAACAGGGAAGACCAAACTACCAAGCCAATTCTTTACTGGAAAGGAAACAAGCTTCCGGGGACCGGTTTCTGGCATTACAGCCGTCTTCGGCCCGGCTTGCTTGAATCCTGATGATGCAGTGAGCAAGGGACTCATGTCTGAGCATACCCTGCCACTCCTATAGTGGCCAAAACGATTCAGAAAAGGGGGTGTGATGGACAGAGTATCTGAACTAAGCAGAACACTCCTACCCAGTCAAATGATCAGGGCTTGATCCATCACCGTTTTTTAGCTCACTGCACCATCCCAGTTCAGAACCTGGCTACATGCAAATTAGTCTTACCCTGGCCCAGTGCATCATGGGAACAGGGCAGACCAAACTACCAAGCCAATTCTTTACTGGAAAGGAAACAAGCTTCCGGGGACCGGTTTCTGGCATTACAGCCATCTTCGGCCCGGCTTGCTTGAATCCTGTTGATGCAGTGAGCAAGGGACTCATGTCTGAGCATACCCTGCCACTCCTATAGTGGCCAAAACGATTCAGAAAAGGGGGTGGTGATGGACAGAGTATCTGAATTAAGCAGAACACTCCTACCCAGTCAAAAGATCAGGGCTTGATCCATCACCGTTTTTTAGCTCACTGAACCATCCCAGTTCAGAACCTGGCTACATGCAAATTAGTCTGACCCTGGCCCAGTGCATAATGGAAACAGGGCAGACCAAACTACCAAGCCAATTCTTTACTGGAAAGGAAACAAGCTTCCGGGGACCAGTTTCTGGCATTACAGCCGTCTTCGGCCCGGGTTGCTTGAATCCTGATGATGCAGTGAGCAAGGGACTCATGTCTGAGCATACCCTGCCACCCCTATAGTGGCCAAAACGATTCAGAAAAGGGGGTGGTGATGGACAGAGTATCTGAATTTAGCAGAACGCTCCTACCCAGTCAAAAGATCAGGGCTTGATCCATCACCGTTTTTTAGCTCACTGCACCATCCCAGTTCAGAACCTGGCTACATGCAAATTAGTCTGACCCTGGCCCAGTGCATCATGGGAACAGGGCAGACAAAACTACCAAGCCAATTCTTTACTGGAAAGGAAACAAGCTTCCGGGGACCGGTTTCTGGCATTACAGCCGTCTTCGGCCCGGCTTGCTTGAATCGTGATGATGCAGTGAGCCAATTCTTTACTGGAAAGGAAACAAGCTTCCGGGGACCAGTTTCTGGCAAGTGTGGAAGGGGATGCTCAGATGTGAGTCCCTTGCTCACTGCACCATCAGGATTCAAGCAAGCCGGGCCGAAGACGGCTGTAATGCCAGAAACCGGTCCCCGGAAGCTTGTTTCCTTTCCAGTAAAGAATTGGCTTGGTAGTTTGGTCTGCCCTGTTCCCATGATGCACTGGGCCAGGGTCAGACTAATTTGCATGTAGCCAGGTTCTGAGCTGGGATGGTGCAGTGAGCTAAAAAAACGGTGATGTATCAAACCCTGATCTTTTGACTGGGTAGGAGTGTTCTGCTTAATTCAGATACTCTGTCCATCACCACCCCCCTTTTTGAATCGTTTTGGCCACCACAAGTGTGGAAGGGGATGCTCAGATGTGAGTCCCTTGCTCACTGCACCATCAGGATTCAAGCAAGCCGGGCCGAAGACGGCTGTAATGCCAGAAACAGGTCCCCGGAAGCTTATTTCCTTTCCAGTAAAGAATTGGCTTGGTAGTTTGGTCTGCCCTGTTCCCATGATGCACTGGGCCAGGGTCAGACTAATTTGCATGTAGCCAGGTTCTGAGCTGGGATGGTGCAGTGAGCTAAAAAACGGTGATGGATCAAGCCCTGATCTTTTGACTAGGTAGGAGTGTTCTGCTTAATTCAGATACTCTGTCCATCACCACCCCCCTTTTTGAATCGTTTTGGCCACCACAAGTGTGGAAGGGGATGCTCACATGTGAGTCCCTTGCTCACTGCATCATCAGGATTCTAGCAAGCCGGGCCGAAGACGGCTGTAATGCCAGAAACCGGTCCCCGGAAGCATGTTTCCTTTCCAGTAAAGAATTGGCTTGGTAGTTTGGTCTGCCCTGTTCCCATGATGCACTGGGCCAGGGTCAGACTAATTTGCATCTAGCCAGGTTCTGAGCTGGGATGGTGCAGTGAGCTAAAAAACGGTGATGGATCAAGCCCTGATCTTTTGACTGGGTAGGAGTGTTCTGCTTAATTCAGATACTCTGTCCATCACCACCCCCCTTTTTGAATCGTTTTGGCCACCACAAGTGTGGAAGGGGATGCTCAGATGTGAGTCCCTTGCTCACTGCACCATGAGGATTCAAGCAAGCCGGGCCGAAGACGGCTGTAATGCCAGAAACCGGTCCCCGGAAGCTTGTTTCCTTTCCAGTAAAGAATTGGCTTGGTAGTTAGGTCTGCCCTGTTCCCATGATGCACTGAGCCAGGGTCAGACTAATTTGCATGTAGCCAGGTTCTGAGCTGGGATGGTGCAGTGAGCTAAAAAACGGTGATGGATCAAGCCCTGATCTTTTGACTGGGTAGGAGTGTTCTGCTTAATTCAGATACTCTGTCCATCACCACCCCCCTTTTTGAATCGTTTTGGCCACCACAAGTGTGGAAGGAGATGCTCAGATATCAGTAGATGAATCCTTGCGTCTGAAGCTGAGAGTTTTTCCTAAAAGGACTAGCTAGAACACACTCTTTTTAACATTTCCCGCTCCATAAATATTTTTGCAGCTCCAAATATTTTGCATTAGCTGCAGACTCGAATCTGTGGTCCTCTCGTGAATCTCTCCATAACATACCTCTTCTGTTAACTAACACTTTTCTAAAGCACAAAGACTGTAGAGGTGCAAGTCTGTCACCATCAATGCCAGCACTGGCGCAATCCACAACCGCAAATCCTGGGTTTGTCATTGTGAACTTCGAGTCTCGGCATCGGCTCAACACCCTGTCATTCTAAGCACATCACTTAATCTCCCAGGGCCTAACAAAAATGAATGTAAACTTGTGTAATATTGTAACTGGTGCTTATGTAAAGCACACCAAGACCTTTGGTTCTAGTTTGTGCTATATAAAAAGGGACATATGAATAATGGCAAGGCCTCCTCCCTTCTTATGAGCATGGTCCACATGCTGGTTACTGTGACATGGATGAAGGACATCTAGGATGAATGAGGATGCAGCAATGGGCTGTCTGCAGCAGATATTTGGCACTAAGGTGAGTTATTCAGTTATTTAGTGTATGGCAGATATTCCATCCACCCGATTTCAAATGTATAACTAAGTATACAGTTTAAACAGGGCGAGCATGACATATGTCAGTCTTCCAAGTCTAAATAACCAAAGTCTGGATGTAGAACCACATAACTGTTGCAATCCTGGCCGGTTAATAGCTCTGTGTACTATGGTGCTGTTGTCTAGCCCTGAGGTACATCACTGCTTATTGTTATATTATTCTGCCTGAAAGAGTTTGAAGCACATGTAAGGATTAAGCATTATTACTCCAATAAGTAGTTCAGTTTGATTGCTTTTTTAATAGCATACACCCACTTCTGTTTCCCTCTCACGTTCACATTAACACCTTCCCTCCCTCCCTTTCTTGTGCCTCACATGGCACCACAGCTTCCAGCACATACGAATGCATTTACACATGACGTGTACCTCCTAGTTATTATATTGTTTAATGTAGTGGTTGGGTCTTAAAATGTTCTGACACCTGAACCCCTCCTCTCATTGCTCCCGGTCAGTATAATGCTTTTAGGAAAATTCTATGTTTGGATAACAATGCCCATAAGAACAAGTTACTTACCTTCAGTAATGTGCTTTCTGGTGTATACTCTATCTAACTGCAGAGTCCTCACCTTCAGAATATCCCTAGGCGTCAGACTGGATCCAGAAGATTTAAACAGCATTGCTCCAACGCGATGGTAGGTGGCACCATGCAGCTTAGCACTGACTTTGTTCTGCCCTGGAAGTGATGATGGAGCAGCATATAAGTGCCACCCCTGCGCGTCGACAGCAGTTTCTTTCTTGATTCAGTCCGCACCCTCAGATGTGGAATCCAACAATAATAGGAGGTACCAGTGTGCAGATCTCTAATTTGATAGAAAACTTTTCACGAAAGGGGAAGGTAGGATGGCAGTTAGGAATATGTGGTTAGAGTATCCCCTAGAAAGAATGTTATTGAAGGTAAGTCCATCACCACCCCCCTTTTTGAATCGTTTTGGCCACCACAAGTGTGGAAGGAGATGCTCAGAAGTGAGTCCCTTGCTCACTGCACCATCAGGATTCAAGCAAGCCGGGCCGATGACGGCTGTAATGCCAGAAACCGGTCCCTGGAAGCTTGTTTCCTTTCCAGTAAATAATTGGCTTGGTAGTTTGGTCTGCCCTGTTCCCATGATGTACTGGGCCAGGGTCAGACTAATTTGCATGTAGCCAGGTTCTGAGCTGGGATGGTGCAGTGAGCTAAAAAACGGTGATGGATCAAGCCCTGATCTTTTGACTGGGTAGGAGTGTTCTGCTTAATTCAGATACTCTGTCCATCACCACCCCCCTTTTTGAATCGTTTTGGCCACCACAAGTGTGGAAGGGGATGCTCAGATGTGAGTCCCTTGCTCACTGCACCATCAGGATTCAAGCAAGCCGGGCCGAAGACGGCTGTAATGCCAGAAACCGGTCCCCGGAAGCTTGTTTCCTTTCCAGTAAAGAATTGGCTTGGTAGTTTGGTCTGCCCTGTTCCCATGATGCACTGGGCCAGGGTCAGACTAATTTGCATGTAGCCAGGTTCTGAGCTGGGATGGTGCAGTGAGCTAAAAAACGGTGATGGATCAAGCCCTGATCTTTTGACTGGGTAGGAGTGTTCTGCTTAATTCAGATACTCTGTCCATCACCACCCCCCTTTTTGAATCGTTTTGGCCACCACAAGTGTGGCAGGGGATGCTCAGATGTGAGTCCCTTGCTCACTGCACCATCAGGATTCAAGCAAGCCGGGCCGAAGACGGCTGTAATGCCAGAAACCGGTCCCCGGAAGCTTGTTTCCTTTCCAGTAAAGAATTGGCTTGGTAGTTTGGTCTACCCTGTTCCCATGATGCACTGGGCCAGGGTCAGACTAATTTGCATGTAGCCAGGTTCTGAGCTGGGATGGTGCAGTGAGCTAAAAAACGGTGATGGATCAAGCCCTGATCTTTTGACTGGGTAGGAGTGTTCTGCTTAATTCAGATACTCTGTCCATCACCACCACCCTTTTTGAATCGTTTTGCCCACCACAAGTGTGGAAGGGGATGCTCAGATGTGAGTCCCTTGCTCACTGCACCATCAGGATTCAAGCAAGCCGGGTCGAAGACGGCTGTAATGCCAGAAACCGGTCCCCGGAAGCTTGTTTCCTTTCCAGTAAAGAATTGGCTTGGTAGTTTGGTCTGCCCTGTTCCCATGATGCACTGGGCCAGGGTCAGACTAATTTGCATGCAGCCAGGTTCTGAGCTGGGATGGTGCAGGGAGCTAAAAAACGGTGATGGATCAAGCCCTGATCTTTTGACTGGGTAGGAGTGTTCTGCTTAATTCAGATACTCTGTCCATCACCACCCCCCTTTTTGAATCGTTTTGGCCACCACAAGTGTGGAAGGGGATGCTCAGATGTGAGTCCCTTGCTCACTGCACCATCAGGATTCAAGCAAGCCGGGCCGAAGACGGCTGTAATGCCAGAAACCGGTCCCCGGAAGCTTGTTTCCTTTCCAGTAAAGAATTAGCTTGGTAGTTTGGTCTGCCCTGTTCCCATGATGCACTGGGCCAGGGTCAGACTAATTTGCATGTAGCCAGGTTCTGAGCTGGGATGGTGCAGTGAGCTAAAAAACGGTGATGGATCAAGCCCTGATCTTTTGACTGGGTAGGAGTGTTCTGCTTAATTCAGATACTCTGTCCATCACCACCCCCCTTTTTGAATCGTTTTGCCCACCACAAGTGTGGAAGGGGATGCTCAGATGTGAGTCCCTTGCTCACTGCACCATCAGGATTCAAGCAAGCCGGGTCGAAGACGGCTGTAATGCCAGAAACCGGTCCCCGGAAGCTTGTTTCCTTTCCAGTAAAGAATTGGCTTGGTAGTTTGGTCTGCCCTGTTCCCATGATGCACTGGGCCAGGGTCAGACTAATTTGCATGCAGCCAGGTTCTGAGCTGGGATGGTGCAGTGAGCTAAAAAACGGTGATGGATCAAGCCCTGATCTTTTGACTGGGTAGGAGTATTCTGCTTAATTCAGATACTCTGTCCATCACCACCCCCCTTTTTGAATCGTTTTGGCCACCACAAGTGTGGAAGGGGATGCTCAGATGTGAATCCCTTGCTCACTGCACCATCAGGATTCAAGCAAGCCGGGCCGAAGACGGCTGTAATGCCAGAAACCGGTCCCCGGAAGCTTGTTTCCTTTCCAGTAACGAATTGGCTTGGTAGTTTGGTCTGCCCTGTTCCCATGATGCACTGGGCCAGGGTCAGACTAACTTGCATGTAGCCAGGTTCTGAGCTGGGATGGTGCAGTGAGCTAAAAAACGGTGATGGATCAAGCCCTGATCTTTTGACTGGGTAGGAGTGTTCTGCTTAATTCAGATACTCTGTCCATCACCACCCCCCTTTTTGAATCGTTTTGCCCACCACAAGTGTGGAAGGGGATGCTCAGATGTGAGTCCCTTGCTCACTGCACCATCAGGATTCAAGCAAGCCGGGCCGAAGACGGCTGTAATGCCAGAAACCGGTCCCCGGAAGCTTGTTTCCTTTCCAGTAACGAATTGGCTTGGTAGTTTGGTCTGCCCTGTTCCCATGATGCACTGGGCCAGGGTCAGACTAATTTGCATGTAGCCAGGTTCTGAGCTGGGATGGTGCAGTGAGCTAAAAAACGGTGATGGATCAAGCCCTGATCTTTTGACTGGGTAGGATTGTTCTGCTTAATTCAGATACTCTGTCCATCACCACCCCCCTTTTTGAATCGTTTTGCCCACCACAAGTGTGGAAGGGGATGCTCAGATGTGAGTCCCTTGCTCACTGCACCATCAGGATTCAAGCAAGCCGGGCCGAAGACGGCTGTAATGCCAGAAACCGGTCCCCGGAAGCTTGTTTCCTTTCCAGTAAAGAATTGGCTTGGTAGTTTGGTCTGCCCTGTTCCCATGATGCACTGGGCCAGGGTCAGACTAATTTGCATGTAGCCAGGTTCTGAGCTGGGATGGTGCAGTGAGCTAAAAAAACGGTGATGGATCAAGCCCTGATCTTTTGACTGGGTAGGAGTGTTCTGCTTAATTCAGATACTCTGTCCATCACCACCCCCCTTTTTGAATCGTTTTGCCCACCACAAGTGTGGAAGGGGATGCTCAGATGTGAGTCCCTTGCTCACTGCACCATCAGGATTCAAGCAAGCCGGGTCGAAGACGGCTGTAATGCCAGAAACCGGTCCCCGGAAGCTTGTTTCCTTTCCAGTAAAGAATTGGCTTGGTAGTTTGGTCTGCCCTGTTCCCATGATGCACTGGGCCAGGGTCAGACTAATTTGCATGCAGCCAGGTTCTGAGCTGGGATGGTGCAGTGAGCTAAAAAACGGTGATGGATCAAGCCCTGATCTTTTGACTGGGTAGGAGTGTTCTGCTTAATTCAGATACTCTGTCCATCACCACCCCCCTTTTTGTAACGTGAAAAGCAGTCATGATCTTTGGGAAGAAAGCTGCCGCAGTCCTCAATACCACTCTATCTGGGAAAAAAGTGATGCAAAGTGGCTTCACCAAGAGAGCCTGGAGTTGACTCACTCGACAAGCTAAAGTTATCACTGCCAGGAATACAGCCTTCAGAGTCATGATATATAGTGAACATCTGTGCATTGGTTTCAATGGAGTGTACATGACGAAAGTATGGACCAAAGTGAAATCCTACTGTGGCATCAAAAAGAGTTTGGGAGGAAACATGTGAGTCAAACCTTTTATAAACCTCAGCACAACAGGTGATATGAATAAGGACTGCTCATTCGACAAACACAAAAAACCAAAAGGGCTGACAGATTACCTTTGCGCGTCCTTACTGGGCCAGAGATAAAACAAGGTTTGGCTTGTAACAGGCCTGCATTACAGGTGTCACTCCAGGCCACAAATGTATACCAACAGTTGTTGTAGATAGGCCTTGTAGAGGGGCGCCTGACAGCAAGGATGACAATCACCACTTTGGGAGGAAAGCCAAATACAGCAAATTCCCATTGTTCAATCTCAAATGCATGGAGGTGCAAATTGCGCAGGCTTGGATGCACAAAGCTGCCCTGCTGCTTCAACAGGAAATCCTACATAAACAATTGCCTGATCGGAGAATGCGCACCAGTCCTCAGAAGTTCACGGTGCCACACTTTCCTTGCCTGGTTCAGAGACACTGGGATGACTTCATCCTGGTCTTACCTGATCCTCTTCAGAACTCTGTGCACGAGAGGATGTGGCAGAATGGCACACAGGAGTCCTGTCCTCTACTCTATCCAAAATGCATCAATGGATTTGGCACAGGGGTTTTCTCAGTGGGAGCGAAAAAGTCAAACCAGGGTATTCCCCATTGCTTGAAGATGCCCTGTGCTACCTCAGGATATAATCTCCAATCATGATCCGCCGGACACCAACAGC
Source organism: Lissotriton helveticus (assembly GCF_964261635.1). Classification (NCBI taxonomy): domain Eukaryota; kingdom Metazoa; phylum Chordata; class Amphibia; order Caudata; family Salamandridae; genus Lissotriton; species Lissotriton helveticus. The sequence goes on from NC_136070.1 coordinate 546,910,854, forward strand.
TGAGTTCCACCTGGCATTCAAAGGTCCTGCCAGGGGGTTCAAAACCAGAGAAATGCCATGTGCTCTAGATAGCTTCAGAGATTAAGTGTTTTTTGGAGCAGTACCCAGGACCCTTCCCTGCTTGATGAGTACTACATGGCGGTGGCGTTGTCCTTGAGAATCTGAACTGGCCTCCCTTTGATGGATGGTAGGAAGGTTTTCAGCACCAGGTGAATGGCCTGCAACTCCAACAGGGTTTTGAAGATTGTGGTGTATTTTATGGCATGGGTGCGCGACCTTACCATGTAATACACTCGCAAAGCTGTCTTGGGTCCAGTCAGGCTAGTTTATAAAACCTTTAGCTCAACCCTAGGTAGCTGTGACTTTGAGCAGCAAGATTTAAACAAAGCTCTTGCATAATCATCTAGATAATTGCATATGTGATAGTGGGATCATCAACGAATCACAGGCAGGTTTTAGGAGAGGCCAAGAAACAATTGATCAAGCAATGCTGCTATTGAACATGAGTCTGAAGTATATCAGCATTAAAAATCCAAATTATATCTGACATTTATTGACTTGAAAATTGCCTTTGATACTGTAAATCGTGAGTTGCTTTGGTAAACACTATCATCCCTGGGCTGCCCAGAAAAGCACTATATGCTAATAATCTATTCAGTCAGATATAGCCCGAGAGCAGAATTAACTGATTGTTTTGATAACAACAATGACGCCAGGCAGGGTTGTATTCTGGCCCCAGCTTTGTTTAATATTTTTATAGACAATGTTAACAGCTATCTGAAGGCCTTAAACCTTGCTGTGCCGGTCTGCGGGGAACAAAAACCAGCAATTTTGTTTTTGCTGACTATGCAGTGCTCTCCTGTCACGTACTAAATTGGCCATGCATAAACTCTTGAAGGTATTTGAATGTTACTGTGATGTAAAAAAGTTACAGATTAACACAGCACAACCAAAATACATGATCCTTAAGGGCAGCACTAAACTGAAGAGTTTTTTAAAAATCTATAGAATTCCTTTAGATCATGTAGAACACAACTGTTAGACCTTGCATCTTTTTGCTGGCCTGCGAACTTTACCACTGCTGAGCAGTGCTAAAGTGCTTGTGCTCTTTTCCTAAAATAAGGTAATATTGGCTTATCTCCAATTGACATGTTTAATTTACTTGTAAATCCCTAGTTAAGGGATTTACAAATAAATTAAATCTCACTTATCTGAGATTTTTGCCAATCCTTTTAAATTGTAGTCACATCAATATGGATAGTTCACAGTGACCAGTATTGTGAACTTGTCAGGAATAAGCCTGAAATTAATCGTTGTGAGATTGTGTTGAGGAATTCGCATCAGTTAATACGCTCGCTCGGAGCTACAATTTAAAGGATTGGCAAAAATCTCTGATAAGGACTGATTTCCCTACCACAATTTCTGTCCACTATATACATTTGTGGATACAACAGTGACAGTGAAGACTACACTGATTCTCAAGGGTCAATCATTGTAACTTGCATAGTCCTGAAGATGGTCTTACAGACGACAGCATAAAGACCGAAACGTTGACATTTGCACTTTTTTTTCTGTATAATAACAATATAAGCTGAATTCTTTTGTATTAATCAGTTAATTCACCAGATTTGTATTTGAAAAAGGTGTACACAACTGTAACTGTGAAGACCAACACATCTGTATTTCACAAAACCTTGTTTCATTGTGTGTTAAATGAACCAGTACCCTTTTCTACTATTGTTTATGATAAAATCTGCTTTTTAACTTACACCCGTGTGTTTTGATATATATACTTTGTTGTGATACAGTCTTTTGATATGATTTGATATTTTCACATTTTCACTGAAAAGCCAGAACTGTTCATAAACTGTGTATATATGAACTGTCTAAATATATATAAAAGAAATGAATCTGCAAGAAAGCTATATAAACTTGCATTTAGTAAAGAGTATAAACTAGTGAAAACTAAGTATTGAAATAAATCCCTTGAAGGCATGCTCACCAGTCCATCTCACTTTGCCCAAGCCGTCAAGGGTTGATTGGGTTTCCCATTGTACTTTATATTACTTTCAGAAAGTTGACATTTTCTCACCTTAGCCGTTTGGTACCTGCAGCCTGACTCTGGTCACATGATTGGGTATAGTTAATAGTTGTGGTTTGTGTATTTCTCCTAGACAGCCACACACAATGGGAGCTTAGGTTTGACTTGATGGGCCATTCTGGCAGGATAGGATGGAGGTGCTGGGCACATCCTCACTTACAGCTGAATCAGCTGTGTCCTGTCCCCACACAAAGAGCTGCATACCCCATGTTGTTAGTCTGGACCCAGGTCTGGCAGGCCAGGGTATCTGTGTACTTCAAAGGCATGCCCCAAGAAGCTTCTCCCCACTTCAAAGGCACAACTGTGTATAAAAGAAAGATCTCAGACACCACTACTACACTACACTTCTGAACCTGTGGATACTCTGCCTGGAAGAAGAGTTGCTATGCTGCTGAAAGGACTGCCACTCTGCTGGACTTCTACTATAAAGGAGCTACTGACTTGCTGTGCTGACCTGCTGCCTTCTGCCTTTTGCCTGGAGAAGAAGAACTGAACCTGGAACCCATCTTGAATCCAGGATTTCAGAGTGACTCAAAGGGCTAGTCTGCTGGCCTCCTGATCTCAGCCTCATGAACATAACTAGCTCCCCCCAGCTCCTGGTCCCATCTCCAACAAGCTCATGATCCCCAAGAGGTGACTCTTGGGTCCTGAGCACTTGGAAGTGGATTTTAAGCATTTAGGCCCAGATGCATCAAAGGAAAATCTGGTCTCATAATCTGCCCCTTTGCGACCAGTATTTTTGCATTTGGGATGCATCATCCCAAATGCAAAAATCGCAATTTAAGGAATCTCTAAATTGAGATTCCTTAAATTGCGATTGCATTTAAGGAATCCCAAATTGAGATTCCTTAAATGCAATGCAACAAAGTAAAAAAATGAGTGATTTCGCTAATGGGGGAGCAAATTACCATGATGTTGAACTTCATGGTAATTTGCAAAAACTTTGAAAAATTCCCTTTTGTGCATTTTTCAAAGTTTCATGTTGCGCACACACATGCCCTTAGGGCATGTGTGTGCACAACATATGTGCACAGATTAATTTCAGGGGTGCAACAGGGTGTCCTTTGGACACCCCTGCACCCATGAAATTGCATTCTCAATTTGCGATTCGCTAATTGCTAATCGCAAATTGAGAATGTCTTCCCATTCATTCCTATGGGCCTCTAGGCCCATAGGAATGAATGGGGAGGTATTCCCTAATTGCGATTCGCAAATTGCAAGTCGCAATTAAGGAATTTTAAGAAATTGCTATTTTTAAAGTGATTTCTTCATGCATAGCCTTTTGCTATTCCTTATTAGCGAATCCTTATTTTTCGCTAATAAGGAATAGGAAAATGGTTGCTTGATGCATCTGGGGGTTAATGTCAAGCTTTTGGGCTCTTCGCAAACGCGAACAGGCCCTTTTGTTTTGGGACTGCACCGCTCGGATAGGAAATCAGCATGAGCCACCACAAATTTGTCTCTTCGCTCGGCAAGTATCATCCACCAGCGTGGATCTTCACCGTGAGGCTCTAGCCCACCCGTCGGCAAATCCCAGCCTGCTTTTTGCACCATGCCGACCCCCACTAGAGACGCTCTCCTTGCTTCCAGTGACTTGCTTCTATACAAACAGGGCTCTTGGCACAAAACTTGAGAAGGTAAACCTTCAGTGGGACTAATCTGGGACTGTGTCCGACCCATGATCCATGGCGGTAAGCTTCAACCTTTTGATTTGGCCCTGTCTAGTACGACCACATATCCCCAGTTGGAGCGTTATGCTTTTGGGTACTATATTGCAGTTTATTCTTTAAAAAATCATAACTCCAGTTATACATTTTCGATTTTTGTTGTTTTAGTCTTGCTTTGTTTGTTACATTAGCTCTATTTTTCTAACCTGGTGTGGGATTTTTTTGGGTTATGTTTTCACTGTTTGAAGTGCTGTACAATTACTTTACACAGTGCCTCTAAGTTAAGCCTGGCTGCTCTGTACCAATCTACCAGAGGGTTGAGCACAGGTTAATTTGGGATGTGGTTGTGCCTTACTCTGACTGGGATTGTGGTGGCTTCTTGCCTAGGGCTCACATGGCAGTCAACCAGTAGCCCAATTTCTGACAACTCTGATTACCTTCGAGTGAGGTTCAACTCAAAGCTGACTTGGTTGGCCCAAGTAGAGAAAAGCAAGGCCACGCTGAGTCAAAATTCCACTGAGTCCTCAGATTTGCTAAAAGCCAGGGCGGCAGATTGATTGGTCCCGTCCTTGAGGCATACCAAGGCAAGCACTTGTGGCAGGGCTTTATGGAACAGAAGTGTGTGGGAATGGAAAGGCCAAGGGATTGGCAAGGGCGGAGAATTACCTTTTACATCAGCTACTTCTCCTTGGTCCAGGGACCCTAATGGTTGCTTTTTGGCATCAGCTTGGTCTTAAGTCTGTTGAGTAATATGCAGCATTGGGTCCCCTCCAATATTGCGTAAGAATATGGACAAACTCGAGGTGAAGATTTATTTGGTCACTATGCAGGAAGTCTGGTCGCAAGCCAAGCCAGTAAAACTACCCTTGTTCAATCATGTGGCAACCACCTTGATAGCTATTGACTGTGCCGAATGATTGTTATGAACCAGAAAGAATGACCGTGGAAAGCGATTAGCATTACATCTATAACAACCAGACAGGGAAAAAGATAGTGCGGCTCCAGATTCTCAAACCCATTCCTCCTTTTGAACCATAACTGGACATGCTTTAACCAGCTATTAAAAGATATCTATATATTAGTTTTAGATTAGGCACCCTGCCAGTAAAACTGTATACTAGCACCTGTAAAAAAGGAGGAAGTACTTCACCCATTTGCGGATGTGAGCTTGCGTGGCTAGAATCTGTGATGCATTTTATGATGTTCTGCACCTTTTCCATGGAGGCAAAAAGAGACTATCTCCGTTCGCTTTTTATTGCTCATCATATAAGACATTGCAAGGATATCTTGATTTTATGTATACACACCGATTCTGAATTAATTTTTAAACAGATTTATTCATATATATATATATATATATATATATATATATATATATATATATATATATATATATATATATATATATATTCGGACACAGTTTCACTCCAGTAGGGCTGAAAAGCAGGCTAGCACACAGGTCTCCGATTTTTAGATGTTTATTGCGACCCCCACACCCTTAACAATATATATATATATATATGTGTGAATTGGAGAGCAAGAACATTTCATTAACACTGTAATTCAGGGTCTTTGCCATATGTTTTGCCTACCTGTTCATGTGATTGCATTGCTTATAGCTCACAATGTAGTTATCGTTATTTGTTTTCGCCAGGAAGTGGGGATTCCTTGGGAGTACGATATTAGTAATTCAAAATTCTCTTAGATCCATCGGAAGAAGAATTATAAAAATTTTAGTAGCACAGAGTCCTTAAATACCATTCTCTGGATGATTACTCTTTACCGGGTTTAAATTGTGGCCTTTCTTGCAATTAACTAGATGGCACATCGCCCGGTTGTCGTTGATGCATTTATAATGAATATTTATTATTATTACTTTTTGAGATGACAAAATGATCATGCACTAGAACTTTACTAATTGCAGTCTTTTTTATTATGAATGGACTTTTCTGGCAGTGGGGCTCCCTTTAGGATTTAAAGAAAAAAAGAAAAATATGTTTTTACTATATAATTATTTTTGGTATGTTATCAAATGTTTAATGTTTGTCCAGCATATATTGTATATTCTATGGTCTGCCTTTGACAGGCTGGCACAATAAAGTGTGTTTCTTATTCTAAACAAAGGAACTCGCGTAAAGCATTTAGAAGAATCAAACAACAAAAGAAGAAAGTCACATAACATGTAAGCCTGTAGAAGGCCAGCTGCAACTTGGCTATCAATCTCCATACACAGTGGGTCCAGTGGTATCCTTTGGTGAAAACTGGTGTCTCTCTTTGGTGATCAACCTGGACTTGGATGGCGCTCTCGGGTCCAGCAGACACTGGTACAACTTTTGGCCATCTGCTATCTTCTCCAGCTCTCTAGGGCTAGATTGCTTAAAATCTACCATAGTTAGTGTAACTTCTTTGAAGTACAATTTATAAGTATGTATTCCTTTACCATTAAATTCTAGACCTTTCATATGTATCTACCTGGTTACCCTTGATTCACCATTCCAGTAACTTCACCGAATCATCTACAAAGCCTACCCATGTCTGAGTTGAACCCTTGTTTGGTCCTTTTGCCTATATTCTATCGGTGTTAGTCAAAATAGCTCAATGAGTGCCTCCTTAATGTGTGAATATGACTCTGCGTCATTGCCTTCCAGTGTCAGCAGCCTATGCCTTCCTACTGTTGGATTCAGTTTCCGCAATAGGTATCCCCAATGGTAGGCACCCACCCTTCTCATCTTTGAGAGGTCTCTCATGAGATGCTAGCCACTTGTATATATCACCCCCTCCATATACTTTGGCACAATACTGGTAGGCAATCTAGGGTTATAGGCACCCCCTGCATTTACCTCTGTGTCTCTATTGCTGTCACTATGTCCTTTGGACTTCATTCCCAGTTTGACCCTCCTCTCCTCCAGGGCCAGTTTTCTTTCTTCCAGGGCCAGCTTCCTCTCTTGGATCTCTAAGAGGCTGAGCTTGGCTTCTAGGTCCTTGGGCATCCTCACTGAAGTGTAACTTTTCTCACTCCCAGTTTTGGAGGTATGCTTTGAACAAACTATGGGGGCCACTTTCTCACCCTGCTGTCATACTCATTCCCACTGTCAGGGAAAATCTACTCTGCAAGTTGGGCTTGAGCTGCCCTGGCTTCCTCCCAGGCTCTGAGGGCCTTCTCCGGGTCTTCTTTATTGGCAGTGATCACCCAGACTGATTTTCCTGTCTCTGCACGGCACCCTTAAATTGTTGATCATCTGTGTGGGCAGGATGACTAAGTCGATTTCCATTTTTTCCATCCTTTGGAGACTCAGCAAAAACTTCTACCAATTTTGTTGTAACTTTTTTGTTGACCTTGTGATCTTTTACTGCAAGTCAGTATAGTCCTGGAAAATTGGGCCTTGGATATACAGAACTTGGCAAAATCTTTTAAACCTTTTTCTCAGTGTTGACTTGATAGATTTTCGGTGTATACCAACATATTAATTGTCTGGTACAGCTAAACACAAGTACTGAATCCCAACCCTAGGTACCAATGTGAGGATTGCAGTGTATGATAAGGTGTATTTGCGAAACTGTCTTGGGTCCAGTCATGCTCATTTGTAAAACCTTTAACTCAACCCTGGGTAGCTCTGGCTTCGAGAAGCAAGGCTTAAACAAAGGAAGTAGTGTAAAGCATTTAGAAGCACCAAACAAGGAAATAGTAAAGTCACACATCGAAAAATAAATCAGGCACCCATTTATAAAAATAGATTATATTTTTATGATTTTTTTATAAAAATAGATTTGATTTTTATGATTTTTTAGACACCCAGATGAGCAATATCCATCAGTGGGTTCCGGAGATATAGATTTTAAGTAAAACCTAAATCTCAGCTTTTCAGTCCAAAGTGCAAACAAGCATTGGTAACAGTGAAGTTTAGAAAACTTTGAAAAGTTTGAAAGAGGTGTGTTTGACTACTCCAACCCAAGTGGGACAACCAAAATAGCCACAAGTCCAGTTCCACACTTTCCATCAAGGGGCCATACACTTCAATGGATGGGTCCCGATGCTGGTGATTCTGGACGCTGGGGATTCTGAAAGATGTTCTGGGTGCAGTTAGGTCAACAGGGGTGTCCTTGCGGTTATTCCTCAGTCCACAGGTAAGGTGGGGCGCTTTGGCCACCGGGGTCGGTATCCCTCAAAGTTCTCTTTGAGTCAGTAGAAGGCTAGCTGTGGCTGGACTACTGACCTCTGTACACAGTGGATCAAGCTGTATCCTTTGGTGAAGGCTGGTGTTCCTCTTTGGCATTCAATCTGGACTCAGACAGCACTCCAGGGTCGAGCAGGTTTGGATGCAACTTTTGGCCATTGGGGATCGGTCTCTTGGGCTGCCTAGCAGTGGTCAGTGGGGATTTGTAGAAAGTGGCTACTGACTTGCCAGAATGGGCTTCTTCAGCTTTGAAGGCCCAGGTGCTGGTTCCAAGGGCTCAGCCGACTGATCCTTGGAGTCACTTCTTTGGACTGCAGCTCGGGAGCCATAGGCTCAGTTCTCACTTTGCTACCCCAAGGTGCGGAAGGTTCACTCCAGCAGTTATTGCAGCCTCTCATGCCAGGTCCAGGGAATAGCAGGAAAGTCCTTTTGCGGTCTTTTCTTCAGTTCCAACATGGGCTGAGTTTCAGGGTGGAAGGTGGCCATATTTATGCCCAGAAAGTGCTCTGGGGATGGTTGGGTCACTAGCCAATGGGCTACCAGGATCCCTCCCACCCTGTGAGGAACTACAGCCATGTGTGGCATCTAGCAATCCCAGAGTACACTATTCTGCCTGCTCCCAGAATGTCTAAACACTTCCCTGGATGTTAGGAGCTTTGCAACCCACCATGGAAGTGTGGGTACCTGTGGGCTAAACAAACAAAGGAAAATTGGTTTGGGCACTGGCCTCCCCTCTCTGTTCTAGCCACCAGTCTATCTACCGGACCAAAGGGGCAACCATTCAAGAGTGTGAAAGCCATTTGCCCACTAAAGGCAACTTTACCTTTGATGCTTGCCTTTTGACCCACCACCATTCTGGTGGCTTCCTGCAAGGGAGAGGTAACAGCTCTCCTTGCAGCGGGTTCTTTCATTCCTGGGAGTCGTTCACACTACTCTGCAGGAGGCAAAAGGCTATGTAGTGGCGAGCAACCATGAAAAGCTAGAAAAACTGGGCAAAAGAGTAGCAACTTTCTAAAGGTTGCCTTTCCTTAGAAGTGGTACAAAAGGGGGTGGTGATGGATGGAGCATCTGAACCAATCAAACACTCACACCCAGTCAACAGATCTGGGTTTAATCCATCACCGTTCTATAGCCGACTCTGCCACCCCATTTCAGACATGGCCATATGCAAATCAGTCTGACCCTGTGCCTCATGGGAACAGTCCAGCCCGAACGGTCAAGCCATGACTTCCCTGGACCGGAAACAAGCTTCCTAGGACCGGTTTCTGGCATTTCAGCCGTCTTCAGCCAGGCTTGCTTGAATCCATTGGCAAAGTGAGCAAGGAACTCACGTCTGAGCATACCCATGCCAACTTATGGCGAACAAAGTGGTACAAAAGGGGGTGGTGATGGACGGAGCATCTGAACCAATCAAACACTCACACCCAGTCAACAGATCTGGGTTTAATCCATCACCGGTCTTTAGCCCACTCTGCCACCCCAGTTCAGACATGGCCATATGCAAATCAGTCTGACCCTGTGCCTCATGGGAACAGTCCAGCCCGAACTGCCAAGCCATGCCTTCCCTGGACCGGAAACAAGCTTCCTAGGACCGGTTTCTGGCATTTCAGCCGTCTTCAGCCAGGCTTGCTTGAATCCAGTGGCAAAATGAGCAAGGGACTCACGTCTGAGCATACCCTGCCATCTTAAGGCGAACAAAGCGGTACAAAAGGGGGTGGTGATGGACGGAGCATCTGAACCAATCAAACACTCACACCCAGTCAACAGATCTGGGTTTAATCCATCACCGTTCTTTAGCCCATCACCACCCCCTTTTGTACCGCTTTCCTTAGAAGTGACATTAAACTTGACTACGCCATCAAATCAGGTTTAATGCCACTATTAATTTGATACCGTGAAGTACCCACTATAGTAATCCCATTCAGAAGTTAACCAGAGTGAGAGGTCAGATGATAACTATGTGTTAGTCATGGGCTACTAACTTTTTCACAGCAAAAACAACAATTTGGAAGTTTTGCTGGTAGGACATGTTAAAAGTATATGCCCTACTTAAAAATATATAGCTCCCTGCCTTAGGGTGCCATAGGCCTTCATTAGGTAAGACTTACATATATTGTTATGGGAAGTGGGAGCTTTGTCATTAGTTTAAATGGCAGAGTCGAACTAACAGTAGAAAAATGTTCCTCCAGGCTGCAGTGAAAGGCTGGGAGCCATTAGCTACTTTGCCACACACAGGGTGGCATAACCAGTGAAGATGCCCTGGGGAGACACTCTGTCTTACATATCCTGGGTACCCTTGGTACTATAGACTTGGGGCTTATAAGTAAATCAGCGTATGCCAATTGGGGGTAGCCAATTCAACACATGTTTTGTAAGTTGTAAGAATACTGGCTCTAAGACCTGGTTAGCAGGCCTCAGCACACTCTCAGAGTCGAAAAACCAGCAGCATCAGTCCAAATATTTGGGGGTGATCATGCATAAAGAGGCATTTCCTTACAGTGGTGATGTGGACATAACTTTGGCAAATTGTTTGTGAACCCCAACATTTAATGGCAGGACATTTCCCTAATTTATGATATGAAGAACCCACCTGCTGGATGTTATATTTTGGAATCCTTGGAGAACACGCTTGATTCTGCCTCCAACAGGGTGGTTTGTGTGCCATTAAGGCAAACTAGAGCTGTTTGGAGGCCGATTCTGCAGGGACAGGGGGTTGTGAAGTTTGCTGCCCCTGATGGCCTGGTTTCTCTGTGCTTGATCCCTGACACTGAAAGGGCTGGGGTGCCTATTGCAGAGGCATTGGGCCTTCACGTTGCCGGTAAGCCAAACCTCTGGAGTAGCTTCAAAAGGGGCAAAATTGCTGAAGGTACTCTCTAGCAAGAGTGGAAAACCCTATGGAATTGCTGTGGCCCGGCTTTCTTTGAAGCGTTCTAATGCTGCATTGACTTCTTCACCAAACAGATGAGATCTGTGGAATGGCAACTCCATCAGTGAGGCATGCACGTGCAAGAAACATCAGTGAATCTCATTGATGCATGATGTGGAAGCACTACACTAATGGTGAATGCCCAAGCAATTCGTAGTGCCCAGGATAATGTATTTGGACGCATCATAAACATTCTGGATTATTTCATCCATGTTGGCCCGAAATGTCTGTGGGAGTGCTCTCATGGTCCCGCTAACCATGTCCCATATGGGAATGTCGCATGAGCAAACAGTTGGCACTGGCTGATAGTAGGGCTAGACTGGACGATGAAAAAGTCTGTTTCCCAAAAGCTTCAGTTCCTTTGACTCTCTGTTTGGGGGTTCGTAGGGAATGGATTGGGCCCTGCTGGAGTAAAGCTGAACCACCAGAATTTCTCGCATAGGATTCTGTGTCAAGACGTCAGGGATACCCAGCACCAGCCTGGGGCACCAGGCTACCTACCTGCTCACCGGTGGACAGCAACATGGCTTACTAGGCAACTTGGTTATATCATTATGATTTATGTATATAATAATAATGAACTCAGTGTAACGACCAAAGTATAAAAAATAAAATAAATATTTTAATAACACTTATTCAATGCTTTGTTGACATTATTCCAATTATAAGCTAAAAACACAAATGTATTGACATTTAAAAAGCATAATGACTAGTTTTATACGTGGAATCACATTTAAATGTAATAGCAATTATGGCCCAACTGAAAAAGTTTGGGTTTTCAGATGAAGAATTTGCTATTCTTGTAGGGACCAGCAATTCCTTTGGGAACATCTCCAAATCAAATATTCTAACGAGCGATTATATCAATAAATTGTTAGTTCTCAAAAAGAAATAAAAAAGAATGGCAGCGCACTAAGAATTTATGTTAGAATATCTTAAAGCAGGTATTATATCACAAGGTCTACGTATTCGCAATATTCCAGGATTATTTGTCCAATATAAAGAATTTCTGGAAAAATGGAGCATGATTGCCAACAGATGGTTCCCAAACTTTTGACTCCTGAGGACCCCCATTGAGTCACCACTAGAAGCCGGGGACCCCCAAGCACTTTGTAGGATTAAAATTTCAAACATTAAAACAGTAATTCGAAAAAAATGAACACACGTTTGCACACAAAACAAATCCTCGAATTACTAATGATTTTAGGAAAATATTTACAGGCCCCTATCACCATGAAAATCATTTTTTGCGGCGTTCCCGTGGCGATAGGGGCTTCGCCTTATTCACAAGGCAGCGTTAAGCCACTTAACGTGGCTTAACGCTGCCTTGTAAATAAGACTCCCTTTCATCCAATGCTTAGCGTTAAAGGGTGGGCAGTGGGTGTTGCGTGGACGTTTCCCCTGCAACACCCATTGATTTTGACGCTGCCCCCTATTTACAAGGGCAGCGTAAATGGGAGGCAGCGCCAAAATTGAGACCAGGGACAACCGGGTCTTAACAGGAGAAATGCTTCATTTCTACTCGTTTTTGCAAAACGACTTGGATTGTTTATCTTCAGGAAGGTGACCATTCCTGCACCTCAACAATCTAAAAAAAAATGCCATTTTATAACTTTCATGTGTGCTGCATTAAGCAGCACACATAGAAGTGATAAAACGACACTTCAAGATTGTTTATGTGCAGGAAGGGGGACCTTCCTGTACATAAACAATGTTCCCCTGTTAAGTGTAGAGCCAGCGCAGGGGAAACGCAGGGCTGCACCATATTCTTGTAAATATGGTGCAGCCCTGCGTTTCTGAAGTGGCGGAGTGTGTTGTTAAGCCAAGGAGGCTAACAACACTCTTCGCCACTTCTGTTGTATTTTATATTGAAAGAATTTGCAAAAAAACAAAAAAAGTTAATGGGAAGGTTGGTGCTGCGTCTCCGTGACTAACTTTTCAATGGTTGGCTTTTTTTCGCAGTACGAGGCTCCTGCTCCTGCCAGGGCCAGACTGGAAACCCAAACCAGCCCTTGGCAAATGATTTCAGACCAGTCCCCATACTGAGTGCAGTGAGTGAGCCTGACCACTACAAAGGGGACTTTGGGTGGTCCTCCCCCCAGCAATTTAGGAAACAATGGTGCAGTCTACAACACATTGATCATTATATATTGAATTGTAGTCGCTTTTAAAGAATAGTAAATGAAGACCTGACTATGCACCAGAATACGACAATCTTTCTGGGGGTTCTTCAATGATTCCCCCACCATCACACTCCAACAGTGCTTCTCATCTCTCCATAGCCCCGCTCTGTCACGTGTATTTCCTTTTTTATAGCATCTCTCATACCATTGCAGGATGTCACAGCACTTTACATCACACACATATAGAGACAGTGAATCATACATGTAAATCAGTGTATAGAAAGTGTTACATAAGGCAAAGGGGACTACGAGGTGTAGAATTCACATGTCATTCATACTGGTAGGCATTTTTAAAGAGTGCTTGTTCTGGAGAAGCACAAACCCAGGATTCAGAAAATAACACAGTGGTTAGCAATGACTTTAACAATAAAAATGTATTTCCACCCAAATAAACCTTTTTAGCAGCATCAGGATAATGAAAGACTGGGAAAAAACATAAGTTACTAACTTGTACCTTACAGTTTGCAAGCAGCTCTTTGATGACAGTTTATAGGTCTATTTGCTAGATTACGACTGTCACTTATGAACTGCAGAGTAACAAAAGAATCCCTGTGACAAAAGCAGTAACGCACTGACCTATGCATATAAAATACTGTTTCTTAAAATTCATGGTACACTTCCTTGCAGTAGGCATATTAACCCTCTGTGCTACATTGGATAAGTCAAAGCTGCCACCAGAAAAAACTCTCCTCTCTCCAGCAGGGACATTAATCACTGGCGTTATCTAGACACTTTTATTGTTCTTTGAAAACTGCTAATTAAACAAGATACTTTGCAGTGCTTTTAAAACTGCTGTCTGCGGACCCCCTGGGAATGTGTCAGGGACCCCTGGGGGTCCGCGGACCACAGTTTGGGAAACACTGCTCTAGGGATCTGATGATATTGATAATAGAAACTTTGAAGGAATTATCAGCATTTTTGTGATAGAGGAAACAACTAAAAGATTAGAAGAATCGAATAAAAAATTAGCATTGTTTGCAGATTGTTTAAATAAGAGAAAATTAGGCAAATTAACCAAAGACAAAAGATATTGTATACTAGAAAGAACATACCCATATCTTGGTGACATTTTTTTAAAACAGAACCAATATATCAATGATAATACTTCAAGACCACAAAGGGTAACCACTTTTTCAGACACTTCCGATTGGAAGGTAAAGGAACCCCACACCATTATGAAGCAGTAGATGCATATAATTCTTTTAATCCTAATAAGAATACTCACCAATCTCTTTTAGGTCATCACGGGACACCAGGGGACGACAGAGTTAGGTTTCAACCACAACCCCAACCCAGAGGGAATTATCAGGGCCATCACTATCAACTAGACCCTCAACATCTATTAGAGACAAGAAACAGACAATACTGGAAACACGGGATATAATTCTCATTTTCAATTTGTCATCTGATAATTTAGACCCTTCCAGTATGACCCTTATTGCCAAAGACCTATCATATGTACCCCATTCATTTGTTAATAAGTTTGAACTCTATCAGGACATATTTTATTTTTTCAACAAATTTGATTAAAGAAATTTTCGAATTAGAAGAACAGACCAACATTAATGAATCCATAGTTGAAGAATTATCATTACCTTCCACTTTTATACCATTATTAGACCAAGTAGGACCAGAAGTGTCAACATTTGTATATGTAGTACTTAAATGTCATGAGCAATCCCTGAGATTAATACCTAATCCTATATATTTTTTAGATAAAGAAGAATTTTTAGCATTAAAATCTATCACTCGGAACAAATCTCTTACAATAAAAAGTTGTAACAAAGGAGGAGGTATTGTGATGGTAAATACTGAAGACTATGAACAAAATTTTTTATCCATGTTAAATGATCAGACTTTTTATTCTAGTATAACATTAAATCTGATGCATAGAATAGCTAAAAGAATAGTAGCTTTAACCGAATTTGCTTTAAATGCAGGTCAGATCACACCGAAGAAATATGAGTATCTAAATAATTCAAAAGGAAAAACTGCATGTATTTATAGTACTCCTAAAATACATAAAGATACCCAAAACTCCCCTTACAGACCCATAGTATCAACCATTGGCACAGTTACTGAACCTTTATCTAAATTCATTGATCATCAAATAAGACCTTTTATTTCGAAAACTCAATCTTATGTTATTTTAAAATGGGTTAAACAATGAATTGCCATGGGAAAATGGGATCACCTGAGAAGTACAAAGTAAAACAAAGTAAAACAGGATTAGCATAGAATTCTGTTGATAAGCGTGGTAGAGAAATGTAATATATAACATGAAGAATCTGGTAATCCGTCTAGTATTCATATGATTTTTTTCTTAATACTTAGTATAGTCACAAATAAATTATTTTAAAGTTTATAGTGGCCACTGTTAATTATTTGCCCCAATACTAAATGTTTTATTATTAATCATGTTGCTATGTGCAATCCACGTTAATTTCTATTATGAAGTGCGCCCACGGTAATTTCAAATGGAAAGGTTAACAGTCTAGTAGTTTTTTACTTGTTCCGGTATTATATATCGCAACAACTCATGAGATTGGTCTCGTCAAACTTTGCGTCATGACGTCAAGCAAGCCGTCATCATTCCGTGACTGCTTTTCGTTCAGACGCTTCAATTATTTAAGACCATAGAGTTTCTAGGTCAGACCACTAATACAACTGCGACTGCCAAGACGCCCGTAGCTCGTCAGCAGGGAATCTTTTTCATATTTAGATATCATTGAGGAGGTAAGAGAATATTAAGTTATTGTACGTAATATCAGATGAGCCCTTTCTTTTTAAATACATATGGCTGTAACTATAGGTATAAGTTAAGATTTTTGTATTAGTTTGACGTGTTTCGTTTGTATATTTTTTTTTAAATATAATAATTTTTCTGGCAGCCACATTGAGGATTTCAGTAGCCCTCCTGTTTTCTATAAAAAAACATATTAGCTTTCATTGAAATGTATAAGCAGAGGCTGTTTTTAGTTTGACGTGTCCCATTCTTATTTGTTTCGCATATTGGAATTTATCCCCACTTACCGATTGTCAGCCATTAATGCGGGTTATCACACTCAACTTTAACCTGACATGCAATTTACAAATTATCAGGTAAACCCATTTTAGACATAAACCAGTTTACCATTTGGCTAAAACTATGTGGAATTATATAATGAACTGTCGTTTTTTACTCCATAGATTATCCACAGGTTCTCTTTTATAAATTGAACAAGAAGGGATTATATATTACAAGGTAGTGATTACGGCGCTACACCTTATAACTGGCCGCGAATAAGAAAAGGTAATATCCTTAAAGAAGCCCATGATGGATACTCAGGCAACTGTAGTGAGTTGTCGCCAGAAGGTTTACTAATTGCAATTTTATAGTTTTTATCCACGGGATATTAAATACAGGGAAACTCAAATTCAGCGAGCCCCAAGCCAGTTGTCCATACATATAAAGTAAGCTCCTACATAGGAAGTTTTATCACTTTGGTGGCGAACAAATAGAAGTGGGACTTTTGGCTCTTATCAAGCTCTATATTTCATCTCATACTTTATGTATTCATCCTATTTCTCTTTTCATTTTCTTTTAGCTGTATTGGTTCATATGAAGGCAATCAAAGTTATAATCAAATAGAGTTATTTAGCATGTTTTTCTCAGTGTTACGTCGAGTAAGGAATTAATTGAATTTAATACATGTAATCTATTAATGTGAACTGTCTCTTGGTATATTTTTTATTATTTTCAGGTTATTTGTGGCATTTCCTGACGAAGGTGTACTTTACGCCCAAACGTGCGTGGAAGAGTCATTACTCTGCCACTTTTTTGGTTTTTAATTGTGATTCCATTTAAATGTGATTGCATGTATAAAACAAGTCATGATGCTTTCTAAATGTCAATAAATTTGTGTTTTTAGCTTATAATTGGAGTTATGTCTATGCTACCATGGATAGGAGGTGGACGCTAAGGAAACTTATTGACCCCTTTAAATCCATAGGGAGGCAAGTTTTCTTACAAGAGCTGGCTCGCCTCAAGGTTATTAAGCGGGGCCACACTTATTTTTTTACGGATGAGAAGGAAGCAGAGAACGTGCTATCTAAATTCGGTTAATGACCAGTGTTTAATGTTAATGCTCTTTTTTTTACTCCCTTTTGATCGAAGGTTTATGCACAAATTTACACACCAGTTTCTAGGGAGTTCGGTCTAGAATCTCTCTTTTACTTCTCTCTGTTTGTTTACTTCTCTCCTTTGCTTTTTCTTTTCGTTTTTTCCCTTTTTCTCTCTTCTTGTCTATTTTTAGGAAAATGGGCGGGTGGTGGGTAGTCCACAGGCTGCTTCTCTCTGTAGCTGCCTCTCCAGCAGCTGCAGGTTTCAGGGGGGTTCCCTCTCCAAGAGGGAAGGGAAATAGGGGGGAGGGGGGCGGTCTGGGTTCTCCGTGGGGGGGGTGTTACGGGGAAAAGTAAAAAAAAAAAAACATGTCATGGTGTATTTCTGAATATGATGGGAAGTGGTTATATTTGTTTGCGTAGTGAGCAGAATGTCAGAATTAGTTTATCTAATGTTTTGAAATGTATAAGCTAAAATGTTTGGCCTGGAATGTCACGGGTCTGATCAACAAGAATAAAAGACGGCTTGTCTCTGAAGAGCTTAGACTAATGACCGACATTTTATTTTTTTATCAGAGACACATATTGCTTTCAAGTATAGGAAACTACTTAGCCAACTTGGATATGATGTCATAATCAGTTCCATGCTACAGGTATCAAACAGAGGAGTTGCCATACTTAAAGACAGCTGAATCAGAGTAGAAACACTTAGAACGACCTCAGACAAAAATGGCCGTTGGGCCATTGCGCAAGTATCTCCTGGAAATCACAAATATATACTCTGTGTGATTTATGGGTCAAATACTGATGAAGACTATGTCTTCGACCAACTAAACATGGAACTTCTGAGGTGGGCGGGGAACTAATCATTGTGGGGGATTTTAATTGTATAATGGACTATCAGTTAGATACTCCTAGACAGGGCGCTTTCCAGCGTATGCGCAAAGTTCAGTCAGCAATTTTGGAAACTGGTCGGATACATAATATTAGAGATATTTGGCATGCCAAATACCCTAAAGTACCTGGTTATACTTATTACTCCGCACCACACAAATTATGCTCCTGTATTGACATGGCTTGGGCCTCAGACAATATATTATCGACTAGCTCCAAGGAGATTTGCCCTCGGGTCACTTCGGACCACAATCCAATATTACTTACATTTAACAATTTACAAGCTCAAGCGGCCCCCAGAATGTTTTCTTTCCCCCGCCACCTATTATCCGATCTAGAATACATAACACAGCTCAAATTACATCTTTCTGAACTTATTAAAATCAATCTTAATTCGGTCTCTTGTATAATTGTATTGGATGCTTGCAAGGCCAGCATCAGAGGGTTTACTCAACAATTTGTTCTCAGGCAGAATTCCGAATGCCGTAATGCTAACACAAAGCTGATATCCAATATTTTGGCACAAGAACTGCTCTTGGCAGATGCTTTACGAGCTGGTTCTCCCAATGTAGTTGAACTCGGCTTAACACTTGGGTGTTTAAAATCAAATTTAAAAACAACTCTTATCGAGAAGAGTAGCGCTAAGCTACATAAAATGAAATTTTCCCATTACGAGGGTGGAGATAAAATTGGGAAAATACTGGACTATAAAGTTGCGGATGATAAGGCACACACCCTGATTAAAAGTATTAGGGGCTTTAACAACATCATATACGATCAGCCTGTACAGATATTGGCCCAATTTGTGGAATCTTATAATATTTTATATACTCCAGAGAATCAACCTAGCACAGAGAAGATCCAAGACTATCTGGATAGTAACATTAAAGAGAAGTTTAATACACCCGGGTTAGATCAATTATCAGAAGAGATTACCCTGCTAGAGATTAGACAAGCTATCCTCTCACAACCATTGGGGAAAGCTGCTGGGGAAGACACCCTTCCAGTTGAGCTTTACAAATTATGTACTGAGGAACTCATTTTTCTTTTCTCTAAGGTAATTCAATCTATAGGGCAAAGCCCCCGGCTCCTGGAATATTGCGAAAATGGTTTTCTTTCTGAAAAAAGGCAAACCGGCAGATGAGTGTGGGTCCTACAGACCCACCTCATTGATCAATACCGATGCCAAGGTTTTCGCAAAAATTTTAGCTAACCGACTGGCTCTATTTATTCCTAAAATAGTAAATTCCCAACAACATGGATTTGTAATAGGTTGGGACACTACAGCTCATATAAGTACGGCCATAACTGCTTTTGACATAGCGGAGACCGAGTCCACCCCACTCGGTATGATTTTACTGGATGCCGAGAAGGCTTTTCACCGAGTAGGGTGGGACTATCTCTGATCTGTCTTGTCCTTTATTGGATTTAGGGGTCATTTTGTAACCTGGTTGAGAGCCCTATACGACAGACCCGTAGCAAGTATCAGCTATGCTGGGCTGACCTCTTCTATCTTCGCCATTTCTCGGGGCACTCGGCAGGGGTGTCCGTTATCACCCCTGCTGTTTACCCTATCAATGGAACCTTTTCTTTCTGCTCTTCAGCTCCAATCTCAAATTGTTCCGTTTAGGTCTGGCCCTTATTCTCTGAAAATTACCGCTTCCGCGGACAACATCGCTATTTACTCTACTGACGTGGTAGAGGCACTAGAAGGTATTACAACTGAGGCAGGCAGATTCGGAGCAGTTTCAGGATGTAAACTAAATACTAATAAAACACAAATCGTAGTGAGTTATAAACCATCGGCTACTATTACCGGAATCTGTAAGGCCGCCAATGATCTAGGGGTCAAAATTTCAGATAAAATTAAGGACGTTACTTTTATAAATTATGATGTTTTATTAAAATCAACAGTCCTGTTACTTAAAAAATGGCATAAACTCCCCTTAAACATCATTAGCAGACTCAACTTGAATAAAATGAAAGTGCTTCCTAAATGTCTTTATTTATTTTGTTCTATACCCTTAGCGCTTAACAATTCCTTTTTTAAGAAACTTGATGGGGTACTAAGTAGTTTTATCTGGGGATACAGGAAGGTGTGTAGATCTTTGACGCTACTTAAGGGTTCATTAGATACAGGGGGGCTTTACTTTCTGGATTTTAAACTATACTATTGGGCTACCTTTATTGGCCGTTTACGTTCTTTGCTGAACTCTGACACTCAATTCTTTTTTCATATTATCATGTTAAACTCAGACACCTGAATGTTCCTGTTAAGATTAAATGACTTGAATTACTACAAAAGGGTCAAATTCAAGACTGCTCGAGACTCTGCAAAAATCTGGTTTAACATTCTGACTTTTTGTAACACCTCATTCTTCCATGCTAAATTACGGCTTTGGGGAAATCCGGGCCTTCCCGGGATCTTCAATGATGGTAGGGCAAATATTTGGTCTGCCCACGGAATTACGACATTGGGGGATCTTTACGGTCCTCAGGGCTTTCTAGATTTTGGGGCACTTAAAAATCTATTTAAACTGACCGACTCGATGAGGTTTCAGCACATTCAAATTCATGACTTTTTGATACATAAGATGAAAATTTTAGAAATTTCAGATTCTGACATCTGGGACTGTTTCTACTCAACGAGGATGAAATCTTTAATAAGTGAAGGCTATAAATGCCTGAATACTTATAAGACAGGTGATTGTTCTAAACTAGCTGAGAAATGGAGCTCGAAGTTCGGATGCAATATAACACCTAAACAGATTGCCCATTCCTTTTCCAATCTGAATAACCTTGTTCAATCGTCGAGCTTAAGGTTGCAGCAATTTAAAACCACCTGTCTCCTCTATTACACACCTGAAGTAATTTCTAAATGGTCTTCAAATGTTTCATTTAGCGACCGTACCAAATGCCCTAAATGTGACTTAGCTTGTGCTGACCTAGAACATATGTTGTTTTCCTGTCCTGTATTAAAGGAGTTTTGGTCTGATTTGGAAAAGAACATGAAATTGAAACTGGGTAAACCACCCCTTCTGTCTGCTCTAATGGTACTACTAGACATACATTCTGTACCCCTTCCCCAGCAGGCCTTAGTCACTATATTACTATCATGTGCCAAATTAACGATTGCTCGTGCCTGGATCTCCCCGCAACCCCCCCACATCATGGAATGGTGGTCATTGGTTAACGAAATATATTCTATGGAGGCAGCAGTGACCAGGCTCAGAGGTGTCCGGTTCTCAAGGAAATTTGAAAGAATTTGGGGTAATTTCATCTAAATTGTTTTCAAGGGATAAATCCCCCGCACTGCTGAATGTAACTTGATTCTGTGATTATTAGATTGTACCATCTGATCATGTCAGTGTTTTTTTTTCCTTTTTCTTATCTAGCCGTTCCTGTTCCTCAGTGAACGTCGTTTTGTGATGTAATATCATTCCCTTTTTTTTTTTTCTTTCTTTTCTTTTCGACATGCTGAAGCCAATATGTATCTATTCATTCTGCCACACTGCTGTAACGTTTATTCTTCCCCCCTGAATTGTTGTGTTTTTGTTTTCTCCATTGGCGTGTTGTCAATAAAAATTTACAAAAATATATATATATAATTGGAATTATGTCAACAAAGCATTGAATGACAGTTTTTAAAATCATTTTTGTATTTTTTATACTTCGGTTATCACACTGAGTTCATTATTATTATATACATAAATCATAATGATATAACCAAGTTGCCTGCAAATTTATTTTGCATTGTGTATTACCTTGTCCTAGGAATTGTACTTCCAATTTGTCAAGGAGTCCTTGTTACTCACATGAGACAGGAATATGGCTTAGACAGGGGGACCATTAAGGTTTCAGTCAGGGCTTCATTGCATAGAAGTAAAGGCTCCAAATGCTCTGAGGAAGCCTGTCCAGGTTGCAAAGCTTCCATAAACATGTTAGTCTTAACTTCCAAAAAAGTCAACTGCAAGTCTAATACTGCAGCTGTGCATCTTATCGCCACCTCAAAGGAAGCACTTGTCCAGGCCTCAATCACATGAAAAGCAGGCATCACTGCACTCTATTGTTGCTGTTAGAAATGGGGGTCTCTATTTGGCAGAGGTAGGTACCTTTGACCAAATAGGGACCCTTGCTTCTAGTCAGGGTAAGGGGGATATACACTTTAGATAACCCCTGTTCACCCCCTTGGTAGCTTGGAACGAGCAGACAGGCTTATCCCAAAGACAATGTGTAAAGTATGTGTACCCACACTCACAGCAACACAGTGAAAACACCACAAAGGGACATCACACCAGTTTAGAAAAATAAAATATCTTTATCTAAACTAAACAAGACCAAAACGACAGAAATCCAACATACAAAAACTCAGTAGAATGTCTTTAGAAAGGTTGTTGCAAAAATAAACTTGTAGATGATGAATTGCGACACTTTACTCACAAAGTACCTGGGATGCGTAAGGCAAAACAAACAAAAGTCTCGCAGAGAAGGCGATGCGTCGATTCTACCCGTGCTCCGGTTCCAATGCAACAAGGTGGCGGCTCGATGTGTTGCGACTATCCGGTGCGATGCGAGAAAATGGTGTCTTTACTTTACCGTAAGGCGACAACTTAGAGGCGATGAGTGCAAGCCCAACAACCGTGCGGCAAACTCAGTGGTTTTCTGAGCAGCGACAGGTCCTGTGACACGCTTCTCCGGTGATGCGACGACACCCTTGGTGACGGTGACACGCTTCTCCGGTGTTGTGGTGACGAGCAGCAGCAGCGCACTTTCTCAGCGATGCGACAGCCCTGTGACACGCTTCTCCGGTGATGCAACGGCACCCCTGGGTGGCAGCACGCTTCTCCGGTGATGCGACAATGAACAGCAGCAGCGGGAACACGCTTCCTGGATGATGCGACAGCGGCTGCTGTGGCGGTGTCACACTTCTCTCTCGTTGCGTTGTGCTTCCAGCTCCCCACAGAAAAAAGGCCTCACACATAGTTACAGGCCCTCCAGGCAGACTGGAACTCCCAGCAAGGAAGTTCAGGGAAGCTAGGGGTGAAGTTCTTTTTTGTGCCTGGGACTTCAGAAACAGGAGGCCAGCTCTTCTCGGGCCCTTGGAGACTTTTCTTTAGATGGACACTGCACACAGCAAAGTCCTGCTTCAAGCAGAGGGCACAGCACACAGCAAAGCCCTTTAGTCCTCTCCTTGGTAGAAACAGCAAACTGCAGGCCAACCCCAGACACACAGCAAGGGCAGTACTTCTCCTCAGTCTATTCAGATGATCTTCTTTGGCAGGGATTCCTCTTGATCACAGAGTAGTCTAAAGTTCAGGGTTTTCAGCTCTCATTTTTATAACCCAAAAGTCTTTGTTCTCTATGTGTGAGGGGTACTGGACCCAGTCCAAACCAGTTCTGGGTGCACTCTGCCAGTGCACAACTTCTTCCTTAGTCAGTGTGGGCCAGGGTCATCAGACGCACCACAGGAGGTGGAGCCAGCATTGTGGAAGGCAGGCACAGCACTATTCAGGCCCAGGTGCTACTCCAACAGATAGGTCTATTCAGCCTAGTGCTGACTCACCCAGGCTCCTGGAGCCACCCCAGCCCCTGACACTCTCAAATCAGACAGTCAATCCACAACAGGCAGAGGCACACAGAAAGGTTGAACAAGAAAACAGCCACTTTCTAAAAGTGCTATTTTCAAACACATAATTTTAAAACCATCCCTCCTAAAAGATGTGTTATTAAATTCTGAGTTCAGTGGTACCAGACTCCAATTTTCTATCTCACTCCTATGGGAAGATATGCAGGTAAACATGTTACAAGGCATTCCCCATTCTGTCCTATGGGCAACATAGCCTTTCAATAGTGAAAAACGAAATTGGCAGTATTTCACTATCAGGACAGGTTACCAACACTAGTACATGTCCTACCTTTCAAATACACTGCACCCTGCCCAGGGGGTACCTTGAGCCTACCATAGGGGTGTCCAATGTGTAAGAAAAGGGAAGGGCAATGCCTGGCCAGTGGGTGCACTGGCCAGGTCGACTGGGCAGTTAACAAACTGCGCAGAGGCACTGCGGTGGCAGGCCTGAGACTTCTTTTCAGCACTACTCATGTGGGTGGCACAATCAGTGCTACAAGCCCACTAGTAGCATTTGAATTACCAGCCCTGGCACACTCAGTGCACTTTACTAGGGACCTACTGGTAAAACACATAAGCCAATCATGGATAACCAATCACAATAACAATTTACACAGCGAGCATATGCCCATTAGCACTGACCAGCAGTGGTAAAGTGCCCAGAGTCCTATAGCCAACAACCACAGGTCAGGAGAAACAAAGGAGGAAGGAGCAAAAAGTGTGGGGATAATCCTGCAAAAAAGGCCATTTCCAACAGTTGCTGAATGATGTTGCAGGATATTGGTTCTTAACTGCCCAACCTCATACAAAAAGTTGAAATAAAAAAAAAAGCTCTATGATGCAGCCAGCATCAGAGCACTTTTTATTGCTCGCAGGAGATAGAGTGTGGAGGGAGACAACACAGATGGCAGATGGGGGGTAGCACCATGACATGGCTGCGTGTCCCTGTCATATCAATTTTTTTACTGGGGGGGTGGGTACCATGGACAATTGAGGGATGGTGGACGGTTTGGAAGGGCAAAACAGACAACAGGATGGAGGGTAGGAGCAAGGGCAACAAGGACAATTTGCAAGGCAACACGGACAATGGAAAGGAGTGTGGGAACAAGGCAACATTGATAATGAAAGGAGGTAGTGTGGTTGGGGCAAACACATAGGGGGGAGAACATGGCTATCGATTGTGTCCCATGTATTCGGGATGCACTGCTCCATCCCAGGTTTTTTAATTTTATTCTTTGAGTTGTAGTCCTGTTTTATAATAGAATAAACAAGACAACAACTCCAAGAATTCAAAGAAAATAACCTAGCCTGGATCACCTCATCACACATAGACCTGGGAAACTTGGCTGGACTAGTGGAAGTATATGAGGGAGCCAGCTGAAGAGTAAGCACCCTGGTAGACAGTTTATAAACAAAGAAAAAAGTAGAGCCTGAAAAACACAACAAATAAAAAGAAAAACAAGAGGAAGGACGCAAGTAATGGGCCTTTACTCCAAAGCAAAAGGAAAAGATCCACCCCATCAGCTCCTTGGTTCAACAAAGCTCTCTATGACAAAAGGAAAAACCTTAGAATCTTGGAGAAGCACTGGAGACAATCTCCATCCACCCCCAACCTCTCTCTTTTATGCTCAGCAAGATCCAAATACCACAAGCACATCTTCCAGGAAAAAACATCTAATTTCAGATCTCTCCTCGATTCAGCTAAAAACAGACCCCAAAAACTTTTCAACCTCATCAAAAACCCAAATTGTTCTCCCCAAACCATCAAGCCTGAGGATGCTTCAAAGAAAGCAACTGAGTTCGCTATATTCTTCGATCAAAAGGTAAAATCTCTGGTGGAACAGGTCACCCACCCCACCCCCATCGAAGAGCGAAAATCCTTAGTCACCTGGCAGAACTTTGCCACCATCTCGGAGGATAATCTCCTCAAATGCATCCACGAAACCAAACCCTCCAACCATTCTTCTGACCCCATACCCAGTGGCATCGCCATTGCTTTCTATACTAACACTATACTAACACTCTCTCCTATTGGACCAGGCTAGTCAATCTCTTCCTCAGTCAAGGATCCCTCCCAGTTGGCCTCAAAACAGGACAGGTTACCCCCCTTTTAAAAAAAACCTCTGCAGATGCAAATGACCTCAGTAACTTCCGCCCCTTCACCAATCTCCCTTTTCTTTCAAAGATCAGAGAAAAACGTGTTGCAAAACAACTGTCCCAAAACATTATGGACAATAATCTCCTCGACATGTTCCAGTCTGGCTTTATTCAAAATTGCAGCACTGAAACAGCCCTGCTGCAAGTGATCGATGATGCGCTGCATATTCTCGATTCGGGGGAATTGTGCCTTCTGATTCTTCTTGACCTCTCTGCAGCTTTTGACACTGCTAACCACAACACCCACCTTAACATTCTTCAACAGAGAATGGGCGTGGAAGGCACAGTACTCAAATGGTTTGCCTCTTTCCTCTCTGACAGATCCCAAATGATTAAGATTGCGAACAGCCTCTCGTCTCCACTGGTGGTTGGTCAAGGCGTCCCTCAAGGTTCCATCCTTGCTTCCACTCTGTTTAATCTTTATCTGGAACCATTAGGGAACCTCCTAAGCAAATCTGGAATCCTCTACCATCTCTATGCAGATGACACCCAAATATACCACAAGGTGTCTTCCCCTCATGATCGCGCACTACTCAGCTCTACTCTCAACGCTATTCACAACTGGATGTTAGTGCACCAACTCATTCTCAATCCCTCCAAAACGAAATTCCTCCTCTCATCTAGCTCTCTCTCCCCACCTCCTGTTCAATCCTGGATGGATCAGTTGAATCTACTCAACAGTAAACCCATCATTGTGGACTGCGCTAAATCCTTAGGTGTCATACTTGACAAAAGACTCAACCTAATCCCACACATCAATTCCATGGCCAAGAGCGCACGTTATCAGCTGCGCCTTTTATGGGGGATTCGTCGGTTCTTTACGGCGAAGGACCTAAAAACCTTGGTCCAATCGCTAGTTCTCTCTAGATTGGACTATTGTAATTCTCTTCTGACTGGCCTTCCAAAATCTCACCTCTCTCCCCTCAAATCCGTCCTCCATTCAGCAGCTCGCTTCATTTCAGGGTCCAAACGAAGTGACCACATCACTCCTATCCTGTCTTCTCTCCGATGGCTTCCCATCGAGGCTAGAGCTATCTACAAAACAAAGTGTATCACCCATAAAACTTTGCACTCTTCCTCCCCTCGCTATCTGGCGAATAAACTGAAATTGTCTAGAGGCTCAAGACCGTCTCGGAATGCGGAAAAGTTCCTTCTTGAGCCCCCCGCCTTCAAAAGGGAAAAATTTATGGCACAATCGTTGAATCTGGAACTCGCTTCCTCCTTCACTCTGTGCCATCACCTCCATCCAGATCTTCAAAGCGGACCTAAAATCTCTTTTATTCCAAAGACACTTTCAGAACTAATTCCCTCCTTCTCAGACCCCGCCAGGAAGTTCTTTAGTCATTGTAAATTTGTCACATATATTTATATTTTGGTTTGTACATCCTGTGCTTGTTACGTTTGATATTGTGTTCCTTTTGCCTGCGTTGTTTTGATTCTATGGCCTGCTATTTTTCGCCAGGAAGTTCTTTAGTAATTGTATATTTTGTCAATTATATTCATATTTTTGCTTGTACAGTCTGTGCTTGAGATTGTGTGCCTTATGCCTGCGTCGCTTATGGCATGCTATTTTTATTTGTTCCAGCATTCCTCTAACAGTTCTCTCATGTAACGTAACTGGTTCTATTATTCAGTGCTCTGACACCTTCGGGTAAAGTCCGCGCTTAATAAGAATGCATTAAATAAATAAATAAAATAAAATAAAAATAAATAAATAAAACACACAAAGAGGAGGCAAGCCTACGGCAACTTACTAATAATAAGCAAACAAAAGAGCGTGACAATGAAGCCAAACAATGGTAAGCAATGGGCGTTCTCTAAGCCCACAGATAGAAAATAAAAGTTCTCAAAGAGACAGAGCAGTCTAGGCAAGGCCTGAAAAAGGACTGCTTTACACATGACCTATTAGTATTAAAGCAAGTTGGTGATGCTACTGCAGCATGGCTGCCAAATTGCTTTTACGTCTTGAGAGTTAAAGTTTTCTTCCGTCTTCTGTGTCGATGGCTGCGCTTTGGCTGTCCGTCCTTTCTCTATGTTGTTGGCGCGCGGGAAGCTCAGTCTAGTGGCTGTGTTACGAGAAGGGTAGCTGTCACCATGGCCGCTAAGGGTGTCAGTAGGGAAACCTTGGACCTGGAGCTTGAGACTTTCGGATTGGAATATAACGAAGATGATGCAGTGCCTGAGAGGAGTGAGTTACGGTCGGGAGTTGGCGGGCTTAGAGCATGAATAGGCATACCTAGAAACGGAGATCGATAGTGTAGATGCAACTAATCTTAATATTGTAAAGTTGTAAGGGTAGATTGTGCGCGAATGCCTTCTGTAATGAAACAGTAACAATATTTTGCGGCTTAGAAACCCCCTCGTTATATAAAAAAACAGATCCAGCGCCCAAAAATCTAAAGGCTTTGTGACTGAATGAATGAGGGGGAATGAGTGAGTGAACCACCGATGTGGGAATGGATTCGTGACTTGCGAAGATAAAGTTGATTTGAAAGGAAGTAGCTAACGAGTCAGTGAGGGCATGGCCGATGAGAGTTAGTGATATATCAGGGACGTGAGAGAGGGATAAATAACGAAAAGTTTAGAAGGTGTCCATTGTTTTAGAATGGCAGAAGAGGAAACTATGAATGAGACAGCCAAGGGAGGGAGTTGCTGTTAGGTATGGAAAGTGTGCGACTAGACTTATGGACCATGTGGTAGGTGATGAATGAAGCTGTACTCAAACTATGTCTGAGGTCTGCCGGCATAACTGCCAAGTGACCCACTATGCCATGTGTGACAGCTTCAACCCTTTTTGAAATGAATTCATTAACTCTGAAAAGTAAGTGGATTTATTCCAAATTGTGTTCACCCACACTGCAATATGGGCAAGATCTTTTGCTTTCTCACATTGTAAGGCTAGACATAAATACATATAAAACACACAGGTAGTATTCTATGAAAATCCAAGTCTGGCTAAAAGTAATACGCATAATGTGGGGCCTCTTAATGGCTATACTTGCTCGAGAGTGTGTTACTTAGTGATGGTCCTGTAAATAATGTACATCCAGTTAAGGCAGTGAATAACTACTTTCAAAGTTTGAGCGGTGTTATGGGGTCACTGATTTGAACTAGTTCCCTTTGCCATAAAGCACAAGACTCTATTGGCAGTAAGTTGAAAAATGCTCAACTAATTAGAAACCATCATGCTTTAAAGCGGACTTGTTTAAAAGCAACAGTATGGCTAAAATGGCCTTTGCTCGAAAAGAGTGAAAGTTGGCAATTGAAGCCATTAGTACAATAAGTAGCAGGAAATTCTGAACTGTGGTTTCCAGGGTTCATAATAACTCCATAAAAACTTGATTGAGTAATTTAGGAATTGCTATGTGAAAGGCATATCCAGTCTTTAAACACTGTGGATCCCTTTTTACATATTGGCAAACTGGGGAATGTTAATTCATATTAACATATTGGATAACTATCTGAGGAAATAGCAATTGGTGTTTATAGTTGAAAGTTAAATAAGAAGTTGAACAATATTGAATGTATAACAATTATCTCACTGCTGTATTTAGGGAGACGCATGCATCAGTCAAGTTCAGTATTGGAACTAGGCAGTATCTAGGGGTGTATTTTAGCAGAAAGCTATCTTTACTGTAATGTTTAAGCAGTCAAAACCAAATACTTTAGCATATCTCCTAAATGTTGACGTGAATGTTTAGAGAGGCACTTCAAGGGGGCTGGGTGCCCTCAGGCTTAATTTGACAGCACATTTAACATGACAAATTTGATGGCTTACAATTCTATGTCACTTTACAGAAATATATATATATACATATTGCAAATGGTGTACACTGTACACAGATTTCGATTTGAGAAGGACATGTATATAAATCATTAACGTTTAACCAAAAAAACACAGTCACCCAATCTAGGGGCCGATTATGATGGCGGACGGACCTGAGTCCGTCCGCCACCATAGAGTAGGAGGGACCGTCCGCAGGGGCAGCGGCGGTCCCTCCGTGCAAATTAGGATGTGACCGCCACCCTGGCGGTCACATCCTGTATTTTTAACATTGCGGCGGGTGCTGCTTGAAGCAGCACCCGCCGCAATGTTAAAAATGTAAGTTGTGCATTTGCATGCACAAAGAGGCAGGCACCGCGCGGTGCCTGCCGCTTTGTGCACGCAAATGCAGGGGGGTACCATAGGTACCCCGCATGTCCACCCCCCACCCTTCACCCCTGGGGGCCCGCAACGGGCCCCCAAACAAAAAACCGTATGCCTTTGCATGGCGGAAATGCCGCCGTGTGAAGGCATGTTACTCCAGACATCCTAATATGGCTGGCGGTGTCTGATAGACACCGCCAGCCATGTTAGTGCTTTTCCGCCGCGGACGGGAGGCGACCGCGGCGGAAAAGCTGCGGACTGAAAAACGATCCCCCAGCCATCCTAATCTGGCGGGGGTCTTTTTCAGTCCGCTGCGGTTTTCCCGCATCCTCCGGGCCGGCGGCGGCTTCCGCCGGCCCGGAGGATGCGGGAAAACCTCCATCATAATCAGCCTCTAATTAGCAGAGCAAACTATAACTTGCGCCCTCTCATACACTGCTTATGACCTCACATATTACATCACTCATGACATGTTCTATGACATTTATGACATCACAAATGACCTCATCCAAGCTTCTATTGTACACGTCACGCTGTAAACTAGTATGGCATTAGAGGCCTGAAAGTAAAAACAAAATAGCTCAGAATAATATGAAGCATCATTAATGCCATCACAGACAGAACTCCCTCAGGTGTAGCAAGCATGTTTTATATGCAACATTGACCCTATAACATACACTTCACAGGTAGCCTAGTGTTATGAACCTCAATGTACCCCAATATAGGCCCAGGTAGTTACACAACCTTTGACCTAAATCTTTCCTACCATTGTTCTACATAACAGGTTTGGAGCTGACCTTTTACCTAGTTAGGTGCTACATGGCTATCCTGTGGTTTTCTCCGTAAACCAGCCTCATGTATTATGCATGAGGATTCTCAATATCACAGCCGGATTACCATCTTCTGCATAATAAGTCTGTATAAGGGTCACCTCTGTTGTCATCCTTGCCCGACATGCCCATAGTACACTTCTAGGTAGAACCCCTGAGGGTACCTTTTGGGTATATAAGCACTACATCTCCACTGGGCAAACTAGAGGATAAAGACTTCCATGCTGGCACGTTGACAAGAGACGCTGAGGTCCTTGCATGCAGACACTCCAGCACACAGTGGTCTACCTTCCCTTGCATGTGTTCATCTTAAGATCAAGACTGGGTCCTCCTACATCAGGTAATGGGGTTGACTCTATCCTGAGGGGATTCTTATTCTTGGCTATACACGTACATACATGCTCGGTACATTTAGGTACATCTATTTATGGTTTGCATCGCAGGAGTGCGCATTATTACTGTTATGTATCTATATGCCTGCATATAGTCATTGTTTTAGCACTATGGTATAATTCTACCTTTTCTTTACTCTGCTAGTGCTCATAATCTTATATATCTGTTTCTGTTTCATGGTTGTTGCAGCACACGTATTTTATACTAGAATGACGCTGGTTCAATAAATACTGATATTGTCCCCTCCATTTTTTTTTGTGTGTGTATCTCTCTGAGACTAAGTGAGCACGAGTAACTGATCGAAAAGTACTATAATGTTTCCACGATCCCTGAGGGGTCAGGGTTGTCATGTTAGATATTTGCCGGAAACTATTTGCTCATTGTTAAGAGGGGCTCATAGTGGCATTGTGAGCTAGCTGGTCTACAGACTAACGTATCCTTCGGGGGTGCCTGGACATCAA
Organism: Lissotriton helveticus; assembly: GCF_964261635.1. Classification (NCBI taxonomy): domain Eukaryota; kingdom Metazoa; phylum Chordata; class Amphibia; order Caudata; family Salamandridae; genus Lissotriton; species Lissotriton helveticus. The sequence goes on from NC_136070.1 coordinate 546,942,515, forward strand.
TACCTTAGTTTATATTGTCTAAACGCGCAGATCCTATATAGATTTGTAGGAACAACTCGACGCGAGTTCACATTAATCACAATTGGGAAACCCTTATTTCACATAGCATTCAATATGTATACAACTCTTTAATGAAAACCCATTTTCTCAATATAGTCAATATCTGTTCCAAAATGAATGACCTACTATAGATAGCTTTTATCTGTATCAAACCCCTCAGTCACCAAACGTACATTGAGAAATGAAGTTGATATGAGCAGCAAAGTTAGTTATGTAAACAGTGTTTACTCTATGGAGAGAGTTTACTCTATACCACGCTGTTTGTAGACAGAGAAACTGTCCTAACAAATAAACAAAGAGTAGTAAAGATATCTCCTAAGAACCGTGTACACTCTGCAACAGTTGTCAAAAAGGCACTATTTGCTTAAAATAACCCAGGTCTGCAGATGCTAAAGATCATACTACTTGCAGCCTTCATACTGTGGTGAAAACTTTATAGATATCCCATCTTCTGAAGCAAAACAAGCACATGCACGTAGATTAGTATGTTATGTAGAAATTGTCATGCTGAGACGATTCTGTCTAATAACGCAAGGCTCTTACAAAACTTAGTATCTACTACATAGAATCTTTTCCCTGTTGGACACTTTTCCTGCAGAGCCAAACTTGTGTGGAACATACTGGACACACATTGTCCACTGTCACCTGCACACACTTACTCTTCAACACAAACATTTATAACGTGTTCAGTACCTCTAAACACCCATGATGCATTGGTAGCTCATGCGTTTTGTAAACACACTCATTAGCTTTACACCTGCTGTATAAGATTTGGTAGAAAAGTAATATGGTAGTTACCCGCCACTATGTAAAATATGAAACAAACTAAAACACTCATTGGATGATGTCATCAATTACATCATTTGAGATGTCATCGGTGAAGTCATAAATTATGTCTTAGAACATGTCTTGAGAGATGCTAATATGTGATATCATAAGCAGTGCATGGCCGGGCAAGATATAGTTAGCTCTGCTAATTATAAGTGTTGAATTTCTGTGGGGTTTATGAGTTCAAAATGTTAATGTTGTTACTGATATACTCACATAACTATAATGGCACTGTAACTTCTTTTTTTATCAGTGATTATATATATTTTTTATTTTGTTTTCGAAAGTGCACCAAGTGCAAAGCGTGCTTAGGAAACCTTGTATATTAATTTTAGAATTTGCGCACTGCAGTTTGAGTGTTTGTTCGAAGACGCAGTATCTGTTCTAGGTGACAGCACGTGCCATTCATTTTGATAGAACAGTAATGGAAGAATTATTTAAGAATCACATTTTGTTTTATTATAACTGATTGTATTACTATTGTTTATTTTCTCCTTCTGCCTTTAAAGATTTGAGTTTATGGAGGCATAAATAATTATGCATTTAATTTGCTCAAAATGTTAAAATATGGTAGTGTTACCAAATAATGGAAATTGTGAGTTGTGCCTCATTATCATTATAGACACATCAATTGAGGGAGTCTAATAGTATGTATAGTAATTAAACATAAACTTATTTTACTAAATGAACTTTTTGCATGTTTAAAGATGGCGCTTACCAGCCAGTTACGTCTAGCACTGTGTATTCCTTCTGCTATGTTTACTACCTATAAGGTTTTTAATAAATGTAGAAAATGGCGGTCACCGTCGTGAACAAGGTTGGGAGCTGCAACCGAAACGCGTAGACGTGTCATTTCCTGAGCTTGGAAATAAAATTCTTGAAGTTTCACTGTGGAGTGCCGATGTAGTTCTTTGATAAGGAACATTGTTATGGAAATCTATCTCTCACTGAAAAAAAGCATACTAAAGGTGTTTCTGGCCATTTGGGGTTGTGCGCAGGGCCTGGCCTGTGGCCAAGCCCTGCGCCAGGTTTTACCTGCTTCCAACCCCCCAGCGGGCACGCAATAATTTATTTATTGATGTATTTTTTTAGTGGTGTGAATCCGCAGATACACAGCAATTCTGCAGCGAGCTGCGTTGGGCGTTGCAGTTGATCCACGGGTCTCCGAAATCGAAAAAAAAAAATGTTTTTTAATTTTGACCCCACAAGAGGTCCCTCCCACATCACAGCCCAGGCGGACAGGGTTCCCTTACCGTGCCCCCTTATATCACATTTAATTTTATTTTCTAGGACTCGGAAACCGAGTCCTAAGATAGCGGCATCACTTTTCCTTCAGGTTGCAGCCAGCCAATCACTACAGGCAATGACCTCGCTGATCCACCGTGGGTAGTCATAGCCAACCAATCACAGTGTGGCAGGATCCATGCACCTGTTTTATGTGCCTGCAGGACATAAAGTGAATTTATTTAACCAAATATTTCTCATAGTTATTTTCAGACAGCACAGAAACCAAAAGAGGGTAACCTTGCGCACTGTCTAATTGTGAATAATGAGAATCAGGTGGGAAATTAATAAATGACCAATTACGGAGAGGTGGAAGATGAAGAGTATACTTAATGGGGGCCGCAGGTGGATTATTAAAGAGATGGAGAAAGTGGGGGCAAGAGTTGTACTAGTTAGTATATTATACATTGCTAAAAGCAAAATGGTTATTATACTGCATGGCTAGTTTTGTGCTGCACTTGAGGACTAGTCTTTGGTCTGTTAGTCTAGGGGAACTTTAACACCTTGCTGGAGTTAAAATTAACCTGGATGTAAAGCCTCTATAATTTTTGACCACATGAGGATTATCCGAAGAGTTACTGGCCTCATTCCTAAACATAAAGTTCACATCACAAAGGTAATTGAGGCATTGTTATATACTGTGTTTTCATTTTTCAGTTTTAGTTGTACAAAATATTTAGTATTATTATTTGTAAAGTGCAAACTGCTACATATAACAGTATCCTGGCACCTGATGGGATTGTGCTAGCTCCTGAATGCAAACTCAAAGGGGATCAAAATGCATTGGGAATGAAGTTAAAAAAGTACATACAATTCCTTTGTTAATGCTGATAGTTCAGTTTAACTTTTAAAGAATATTTTCAAGTTCATGGAAAAAAATATTGGTAATACGATGAGTGAACAGTAAGCATGTAAAATTAAGTTTAACAACATGATGAATTAAACTTAAATAAATCTGAAATATTAGAGAGAAAACAATATTGGGCAGGGCCCTATGGCATTTTATGTGGATGGCAGAGTGTAACATATTTGGGATTTTCGAGCCCCCATCTCGAAATCAGGATCGGGAAGGAGCAGTATGTTATTTCTTTATTTTTCTGTATCTCCCCCCCCCCCCCCCCAACTGCTTCAGATCGCATGCAGCCGCCACTGGCCCCCACTGAAGTGCTCACAACGGTGGCAAATGTTTGAAATAATGAACCATGATGGAACAGTCAAAGTAGAAACAGGGGTCTGCTTTCACAAAAACTGGATCATGTTAACTGTCAAACGCTGTTCAAGCCATTCCAATATTGCAGTCATCAGTATTGTTGTGTTTTGATTTTGACAGGATTGTTTTATCAAGCATGAATGGTGTATGTTCCTTAGAGCCGCGGGCCTAGGTTTATCACTGTCTTGTTACCATATCAGTTTGTACTTTGTTTTGCAATATGTACATATTTTTCGAATTGTCCTTTGATTCTCCCATGAATGTATGTATGTGTTTTTAAGATGATGATTATTATTAAAAAGCTGTGCATCTACAAAAATGCACAGCTCTTGCTGGACATTCACATCTTTATTTTAAATGTAATAATTATATTGAATCTAGACTGAGGCATACATGCCCTTTGAAGTACACCTCGCCCATGTCTACCTAAAGAGTCAAGGCTGCTTATAGTGTGACTCTTTGGAAGTGATTAAGGCAAATCTCTAAAACAGCGGGCCAGGTGCTTGAATAGTTGTGACCCACTCCACCAAAAACACAGTTAAATCAATATAAGCATTGAACTTCTATGTTATTTCAAACCTACACAGTTTGGTCAAGTTCTAGGTGGGAACTTTGTGAAGATAACTAATTGTACTGCATGTGACAAGGCCAGCTTTGTACAGCTCACTGATCAGCTCTACTCTCGTATAGAAGTTGTCCATATAAAGATCTCAACCTTTATGAAGGAGTGGCTGGATAAACTCCCATCCAATCTTTCCTATGACTTCTAGAGTGGGAAGGCAACCTACAGGGTTTAGAGTGGAGTCCTTCCCTTTATACATTCTCAAGCTGTACACCTAGCCAGTAGAGATCTCACACAGCATGTACAACTTAATGCTATAGCAAGCTCTTTTGCTCGTAACGTACTGCCTGAGCAGCAGCCGCCCTTTGTACAGCATCAAGGACTCTGCTCATAAATGGCTATATTCTTTGAAGGATTATAAATCATACAAATGTTCCATGACAGGCTGAATTTTGAACAACCTGTAATGATCTGGATGGCCCAGGGGAAATGCAGCAGAATTATCACTGAAATGTAGCATATGCTGCAATAGCAAACATCGATCTCTGCTTCTGTATGCTGCAAAGATGCAGTGGCATAGAGTGATGCAGTGTAAAGGGACAGAGTGCAATGTTGTAGCTTGCTGTGGACTAGAGTATTGTGGCGTACAGTGCATTGGTCCATAGTAGAGTGGCTTAGAGTGCAGTGGCGTAGCATAAGTGGCAGAGAATGGAGTGGAATAGACTGGCGTAGACTGCCGTGGCGTAGAGTGAAGTGTTGTGGAGTGCAGTGGTATAGAGTAGAGTATTATATAGTGCAAAGTAGATTAGTGTGGCTTAGAGTGGATTGGTGTAGAGTGCAGTGGGGCAGAGTGGAGCGATGCAGAGTTTAGTGGCATAAAGTAGGATGGCAGAAAGTGCAGTGTTGAGTATTCTGTCGTAGAGTGCGGTGGCGCAGAGTAGATTGGCGTAGATTGCATTGGTTTTGAGTAAAGTGGCTTAGAGTGCAGTGGCGCGCACTGCGGTAGAGTAGAGTGCAGTGGCTCAGAGTGCAGTGGCGCAGAGTAGATTAGAGTAACATAGAGGGGATTGGCATAGAGTGCACCGACGAACAGTGGTGTGGTACAGAGTAGAGTGCAGTGGCATAGAGGGCTGTGTTGCAGAGTAGGATGCCGTAGAGTGCAGTGGTGCATAGTAGAGTAGTGTGGGGTAAAGTGCATTGGCATAAACTGGAGTGGTTTAGAGTAGAGCGGAGTGGGGTAACGTGGAGTATGCATGGTATGGTAGTGTGCTGCTATTACAGACAACACATCTTCAATTGAAATGACCATTACATTTGCACTTGCATACAGATTTACTGATAAAAGTGTACGACGCTCAAACAATCGTGTTGAAATGTCATAACCCAATGTATTGTTTTGATCGTCAGCACAGTTCATTTACAGGCATTTACATTTTGTGTGCTAAATAACATCGTACAGCCTTCCTCAAGCAGACCCCCAGTAGCCATATGATTGTCACATAAATCCTCTCACTATGAAGTTGGAGAAAGAAAAATAAACACCAAGCTCCCTGGAAGACACAGGCTCTCTTTCGTGTGTGCCTTGAAGTTCCATACAGCTTTTCGAATATAATAATACGTGTTCCCTGTAAAAGTTTTTCTACAGTGTAGTGTGTTCTTATCCAGTATGGTAGTTTAAAAAAGTTCAGTAGCCTTTCTGAGATGCCTACCAACATAGGCTTTTATTTTGTTCATGGTAGCCTTCCAAATCCTGTTTTGTGCACCCTTTGTTTCAGGCCAAATCTGGGTAGTCCAGTCCTTCCCATAATGGATGTTGCAAACTAATGCTAAGACGTGGTGCAAGTGATCACTGCTGGCAATACGCTGAATTCAGAAATAGCTGAGTTTCTTCAAAGTCTGAAAGGAATTTCACATCTATTTTCCCCTTAGGTGCCTCATGCAGGTTGGAATATCAACTGGAGACCATTATATGAATGTAATGGAGCGTACTTGTGTTTTATACAGTATGCATGTTTATATTTTGGATATCTTATAGAACAGGACAGGAACCATGCCAAATTTTCAGGAAATTAATGTGAGATGAATTCACATACATGTAATCCAAAAAGGAATCACTTAAACAGCTTCAAATGTGGTTGGATCTGACCTCCTGGAAAAATATTGAACACAACTGCCAGAGTGTTTGCATTTACATTAAATCTTAGTGGGGGCTGTTACAGGCTGTGTTCCCCAAATGAATGTTATATACTATAGACCCTGTCACATTCACTTACAATTTATGTGATACATTCTCGGGAAACTGGCAGGCTTTACTCCTCTATTCTTCCACTACTGAATAATACTGCAGTTTGCTTGTGTGGCACCCCCTCAACAACCTAAAGTTACCCAATCCTCCTTTGGTGCCATCTTCAAAAACATTACAGCTGTCTGTAAGATTTCAAGTGATGTAAGCAAAACCCATAGCTTGACATCCGTGAACCATTTCCCCTTAACCAGTACTGCCAATTAGGACCAATATTGTATGCAAATTTGAGAAACCTGTGGAAGGAGGATTGTCAAGTCCTAGGCAAGGACTCATTTAAGCAATCAACAGATTTGCTATAGAGTATAAAAAGTAAGGTTGAAGTTTCCAGCAGTCGACATAAATCAGTACCAACGTTTCATCACCAAATTGACTGCTGATACTCCTATTAAGTCGGAGAAATCTAGTCTGATTGTTAAGGCATTGCGAGCAAAAAGGCATGAAGTCTTCCAAGCCTAAATCCGTCATTTTGTGCATCTGCTTTGTAGTATATGAAAAGTATACACACATGGTACACATACTCCTATTCCATGCATGATGCTGTAGTGGCTTTTGGAGAGATCTTGGTATTTGGGTGGGCGTGTCCTTATTTGCAGAAAAGCACTACATTTTGGTTAGAAAGAGACGTACCACTAATGTTTAGGACTCTGCACTGATGTTAGAAACTTTAATGCCATTTGATCCAACATCTCTATTTAATGGATAACGCCTTTCATTCATTTGACCAGTTTTTGTGCAAATTATGATTGCTTTTACCATTTACTCGTCCTTTAAAGAAATGTTATTTAGAGGTCAACAGGAGTAGATCTTGTTTGCCTTTCTGACATTAGCCATACAGTTAAATGTTTATTGTGAAAACTTGCAGAGCTTTGAGAAACTAGGGGGTTCATGGTTGTATTACATTTCTTTATTGATTTGACATTTTTCTTTCACCAAGGATATGTACTAAAAGATCTAGGAATTAAAGAACATGGATGGATTTGGTCTTAAAGTTCAGAAAGCAATGGCTTGTTTACTAAAGTCGGGTGATAAATATATATGTCAAAAAAAGAGTCAATTGATTTTACTGTGCACCCAAACTTAGCGATGAATTGAGCGTATATGAAATATTCTTTACAATGAGGGAAGCAAAATTTGTAGCTACAGTTTTACTGCTAGTGATTGTATCAAAGGATCTAAACGTTGCTACAAAAGCAAAATACTATTAATCTGATCGCAAATTCCAGTTGGTGGTTTTTCATCAAAGGCATCCCAGTGTAGGTGCAATAGGGCTGGTCGAAAGCATTCTTACTTAGACTATACCATCTGTAATTTAGACCTGTTTCAAAACTTGAAAAATTACAGCATCATAGCACGATCGAGAGTGATCACCGCCCACAAATAGTTACTGTTACCATAAATTCAGTCCATCATGATCCTGCTACAATTACTCATAGGGGAGTATATTCTGAAAACCTAAAAAGTTTAAGATGTAATGACGACATCAGTATAAACATGATGAAGGAATGCCTTCTACTTACTGCAGGTTGTTACCTGTTGAAAGCCTCTCCCATCGCTGATTGGACACATTTTTGTTCTCAACTTTTAAGTCAATTTCCATCTCCATCGCATTTCTATACTGACTTTCGTAGCACTCAGACCCCCACTTCAAATCAAACTATGGCGTTAAAGAAGACCAGAATGACCGCCCTCATGACAGCCAGCAAGCATCCTGATTCTAAAGAACTACTGAACGAATACAAAATTGCACACAAAAAACTATAAATGGGCATACCAAAAGGATAAACTACACCACCTTGAACAATTTTGGTGCATGCTCCTCTGGGAAAGTAAAAACCGGAACTCAAGAAAATTCTGGGCGCTTGTGAACAGGCAATCCAACGGAAACATCAGCCAGGAGAGTGCACATATTGCAGAGGAATAATGGGTAACGTTTTTAACTGGTCATTTCCGGTCTTCTGGAGGAGTAGAATCTATAGCAATCAGCAGTGCCACATTGATTAAAGATACCCATAAGGTGTGCCAGGATTGCTCACAAGAGTCGTGGCAGCATACAAGTGAGAAAATCTCTATCACCCATACAAGGCTGGCTAAAATACTGTCTAATGCCAATCCCAAATGGCCTGCCACAGACCCTGTTTAAATCGAACATCCCTCGCTGGTCAAAGCAGCTAGCTATCCTTTTCGATTACTCACTAAGGAGCTCAATTATACCTGACTCTTGGCGAGGGGCAATAATTCATCCAATCTACAAGTCTGTCTCTCATTCGTCCCCAAACAGCTACAGGCTAATAGCCTTACTGGACAATGAGGCGAAGCACTTTGCAAGCATTCTACTCGAAGAACTAAGCTCTTGGGCTGACCGGAAAGGACTGATCCCAAAAAATCTAATCGGCTTCATTACAAACTCTGGCACCATGTCTAACTTACTGGCCCTATCGATACTTATCGATAATGCAATAGTTTCACCCTACGTGGTTTATTGCTGTTTTGTTGATTTCAAAGCTGCCTTTGACCGGGTTCCAGGGGAAGCACTTTGGGCCAATGCAATGAAATGGGGAATCCAGGCCAAACTTTTGGAGGCAATAGTCCAATTACACACCAACACCTGGATGCAAGTCAAGCCTGGTACTGGCTCACACGTATCTCGAAAAATCATGACAACAAGGGAATCAAACAGGGATGTGTGCTAGCTCTGCTGCTCTTCAATCTGTTCATTGCCGACCTCTCAGCAGAACTAGACGCAATAAATAGCCCTTCCCTCAAGATTGGTGGTGTTCAGTTAAGCAACTTTCTGTATGCCGATGGATTTAGGCCCAGATTTCTGTACTTCGGTGAATGTATGACATTGTTCTGCATTCTTCCAACAACTGTTGTTTTTGCTTTATTTTCAATCAAGTTGACTTATCAATTTTCTTTTGTATGTCAGTTTCTCATTTTATAGTATCTAGAGTTGAGATTTGCAAGAAGGCCAAACCATGGTTGTTTCTTGATTTATCATTTTGATATGGGCAGTGGTGCCAAATCTGTGTGACCTTGTTCTCCCCTCAGTTTCCTTAATTTGATGAGGCAGTAGGCAACAGATGCCTACATATCGTACTGTAAATGGGTCACTCACTGTTAACATCTTGTCTATTTTATTTGATTAATTTATGACACAATTTTTACAAATAAGATTATTTCTAAGTTTCAGAACAGAAATTTAAGGTTAGCTTCAATAGCATAAATGACAATCAGTGTCAGCTTTATGCTGATGGATAAACAGATTTGTGCTTTAAAGTGCCCACTTTGGATGGTCACCCCCCACGTTTTGCATCTAGATGCTGTGGTAGTTGATCTGAAAGTGTGCTGAGCCCTGCTACCCAGGCCACAGCACCAGTGCTTCTTCCCTCTAACTGTAAAAAAATGTAAGAAATGTTACACCTAGGCCCTAGTATGTGGTACCACTGGTACCCAGAGCAGGAATGTAAAATGGTCACAAGGGCTGCAGCACTTATTATGTCACTCTGAGTGACCAGAGTGAAACCAAAGCCTGCAGGTCTGCCATGTCAGTGCACACACCATGTGTGACAGTCACCTTACTGGATTTAATGTATGTCCGTCTCCCCTAAGGCAGGCCTCCTATAACCCAATAGGCAGTGTGCATTATATCATATGTGTGGATATATATATGCAAGCATATATTGCCCTGTGTTAGCATTTTAAACCTAATTCTACTGCAAGTGATCAACCCTCTGTAGGATAACATAGGCTGGACACTGCACATCCCCAGATGAGTAGCTCCATTATAAAACGTTGGGTTTTCTTCGAGTTTGATGTCACTGTGCTTTTTGACCTTTGAAACGATGGTTGTGTCAAGGTTTATTCAGCATGTACCACCTAGGTGGTACTTTAGACAGTGCCCAACAAGCTAAACCAGTGTTCTCGTACCTTGGCGGGCATTTTCGAGAGTTTTGCCGCCAAGACAGAGCTCTGACCTCATGCTGGGGAGTGTGTGCCGCTCCCAGAGTTCAGAAGCAAAGACCTATGTGTGCAGGAGATAACACCTAAATCTTCACAGGATGGCTAGTGAATGGAGACATCACAGCTGTGAGCATCGAAGACTTCACCACCGCTGCTAGCAAAGCTGGCTTTATGCTGATGGAGCAGCAGCTTTAGCATTGACTTTCAAGACCACTTCTTCAAATCTTGAAGAAAGATAAGTGTTTAAACTTTATAACAAGTTCTTGAAAGTACCTATGTTGCTGTCTTTTAATCTTAAGAAAAGGTGATACTTTCATGTACAAAACATGCAGAGAAATGCAAATCCTTTCTATGTGGAGAGTTGTTTCTTATTTACATTGACCCTAGTTATTTGGTACGCCATCTGAGTATAAGGGGCACAATAAATGTGATAAGTGGGCTTATAAAGTTAATTACAAAATGAATCTGCCTTCATTTCAAAGTTGAGGACATACTGGGTGGATTCCTTGATAAAATAGGCTTTCGGCAGACCTTGTAGTGCCATTAGACTGTGGGTTGTGTGTGAAAACAAAAATAACATAGAGGCATTTCTCACTACCACATTGGATATGGGTCCATTGGGCATGGGGCCATATTATGGTGCATATGTATAAGGCTAAATTATGTCCATCCTTCTAGGGCTCTGCAAGCTCTGGTAAGTACAACCCATTCCACAATGGACTCTGAGGATAGCAAGGGTGAACAGTCACAGACTTCTTGAGGAGGTGGTGTGGGGGGCAAGAATTCAGAACTCAACAGTCAACCAGCAGACGCAATCATGTCCAGGCCCGTGCTTATCTCTTGGTGTGGGGTGTTAAGGGATCTGTCCAGGGAACACTAAAGCAAATTTCACAAATTTGAGGGCACACTTCGGGAGTGGTGGATGCTGTGTGGGGATAACCTGTACTAAGGGACTGAAAGAGCCCTAATGCCACAGCATTCCCTCCATGATTTACTAACATGGTACACTCCCCAAAGTCTATCACAGTTACTGTAAACTTCGCTTAACAAGACTAACAATCATATCCTGATTCCTGGAAGTCATCCATGCTGTCACCAAACACAGACCCCATGAACAATTTAAAGGTAGGGTGTCAAGGTCTACTCCCAACCATGTATCTGCCATTGTACTGTGCATGTAATGCTGTGTTCAAGCTGAACTTATTTTTCTGTTCACGACACCTGGAACTTGAAGTTGCAGATCTCATGCGACTTTCTGCCAAATGTCAGACCCTCTTCAGGGTGTTGAGAGGGGCACAGGTCAAATTGGAGCTACTGGGCCAACACTCTGCTGGTTAAACTTGTATGCCACTTTTGTCCTGGGGTCCTTTATAATATGGCTCTGCAAAGTGGGCCAATTGCAATCCTTTCCAACCTTGAATCGCGAGTACAAGCAGTCACAGGCATCTTAGGGAGGTGGAGTGGGAAGACCTCAGTAATCCGCTCTCACACAAGCAACACAATAATATAATGTCCAGTCCAAGTGCTTATCTTTTACAAAAAGAAAGTACTTTTAATCTCACTATCATTCTTAGCCGTAGCCTATGAGTCTCAAACACGAGGGTCAAGGGCAAAGTTTCAGGCTGCCACGACAGAACTCTGGGTTGGATGCAGGCACCTTTATGGTCCACATCAAACTTTTACCTTCACACTTAGAAACGTACCTGTTTTTTTTTTTTTTTTTACTCGTCACTGGTAAGGTCGATAGAGTCCTCTGTAGCTTGAGTCTAGCATTGGGTTCAACTTCAAGGGACAGGAAAAGTCCAGCAGTTCGATGAAAAGCCTTGGTTGTCACGGCATTCGAGCCTGCCTGCAAACAAAGTAGCAATATTCTATGAGCCTCGGACTCTATGCCCACTAAATGATATTTTTGCTTTATTCTCAAACATTGCAGTTCCAGGAGAAGGAGGAGGAGGAGGAGGAGGAGTACACTTTAGCACCAGCCAAGGGTGCAGGACCTGGTAGGCACCTCTTGGAGGCTTGAACTTGATCTTATGAGCTACACCAGCAGAGTTTTGGGCAAGTCCATTGCAACTGGACAACTGGGCATTGTGTAGAAGCAGGTTTTCTTTAGCTTTTGTGTCACTGAAGCTTAACAGGAGGCTAGCCAGCTAGGTCTTGGAATCCACTCACTAGTCCTTAGCACAAGTGGGAGCAGTCCTTGGGGGTCTCTTGACACAGATTCAATGGCAGGATCAGCCCTGCTTTTTCTGAAGTCCTGTCTAGGTTTAGCAGGTGCAGTCTTTCTTGGTGCAGCCTCTCTTTCTGAGGGTCACCGATTCAGCAGGTGCAGTCCTTCTTCTGTTCTCTCTGAGAGCAGCAGTGGTAACACTGGGTAACATCTGCAACCTGGGCACACTCAAGTGAAAGCTTTATGCACCTGACTGTTGCCATCTTTTCTAAAGCAATGATCAGGGGCACACAAAAGGTCAGGCCTGACCTAAGAACTTACTTGTCGTGGACAATGATAAAGTGGCACTGCTCCTGAAGAACTAATCAGCAGCCCTTTGTTAACAAAGTCTTCACACAGTTTCTAAAGGTACCCCTGTATCAAAGCTCCTCCCTTCAGTGTCTGGATCACCACCCTCCAATCAAAGGAATGCAGGAAATAAACTTCCATCCTCTGGAAAATCCATCTCCTCCCATCTTGTGCCATGCCAAAATAAGGGCATCAAAAATGGCTCTTGGTGGCTTTAGTACTTCGACTTACCCACACACAGTCTTACTACCACACATGCATCACCGGCTCAGTGTATTCCTACACAGACTAGACCTATACATGACCCTCAAAGCGCGGGGTCTCCCCTAACAGGAGACATTACTCAACAGTGCACAGCAGCCAACACTCTCATTGATACAGATAAAAATGTGTGGTCATACCACACCTTATTAACATGGTACACATCTACTGCATTATTACATGATGAACCCAGAACAGTAACTGTTGTTCACTGTTCAGGCACACCTGGTGTTCTCCTGCAGGTAACAGGACATGTCCCAGATCTCCGATTGTCTGCGCACAGTTACATTTGCCAGGAGCCAGGGGCAAAATAAAGTCAGGATACCAAGTTCACCTTCGGTTGGGCACTCGGGCTGGGGGACATTCCTGTTTACTATGCAGGGGACATTTCGGTCCCAACTGATGATCAAAGGTTTTCCAAGAGCACCAAGAAAATAGAATGTTCAGAAAAGGTGGTATGCTTGTGTCCTTGGTGCGGGTGTGTGGAAAACTAGCGGGCCTAGTCCATGATGACTATTTAGGCATTACCTTCACGCAGAGGGCCAGTAGGTAAAGGTATTTTTGGATTGCCATGTATGTTGAGAAGGGTATACAGCATAGTATAGTGATGAGCAAATGTTGATACGAACACTTCTTCTTACACTTCAGTAGTTACACTACCGCCTTCCAAAGGGTACACATTTGGGCACTGGGTCTACTAGTGTTGATGATGGTGATGATGCCCCATGGTTACATCCCAAACACAGTTGAATCTGTGGATTAGGCTTTGCTCTTTTGCAGTGTTGGAGCTGTGTTCTCTCTTGTGTCTCTTCACTTTCTTACAGCGTTGGTGTTGTGTTGCAATTGCTTTAGTACCTTACTGCAGAAATGCTTTCCCCTTGTGCCTTAATTTTTGCTTTTTTAGCGCTGTGCTATCCCCATGATTAAATGTCGCTCAAATGTGATCCCTTGACTTCTAATTGTGTAATACAGGAACAGTACAGCAACAATCTGATTCTTTTTTTTTATGCTAAGTTGTGACTGTCTAGTTCACTAGAGGTTCGTTGTGTAATACCTTGAATTTTTTTCTTGTGGTACTCAAGCTGAGCTGTGCAATTTATCTCTACTTGCTGTTGCAAAACCATCATAACCAGCTTTTATCTTACTCTCAGCGTGGAGCGGTGTTGTGCTCATCTAATATTTATTCTATGCAGCGTTTAAGCTCTGCTGCCTCATTTCTCATTTTGTTGCTGCTCTGGATTTGTGATTTCTCCATTTTTGGTAACCGTTCAGCTGTTCTGCGATCTGTATTTTACGCTGTGTTGACTACTTGTCTCTTCACTCGTATTGTGCTGATAACATATTCTTTTTGTGGCCTTGCAGTGCTTGAACTTTGTGTGGCACACAGACTTAACGAAGAAGAGCTTGTCAACCAATGGGTTGCCCTTACCACCAGAAAACATTTGCCCCTCACTGTGGACAGCTTGAACATTCTTGAACATGAAGTAAGGATGCCAGTTTTCATCACAGAAAAGTCATTCTTTCTCGATGGCTTCTTTGTAACACGTAATTGTGTGGATTCATGATAATGGGGTCACCATTTAAAGGGAGGGTGGGGCATTTGCTTTAGCTATATTCATGTCAATGTGGCGTAGAGCTGCCAGAGTAACTTAACGCATGTTATAACTGTACAACCACTGGTCTGTAAAATATTTTTGCACATGTAGCTCCTTATGATCCTTGCCAGAGGTGAATTTTCTTTGCAGATTTTTGTGTTTACCTTTTCCAGATTCTGATTGCCCCATTTCTCTATTTGCGTAACATTGCATTGTGGTTGATTGAGACTGTAGTTGTGATAGGTTTACGGCGAAGATGATTCCTGTTTTGGTGAAGTATTAAAAGTTTAGATTAAATATTGGTGTTTGAGGTGCATTTAAAGTTGGGCAGAATGTTGTGTGTCGCACAGCTAGGTGGATCCAATACATACACTGTTACTTAATAATACCCCAGCACTCTAAAATGTATATCCCTGTCTCATGTATAGACCTTTAGCCATTAACTACACAGATAAATACACCGATTGTCTGAGTTTGGAATTGCCTGGATATCTGCCTGTATCAGCCCTGTGCTCAATTGTCGAGTGGTTTAGCCTAAATTGAAAATGCTTTTCTATGAAAGCAAACATACAGCAATCATCGGCCCCTCAGAGCTCTGGGCCCTGGTGCACTGTACCTGCTGCAGCAATGGTAGCTATGCCCCTGTCTGAGGTTGAAAATCCTCATGAATCTGCAAAAACGTATCCCAAGCAATGAATATAAAAAACAAGCCTCGGTTGGTGGCAGTAGGACTGGTTATAAGTGAAAGTGCCATTGTCAGAATAACAAAGAGTCAATCATTTGTGTGGTTCTGAAAGATACAAAGGGGAGACACAAGACAATGTGTGGTATAGAGCAAAGACGGGTAGGTCGAGATTAGGGAGCGAAGTAAATCAGTAAAAGGCTATAAGCCCCCTTTAAGAATTTGTTTTAATTACAAAAGATTTCACAAACACAGCGCACGTGCTGTGTTATGTTATGTTATGTTAGGGTTTTTTTGTAAAGCGCACGTACGCCCGTGGGCTTCATGGCGCTGTTGAAGTAGGAACCTAACACAACAACTTACTGAAAATAAGCCTGTCTGAACAGCCAAGTTTTATAAGAACGTCTAAAAGTTAGAAAGTCTGGGCTGAGCCGAAGGGAAAGTGGTAGGGAGTTCCATAGGACAGCAGCTAAGTAATGGAAACAGCTGCCGCCCTGACGCTTTCTCCTGTAAGAGGGAACAACCAGCAAGTCTTTATTGATGGATCTAAGATTGCGAGTGGGCTTGTATTTGGAGACCAACTGATTGATGAACTGAGGCCCTATGTTTTGTAGACTCTTGTATATGATACAGCCGGACTTAAACATGATTCTTTGAGATACAGGCAGCCAGTGTAATTGTTCTAGGCCAGGCCTGATGGAACACCGCCTAGGTTGTTTAAGAACAAGTCTGGCTGCTTGGTTCTGCACTAGTTGGAGTCTTTTTAAAAGGCCAGATGGAAGGCCCAGGTACAGACTATTAGAAAAGTCCAGCCTGGAGAGTACCAGTGCTGTGCTGGCAAACACTAAACACTGCAAAAAACACAGTTGATGGACAGAATGTAGAACAATGTCATACATTCACCCCAGTACAAGGATCTGGGCCTAAATCCATCGTTTTTCTGAACTCCACACCACCCTGGGTTAGACACTGGCTATATGCAAATCAGCTCTGACCCTGTGCCTCATGGGAACAGTCCAGTCCGAACTACCAAGCCATGTCTTTCCCAGACCGGAATCAAGCATCCAAGGACCGGTTTCTGGCTATCAGCCTTCATTCAGCCTGGATAGCTTGACTCCAGTGGTGTGGAGAGCCTGGGACTCGCGTCTGAGCATACCCAGCCCACTCGGGGTGAATATTGCAAAAAACACAGTTGATGGACAGAATGTAGAACAATGTCATACATTCACCCCAGTACAAGGATCTGGGCCTAAATCCATCTTTTGAACTCCACACAACCCTGGGTTAGACACTGGCTATATGCAAATCACCTCTGACCCTGTGCCTCATGGGAACAGTCCAGTCCGAACTACCAAGCTATGTCTTTCCCAGACCGGAATCAAGCATCCAAGGACCGGTTTCTGGCTATCAGCCTTCATTCAGCCTGGATAGCTTGACTCCAGTGGTGTGGAGAGCCTGGGACTCACGTCTGAGCATACCCAGCCCACTCGGGGTGAATATTGCAAAAAACACAGTTGATGGACAGAATGTAGAACAATGTCATACATTCACCCCAGTACAAGGATCTGGGCCTAAATCCATCGTATTTTTGAACTCCACACCACCCTGGGTTAGACACTGGCTATATGCAAATCAGCTCTGACCCTGTGCCTCATGGGAACAGTCCAGTCCGAACTACCAAGCCATGTCTTTCCCAGACCGGAATCAAGCATCCAAGGACCGGTTTCTGGCTATCAGCCTTCATTCAGCCTGGATAGCTTGACTCCAGTGGTGTGGAGAGCCTGGGACTCACGTCTGAGCATACCCAGCCCACTCGGGGTGAATATTGCATTACATTCTGTCCATCAACTGTGTTTTTTGCAATTTTCACCCCGAGTGGGCTGGGTATGCTCAGACGTGAGTCCCAGGCTCTCCACACCACTGGAGTCAAGCTATCCAGGCTGAAGAAGGCTGATAGCCAGAAACCGGTCCTTGGATGCTTGATTCCGGTCTGGGAAAGACATGGCTTGGTAGTTCGGACTGGACTGTTCCCATGAGGCACAGGGTCAGAGCTGATTTGCATATAGCTAGTGTCTAACCCAGGGTGGTGTGGAGTGCAAAAAAACGATGGATTTAGGCCCAGATCCTTGTACTGGGGTGAATGTATGACATTGTTCTACATTCTGTCCATCAACTGTGTTTTTTGGCAAACACTAAACAAGCATTTACAATGCAATAGGTCTCGTAGCATTAAAGTTTGTGTTACTGGCATTGTAAATGACAATGCTTTGCATTAATTTTTTTTTAATTTGCACTTGGTATATAAACATTGTTTGTGAATGATTTTCTGTTGCTTATACTAAGCAAAGTTGGCAGTAATATAGAGTGCTAGTCTTGCTTGTTATAAGCATGCTGATTTAAAGCGCTCTGATACCTGCACCGACGGCAGGTGGTGTGTGTTCCTGGTGGAAGCGTGCACTGATGGCTGGTGGTGTGTGTGTGCCTGGTGGAAGCGTGCACTGATGGCTGCTGTTGTTTGTGCCTGGTGCAAGCGTGCACTGATGGCTGGTGTTGTTTGTGCCTGGTGAAAGCGTGCACTGATGGCTGGTGGTGTGTGTGTGCCCCTGGTAAAAGCGTGCACTGACGGCTGGTGGTGTGTGTGTGTGTGTGTGTGTGTCTGGTGAAAGCGTGCACCGACGGCTGGTGGTGTGTGTGTGCCTGGTGAAAGCGTGCTCTGATGGCTGGTGGTGTTTGTGCCCGGTGAAAGCGCGCACTGACGGCTGGTGGTTTGTGCCCGGTGAAAGCGTGCACTGATGGCTGGTGGTGTTTGTGCCTGGTGAAAGCATGCACTGACGACTGATGGTGCCTGTGCCTGGTGAAAGTGTGCACTGACGGCCAATGATGTGTATGCCTGGTGAAAGCGTGCACTGACGGCTGGTGGTGTTTGTGCCTGGTGAAAGCATGCATTGACGACTGATGGTGCCTGTGCCTGGTGAAAGTGTGCACTGACGGCCAATGATGTGTATGCCTCGTGAAAGCGTGCGCTGATGGCTGGTGGTGTGTGTGCCTGGTGGCAAAGCATGCACTGACTGCTGCTGGTGTGTGTGTCTGGAAGCGTGCACTGAAGGCTGGTGGTGTGTGTGCATGGTGGAAGCGTGCACTGACAGCTGGTGGTGTGTGTGCCTGGTGAAAGCGTGACAGCATTGTTCACAAAACATCCACGAAGCGAATCACTTAACCCATATTTTTTCACAAGTGTAGTTTCGGAGAGCCTTTGACGTGACATGGTTGTTTTTCAACATTCAATTGCTTAGTAGCTCTGGACATAACGTCACATCTTTCACCAGGGGCCGATGGGAGCAGGAAAAAACAGGCCAGGGTATAACAATTAAATTGCTCCCAATACCTAATCTAATAGCAAAATAAAAGCGTCCCACGTGAAAATCCAAAAATAGGGCAGTTTTGAACTTGTAAACACATGTTTTATAAGTGTTGGCAGAAGAAATGTAAAAAAAACAAAACGTGCTTTGTACTTCACAAGGCATGGGAGACGGCATCGTGCAGGCAATGTTTGTTGCAACATTCGGAGAATCAACAGTGAAACCTGTCCCACTAGACCATAAAACAAGCCCACAAACAGACAGACAAAACAAGATGAACCTGCAGTGTGCTTAGAAAAGAAGGAAGCAGTACGTGTTTGTTATTTAAAATGGTGTAAGTGACACAGGCCAGACGGAAAAAAAAACACATGCCAAAAAACTAAACATTCTGAAAAATAAAATCTCAAGAGTGTTTTTTTAAAACAGCTGGTGGGGGGCGGGGAGGGTACACCACGCTAGTGAAAGCAAGGGCACCGAGGACATATACATGTCAGCTGCATTGGGACACTCTAACCTACACTGCATGCTTACATCACAATACATATAGACTGCAATTCTGCACTGCGTTAGATAGTCCTACGAGCTCAGCTTGCTCACATCATGAGACATGCATATCGTATATGCAAAAAAACATAGAGCACTGCAAGCTCACTGTATAAGACATACACAGTACAAGTGGTTAATGCATCTTACATTGCGTAGTCACAGTATGAGGCTTTTATACTTCCCGATGTGTGCGCCTCTCAAAGTATCTTTAGGAATAAAGGAAAGCAACAATGTACCTCAGACACTTTGTTATACTATGATTTATGTATCACTTGATGCCTCTCACGAGGCACTAAAACACCTTGGTTGATGGGTCGGACGCTAAACCCTAGGTGTGCTAGGTTGGAACAACATGTCGAGCTGGAGTATGGTCTGTGTGTGAAGTGTACTTGTGCAGTGTGTGATCAGAACATATTGAAAACTGCATATGAATACACACACATCATAAATATGCTTTCGACTTAATTACAAATATCCTCACAAATGAAAACATGCAACAAGAGACGATACACAGAGGTGTGGCGCCGCGGCCAGGGCGACTGACGCTGGAATCTGGGGACCACGGTTCGATCCCCGGCTCCGGCGGCAGGTTAGCCCAGCACCATGTGACTCTGGGCAATAGCTCGCTTAATCTTCCCGACGGCCCCCAGCGCCTAGAGACCCTTACGGGTGATTGTGCGCTTTACAAATGTGGACTTTTATGTGGACTTTACACGAGAACCATGAACTGTTTGCGATGTGACGTGTACAACAACACATTATTGTAATGAGGGAGACCTTAAAACAGAATACACTCGATAACAGTGAGCGATAAGAATAAAAACTCTCACTTTGGAGTGTACACATCTCTTACTAACATGGCGATAGTTAACTTGACAGCTGCCTGACGGTCATCTTTCCTAATGCGGGCGCCCTTGCTGTACACAGAGTAGTACAATGCACTACTCCAAGAAGTTTACTGAACTGAAAGCGGCATTTTTTCAGTTACCACAATTAGTGTCCAGTGTTGGAGACACACACACAAATGTGCACAGAACATATTCTTAAAATAACGCCTACCACAGATGAATCAGAAGTTAGAAATGTCTAGTAAGTACGGCCCCACACCAGGATTCATTGCCCACGCTGAAAACAAGCGCCTTTGTGTTACCCTCCAGGCACCAACTGTTCGTGAAGACTGAGCCAGGTAGATACTCGCAGAACAAGTATACTGGAGTTATAGCGAAACCGAAAGTGTCCAGTGCACTCCCATCCCAAAAGTGGCCAGATGTTGTCTTTGGTTCGGTCTCCTGGTTACACACTCGTTCCACAACTGACACATGTACTGAACTTAATATCCTTTTACACGAGCATCAGAGGGCCAAACACAGCATGGATGCAGAGAAAAGCCAAGGTGAATGTGCAAAGGAATGAATCCGAAAGACGAATCTTAGTAACAAGTTGTACCAGCCTCCTTCGGCGTGGTTCCACGGCTCGTGTGGTGACATCACAGCGAGGCCGCCTCCCATGACCATGCCCTCTCCCGCGGCTCCGTGCCGGGGTCCAGTAGAGTGAATGTAAACCTTGGCCGCAAAAATGGCGGCCGCGAACAGGAATGCGTTCTCTGGGTTGCAAGTGTCCAGCGGGTCAGGCTCTGGGAATGCGAGTGGTGCCGAGCTTGGAGGTCATACTGGCCTCCGGGATCCTGGCGGTGGTGGCAGGGAGCCACCCAGAGCTGACTGGAGGGGGCAAGCAGCTGCGTAAAGTGCGGAGCGTGGACTTGGATAAGCCCGAGGGCACCCCGGGGCTGGACCCTACAGATGCCCCGCTGTTCTTCCTGTCCGGTAGAGTCTGATTCCAGCCTGTGCTCCCGCAAGCTGGACGTTGAGCTCAGAAACTCGACACCGAGGACTGCGCCGGGGGTCCGGCTCTCACGGGAAGGTAAGAAGCGAGCGGCGCAAGCGAGTCTGCTGTGGCCGGGGGAGCGTGTGGCTAGGGGGAGCGGACAGTGTGAAGTGCTAAAGTAATGTCAGTGAGCGGCCCTGGTGTGGCATCGGACAGTGTGAGCTGCTCATGGAGGGTCGCATAGACTGGGAAGAGGGGTCACATTATGGGGTACTGAATCGTGGTTGAAGAGCGATGGGTGCTGGAGGGGAGAGCAGACAGTGGGGACTACTTCGGGGTACCGGACTGGAATACGGAAGAAGGGTCGGACAGAGAGGGGGTACTGAAATATGTACGGACAGGGTGATAAAGTGCACTGGATGAGCGAGAGGGAAGATCCAGGCGGCGGAGGGGGGAGGGAAAGTGAAAGTAAGCAGCAGGCTTGCAGTGGAGACAGGAGATGGGTGTGCGCGCGTGTGTTTCAGGCATGCTGTCTGCGCGCGGCCCGCGCCGAACCAATTCCTGAGCCTGCGCGTGCCCATCTCCTGTCTCCTGGGAAGCAGAGCCGATGACTATAGGTCTCTGGCGAGAAAGTGCTTTCGCGCTGTAATCGCCACGAGACCTAAAAAGGTCTGGGTGTGTTAAGATCTGACTTGAAAATTGGTTTGTAGTTTCAAATACATTCTGGCTACTGAATGTCAAACTAAAAGTCCTGGTGTGTTCAGCATGGACAAAATAAAGATGTGGTAACCTTGCTACGGCTTGGATAGAGGATTTCATTTGTAGGAAGCAAATGTTAACTCCAGAGATAAATTTAGTATGTGAAGTCTAGTTTCAGCATGGAACCAAGCAATATGCAGGGCAGCGAGAGGCTCAGCCCTCCAGAAGGTTGACAGTTTGGTT
This sequence comes from Lissotriton helveticus, assembly GCF_964261635.1. Lineage (NCBI taxonomy): Eukaryota > Metazoa > Chordata > Amphibia > Caudata > Salamandridae > Lissotriton > Lissotriton helveticus. The sequence goes on from NC_136070.1 coordinate 546,964,451, forward strand.
TTGGACTTGGGCAGGAGAAGCTCCATGATTACTCTATATCTGAAAAAGGTGAATATATGTGGTGTATATAACAAAATGGCTTGGGGGCACACGCATCAAAATTCCTTTATAGCGATTTTTGAGGAATCACTATTTAGGAGTCACAATTCCTTATGCATGTAGGAATCGCAAAATAAATAGTGATTTCTACACATTCCCTAATAGAGAGTCGCAAATAGCAATTCGCTATTAGGGAATGCAATCCCATCAATTCCTATGGGCCTAGAGGCCGATAGGAATGAATGGGAAAGCATTTGCAATTTGTGGTTACCAAATAGGTAATCGCAAATTGCATATGAAATTGCAAGGTGCTAGGGAGCTGTAAGAATGGACAGGGTGGATGGCAATGAGGAGAGCGATGTCTGGGGTTCGTTTGCTTGTACGTTTCTTTATTGCTTTCTTTCAGTCACCAGACTTAAGAGGACTGTTGATGGTTAAATCCACAGTGCTTTAAAAACAGAAGATTTAAAGATAGGGAACAGCAATGGATGTTCTTCCGGACCGTCTTCGGGGCTTCCCTCGGTTTGGTCTTCTCTGGTGTGGGTTCCCCGGGGCTCCTCAGAAGGGATAAAGAAGATAAGGCCGGGATTAGTCACATCCAATGCTTTCTATATTACTCTAGTGCAACCACCACCTTGCGTAGTGAGGGAGAGGGGGAAAAAGAATAAAAAGATCCGTTAGGTAAAGGGTCGATGTGCCTGCTTTCACTCCATCCCTTGCCTCCCCACCACCACCACCAGAAAGCACCTCTTAATGGTACTTGCCTTGGGCCACGGCCCGTCCACAGGGCGTCCGGACCCGGGGCGGTTGTCCCCTTCCTAGGGCCACCGGGTATATGCGCCTTCTCTGTCGCCTGGACACTGGACTCCGTCACGCCTGTTCTCTTCTCTCTCCGCTCTGCTGGGCTCCTCTCCCGATCCGCTGGGCTCCTGTCCCACGTTGTTACCGCTGGGCTCCTCTCCCGAGCTGCTGGGCTCCTCTCCCGATCCGCTGGGCTCCTCTCCCGATCCGCTGGGCTCCTCTCCCGATCCGCTGGGCTCCTCTCCCGATCCGCTGGGCTCCTCTCCCGATCCGCTGGGCTCCTTTCCCGATCCGCTGGGCTCTGCTTCGTCACACTCTCAGTCCTCCTCCGGGCTCCAGGAAACCGCTTCCTGCTTACGCCGCCCGTCCTCCAATAGGGTACTGATTTTATGGTCCTTCCTCCCTGTTTGGGTCCGCCTTTCCTGGCTGACGACTAGTCCGTCGAACGCTTCATGGTTGGAGTTGGTGTCACTCCTTGGAATGCCCCACTTCCGGTCGTTGTTTGGGCTCGGGACGCCGTCAGTCTCACAGGAGCCTAAGCCCCCCCTGATACACCCCCAAAAAAAGGTAAGGGTGCACACGTGGCGCACACACAGGCCTGCCCTAATGGCATGTGTATGCGCCACATGGCATTTGAAGTTGATGGTAATTTGCAATTCCTTAATACAAAGTTGCATTTTTGAAAGGCTTCTTGCATTGCATTTAGGGAATCTCAAATTGTGATTTCCTAAATGTATTCGATAAATAGGTAATCGCAAAAATTGTGATTACCTATTTTGCAAATGCATTTTGGTTTGATACATCGGAAATGTCTTTTTACCAGTCGCAAACAGGGCAATTCTGCGAATCGGCCTGTTTGCAGCCGGTAAAAAGCTTGATGCATGTACCCTAAAGTGTTTTTCGGAGGACCACAGAAATCCTTTTATTTCAACAATACAAAAGAAAAGATGGAGCTTGTATTGTGCAGGTGTAGCTTACCTTCCACGTCCAGCTGAGTATGCCAGTTTTAGAAACAGTTAGGAGCTTCTGTTTCCAAGATTGGAACTGGTGTGCTAGTGATGAATATAACGTTCACGTTTTAATTTGGTTTTCATTATTCCTACATTTTAAAACAGAAGTAAATTGATCTGCTTCTAATGTGCGATTGCTGCATGAAAACAATATTTAGGTCAGTAGCCAATGTCCATGATCAGCTCTGCATTACTACTGTTTAATTCTTGACAAAAAAAATCAAAAATTCTTGAGAACATACATATTCTAAAACACAAAGCCTACCTCGGTTTCCAGGCGCAGCTGGCAAATCAGCTCAAAGATCCTATTAGTGACATTTGAGGCAAAGAAATAGATCATTCTGAAATAGATCATTTCAAATGTAGCTTGTTGCATTTGCATTCGAATGTAGCTTGTTGCATTTGCATTCATTTGTGAACGCTTGTGTTTTAAATACTTCTAGACCGTGGGGTTCCATAGAAGTCTAAAAAACTGGAATACGCCGGTCATTTGGTTCGCTTATGCTTTTTCTACCCTGATAACCTCGCAATTACCACCTTGTAAACATTGTGAAGCGCTCTGATGCCCGCGGGTCAAGTTTGCGCTATATAAAACTACAAATAAATCAAATAAATAAATAGTGCCATCATTTTCTATTATAGCCGTTTATGAAGCGGATCAGACAAGCAATTGTCAAAGAACATTTAAAAAAGTTAGCGAAATTTTCCCAGACATACAAAAATTTGATCTTGAGGAAACCTGGGAAGAAACGCACTCGAATGGCACTATTGCAACATAATTCATAAAAGTACTAAGATTGCTAGCTGTCAAGTGGACAAGAAACCCCCCCCCCCCAAAAAAAAACTCTGAAAGTAGGCGTCATACTAGTAAATCATTATGAACCTCTTAAATTGCAACAGTGGCGTCTTCATAGCCCGCTACCAATTGACTGTTTAGAGTACTTGAAATTATGTTTCCAACAAGTACCAATAATAGGCATTATAGCATTGTGGAAGGCACTTATGGTGCCAGCGTGGATTGAACATCGAAAGTATGTGCCATTTACTTAGTCTCGTCACGGAAAAAACAAGGGAACCCTACTCACTTAGGAACCAGGGTGCATATTTTATATCAAAAAACAGTGGTTCCAGTGGAACAATAACCGTATACTAGATAAATACACAGCAAATGTCTAATAATAATATGAAGGTTACTGAGGATGTAGGAAGGAAAGACAAAACTCATAGCACCAATTATGTACCATCATTTGTTATTTACGAGACAAAATATTCAATTATTTACATATCACAATTTCCATGTAACAGTGTAGAGACTTTTGAAGGGGTGTCCCAAGTGTAGAGTGTGAACCGAAAAGTGATTAAACACACATTAAAGTGACAATGAGTGACAATTATGTACACGGTTTCAACAGGGGTATATTTACAAGTAATTGGGAAAATGACCATACAACCGATATTTAATAATAAATACAATGACTATTCAATTTCATAGACATTGATTAATAGGTTCATTCCCAAAAAAGCGTCAACGGCGTTTCAACCCTTTTACTGGATGGAGGGTTTCGTCAGGACAGGGGCGGTGTGGGACATCTGTAGGGATACAGTCAAGGGCTCAGTGATTGGAAAGGTGCCAACCCTGCGTGAATATGGAAGAATAAAGGTACTCACAATGAACCCAGCCGGGTACACTGTGAGTTGTCAATTGACGCGAGGAAACCTGCTTTCTATTTAGCAACAACACGGGGTTATACCGGGATAGTTAGAATCCTGCCCTCAATCAGGCAGTCGGACCAAGACAGACCGCGCTTTACCACAGGTATTAACCTGGCCAGCGCCCCATCAGTGCTCATCGAAGCACCCTAGAGGCAGGTTCCATATTCACGCAGGGTTGGCACCTTTCCAATCACCGAGCCCTTGACTGTATCCCTACAGATGTCCCACACCGCCCCTGTCCTGACGAAACCCTCCATCCAGTAAAAGGGTTGAAACGCCGTCTATGCTTTTTTTGGAATGAACCTATTAATTAATGTCTATGAAATTGAATAGTCATTGTATTTATTATTAAAAATAGGTTGTATGGTCATTTTCCCAATTACTTGTAAATATACCCCTGTTGAAACCGTGTACATAATTGTCACTCATTGTCACTTTAATGTGGGTTTAATCACTTTTCGGTTCACACTCTACACTTGGGACACCCCTTCAAAAGTCTCTACACTGTTACATGGAAATTGTGATATGTAAATAATTGAATATTTTGTCTCGTAAATAACAAATGATGGTACATAATTGGTGCTATGAGTTTTGTCTTTCCTTCCTACATCCTCAGTAACCTTCATATTATTATTAGACATTTGCTGTGTATTTATCTAGTATACGGTTATTGTTCCACTGGAACCACTGTTTTTTGATTTACTTAGTCTCGGTCATGCCTCAAAGCGCCCCAGAGATGGCTTATTGAAAGGCCTCTTTGGAGAAAGATATCTGAAATAGAAGCGATAAGGTAAACTTGTGCTTAGCAGGGGAACACAACATTTATGAATAATGCATTGCACTTGAAAACTAGCTCATCAGTATACTAAAAATGAGCTCATTAGTAAACATAACTTGGTTAACACTGCAAGAATTTTAATTCTCACCCAATTTTAATCACCTTGTTCAGTTTTGCATCTGATAATTAGGTTAGGGGGTTATGCTTAAATAAAAGTGTTTAGCAGACTAAAACCAATAACATTTGCAGTTGTTTTATAACGTTCACCTTTATCGTTCATGGTTATTGAAATTTACCTAAATGCATGAGGGCTTGAAAAAGGTATAGGATAATTCCTGTGAGCGGTGATAACGTTTTTTTTAATTTATACTTTTTGATGCGGATCTGGCTCTTAATTTAAAAAAGTTACATAATTTTAACTATTCGTTAGATACATCTGCACCGGACAACTAGTTAAAGGACTTGTGTTTTTAATAGAATGTGGATTTTGATAATGTGACCTGTGTTTCTTTTTTCTTGTTTGTATTACATGTTTTAATTGTGTTTATCTGTGTTACAGGCTAATTGGCTTGTTACCAAATTGCTAATAAATGTACTATGTATTACAATATTTAGTGTGTTGCTTTTCTACAGAAAGGACCCAGCACTGTGGAATTGCCTAATGTATAAAAGCTGTTTTTGTACTTGACAGGAGCATGTTCCCTGCATGTGTTTCTAAAGTAGTTTTAAAATTTCAGCCAACCAGGAAACAGTGGCAGGATTTGTGTGTAGTGTAAATATAACTGGCTGGGTGTGTGTAGTGTAAAGGACATGTTAGTTAGTTATAAAGCGCGAACATGATCCCGAGGGATATCAGAGCGCTTTACAATTGTGGGGAAAGGAATGTAACAGTTGCAGACCAAGCATCAAATAGGAATACAGACAGAAACGCATATCTAAATAAAACTCACAGGAAAAGAACGATTACAAGTACATGGAGTCAGCAAAATAATAAGAAAATAACTGGTACATATCGAGAAGGAATAGCATCCAGCGCAGGGTTTAAAGGTGTAAGTCCAATGCATTAGAGTAGACGATCCAACAACCTATCACAGTTGGAACTTATTCATAAGGAATCTTTTTACTTCCAATTTGAAGGTAACCTTGGAGGAGATTCTACGTATTTCCGGTGGGAGAGAGTTTCAGATCTTCGGAGCTGAGCCGGAGAAAGCTCGGTGGCATGTTCTCTTTTTGCAAAAGATCTGAGGTTTCAGGATGAGAGAGTTGGCACTCCTAGAAGGTCTACCCCCTCCGGATAGTTCTAGCTCTTGCGCTAGATAACTGGGGTTTTTGCAATGGAGGGCTTTGTGTGATAGGCAAGCAATCTTTAGCTGTATTCTTGCTTCGTAGGGCAGCCAATTTAGGGATTTCAAGACTGGGTAGATGTGCTCATTTCTTTTAGTACCCATAACCAGTCTAACCGCCGCATTCAGTGAGGCTCTTATTGGAGCCAAGGTATATTTGGGGAGATTTGTGACCTTTAACTACGGATGTATTTATTGCGCCTCACTGAAAAGTTAAATAACCTAAAGTAACTGGGTGTAACTAATTTTGTGCTATGTTTTATGAGGAAAGAGCTCACTCTCTGTACTGAATGGCAGCATGTCATTGCTCAGAGTCGTAATACCAGTAAACTCAATCATTTAAACGTAAAACAACAAGCATGCCATGCAGAAAAGTCAGTTTCTGATAAACACACCAGTGCCACCACCACCACCAATACCCGAAACCCATACTACAGTTATCAAAATACTGCTGCAATGCCATAGCAACAGTGCCACAATACCGCCACCAGTACAATGCCTCCAGCAATAGCATTAGCCCCTACTTCTTCTAGAGCACCTACAAAGCCATCATTAATACATCCACCACTGCTACCACCCCCAGTACTGTCACAACCATTCCCACAGCACAGACACCGCGAGCAAGCACAATAAGTCTCATTTTAATGTACCATTTCATGAAAGCATATTTCTGCATGTGCATGTTTGCATGCATTGTCTCAATAAACCCATTGGCTTTGTCAGTAGTTGTTCCTATAGGCCACTAAAAGTCTCTTTCTCTTTGGGAAGCAATATGGTCCAGACCACATCTTCCACACAATGATTCACTAAAGTTAATCCACAACTTTCAACATTCAGTGCTCCAGTTGCGAACGCTTTGGAAGTTCACAACATTTGATGTGTTTTTTTCTTTTCCAATTTCCAATTCAATCTCTTTATTCAGTTAAAAAAACCTTGTAAGAAACAATACATATAAAAAAAATACAAGCGGGTACACAGTTACAATAAGATTGGGGTACAATTAGCAGCACGTTTTTTCCTATAGTAAATAATACAGAGTATATAATTACATTTCCCTGAGGGGTTTTTGGTTGGAAGAGAATTCATCATAGTCAGCTTGCCTCATCCAACGAGATCACTTAATAAATATACAGGATAAAACAATAAAATATATTCTATATAAAACAAGCACCAGGATCACTAAAAACCACAACACTTTATCATTTAGCAGACAATACCATGTTAAACTGACCAGTTCATTATACTTCTGCACCTAACTTGTACATTCAATTCTAACCAGCGATAGTGCAATGCAAAAGTAAGTAAAATTAAATTTTAAGACCTTTCCTCTTTCTGGTCAAAGCTACACATAAGAAGAAACGGCTCAGGCTGAACACTATCGGTTGGGAGGTGTCTCCCGTAAAAATTCTAAGCCCAACCCCAATATGGCGAAGGCCTAACATTTTGCATATGGGCTTTATCCATTTTTTCCTTGCGTTAAGATATGCAGGACATATAAATAAAACATGGGACTCATCCTCTTTCAACCCCATTTCACAAAGCTCACATAAAACTGAATCAGTGTTCCTATTTGCACCCTTGTTACAGTGCCATTTACTTGTCCTGTCCCTCGTTTTCAAAATGCTGTACCGAAATTTTAGATACAGACTTTTAGCCAACGGGGGATAGATTTCATCCATAAGGGGCTCTAGTTGCATATTCATTTTTACTGCAAAAAATTTTGAAGTCGGAGTCCCTATATTGGGGTTGACTAACATTGAATCACTAATAAACTCCCAGTACCTTTGTTTCAGAAGCTTTTTTGAACTATTAGTGAGTGAATCTGGGTCTGACCAAAAGTTACTCAGGCCCAGTTTTCCAAACCATTTTTCGACGTACGCTAACCATGGCAGATGGGTGCTATTTTTTATAGCCATTATCTCTTTCAGTGCTTCTCTGTAGTCTACCAGCTCCTCTGTAGACCACAGACGAACCCAATAAAGCAACGGGCGAAGAGAAGCATAGTCATCAGTGCGTCGAAAATTAAGGTCCCACAATACAGGGGTCAATGGTGTGGAACCAGGTACACCTAGGAGCTGTCTGATAAAGGAATTTTCCCGTACTAGAAAAGTATCCTTCAGTGCATAACCCCAAAGGTCTGCTCCATAGAGGGAGGATGATTGTGCTTTACATTTAAATAATTCAATGGCCGGTGAAACTGATTTAAAATGACTGTTCTTGTGCTTTTTTAAGATCGGGAACTGGTTTTGAGTCAACCTCAGTTTTGCATTTTCTAATTGAGTTTTCCATGATATTTTGCTATCTAAAATAATACCAAGGTATTTAAAATTAGGGACTTCTTCAATAATTTCATCATTTATTTTAAAAACTTTGTTAAAACCTTTATGAGGGTTGATTGTCATGACCTTTGTTTTTGAGGAGTTAATTTCCAATTTCCTGTCATGACAATACAAATTAAATTTATTTAAAAGGTTCTGAAGTCTACTAGGTGTCTGAGAAATTAAAATGGTGTCGTCTGCAAATAATAATGCCAGAACGGCTTCACCACACAATTTGGGAGAGTCATGCTCGCAGCCCAAAAGGGTGTCGGGAATATCATTAACATAAAGGGAGAATAGGGTAGGTGCCATTACACACCCTTGCCTAACCCCTTTACATATTTTTATTTTCTCGCTTAGCTCCCCATTTGGTCCCCATTTGGTCCCCATCTGACTCGTGCATAATTATTCTCATGCAGTCTAATTAATATTTGTAAAATGTTTCCGGGCACGCCCATATTATTTAGTGTCTTCCATAGGTCTACCCTTGGAACCATATCAAATGTTGCTTTCAAGTCGACGAAAGCCACATATATATGGGAGCTCCTTATGATAGTATATTTCCAGACTATAGTATATTTCCAGACTAAACATAAAAATCTAAAACCTGGTCCACTGTGCTTATTTTTGTTCTAAAACCAGCCTGGTACTTCGTAAAAATAGAATGATCTTCGATCCATAAGGCAAGACGACTAAGAAGTTGGCGGTCAAAAAATTTTTGCAGCACGTCAATCAAACTGATAGGACGATAATTTGAGGGATTCCACCGATCACCTTTTTTGAATAGTGTTACAATCTCCGCCCCCTTCCAAGTTTCGGGGACAGGGGCTCCACTAGCAATTTCATTAGATAATAAATTAATGTAGGGGGCCCAAATGTAATTTGCGTGTTTCCAAAGGTCCCCAGGTATTTTGTCCGGGCCAGGGGCTTTTCCTGGCTTAACAGCTTTAATTGCTAAAATTGTTTTGTTCAAGGTAAATACAAGAGGGGTTTCATGCAATGCCAAGTCAAGATACATATTAGCCCGATCTTCAATATCACCTGGGTCAGCACAAGCATATAGTAAAGAGAAGTGCATAACCCAAGTCCTTTCCTCAAGAAATCTGTCCTTAGTTTCAGTGACCCCTTTGGTGCCTCTGGCAATAAGGCTCCAAAGTGACAAGTACTTTCCCATTACCATTCAAATTAGAAAAAACACACCGCGATTCCGGAATGTCATATTATGGTTTTACATAGTGCATGGCTATGTGCACGTAATGCATTTGATTTTGTTCAGCTCACGCGGACCTTGGGGTATTTTACGTGCTAATATTTATGCAAATATTTTCCTTCTTCGATACCCTTTTTTAGGTTTCGCACTGCGAACCGTTCGCGAAGCGATCGTCGCTGCAAAACTCTATTGTAATCGTTTCTGCTTTCAAGGAGTCAAGGGAGACAGACAAGTGATGTGCGCGTAAACGGATCAGGTCACGCGCGCTTCCTGTCTCCCATGGCTCCTTGGAAGCAGACTCACACGCATGCACACACACACATACAGACCCCCCCCCGCCGCTGCGCATACACACAGTCACACACACACACATAGAGAACCCCCCCAACCCTGCCGCCGCCGTGCATACACACACGCATGCACACACACACAGAGAACCCCCACCGCCGCCGCGCATACACACACATAGAGAACCCCCCCTGCAGCCGCGCATGCGCACACACACACACACACACACACACACACTCACACATACATACAGGCCCCCCCGGCGCTTACACACACACATCCCCTACCGCGGCTCGGCGTGTCTTCTCATCACAGCTTGTGCAGGGACAGCCAACTTGCACGGCGACGGCGTCTCCTGCGCTACAACCGTGGTTTTGGTTTTGCGGCTAATCGAAAGTTCTTGCATTTTTTCCATCTCACACCTCGCCCAATATCTTTTCGTGCTCCCCGACACCTGCATTGTGTTTTCTCTGGCCAGCCGGTGATATGTTTGCATTGTGCTTGTCCTGCGTTGTTGTAACTTGCTCAACGAGAGAGAAAAGGCAACTTTGATCAGTGCCGAAAGAGTGATGTCAAGGTGTTTTAAAGTGTTTTAGTGCTCTAGGCATGGATGCTATCTCCAGTTGCATGGCTAGACTCTGAGTCGGAAACACTGCTGTGGCTTTCAAGGATCACATGTCCTCTTGACTGCCCTCGCTGCCAAAGTTCCAGCCCTGCCATGTCTCGGGGGGGCTTCCCCATTTGTGATGCCCGTCACATTTAAAGTTAACTATGAGCACTTTATGCTTCAGCCCATTTAGTCCCAGAGGGTACATGTCAGTGCAGCTTTCACTTTTTCCATGTTGTCACAGGGAAGGCGAGGTGAAAAAGCAGGAGGCTGGAAACTAGAGCAGTCTCAGTGCATCAGCATGAAGTATGCACTGTGCAGGGTCGGCATTCAGTTTCCTGCTTCAGTTCGGATGAGTGAGAGCTGTTTTCGTGCTATTATGGTCCACAGAGCACCTGTCCGTTTAAAGACCTCAAGTTAACTGGCATAGGCAGCTGAACATCAGTTAAAAAAGAAACTCAAGTGTGTGTGAGTGTAAATCAATGGGAGTGACAGTGCAACTGAATGAGAACGTGCGAGTGAGTCAATGGGAATAAACAAGACTGAGGAACAATGAGAGTGAATGAGTAAAAGGGAAAGTCTGCGAATGAATGAGAGTGATACTGAGAAAGTGAGTGAGAATTTGTATGAATGTGAATAAGTGTTGGGGGATTGAGTGGGGAGGGGAGTGTAATTGAGTGGTAAATGGAGAAGTGGGAGTCCGAGTGAGCATGAGTCCGCATGAGTGTGTGGCCCTAGCATACTAGGGGTTACACTTGGTATTTGTGCTACCATGGCACAATGCTGGCACTAGCGTATACATGGAATTCTTGGATTAAGGGGCCCTTCTCAATAATTTTTAGCATAAGTGACACCCATAGCAAACAGCTGATTTTGGCATATTTTCAGTAGTTCTTTGTATTAGGGTACCTGTGATAAAATGTTGCCTCTGGCATACTGTAGGTGGGGGGGAGGGGCAGGCACCAGTGACAACATGCTGACCCTCTCATCCTAGAGGAAAAATTACTTTTAGGTCACCCATGGTAGATGGAGAGTATCACGGGTCTAAGGTGCAAAGCTAATGCTGGCACCGGCTTAATGGAGATAGTTATTGACTTTTTAAAAATTTTAAATTGGGGCCCTATTGCTCATTTTTGCAATAAAAATGGGGGTCAACTCCTGGAGAGTGCCAGGCATCATTGCCAGACTGTGAAACCGAAAGCAACCAACAAACCTGCTGTAGCCAGCCCCGCTTTTTTGCCTCTTCATCCATCATACTTTGTCTCCTTCGCACCTCTCTCCTCCCTTTCTGTTCTCGAACGCTCTCCCCATTCCCTCTCTGTTTCTTGTAGCTCCGTGTGCCTGCTGCTACTAATTTCAGTGAGCTGCGGAAAGAGCTGCTAGAGGTACCAGCAGCAGCCCCGGGCTTTCAAACTTGGCCTGAGGCCTCCAGAGCTCCAGTCCACCTCACAGGATAAATGGCCAGGCCGGGTGCGGGACGCATTTAAAAATGGGACCGAAGGAGCACGTAGGTTTTCCGACAGGGCAGAGGGACTGTGAGAGAGTTAGCCTTATATGTCATGCTAATATATCCCGATACGTCGGTGCCTCAGAATCCTGGTGTGAATGGGTGAGCGCCATGTCCGGCTCACGAAAGATCTTTACTAGCCCCTGAAGAATCTAAGGCTCTTGAGAAATGGTCACTTTTTTGACAGTACACAGTTCAGTGTTTAGGGCTCGGACTCCTCCCCCTGGGGGAGGAGTTAGAGAACTAATGTTAAAGGAGAAAAAAAAGAAGAAGAGGGCCTTGGAGAGAGAAATTCCAGACATTCCTTAGCGTTTTCTGTCATCTGGTCAGTGATTCGTCTTCCTTGTGTTTTCGTTTTAATAGGCTTGAAGTGATAGGGTAAATGTAGTTTTGTTCCGCCATTTTGAGGCATATTTCGTGCGTGCTTGCGCAAAGAAGTACATAAATTGTAATTAGGAGCTGTCAGGGTGCCTCCGTTAGTGAATGCAGATGGCCGGGCGCGTTCACAATTCTGCAGCGCTCAGCGCGCAGCTTCCTTGTTAGGTCCCGGAAGCACTTTTTTTTCTGGATATTTTTGTTTTGGATCCATTTCACGTGACTTCAGAGCTGCGCAGTGTTTGCAGTCCGCGCCCGAGCAGCGCCCCCGGTTTCCGCGCAGCGCACATCTCAGTAAAGGTGGCCCGGGAACGGTTTCGAATGCAGATCGCATCCAGATACTCGGGCCTCCTTCCCCCCCCCCCCCCCCCCCCCCCCCCCCCCCGTCATCAGCAGGTTCCCCAGGACCGTCTGGCTGCGAGACTGGACCCCAGCAGCAATCAGGGCCCATTGTTAGCTGTACATGCCGAGAAAGGCTGAACACTTCTGACTTCTGCAGACAAAGCTTCGTAACGCAGAAAAGGACACAGTACTCCGAGCAGAGCTGCGTGGGGTTCAGGAGCTGCTGTGTCTGTTCCCTGAATACAAGTTATTATTAGTTATTTATTTATTTTAATTTATGAAATGTTATCAAAAGAAACACAAAAAGCCAGCATGGTGTTACAGCAACACAGATAATTTAGCAGTCGTGGTCAATATATTACAAAATGTAGGTAATGGCATTGAGTGAGTCGCCGACACCACACAGCGACACAGGTACAGTGTCAGCAACTTCGGGCATCGACCTACAGCACAGAGCTGAATACAAGTTACTTAAAGTGGCCCCGCGCGCAGGAGGTCCGGGGTGTGCAGGGATGTAAAACAGATTACATACAAGCAGGTCATGCAATGACCCGTCAGTCCACGGGTGGGGTTGAAGGCGGTGGGGGCCCTCACTCGGGATGCTTTTTAAATCCCACTCTTTGCTGTCAGCAGCGCCTCTTTCTCGGCCCCCTGCAGGCTGCAGGGCTGTCAGCTAGAAGTGGAAAGCCGAGAAGCAAGGCGCTTGACGGCGCAGACCACCGCGGGGATGGAAGCAGGGGGGGGGGAGACTGAGGGGAGGGGTCAAAGGAGGAGCCAGTATCGTTCCATGGATATCATTGGGCCTGGTGCAAGGAACATAGCACCAATTATCAGTGCTAAATGGCTCCAAGGCTCTGGGACCGGTACCACTGCACCTGCTGCACCAATAGAAGATACGCCTCTGGGCTCCACGTTTCAGCTCTCCGTCAGAGTCCACTGAAGAGGTGACAAAAGGAAATAGCCGTTTGTGCTCTCTGCCTCCTGATATGTGAATCAGTAGGTGCAACTCAGCTCTTCATCATACTGAGGTCGGCAAAAAAAAGCATCCCTGAGCAAGCCAGCTCGCATTATTTTTTAAGATTCATTTTGCATATAAGGACTTAGAAGCAGTCTGGCTTGCGCAGGCACTAAAGGGGGTCAAAATTAATAAAATGAAAGAACGGGCCATTACAACGTCAGTCTTGGCACGAGCAGCGCCCACGGGAGCACAGTCCACGCACGACTTTTGTTTCTGTCGTGAGAAACGAAATCTGACCTCCTTGTGAGGCTTGCGGCAGAGGAAGCTGCTTTAGCTTCATATTTATATAATCTTTATTAAAGCGGTTCTGCTTTCAAAGAGGCGGCGGCACCTTTAGTGTCTGGTAACATCACCCCCATGTGTTTACCGTGCCCTGAGCCGGGTGCCAGGAGAGGACATCTCCACTGTAAACAAACATCCCCTTGCAGTGTTCGAGGGCATTGTGCGTGAAAGTGTCACACGAACTATCCGCGCTTTGATCCGCAGCCACTGTAGCTCAGCGGGCTGCTGCACCTGCTGCTGCGTTCTGCGTGCGATCTACCTGGCGCTGCGTCCAGCGCAGCCTTTCATCTTCCAGTGGTTGATGAAAGTACGGCTAGTGGGCTGCGAAAGGGTAATGCTGCTACTGGCAGTGCTTCCACGCTGCAGCCGCTAATTAAAACACGATCAATTAGCCAAGGTCCTTCCCATCAACACCCAGCGCTAAAGCAACGAAGCCTCGTCTCTTCTGCAAACAGGACCCGACAGAGGACAGAAGACACAAGCGCCGTTTGCAAACCAACAACATTGTGATTGTGTAAATGTGTGCTGACAGTTGAGCTGCTCCACAGCACAGTGCGTGACACATTAACACGCCTTCTGCATTTGAGAATGAGTGCGTGTACCTTCAATAATGCGCCAGCCACCCCCTTTCAACTACTTCGGAGCGCTTTACGCAAGTTGACACAGCCGAGTTAATTATTCAGCGTAGATGTCTGGAGCACTGAGCTCTCCGAAGTCTGCAAGGTCAAGTACAAAGAAAGCGAGAATAGTTTGCACAGGATCACACGGTTTGTTCAAGTGGGCGAATTAAAATATGAGGCAATATGGGCTTGCACCGAAGGCCACCACTTTTCAGCTAAAATACAACGGTCTCTGAAATCACAGACTGGCATCCCAGCCGATGTCTGACCACACCAGACAGTACGTGCGTAAAAAGAACAATTTTGAAGAAAATCCTGTCAATATAGCGCCTAGACAGACGCATCGCTGAGGTACAGACCACACACAGATGCAAGAGGGCACTTACAAGCTTCCTGGGGTACATTTTGGGGTGAGGGGAAGCAGTGTGCCCTGCCTCACAGATCCTCATGTAAGTATGTATAGACAGATCAGCAGGTGGCAGGAACGGCGGAAGAGCACACAGCGGGACAGCGGGATGCGCCGGGAGAGGATGCGTGGCGGAGGGAAGGAAGGGTCTTTTTAAAGAGACGGTCTCCTCAGTGGCCTCCAGACTGTCAGTCAGTGCGCAAATACGCACCCAGGAGGGACGCCGGAGCTCACAATTACACCTTAGATCACCTACAAGCCTGCACAACAAACATTGATTTATTCCCAGTAAAAAAGGACGACAAAATGAACTTTTCCAGCTGGTTTCACAACACGACCAATAAAATGTTCATTAAAGGCAGACTTACCCAAAAGGACTAAGAACAGAAAGTAGCCAGGCTCCCTCATGGCGCCCACTCGGTACAATCCGCGCGTGTTCCGTGAAAGGGGCGAGTGTGCAATAAGTGAGCACGAGTGCCTGGTGGGGAGTCCACCTTTTGGTGTGCACAGCCGTAGTGAGTAGAGTAGTGAGTAGAGTAGTGAGTAGAGTAGTGAGTAGAGTAGTGATTGGAGTAGTGAGTAGTGTAGTGAGTAGTGAGTGCAGAGTAGTGAGTAGTGAGTGCAGAGTAGTGAGTAGTGAGTGCAGAGTAGTGAGTAGTGAGTAGAGTAGTGAGTAGAGTAGTGAGTAGAGTGGTGAGATCACTGGCAGTACACACCACATGAACACACTCCACAACACATAGCAACAATACATTGGCATTTATAATGCCATTAGCTCAAACTCAAATAAATCCGAGCCCGATTGCATTTCTAATGCTTGTTTTTAAATGCCAGTGGGCTGGATCCGTGTCAGACACACATCAGAACGAAGAGGTATGCGAATAGACTGCTACCTTAGGGTGGAGAAGCGTGGCTCAGTGGTTAGAGGCGGCAGACCCGGAAGCTGAGATCGACCGTGGACCAGGGTTCGATTCCCCGCCTCGGCGGGTCTCGGGCTAAAAAATTCCACGGACTCAACAATTCTCGCTCTGGTGCCTACTCAACTCACGGGGTCACACTCTGCGACTCTGGGCAATAGCTTGCTTAATCTCCACTACGGCCCCTCGCGGCGGGATGCCTGGCTTTCACCTTGTGGACACCCTGCCGGGGTTTCTCACAGGGGAATACCAGGACGGGTTCCCTAAGCAAGCGCCGGTGTTATATCTTGTATATCTAATGCTATGTGTGTGTTCCTTTATATGCGAAGGTTCCACCTTGCTTACTGGATTCTGGAATGTGGAATCCAGGTGGCAGAGAGGAAAGAGGATTGATGAAGGAGCAGGACCTTGATGCCTGAAGGGGTTGATTATACCAATAAACCTACTTTATAACTACATCTGCGTATATCCAGTCTTTACAGTGGCCACGAGGATGGGATGCGATATCAAAGAACCAATATTGAATTTTGATGAACTTGAATGAATTCAGGAAGGAAAAAGAAGGAACCTCCAACTTCAACTGAAAATTTTTCAACCCCTAGGCTGAATCTCCAACTACAAGGTACCTCAACTTGATTAACAATTTAATTGACTGAACAATCTACCTCCACTCTCCTTGAATACCCCTCATGCAGCATTTGTATGAATGACCAGCGCGTATACGCTTTGATCCTGAATTATTTAACGCTGTCGCTAGCTGATTTCAAATTGCATGTTGAAGAGCGCATGAACTGTCTGCCTGAGAAGAGAGACGTAACACTCCATTTGTGTAAACAAGGAACACATTGTGTTATTTGAATGAAAAAAAACTTGGAACATCTGAAATACACACTTACAGTTGGACGAGTGTTGTTTTTCAAAGGAGCTGCGAGCCTTTTGACAGCGCGTGTTGTTTTTCGAAAGAGCCGAGCGTCTCATCACAGCGTTCCACATGTCTTTATCTCTACGCTTACACGCATAACAGACGTCCTTCAAGGAAACGTGACGACGTGTATCGACGCAACAGACGCACGGCGGCCATTTTAAGTCACCTTGACAACGATATAAACAAAACACACGGAAACGCACGGAAGGAAAAACGAAGACAATGTCCAAAAGTGATCGCGTCTTAAACTAGCGGTATTTCTACATAAAAAGCTGTTTTACACAATTTAAAAAGTGAACATTGCATTACCACAGCTATTGCTTTCTTTAACAGAGATTCTAAAAAAAAAATAAAAAAAAAAAGAGAAGGAAAGCATACATTCTTATTGGGTGTCATTTATCAAATTCTGTCGTTTACCAATTACAAATTGACAATTCACACCAGTTAAACAATAACAATAACCTATATATACAATGGATGTTAATTCCTCCGTCACCCCTCCTCCCAAATTTCTTCAAAACCCCGGTTCACCTTCCATGAATTGGGAAGATTGGTCTGAATCATTCGAAACTTATTTAGAAGCGATTGGGGGAGATGTGTTTTTGCCATCTAGAAAATTAGCTTTGCTCAAACACAATTTAGGTGTGGAAGGAAGAAAGGTCCTTAAGACGTTACCAGTGAATAATCGTGTGGTATCTTCTGTAGTTGATACTGTGGATGAAAGTAGTGAAACCAGTGAAACGAGTTCTAACGATACGTCTATTGATGTTTATTCTGATGCTTTTAAGGCTTTGGAAGAAAACTATGGAAAAAAAACCAGCATAGTAGTTGAAAGACATAAGTTTTTCTCTAGAACACAATCTCAGGGAGAAAATGTACAACAATATGTAGCGTGTTTAAGATCTTTAGCTGTAACCTGCAAATTCAAAGATTTACATGAAGAAATAATTCGAGATCAATTTATTAATAGAATTAAAAATGTAAAAATTCAGGAACGGTTACTTGAGCTTAGAAATCCTTCATTACAGAAAACATTAGATGTAGCTAGGAAAATGGAAAACACATCTCATTATGTCAAAGAATTAAATGTTTCACAACAAAAAGAAACTGATGGTTCTAACAGTGTGAGTGTAATAAACAACAGTAAAACAAGAAATGAATTTAGAGCTGATAACAAAGATACGAAAGGAAATTTTTCAAGGTATAGAAGCAATTCTAGCAGACGCATTTGTTTCAGATGTGGTAGTCAAAAACATACTGCTGACTTCAACAAATGCCCTGCTGTGAAGGTAATTTGTAGTAAGTGTAAGAAAATAGGTCATTTTGCCAAATGGTGCCGCACAGGTGATAATAGTAATTGGAAACGTTCTATTAATTTTATTGAGCCACAAGATGAGAGTGAAGATGATGACAACGTTAATAGTGAAATAGAGGTAATGCTTGTACAGGATGACTCTGTGTGTGAAATATCTGATGACTATCAACCTCCTAAATGCATAGTAAAAATAAATAATGATGACATGGCATTATGGGCAGATTCATGTTCACCGTATACCATCATAGATAAATACATGTGGGAAAATGGGAGTAAGCCAACGTTAATTTACTCAGTGGCATCTCCAAAAGGATATTGTGGAGTCAAGTTACCTATGATAGGATATTATGATGCACAATTATCCTTCAAAGGAAGATCTTGTTTTAGTCCAGTATATGTAGTAGAGCGAGGACGTGCTTTATTAGGATGGAAAGATGCAAAGAAGATGGGTTTAATATTAGATCCAAATCATCCAGATCAAGTGTTATCTGAAAATTTTATAGATCAAGTGCTATTGACTGAAGATGGGCACTCTTCAAAATGGGAATCTATATTTCCAAATCTGTTTAGCAAAACACTTGGATGTTTAGTTAAATTTGAACACAAAATTATACTTAAAGCGGACAACAATCCGGTTGTGCATAAAGTAAGAAATGTGCCGTTTGCTTTACGAGAACCATTAAAAGAGGAACTAAAAAGACTATGTGATGCCAAGGTAATTGAACCAATAGAAGCATCTGATTGGCTTAGTCCAATAGTTTTAGCTCGAAAATCCAATGGAAAAATCAGGATGTGTGTGGACCTGAGAGATTTAAACAATAACATATGGGTCGACCGGTATCCATTACCGCACATAAATGAAATGATATCAAGTATAAAAGATGCCATGTATTTTTCCTCTATTGATTTGTCCAACGCGTACCATCAAATCAAATTGCATGAAAATTCAAAACATTTAACATCTTTTATAACTCCCGAAGGTGTTTTTCAATACTTAAGGATGCCATTTGGTTTAGCTTCCGCATCTTCGGTGTTCCAAAGAGTCATGAGTAACATTTTAAAAGATGAGAAACATGTAAGAATTTTTCAGGATGATGTTTTAATTTGGGGTAATGATTCACATTCCCATGATCAAAATTTGCGCAGCGTTCTTAGTAAATTGCAAAATGCTGGGTTAACAGTCTGTGGTGAAAAATGTAAATTTGGAGTAAGACAAATAGACTATTTAGGTCATACAATATCAAATGAGGGTGTTAAACCAAAATTGAAGTTATTGGAAGCCATAGAAAATGCTCCGCACCCAATAAACAAAGATCAGCTGCGGTCCTTTTTAGGACTTGCGGAATATTATTCTAAATTTGTTCCCAATTTTGCTGACAAGGTGCATGAATTAAGATTATTAATGAAAAAAGGTGTATCATTCATTTGGTCTACGTTATGCCAATTAGCCTTTGACAATATTAAAAAAGACATCACCAAAGCGGTAGCTTTGAAACCATTTGATCCTTGTCATACTTCAATCATTGTGGTTGATTCTAGTGCATACGGTCTAGGTGCTGTTCTCATGCAGAGAGATAATGACAATGTGGAAAGAATTATCGCTTTTGCTTCTCGCACCCTTAAAGGTGCTGAACCATCTTATTCTGTTATTGAAAAAGAGGCGTTAGCATGTTGGTGGGGTGTGGATCACTTTAAGACGTTTATTTGGGGCACTGCATTTGAATTATGGACTGATCATAGACCTTTAATTGATATATTCACTACCAAAGGAGCTTCAAAAGCCACACCAAGGATAGCAAAATGGTCTTACAGGTTACAGGAATATAATTTCAAAATAAAGTATGTGCCAGGTCACAAGAACATCAATGCTGACTGTCTTTCACGTCTACCATTGAATTGTAATATGGAAAGTATAGACAATGACAAGGATGAATGGCTAATAGCAAACATTGAGGATGCATGTAACAATGCAGTAAAAGAACAAGAGTGGATAGAAGCTGTTGCTGAGGATGATGTTTTACAACACATAATCAAAGAATTGCAAGAAGGTGTAGATCCATCCACCTTAATAAAAACTGATTTAGCTGATTATAAGATGATATGGGGAGAATTATCCATTGTTGGTGGGATCTTAAGGAGAGGTCACAGATTGGTAGTGCCTATTTCCCTTAAAGAGAAAATGTTAAACTTATTACATGAGGGGCACAGTGGAATGACTAGCATGAAGAGAAGGGCTAGGAATGATTTTTGGTGGATAGGCATGGACAAGGACATCGAGAGATGTGTTAGAAATTGTGTGGCGTGTATGTGTAGTGATAAGTCTCACAAGTCGCAAGAAACTACAATTTCGGCGACATCTTTTCCCGACAAACCATGGGACAAAGTTGCTATGGATATATGTGGTCCATTTCATGTAAAGGGCATTGAAGACAAATATGCCATAGTCTTAGTAGATTTTCATTCAAAATGGCCTGAAGTAGCCTTTGTAAAAGACATCAAGGCTTCTAACATAATTAATTTTTGTGAGGAAATTTTTCGAAGAGAAGGGTATCCTAGTACTATTCTATCTGATAACGGTCCACAATTCATGGCGGGTGAATTTGCAGATTATCTCAAAAAAATTGGTGTTAAACACAACACTACCTCAGTTTACAACCCAAGGGAGAATGGTTTAGTAGAGAGGTTTAACCGCGTTTTGAAGGGATGTATACAACTAGCTAACAACAATAGTGAGAATTGCAAGGAAGCTGTAAAGAACATGTTATGGTCTTATAGAAACACTCCGCACTCAGCCACAGGAACATCTCCTTTCAATCTTTTGAAAGGACGAGAGGCGGGTTCCAAGGTTAAACCCAATTGGATGAGTAAGAATGATGACAAAATTATCAGGAATAACACAAAGATATCTGATAAGGTACAAAGTTATCAAGAAAAATATGTTCAGAAGCACAATGTGAGAGTGAAGACAATAATGAAACCTTTAAAAAGTGGTGATTGGGTACGCACTCGGTGTATGGAGAACAGGAGACCTGGGTCTTCCAAGTGGTCTGATCCTAAACAGATTGTTTACGTTGTAGGAAACATAGTCAAACTTGATGATGGGAAGAAATGGAATATGAGGAGTGTAACAAAATGTAATGATTTAGAATGTAAACTCATTAGTGGACAAGGAAAAATTGGCTCAGCATCTATTTCAACAAAACCTTTTGATGCGGAACGGAGTGTGAGAGGGAGATGTGTCCGTTCTAAATCTAAACCAGTCTGGATGAAGGATTATAGGTGTACATAAAAATGTATAAAGAATAATAGGTGTACAAACACTCTTGTAGTTGTAACACGTGCTAGTTCACTCAGTAGTATTTTAGTTTTTATTAATTGTCTAATTAAATTTTTTGTAATTTAGGAAAGGAGATATGTTATATCTTGTATATCTAATGCTATGTGTGTGTTCCTTTATATGCGAAGGTTCCACCTTGCTTACTGGATTCTGGAATGTGGAATCCAGGTGGCAGAGAGGAAAGAGGATTGATGAAGGAGCAGGACCTTGATGCCTGAAGGGGTTGATTATACCAATAAACCTACTTTATAACTACATCTGCGTATATCCAGTCTTTACAGCCGGGACGCTTACGGGCAGCCGTGCGCTTTACAAATCCAGCACATTTACATTTACATTTACCTTTGAAAGACCAGTAGGCCTGCCACTGTGTCGCCTGCCCGCTTTCTTAAAAGACCTCTGCCGAGGGTGGGCACATACAGGGTTCACACACCACAGCTCATATGAAATTGTGCACAGATGCAATAAAGGAGCGACTCTATTTCCAACATTTTTTATGCTTGTGTAAGACGAAGAAGGAAAACGATCTTTGCACCATGGCGAAACACAGAACAATAACTTTTTCACTATTTTTGTTAGCATATGTACAAAAACAGCTAGGGAAAATAAACGTGATTCGTTTTCAGCATGGACATGATTAGGCTGGAAAAAAACTATTTATCTGCCACCTGGTGGGACCTTTAGTGGTATAACATGTGACCTTATTCAATTTGTGAGTCAGTGAGGTTTTTTGTAGTGGGTAAAAGAGTTATTTGGTTAATCTGAAAGGGTCATGGACTGCACAGGGGGGCCTGGCACCCTTAAGTCAGTTTATGTACATACCATGTGTGTGAAGTGCTTGTTAATTTTCACTATGGGAGAATCTCCTAACACGAGACACACAATCCGGGCCTCCTCTCATGGCGCTTTAATTAAACCGCCTATATTTTGTTGTTGCATACATTAAAGCAGCATCCGTTTACATCTTAAAATAAGAACAAAGGAAGCCAGGCTACAAAGAAATAGGCGACAAGTCTGGTAACATCTCTGTGTGCGGTGATAGGAGTGACAGGATGTTTCTATTTAACATCATGAACTTTGCTACTACCTTATAGCACAATTTCCACCTCCTCCCGCCCTGCTTTAATTAAACAGCATATATTTTGGTGTGTATTATGCACGTAAACATTTTTTTGGGTGAAAACTTTGTTGTATTAAGTTACAAAATATATAAAATTATTTAAGCAGCTAACAAATACACTGCCCTTTAAAAACCAGAGCATTCCGCAAGAGCTCCTCCTTTAGCAGCGTTTTGTGTTCACCTTCACCTACTGACATTATAAATAACAAACCTTATATTTATTTGTTGGTTTTTAAAAACAAATACATTAAAGACATTGCCATTTACAATACCAATAACTTTAAACTTTGCAAATGCGAAACCTATTGCATTGCAAATGCTTGTTCCCTGCTGCAGACAACTTGTGCTCCTTATTATACAGGCTTCAGATACGTTCTTGAGAGCCGAAGTAACTGCCATGATGACTCGGAGGAATGAAATTCCGGAAAGAAAGTTCGACAAAACACTTTACTAATTTGTTTTATGAATCATTTTTGCTGAGTGATATGATGTTGCTTACTTTTCTGAAAACAGAACACCAAGTCCTGTAACCCTTAGTTGGAAAGGGAGATTAATGCTCTATAAAACAGGGCAATTTGCTGAAGACTTCACTGTTTCAGTTGTGTCAGGATTAATAAAGTGAAAAAGTCACGCTCCATTTTCTAATTTTCTTTCCATTACCCTCTCCACCGTCTTCCTCATCTCATTCCTTACAAAATCAGGTTTGCATCGTTCCACAGACAGGGCTTAACTGTCATTATCTTAACAATGACAGGGCATATCCTTGACACATAGGCATGGTTCTGTTGTCATAAGAAGGGAGCAGAGAGAGGAAAACTCTTTCCACATTGCCAAGGAAAAACTTCCAAGCCTGTGAGCGAACCCAAAAACAAACGGAAGAGAGGAAAACCAGGAATGGGAAGAGGAAAACTAGGACTCACTGTAATGAAGGGTGCTTGTACGCAATTGATGAATTACTTCCTTGCCCATTTTCCCATTCCAGTCCTGAAAATACGAGGATGCATCCAAGTAGGTACCTCGACCACAGGCAAGAAGAAGAAGGAAATGAGGAAATCCCCATCGTCTGCAGAATCCACAGGGCAAGACTGAACCTTCCCAGCAAGTTTGAAGGCAGACCCAAGAGGAGCAACCCAACCGAACCTGAATAACCCGTAACAAGGACACAAAACTGAATGAGACAATCACAGGAAGACCCTAAACCAGCAGCGACACGAGTCTGAAAACTCAAGCAAAAGCACCCAGGGCTGGACCCTGAGTCAAGAAATGCTGATGCCCGCCCTGGAAAACCAATTAAGCCCAGCTGTCAGGAGAACCCATTGGGGCAATACCCTTGTGTACCAGCCCCTTCTGTAGTGCACCTCGATAGCCTAAAAGTGGCCGAGAAACGATTCTCCAAAGGACCAATACCAATGAGCAACAAAAGTAGACGTAACCATGAGAGAAACCCCATGCAAGACCCCAATCCAGTCAAAGTGCAGGGATCCTACTTTTGAGTTCTTCAAGCTGCTGATGTGGTTTGTTGAAAGTATGGGCTCACTCATCGCTTTATAGTGGCTAAATATATATAAAAAGGGTTCTAGAACACACCCTGGTAACTACCGGCAAATAGCCCTATTGGATGCTGCGGGAAAGATCTTCGCCCATAGCATCCTTGATCATCTTACCAAATGGGTGGAGGAGAAGAAGGTTCTCCCTCTAGTGCAAGCAAGTTTCAGGAAAAATCATTCCACCTTAGACAACATCTTCATGCTAAAATTAATAGAGGAGAAATATACAATTATCCGCAATTCAAATGTATATATGGCGTTTATAGATTTCTCAACGGCATTTGATAAGATAGATCGCCCTTTACTATGGAGAAAATTGCAAAAAATGGGTGTGCCCCATCCTCTGTTATCCCTAATTATTGCACTACATTCGCAAACTTGGTGCAAGATTCTTATGGGTGGAAATTAAGGTCTATCTGAAGCTATTCCTACTGAAAAAGGCTTGAAACAAGGTTGTTTGTTAGCGCTATTGCTGTTTTCTCTATATATAGCTGATTTACCTGATATTTTTAATTGTGCTGAGGGAGACGCCCCAAAGTTAGGTATCCGGTCATTTGCATGCCTCCTTTATGCAGATGATATCGTACTAATGGACCTAACCCCTATTGGGTTGAACAGAAAGTTGATTTCCTTGCAGAACTATACAGTCGACCACTTCCTAAAAATAAATGTTTCAAAAAGCAAAATTTTGGTTATGAAATGTAAGAAAAATAGAAAATCATGTAATTTTAATAGGCTCATAGGTCCAGAAAAATTGGAGGTTGTAGACTCATATCCCTTATTTAGGGAAACTAATGGCAGGGAGCACAAAGAACAAATTCCATACTGAACACAGCGCATCTAAAGCCGTATCGCACGCCAACGGCTTGCGTATCTTTTATAATGCTATGGGTAGAAGGCATTTTTAACATGCATTAATGGTTTTTAAAGTAAAAATTCCATCAACGCTGCTTTATGCCATTGAATCCATCCCTGTCAAAGATTGGAATTTTTGGGACAGAATCGAAGGTCAGATATTACGCAAATTATGTAATTTTAATACTTTAGTACCAACGACCGCTATTAGGCTGAAATTTGGCTTAATAAGCTCCTACGTCCAAGGTTTAGCTAGGGTTCTGCGTTGGGGATACCAGTTGAAAAATAGCAAGCAAGATTCATTAGGAGGGATCATGTGTCAAGACGTTTTCGGTGTTCGGGCAAATAGCTATTCTTTTTATTATGATTTTTTATTTGCAAAAAAACCCATCTCGGTACAAGAAGATTTAGTGAATACTCTTTTTCCTTCAGAATTTAAATCTCTTTTAAAAACCACTAGTGGTAAGATTAGTTTTAATAGGGACATTGAATTCTGTAATTCCAAAGAGACGAGTTAATTTTAAGGTCAAACATACCAAAAACTTCTCAAAAATATGTATACTGGAATTTACAGCATGGAACCCGAAAGCTTCTCGCACTTTGTCGCATGAATCTTCTACCTTTAAACGATTTAACCGCACACTGGTCCCCAAATCTGAATAATGGAAAAATCTGTAATCTTTGTAATTTGAGTGTTCAGACCCTGGATCACGCCTTGTTTGCATGTCCTGCATTGACTTCGTGCCGGCGTCGTTGGCTTCGGCCAATGTTCTTACAAAATGGTGTCAAAAATTTAACTTCTGCACGCGACTTATTATTTTGTCCTAAAAATGAAGCAGTGTGTTTTAAACATTTTAATTATTTTAAGGAGTTCATGTGTATATTTTAATCGTGTTTGCACAAAATGGAGTTGCTGTGTTCTTCTTCCCTCTTCCTTTATGCTGCTACCTTAAAGTTTCAGATAAAGTAAGATACTGGATTGCGTCTTTTTGCACATGTACTGCTGCTATTGCATTCTCTCTGGCTAATATAGGATATGCTTTATAAATTCAGTTTTGCTGCTAAATTCAAATAATCTGTTAACGATTAATTTGGCAGTTCGGGCTGGACTGTTCCCATGAGGCACAGGTCAAGACTGATTTGCATATGGCCAGGTCTAAACTGGGGTAGCATTGTGAGCAAAAGAATGATGGATTTAACCCAGATCTCTTGACTGGGGGTGAATGTTTTGATTTGCTCTGCATTCTGTCCATCAATTGTGTGTCTTTTGCAGAATGTGTCCTACTGCCTTCTTGATTGCGGTTCACAACAACTGCCTAGGGCTTTATGTGAGTGATATGTACCACAGCACATTACTTTGCTTGGCTAGATAACTGCACAAGCCAAGGTTAGATGTACCCTTGATGAATTCTTTGAGCCTCCCACTGTATATAAAGATGAAAGCGGACATGTTTTATACACTCCTTTTTCTGCCTTCACCACATATAGGTCTACAATATTTTTTGGATCTCCATAGATACGGATGTATGATTTCATGTGTCCATCCCCCACCTCCCCCCCCCCCCCACTTTGGTAAGTTAAATATTAGCCATCATTGGGTTTTTTTCATTGGTGTTTCATTGGTGTTGATTAAGTTCCAGAGCAGTGTGCTACATGCCTAAAAGTGCTTCAACACCTCATCAGTGGTAGCAAATGCTATGCAAATGCTAACCTATTCCCCTCTTCTATCCCTCCACTATCCTTCTCAGTACAAATAACAGACTAAGATATCCAACGCTCAAATTATTTTCATATTTCACTATACTAATTCACCATTAATCCTTTATGGGTTCCGGAGTAGCGTGCTACTTGCCAAAAAAGCGATTTGACGCCTCATCAGTGGTAGTAAGCGCTATATAAATGCAACTACAGCACAATACAATGCAATTAACTGTAAATTTAATATAGCTTGTTCCAGGCTCAGTAGAGTGGTGTGGCTCACTGGCTAGAGGTGGCAGACCCGGAAGCAGAGAACGGGCCGGGACCAGGGTTCAATTCCCGACGCGGCAGGGTCGTGGACTCGACAATTCTCGCCTCGGTGCCTACTCTAACCAGGGATCACACTCGGCAACTCTGGGCATTAAGCTTGCCTCATCTCTACAACGGCCCCCCACAGACGCCGGGGATGCCTAGTTTCACCTTGGAGATACCCAGAAGGGACCATCTCGCAGGTAAAGCCAGGACGGGGTTCCCCAGCGGTCTTCAGCGCCGGGACGCTTACGGGCAGCTGTGCGCTTTACAAGAGAGACACAGTCACAGACACAGACACACACACACACACACACACGTGATATTTTAAACAAAGATGACTTTATAATTTGGAGGATGCTTCAGGATTATGTGATTAGCTATGACAACAATAATAACAAATTGTTGTGATTTATCGGTCTACAACATAAGTTAATTTTCCACAGACAACTATATATATATATATACATATATATATATATATATATATATATATATATATATATATATATATATATATATATGATATAGATATAGAAGATTAAGTGTATGTATGAATGAGTCCTTGTAGCAAGTCCTTTTTTAATTTATTTTTATTAGAGCAAAATTCAGGTAGTACAAAAAACATAGTTCATAGTCAAGAAATGCAGAAAAACTTATAAAACGAAGACATCAGATTACAATAATTATTATTTGTAGAAAGATAAAAACAAGAACATACGCAGTTCATAGTAATATTACAGTTGACATTAAAGTTTTTCACACATGTGGCTAAAATTTATAAGAAGAAAAAGAAAAAAGAAGAACATTATCTTCACTAACCATTCCTTATATCATGAAACCAGGCAGTATTTGGAGACCAAATTTGGCCTCCACGTATTCTGAATGTTTTACCTCTAGCTTCATAAATAGCTATTTCTTGATTGTAAATTCCTAGAAAACGGGTTAGCCACATTTGGAAAGTGGGAGGGTCAGCTTCTTTCCATCGGGCCACCAGTATAATCCGAAACACCGCCATACCCAAGAATAGAGATGTTTCCTCCTCCTTACAATGCCCAAGGGTATCATCATGGCCTACTAAGTAAAGTGTTGATGATGCTTTCACTTTATGACCGAAGATTTATTCCCAATAATCAGAGATCATTTTTTTCAATAGGTCCAATTTAGAACATTCTGCAAACATATGTATTAAGTTTGCAGGGCCCAAACCGCATCTTGGACATTCATTATTTAATCTTTTGCCCCATGTATATAATTTTGCTGGTGTATAATATAAATTATATATGGTTTTATAAAGTTGGGCCTTTAAATTACACGCTAAAATTAATCTAGATGATAACGACAGAGACATGTCGATATCCACGTTCGGATTACCTAGTTTAATTGCCCAATCTCTCTCGACATGTTCCCGATCATCTAGTTGAATCTGAATCAATAGCTCATAAATAGTACCTATCCTAGTAGACCAATTCCCTATAAGCTCAAAGAAGGGAGCACTTTCCAGTACAATTCTTGGGAAGAGTTGATTAAGAACGGTGTGCACCTGTATATATTTAAGAAAGTCACTGCTGGGCACCGAAAAATGTAATTGTAAATTTTGAAATCCAGTATTAGGTTCATGACGAGGCCTTGGAATACGCACCGACTGAAATGTGTCAACTATATTTTATGAGGAATGCTTAAAGCCATACACACTAGAAAGATTTCATGGCGTCTTTGTTGAACTTTCACCAGGATAAAAATATAATGTGACCTGGATTCACCACTACCATAGGGTTGTAAGGCAAGGCACCAGAGGATATGTGCCACCTACCCACAAAATAAACATTATTTTGGAAGGACAAATGGATTTCTTTGAACCATGAGACTATAGTACTTTTATTGTTTGTACTGATTTCTGTGATAACGAGAGGATCAATACAAAAATAATTTTTGTCCAGTAACTTAAAAATGAATTGGCTTGAATACATTGTTTTGATATATTCCATGTAGAGTTGTAGTGGATTTGCCATATTCTAGTAAAGAGGGGGATATTTATGATGCACTTAAGGAATATGATTTATTCTTAAAATAGCCAATGTATAACATTTCTGACAATCAATTGAAGTGTTGTTTCTAGATGGAAATATGACGATTTATCCGTAGGGACATTTTTAGTAAGGTATAGTTTTGAGGTCCTGTTCCACAAGGTTGTAAGGCAATGCCCACTATATATGATATGTTTTTTCTAACTTTGCGCATACAGTTGCTGTCTCTTTTGTTTAGCTCCACACCTCAACAAGAAATTACCATGAAACCTCAGACTTAAGGATTTGAGGCTGTGTGCTGTAACCTAGGGGGGAAGAGAGACCAGTTTAGAGGTAGATGGGTTGCTCTGATTGCAAGGAAGGCCCACTCTACCATTCGTGTTGGATGGTTTCTTTTCTTCTGGATAAGATGGCCACTCCCCTTTATGTATGAAAGCATGCTGCTCGGGGAGGTAACCCCTCTTACTAGCAGCAGCTAATCATTGCCTCTCTTGCTAACATGGGGAGTCTGACAGCAAGGAGGACTCTGGCTAAAAGGCTTTGATAAAGTAGCATTTTTGTCTGCTTGTGCAGGTATGCTTGCTGGTGCCACATACATGCGACTGAGAGATGCTCGAACATTTGAGTTATGTTCCACCTTGCTGAGAGATTACTGATGACCTTTTATTTTGGACTCCACAGGTGCTCAACAAGAAAGCATCCAAAGCCCGTCAGAAGGCGGTGAAGCGAGAGCAGCATTCTGGGACCCGAGACGTCCACTCTATCCAGGAACTGTATCCTCCTCCAACTGTGCTCATGCTTTTAGTTGATAAAGCTCCATGTTAGTTGTGTATTTGTTGGAGCACTGCTATCAGCATGTTATTTCTTTCTTTAGAAATGGCACCCTTGTGTTATGTCCGTTAAGCATTTTACTGCAAACTAGAGTTTTGGAATTTTAGTATAATTCAGATATTACCATTACTGAGTTCTATGTGGTGTTCTGGTTACTGTTGTTGGGGAGCAGAAAAGCAATGACCAGGCCCCAATAATGGCTGTTGCTTTGATCATGAGTAACTTTACCATGTGCTGACCTCAATAGGAACGTATCCTTAAGTGTTACGGTGCTGCAGTGTTAGTTGTTCGTCTTGCGTTGGATTTGGTAGGTTTTTATCCGCATAGTGTTGTAGCCATACCAGCCAACTCACACGGTGCCACAGTGACACACATGATATCGGCCCCCGTAACCTGGTGAGGAGCCGATATTACACTGTGGCAGGGAAAGCGCGTTGAAAACCACTGTAAATCGTAGTTTTCCAGCTCGTTTTCAAGAGGCTTTTGACTGCCGATGTCCATTAAGGGGTGTGAGTTTAGACTTAGTCCTGCCCACTCTCCGCCCATATTTGTCATTAGCTTATGTCAATGTCCTTCGTAAATGCTGGCTTCTGATTTGTTGATAGGATTATTAGTCCCACCTTAGTACCGCCTTGTCTTCCATGAGGACTGGCTCTTTTACTTCTGTTACACCCTATGTCTTATTTAGTCAGTAAGCACTATTTTCTTTAATGAGTTTGTCCTACTGCAGGCACAACAAGCTTTCCCGTAACATTTAGTGCGCCATGTGCGCCACTTATTTGAAATGAAATAGGTCTCACATTTACAAGAGTTTGAGCTATTAACATTGTAAATGACAATGCCTTTTATTTATGTGTTAATTATACAAACAGATAAATAAAAGGCATTGTCGTTTACAACGCCAATAGCTTAAACTCTCCCAAATGCAAGACCTATTGCATTGCAAATGTTTGTTTTTTATCTTTTTTTGTAGGAGGGGGGTGGGGGGCTGGTGGGGTTCAAAAGTGTCTCCTATTTACTTACAAATTGTGAGATTGTTCTTCAAGTTGGCAGCTATGTTGTAGTTGTGTGGAACTCTAAATGATAGCTAGAGAGCAGAGAAAAGCCCGGGTGTTGCATATACGTCACTTAATTTGTTTCTCTGCATACAACAGCAGTTACCCACTGTTGCTGTCTACGACTATATTCAGCGCTATTCACTGTTCATTCTTTTAAAGGGCACAAGAAACCAAATTGAAATGTGCTGCTGTTTGTATAACGTTGTGGTCTTGTGGACATCTGGACAGATGCAACCTGTAAGCTATAAGCCGTGTCAAGATGAAATGCCCACCTTGTAGATGCATGCTCCAATTAAAATGATATTTTAGGAAATCTTAGCATAAGGTGCTGTGACTTGTTTTCCTGAAATTACACCTTTAGCATAGAAGTAGAAGTGGCTGAAGAAGATCTACTGGATTCTTATGGAACCCCAGCAAAGGTGAGCATTGCGTTTGTTTGTTTACTTTCGTTGTACTGCACTTAAATAATTTGGGAATGTGAAAGAGAAAGTCTACTCTGATTTTTTTTTTTTATATATTGTTTAAGATGTATCCCACCCATTAGTGCTGTAAAGTGTGTTTCTGCTTCAGTTTATTCATAATAGAATATTAATGTCAAGTGGTAAGCCGTTAACCCTAGTAAAAGTTGGTTGCCCGGATTTATAATTGAAGCACATAATGTGAATTGCGAAAGTGTCCCGGGCAAACTGTGCACCAAGACTTGGTACTGCAAATTACCTCAGGTTTCAATACTGGTTAGAAAGCAGTTTGGGTTTGGCTACTCACAAAACACAGTAGAATAGAAACAGATAAAAAGGCCTGCTCCAGAAAAACTGTGTAGACTGTTTCAATTACTGTTGTTTGAATGGCAACTAACGTTATTATAAAAAAAATTAATGCAAACATGTATGAATATAACAAATATAGTTTTCTTAAATGTACCCTTTGGAGCGCAACGCATAGCCACAGTGAAAACAAATTCTGTTGAAGCCACTCCAAGGGTAGATTATACAACACAAAGACCACCAACCGGCAACAGTGAACGTAAATGTCCCCTTTTTATATTTAGATGGAATTTGATATTTTCCATGCTCCTTCACACCAAGGTAATTGACAACTCACTGCACATTGACTTTACCAGTTAAGATTGCTTGCACTGCTCAAGCTCTTACATGAGGTTATACTTGCTTCCATTCTAGGCCTCGAACACAAACTGATTTGCAACATACAAGGCCCTGGCCTCGAGTGAGTCCACTTTCCCCTTGATTACCGCAAACGTGAACTAATCAGACTGTATCTGGAATTCTTTGAAACACTTGCTTTTGTGCATTGCAAGGTGAAGCTGAGAACTCTCTGATCGTCGTGGGCCACCTTGGAAGTGATGGACCCAAGCGGCATATAGGCACCACCCCCACATGCTGACGTCTATTCCTATTGTTTTACGATTTATTTTCAAAGTGAACCTGGAGAGCAACTCCCACATTTTTCAGTCTTCCCACGATTCCAAATTTCGAAACAGTGTATCGGGGAAGAAGTATGTCTCCCACCCCACAAAACAACAGGATTCAAGCTATGCCATTACTGCAGGCAGCAGATGTGAAACATTTTCCATGATCCACCCAAAATTTACCAGAGAGCTGAAAGCAAGGTTA
The DNA here is from genome assembly GCF_964261635.1 of Lissotriton helveticus. Taxonomy (NCBI): domain Eukaryota; kingdom Metazoa; phylum Chordata; class Amphibia; order Caudata; family Salamandridae; genus Lissotriton; species Lissotriton helveticus. Next base: position 546,996,678 of record NC_136070.1, read on the forward strand.
TATGTGACCGAGCCCAAGCAGAAGTCATGTTCGAAGCAGCAGTCCCACTCCAAGTCACGAGGTTTGCTACCCTGCTCAGGATTGTGGGAGCCGTTTTCGAGCCAAGTCCAAATAAGTAAAAGTCCAAAGTAATGCAGGAAACCCAAGTGGGATTTGAACCTCTCTTGCCATTCGAAATCTGATGAGAAGCCATGCAGTCGGCACACATAGAGCCCACTCAGAGGCTTGCCTGACATGCCCCAGTTTTCCCAACCCATCATTGACCACATAGCATATGGAAGCCTTCAATGTGGCCATCCTGCACATTTTCAAGATGCAGTGGACTTGCTTTAGAATGCAATTGGGCTCCATGGCACCTCAGGGTCCACCGGTCCCATATCTGCTGGTGGGCCCCTCAATTGTATCAACTGGCTATGCTAGCTCCACTACTGGGTCCTAGGGCTGGACAGTACTTTTATTTCCCTGGACAATTTACCCTGTGGGCTGGAGCAGCTGTAAGCTGGTTTTTATGGCACAGGGCTACTCCTGGTGTCTGTCCATTTCCCCAGCTCCTAGAGGTTAATTGCAGCCTGGCGGGGAGGCTTCAAGCGATCAAGTAAGAGACCACCGGGGAAGGTAAAGAGAAAGCAATCCGAGAGGTAGAAGAGAGAGAGAGGGAAGAAGGAAAGAGTGAGAAAATGGATGGACAGAGAGGCTGTGCAAGGTGGTGAGAAGAGTAGGGCTTGTTTAAGCATTTTTGCTCAGGCTGCTTTGGTTCCAGAGTTCTGACTTACCACCTCTGTGCCAATATCCTAAATTTACTTTTCCCCCAAGGTCCTTCTTAGTCCCCTCCGTGCCCCTACCAAGTTTGATGCCACTCGTGCCAGATCTTACTTCCGATACGGATACTCGTAGCCAACATCAGCCCACTCCAGGCCTATGTCATGCAATAAGATAACCAAAGCATAACCTGCTATAATAGCTAGAAGCGGAAAACCCTGTTCAGCTGCAATTTGGAGATCGTCCAAAGACATCAAACCCTTCTGTAGGGTGACAGTGAGACGACAGACACCTCAACTCCCATCATTACACCATTGCAGGGCTATTTTTGTTACTGCAAAATGTGAATGGGTTGGATACCTATCCAGAAAGTGTTTCAATCCCCACCTTCCCCACCACCAGAATTGAAAACACTTCTTTTTCAGATAAGTCCTTGACTTTACACTTCTCTTTCTATAAACAAAATCCAGTCTATTGACTGAAATTCATCAGACAGGGCCAGTCGCTAAAGAACCACTGTTGCCCTTCAATTTATTACTTAAGGACATTCTGACGGCCACTTGGATGAAGCTATGTCTTTCCCTTCCAGTCAGTCGACCTGTGATTAGGTGAAGGAAAGCCCTAGGAGCGTAACACAGGACCCGCGGTGTAGGGGGCCCTCACCCCTTTAGTGGGCTCCTACCCTTCATGGGCCCCCTGTTGACACCAATACCAATGAATATCTGTGAGATATGGGCGACTCAGGGGCCATTCATCACATTCTGCAGGAGGGCCCCAGCATTTTGCGTTAGGTCACTGACCAGCCTCTGATGATCAAGCATTCTTCAGCCAGCAACCAACTCCTGTCAGCCTTGTGATACAAGAGTAAACCAGTAAACTTAACCTGAATGGCTTTTCTCTGCTACTCTGGACAAGGAATCTAAGTGTGTTGACATATTTTGGAAGAAATTATTATTCTCTGCTAGTCTAGCCTTGAGTAATGCTGTCCGTTTTGTGAACCGATTTACACATACAATTTGTAGGACATAGTCAGTGAGACCTTGCGGACTACCTTAGGGCATTGTTTGCCCAGCCCATCCAACATGGGCAGGATGTTGTGAAGTATGTATTACGTGCTTGGCAGTATGCATGAATGTGTGCAACAACGTTTTCAGGGGATTTTGACGGCTGAAGACTCTTTGGGCAGAAAGCCAACTCTGTGCTGGAGAGATTTAAGGACAGCCATATTACAACCCATTCCCTATGGTTGCTCTTGTAAGACTGCCAATTCCATCAGCAATATTGTGTGTCCAGACATATTTCACTTAATAATAGGCATTTTAATTAATGATTGTGTACTCTCTTTATATATTTTCTCTTGTTATGAACATACTCATGTAAAAAAGTTCCATCAGCTCTGTGGTACACTATGGAGCTGGCTGAAGCCAAACATCAATGGAAAGCCCTAGAAAGCCTTTGCAGGGAGAATTATAAACCATCTGCACAATGTAGTTATATGAATGAGATTGAGCCTTCCCAAACAGCCTTTTGTAAGTACTTTCTATGCCCCCTCTGTTGCTTCTGGAGGCAGTTACCCCAGGGAAGACTTTAACATTGTAAAAAATATTTTTCGGCCTCCTTTTTCCTGTATGGAGGTGTCCCACGTTTGGAAGACCTCGCCGAGTCCTCATTGCTGTACTTTGCAGACTATATTTAGACTTTAGATGCTACTGTTTTTTAATGTTTTGATCCTTTAGTTAGCGTCTTATTCAGACCCTGGACTGTAATCTCAAAAATCACCCGACTTTCCCAATCAACTATTATCCACCATCTCCAGTTTATTAAATCTGAATCCCCGCATGACCCTTGCCCAGCTCATAGTTTTATGAAAGTGATTGTTATCATCAGTCCTTGATCTAGTCCATGTTCAATTCCTTGGCTGCAGACTGCCTACCTTGTCAGTAAAATGAAGCAATGATGGTTCCTCTCTTTTGAAAAAAATACCCGCTGGCTTCTATCGCTCCTTTCGTTACTGTTGTAAGATTCTTGAATAGGAAATCAATAAGCAGTTGAAGAGAACAATATCCTCTTGTCAGCTCAGGCAGGTTTTTGTTGATTTCACTGCACACAAGTTATCCTCGTGTCCGTATTGGATAACGTTGAAATGCTGCTTGACAAAGGAGGGAGTGTGGCACTGATACTGTTAGATCTGCTTGCCACATTCAACACGTTCTCCCATCATAGTTTTCTGAATCATCTTTATTCTGTAGGACTATGTGGGTCTGTGCTTGCCTGGCTCGTATACTTTTTTAAGCATCGTTCCCAATCAGTTTTCCTGTATCTTTTCTGCTCTTCCTCTAAATCTCTTGTCTGTTGCCTTCCCCAGGGACCTTCTTGAGCCCCATGCGTTTCAATATTTAATTGTGCTCCTTGGGTGATCCAATGTGCAGTTTGGCTTTTCTCCAAAATCATGCAAATGATACTGATTGTCTAATTCAGGATAGTCTTTGGGATCTCGGAAAGTTTTTATGCCAGCCTTTCTGCTGTGGCCATCTAGATGAGGGCCTGGGTACTCAGGTTAAATGACGATAAAATGGAGGTGTCACTCTTTGATGGGGCTCCTTCTTTGTGGTCTCCTCTTTTGTCGTTCAGAACTGTCCTCTTTGCCCTACGATTCTGAAACAAATGCAGTGGGCGTTATTTTTGTCGACCCTTTCTTTTTTAGGGCAAATTAAATATTTGTCTTCATTATGCTCTTTGTTTCTTGATACTTTACAAAATCATCATTTACTGCCCATAAACTGTAGCAAATCTGTAGTTCAGGGTACCATTTTGCCTTCCATTGACTCTGGCAATTCATGAATTCAGCTTATTCTAGATCTGGCAGCTTTGCTCCTTCTGGGACTTCTGTCTCGTTACCTTAATTGTAAATACACTAGAGCTCTTCATTGGCTGCTGATGTTAAAAGATCTTTTTTTAAATCCCTGTGCATATGCCACTGAGCGCTTCGCAATGCTGGGCCTGTTTTTACATGTCCTAGAGTGACCTGCTGTGCTCCTAGGCATAATCTTCATTCAGCTAATATCCCTAAAAGTTGACGAGCTTTTCAGGGAGGGCACGCTGCTTCTAATCTAGCTCCTAAATACTGTATTGCAACTCCTCTCAATATGCTTCTTGAAACAATCTCTTTTTTCCAAAAAGTTCTTAAAACTGGGCTATTTCATTGACTTGCACTCTATTTGTCTCTTAAGTCTCTCTAGTTAGTCTAATGTACGCCAGAACACTCAATATTGAGTAGCTGTTGCTCTTAAAAAAATAATTTCATCCGTACAACAAACATATTACGATTGTTTGCAGTTTACTATTTCAGAGAGCTTTAGGGTTTCCAGACTTCATGTGTTGGAGCTGTTCTCCATGCTTATCTCAGAATTGGACTTATCCATCTTCATCATGCAATGGGATCAAATAATAAACAATCAGGACATCTTTCCTTCGGTGCATCAGTAGTCCTTTAACCAAGCACTGGTTATTACAACCCACAGATTTATTACAAAGTCGCCCTTTCAGTTAACCATAGACCCTAGTATTTGATTACAAAAAAATGTATTCTAGTTTGATTGTATTTTGTAGAGTTGAGGTCTGGGGGAACCACATCACATTTTTGTGTGTATGTGTGTTTTAGACCTGGCATCTTTTGGCGTCACTTCCCCTGTCTTTTTGCTTCTGACCTCCTGTTTTTTACTGTATCCTGCATTTCGGTTTTGATGGTTTTAGGACTCTGAGCACTCTACCACTGAAGACCAGTGCTTAAGTACAAGGGCTCCGTGTGTAAAATGTTTTGGTGATTGGTTTCTCCATGATTGGCCTTTTTGATTTACTAGTAATTCCCTAGTCAAGTGCCCCAGGTGTGCCCATGGCCTGTAAGTCAGATGCTGCTAGTGGGCGTACAGCACTGATTGTGTCACCCACACGAGTAGCCTTGTAAACCTGTCTACGGCCTGACACTGCAGTGTCTGTGTGTGCAGTTTTAAACTGCCATTTCGACCTGGCAAGTGCACCCACTTGCCAGGCCAAAACCTTCTCTTTTATTACACATACGTCACCCCAAGGTAGTCACAGGGAGCTCCATGGGCAGGGTGCACTGTATGTAAAAGGTAGGGCATGTACTGGTGTGTTATACATGTCCTAATAGTGAAATACTGTAAATTCCGTTTTTCACTATTGCAGGCCTATTTATCCTGTAGGGTAATATGGGCATTGCCTTGAAATGTCTTTTAAGTGTGATTTCTCATTGGGAGCAAATGTATATTTGTTGTTTGGGGTCTCTGAACTCACAATTTAAAAATAAATGTTTTGGTGAAGTTGCTGTTTAAATTGGATGTTTGAAAATGCCACTTCTAGAAAGTGGGCATTTTATTTGCTTAACCATTCTGTGCCTCTGCCTGTCTGTAGAATACATGTCTGAGTTGGCTGACAGTTGAGCTCTTGCGCATTCACTCTAGACAGTCGCACAAAAGGAGCTGAGATGTACCTTGAATATCCTGACAGGCCATCACCAGGATGATGGGCCATCCTGAGTTAGAGTGGTGGGAGGAGTTGTCAGTGACACCTGAGTATGGATATGCCTGTCCTCACACAAAGCTGTCTCCAGCCCCCTAGAGTGTGTCTGGAGCCAGGTCAGAGAAGGGCAGGGCATTGTGCACTACAAAGAATTTACTTGAAGTTGGACATCTTCAAAGACAGAAAGGGGTATACGTATTTGACCTCTGACATCCCAAAATCAGAACACTTCTGGGGACATTCTGCCAGGAAGAAGAGCTGGATGCTATAGGAGGGACTGCCTCTCTGTTGCTTTGTTGTGCTGGCCTGTTGCTTTTGTCCTGGGAGTGAAAGCCTTGGACTTTGCTTTCTAATTCCTACTTCCAAGGTTCTCCAAGGGCTTGTGCGTGCTTGCCTCCTTTTAAGAAGTCTCAGGGCCATCAAACACATCGCCTGCCAGTGCCTGGGCTCTTCTGCTGAGAGTCCTGACTTCCCAAGTGGTACCAAATCCAGTTCCTGGGCCCTTGGAAGTAGAATCTGGTAATCTGATGGAGAAAATCTATGCATCGACTACCATTGCCTGTTTTCTTGCCACTACCTGCCCCGAAGCGTGCTTCCCGATTGGCGCATCGACTACGGCTTTCACAAAAGGTCCCAGCTCGCTGTCCCAGTGCGTCAGAACAACTGCCACATCGTGAGTCCCGAGCTCGGTATCACTGATGTATGTGACACCTGCTCTGACTCTAATGCAGCACCTGCTGCTCCCGCGGCTGTGAAATCTACGCTTTGCCTGCCCAGCGGTTGGAAAATCGATGCAGCGCCAGCCTCGCCTCTATCGTGGCGAAGCAGGGCATCTGGATTTTTGACACATCATCCATGGGCACCAATGCTTTCTAGACCCTGCAGCAAGGAACTGACGCATTCCCTCCCATTCCAGTAAGGAACCGACGCATCGCCTTCCCTGTCAGTGAGGAACCGACGGATAACCTCCCCTGTGTAGTAAGGAACAGACTCATCTCTTTACTTTTTTGTCTTTGATATTTGTACATCTCAGGTACTGTGTGCAAAATGAAACGCATCCATTGATTTCAATGGACTAAACTTGCTTAATGTTTGAAAAGTGATATTGTGAGTTGTGTATGTTGCATTTTTGTCATTTTGGTATTGTTTTATTCAGATAAATATTGGCTGTGTGTGTGTGTACAAATTATTTACACATTGTCTCTGTGATAAGTCTGACTGCTTGTGCCAAGCTACCAAGAGAATGAGCAGGGATTATCTTAGTTGTGTGACTCCCTTACCTGAGGGACCCTACTTGGTAAGGGTGCAACCCACTGTCAACTAGAGAACCAGTTTCTAACAATATGAGAGAGATATCTCTCGTTGTGTGAGAGATTTCTCTTCAGGTGTGGGTGTACAGCTTGCTCCTGCCCATACTCCTTCATGAGGAAATGTTCACAAGACTGAGCTGTCAGCACTTTGCCTGATTGATGAGCCAGGATCAGAATTCCGGAAGTGATGTCCATATAGATCAGCTGGATTGAGCTATCGCTCACCAATGCATTCATCCCGAACGACTTTCAGAAATTTATGAAGTGGAATATTGGCAACGGTAGATGGTTACATTAAGGGACCAACCACACATACGGCCATGTGTGCCATTTCCTTAGCCGGCTTTGTATTTGTGTACAGGATTTTTCTTTCTGGGACATGAATACCCTGGAATGGATGGTGTTGAAGGTCATATAAGGGCTGGTGCTAGAAAAGATGAGTTGGGCATGTCTAGATTCTATGAGTTCTTCCTGCACCTTGTGGAGTTAAAGGTCATGGCTTGCATGACTGAAACATATAAATGCTGTTGTGGGGCTGGTGTGAGTTATGTTCTGGTATCTGATGATTAATGTTCCCTGGTTGGCTTTCTGTGGGGCTGTTCTAAGAGCTGGTGGCAGCATTCCTTTGGTGATGTTCTGAAGGCTGGTGGTGGGGTGGTTTAGTTTTGCCTCTTAGGAGATTGCTTATGAATTTGTCGGCTGGTACTGGTTATGCCCTTGGGGTGGCAGAAATACTGCTGACGTCCCTGTGGATGCTATTGGTAATGGATAAAAAGCTGTGTAGTATTGCTGATGGTATTGTTGGCAGTGTCTGTTAGATTGGTGGTGGTGTTTAAGGCAAGTCTTTGGGGTGCTGTTAGTGCTGATGGCTTGCATGCCCTCACATTTAGATGCAACAACAATAACTCAGTTCCTGACTGGTGTTAACATTGCCTCAGGGAATCGCACAAATTGGATGGCTTTGACAATGACGTGAGTGTTTGCAGGTTTAAAGGATGGTGATGATGCCCTGAGCATTAACTCATTTGGCGATGAGTTCTCAATTATTTTTGATTTTGGCCTAAATTTTAGGGTTCTCAGAAACGGACCCTCAGCACGCCTGAGAACCCCCAGTCTAAGAGGATCTCTGCTATTACCCGAAGTCCACATCTGCTGTTGTCACCCTCCAGCTTTTCGCCCAGGTATGTAGCAGGATAAAAAGACAACTCCACGTATGTTTCTGAGAAGATTCATGCATTGTTTGTTCAAGATTAGAGCTCTCTAAAGCATTACAGTAAGGCATCTCTGCCTAATGAGTGTACTCCATGATATTTCTTGTTCATGCATGCTAATGTTAGTTTTGTGATTTTACTCCAGGAAAACACCACGAGATGCCTATGCTCTAACCTGAAAAATTAGTTTTCAACCTAATGAGTCTTGTAAGATACAGAACCATAAACTGCATACTAGTGGTTATATAAAACATTTTGTTGGGAGCACATTTTTCTTTCCAAGTACAAATCAGTTGCCTAAACAGACTGCCTCTGCCTTTAATCACCTGATTTTGTTCTTGTTCGATCAACCATAAAAATTAAGTTAAGTAGGTCCACAAAAGAGTGTTTCTCAAATCAAAAGATCTAGCATCTCTAGTCTTAGTGTTCATGATGTCCATCTATGTGTTGTAATCAACACATAATTGATATTTAAAATAATCAACAGTTGAAGATCTATAGCCAAAACCGAATACCCAAAATCTATAGCTGACACATTTTATTCTAAAGAAAGAATGATTCTGTATCTTTCTTTCTAATTATACATTGATTACAGCTGTGCCCAATATACATAATCTCCCTTCATCTTAAAAACTCCATAGTCAAGGTTATGGAACTTTTAAATGTTAATTTAAACAAATTGTCATCTGCCAGAAAGTAGGACACAGTGCAAGTGTTCCCAAACATATCCACTGTAGAGGTATGTCCAACAAGTGTTGAACCGCTACTGGCATTCAGTGGTGTTAGTTCAGTGCAAAAAGACGTATCATGGGCTTCAGAGGTGGTGGTCAATTAGGGGTAAACTCTTGAGTTGGATGTCAATTCAAGTAGAATACCATTTTAATGTTTCATACCCTAGTGCTGACAAATTACTGGAGACTTTACATATTGCATTGTATTCTAATTGCATTTATATAGCCTTTACTTTCCATGACCTGGTGTTGAAGTGCTTTACGCCGGGCAGCACTCTACTCTGGAACCCAATGTAAGTGATTAATCCAATGGTTATGGATATTGGTTATTCAGATTAGTTTTATGCTCTCTAGCAAACCATTCCATGTATTCACTCCAGTTTCTTTGAGGTGGATTAAATTAATATGAGTTAGAACATTAGTGTGCAGATGGTTGGTGCAGTGGCTAGATGAGCTAGAGGACATTCAATATTGTGAGGTTGCAGGGGTATAATAAACAAGGAGAGGTAGAGATCTTTGAAATGAGTTGGGGGCAAATTGCAGAAATGCATTAATAGAGATTAAGGCAAACATGCATATGACTTCGACTAGGCTGTGCTCAGAGATTATTCGGGCAGGGCATGAAAAGTGAGGAGAGGATATTTGAAGAAATAAAAAGGAGAGGCTACAATCAGAAGTTTCAATTAAAGGTCCGCTTACATATTGTACACATAAGCACTTTATAGAGGCATTCTTTCTTTAGCAGTGTTTCCTAAACTGTGGGTTGCAAGCAGAGTTTTGGCAGGTTGCAAAAATCCAACCAATAAATAAAGTTGCTTTTAAATTCTGTAATTATCTTATCAAATTTGCAGCACCTCAAAGACAGAGGTCAAATGGCAGTCTATGTCTTATGCTGTCTTTGTTTTAAGGACTGGTGTTTACAAACTCTTCTCACTTTGAAGTCAAAGAAAGATAAGTAAAGTGAGTTATGTGAGAATCTTACTGGGGTAAGTGTCAGGAAAGACTTTAGGAACTCATTTGTTCACAACATAACGACATGTAAATACCTGTAAATCAACTGTACACATTCAGCAGTTAGGAAAGCAAAGTTGTTGTTTTTTGGGTGACTTTGAAGTGTGATGGAAATCAAGATTTTAGTAGGATCAGAACAAATCAAGACACTTTGCTTGGTGATGTACATATAATTAATATTCACTGAAACCCAATTTCCACAGATTATCAGTTGTGTGCAGTATAGTTTTATCAGTAAAACTGTATGTCTGTGCAAATGTAGTGACCAGGCCAATGGAAGCTGTGGTCTGAAAATGCACTACCAAATGATGCTTTAGTTGCATACAAAAATTGCCTTCCTCATATCCATTAAAGCTAGGTGGGTCGCAAAAATGTGTCGTATTAAAAAGTGGGTCATGGTACTAAAAAGTTTGGGAAGCGTTGCTTTAGGTTAAGCTCCGTGTTATGAGTAAGCTTTTTGATAGTAAAACAAGTGTCACAGTAGACACTGCCTGCTTAATTATTTCTGTTTGACCCTCAACAGTTAAATATTTAATCAATCACTTTTGTTGATTACAATAAAAACAAGCATTTACAATGCAATAGGTCTCGCATTTACACGAGTTTGAGCTATTGACATTGTAAATGACAATACCTTTTATTTTTGTTTTTAAAACATAAATAAAAGGCATTGTAATTTACAATGCTAATAGTGTAAACTCACGTAAATGCGAGACCTATTGCATTGCAAATGCTTGTTTTCAAAGTTGATGCCGGAGCAATTGCATAATCACAATGAAAACATGAACAATCATCCACCAAAGCACATACTCAAGTCAGCTGTCAGATACTTCAGTCAGAGGGGTACAAAAAAAATGTTGGCAGGGTTTGCTAGTAGCAAGAGAGTAGAAATGATTCGCTCACGTATCACTAAATGGCTCACTCACTAAACATTTCTTGATTTGTGAACAATCTTCTCAGCAGACCTCGTTAAAACCTCAATCAACCAATCAGGGGTGAGTTCCCACACTTATTGTTTTTACCCTCGTGCTTCACACAAAGGTCAGGCGATGCCAGGGCTCTCTATTACAAGTTGGAATCTGGCACAGGGGAGAAACGCACACAGTACTCAGGTGCCTGGCCTGTCGTCGTCTCTACTGAGGGGCAAAACCAGCTTCTAGCTTTCCTTTTCAAAAACAAACATGAACCGAATGAGCAACGGGCCAGTCTTTTATATAGCGCGGACTTTACCTGGGCTCCGACGTGCTGGTATCCGGGACGCTGTCTCCCCACTGCACTTAGCAATGCCTCTGCGGCCGCCGACGCTTGTTTTTTTTTGCGATACATCATAATAGCAACACAGACAAGAAAAGCTCTACTCTAAAGATTAACTGGTGGAAGGGTGTAGAGACAAAGACATAAAAGAAGGACTAGACAAAGGTAAACATGACGCAGTTAAAAATGACAACGGACCAGAGAGGGAGCATGTCTGCAAGGAGTTCTGCCTCCTGATTGGCTGTTTAAATAGAAACCTGTGAGAGGAGCCGACGCGGGAATCGAAACTAGTGGTGCGCGCGCACACCAGAGGAGCGGGGCAAGGGAGCGCGAAGACGCCGAGACGAGGTAGGGGATGTGTGTGTAAGTGCCGGGGGTTCTCTGCTATGTGTGTGCGTGCGTGTGTGTATGCGGGCGTGTGTGTATGCGGGAGGGGAGGGGGTTCTGTATGTATGTATGTGTGTGTGTATGGGGGGGGCTGTATGTGTGTTGTGAAGAGCCTGCCGGAATCGGAGCGCGTGACCTGATCCTGGCAGGCTGCTGCTGCGTGCTTGCTGCTGCGTGCGCGTGACAGTCTGTTGTCCTCTCCGGCTCCCCTTGAGTCCTTGAAAGCCGGAATGATGACAATAGTCTCGCTCTGCGACTGCAGGCCTTTGGCCTGCAATCGCAGGGCGAGACCTAAAAAGGTTACATCATTTTTGACTTCTAATGCTAGAACCTTTTGTCTGAAGTAAATCTGTTACTAATGATCTTGACACAGTCCGGCATTAATAGTATTTTTTTTATGAGTGACCCGATAAAAATTGGATATTTTGAAAGATATTCTAGTTAATAAATTAGGTAGTACTTTGAAATAAGAATGGTGCTACTCATTTTTTTTAAAACAGAGATGCTATAGAAAGGTATGTAGTGAGTAGGTTTAAGCTCTGTTCTGCATTAGGCTATTGCAGATCCATAAGTACCTTGCTCCCTATTAATACGTGTTTTTGCTCTTAATGCCTCTCCTTATATGTAATCCCTTTATCCATTGATTCTATCAGCAGTTATGTATGATTTTTTACTTAAAGTATATTCATAGCTATATTCACAGATGGTTGATGTGTCACTGTTTCTACTCTCGGTGGTTTATATATGATGTCTGTCACAAATGTTCTACTGAGGAAAATATCTTATTTGGGATTGAGCTAGTTTTTTTTGGCTAATCCTATCCACTCCAGGATACCTCGTGCCATGCTTCGAGCCATACAGAGTCCTCTGTTGGTGCATTAATATGTCACAAATGAGGGCTGTCCAGACCTATGTACAGAAAAGCTGTCCCTTCTCTCTTTTTCCTCGCTACCTATCAATTAGATTAGTTAGAGAAATGTTTGGTAGTTTCCCAAGTCGTACTTTGCTGTTCAAAATTAATGCAACCTACATTTCTTAATTCTTACAATGGAAGTTATTTGTGCAAAAGGTACCAGCATTTTCTTCCTCTGCTGCTTTTCGTCCTAGCTGGATTTCAAACACTGAGATTTGTATTTCCCAATGTAGTTATGCTAATCCCTTTTTGGAATTTTAAAATTTAGTCCTTGATGTAAGCTTGTTTCACACAGTTTATCTAGTAAAGTACATATAGACGTTTGAAGCCCAGAAGATCATGCTTATTTAAGGCACTTCCTGGTGGTGTCGGTAGATATGTAATCTCCTGAGAATAAAGATATGACACAGGGATTACTTTTTTCATCAGGAGGTCAGTGAACCAAGAAGATACAGTCAGTCTTCTTCTGAAAACTTTGGATCCTTTCTCACTCCAATTCACGTTCTTCTGTTCTCTTGCAGTGCTACTCCCTCTCAGAAGTATGGCACACGTGGAAGTCGAGGTGAGGTGGTCACCTCATTTGGAGCAGTACATGGTACCTCATGGAGTGGGAGTGGTGGCCAAAGCGCCAAAGTGAAGCTCTTCGGCCCTGATGAGGAGTTACTCACAAAAAGCTACAAATTCATGTTCCAGAAACTTCTAGATATCCGGGAAGGTAATTGGTGTTTGTAGAAAAGTGTTTGAATTAGCTGAAGAACAAGAGACAAACATTATTTGGGCATTTAACATTATTGGGACTTGTTTGGAATCCCACTTCATGACATGAGCCATCTTCTCTCATAGTTTTCGGAGCACTATACGGATGAAAGTCTTGGACATTAGATATATTGAAGATGGCCTACACCCCAGCTGCACAGCTGCCCATTTGTCATGGATTGACCTTGTCTGAATAGTGTTTTTCCCCATATCACAGGGTAGTCTTCACTGAATTATCCAGGGCCTGAACAGTAGGGTGAAGCCCACTTCACCTATGAGGCCAAGCACAGTGCTTGACTAGAGGAGACCTGGGATGTGCATGGGTTTATATGTTGAAGATCTCCCAGACCACTCACTTGATGTGGAGTGAGTGCAGTATCTGTTCATAATTCTAGCATACTGTATCTCACCAACTCTGGTAGTTTTATTTATTTTGATTTGTTTGGATGTTTGTGGCATCACCATGGTGCAATGTGTATGAATGTTCTTAAACATAGACTATCCCTGCTTGTGTTAAGGGATTCCAAAGTACTTACATCAAAGAGAAAATTCATCCCATAATATATGTTTAAACAGGTTGCTATCTCAAGGCAACATTTCCTATATTCTTTAAAATATCCAATTAGAATTGAAACAAAGCTTTCATGAAGCACCTGAGCTGAAGAGCACTTTTTAATTCTCCAGTCCAAAAGGAGAAAGAAACTGGGAATGTGAATCTTCTTTAATATTCATAAATATTAGAACGTGTATGTCTGCCAACCCAGCTCATGTGTCCTGTTTTAGCGGTCCAGAGGAATTAGCCACTTCCCTGTAGTCAGACTTTTGTTAAAAGGACAGTTGCTCTGCTCTACTACAGTCTGCTCTCCTCAACCAAGCTGGAAACATTTGTCCAAGATGGGCGATTTTTAACAAATAGACAGGCATGATAGCCTTATGCCCCTCCTTCCATTTGCGTGCTTGACACTATTCAGAAGCATATAGGCAGGGAATCTACAAGTCCTAAAGGAATCCGGAGACCCTTATGGCCTTTTATGACTTGGCTGTGGAATGAATGAACCATTAAGTGTGATAACACATCCTCACAACATATTTTAACATGGGCACCCTGGAAATAAACAGAGATCTTTAGGCCATGCCCATGGCCATTTTTAAACAATTCGCTTTATCCAGATATAACAATTTATATAGAGCTCCCAAACAATGGTTGAGCTCATTCGGGTGATACTCACCTCCCTAACAAAGGGAAGGCACCTATGATGAAGCATGCCACTATTGTCGGTGAGGTGTTCTCCCTTAATATCTAAATATATCTGCTAAGCAGGAGGTGAGTCCACAGATCATGATTCCCCTAGATAAGTGGCCCATGTAACTTTTTCTGGTTTGGTATAATCACCCGGGAGAATGAGCTTTGGTCCTTGAATTTCTATCTCTCTCTAAGTGCGTACAAGGAAAAGGAAGAAGACATCATCTTTATCATCATACTGAGGAATCAGGCAGTGTCCCTGACCAACCATTGTTCCCCCAGGAGAATGTATTCAGCCACTACAATCGTAGCTCACAGTGATGGCCCTCACCCGTAACTACTCTAAGCCATAGCAGTGCCTCCGCCACATGGAAGACCTCTGGCAAGGGTACCAGTGTCACAGAAGTAAAAAAACACTTCGAAAGGACGGGCCTTGGACCAGACACCGCTAATCCTGTGACGTAGATTGCATTTGAAATTAAGGTTTAGGATATGCCATAATCAAGTAACATCATAGAAAGATGCTTACAGCACAATGACAGAATATGGAACATGCTTTCCTCAATTTCTTTAGTTGATTTATGATAAGAACTTTAAACATTGACACGTCTATTACAAATGTGCAGCTCTCCATACATCGTGCAGTCTTGAAGCCGATGGCAAAGGACAATAGTATCTCTGGTACAAGGAAGCAATTATTAGATTGCTTGTTACACCAGCAAAAAATAGGAAGGCCTACAGTTCAGGACAGCAGAACAGGCTATATATTTCCGAGTGAAAACCCTTCTACAGACTCTATGGGTCCTTCTGTTATGAAGGCATTTCACTCTTCATGGGTGTTATCAGTCTATTCAGGTAAGAGTGTAGACATATGTGTACTCTTGGAAGCAATCTATGTCAAACGGCTCAAACACCCGTCTGACTAGCAAGTTTATAAGTCATTATGATCATGTCTTATGGCAGTTTGTAGATAACTGTTGAGACAAAGAAATGAGTACTTGAGATGAAGTGGCCAACTCTGCAAAGTTTTCAGTGACTTATAGGTCCATGGTTTGGTAGTTGTGGGGTTCATGTTAATGCGTTCTTTATTCAGAAGAAATTTCAAGACCTACTTTTTTTCGGTGACCGTAATCTTAAAATCTTGTGTAGGCGAGGAAATCTAGAATATTAAGACCAGGGCTTGGACTTTAAGATGGATGAGGCAAAATAAAATAAAGTGACTCAGGATTTAGTTGAGAAGATATATATATTTACAACAGGTGGGAAAAGTCCCTATTAACTGGGATGACTGCAGCAAAAATCCTCTTTTCCCAAGAAAGCCAGAGGTAATCCACCGGAGGATACTCACATCTACTGGCTATAGAAGAAAAGTCGATAGGAGCTGGACTACAATGGCTGTCTTATTCTGCCTCCACAAGACCTCACTCCAAGCGGCGCATATTGAACCATTTTCCAGCATGAAAAACAATCTGGCATGCCCCTGCTCAGTATTCCAATATTTAGTAGAGGCATTGTTCCCATCATGAATTGGTGCAGGAAGTACATCTGTTGTACATCTGTGAGTCAAGGAACAGTGATTGAGGGGGTTTATAAAGACCCTTAATGGATGTCAGTAGCTGGTGTATGCTAGCTTTTCCTTGAGTTACCGCAGTCAGACGGTTTAACAACTCTTAAAAGGTTACCCATAATTCCGAAACGCTTACTTTTATGCTGCAAAGAAAGATGCTGTGAAAGTGAGGATCGGCTGGTTTATCATTCTTTTGGTGCTCCTGGTTTGAGTGACGAATTGTAAAGCTGAACTGGTTCTCCCACTGTTGGATGGTATTCTCCAAGTAATGTATGGACTTGTAGCTTCCTTGAATGTGGGACCGATGGCTAGACTGACTTGTCTGATTAGAGTGAGAGTGTGATATGTTACACCTGAGGCGCTTATATTTCTGTATTTTTCTGTCTCCGAAATATCAGTGGACACAGAGTCAGACTGAATGGACCCTCAGAAAGAATATTCCTCAATTTTAAGTTAGACTGTACTGGTACAGGGCTAGACTTTATTGGTTTGGAGCTTGACTACTCAAATGGGGGGGGGGGGGTTGCTGCGCCTATAAGAATGTAGAGTAGAGTACACTGATGTTGAAGTGGACTTCACTGAAATGGAACAGCACTTCACCGATATGGGTCGAGACTGCACCAAAATGGGAATAGACTACATAGAGACATAGCTTGACCTCACTGTTATGGAGTTTGAATACTCTAATGTGGAGTGTCACGGTTCTGATGCAGAGGTAGCCTGTAATTACCTAAAGAAACTGAGCTTTGACACTGATTTAGGGAGTGCCCCTGTGCAGGTTGGGTATGGCTACCTGGGTGGTGTATACCTAGGCGAAACCGGGCACCAGCATTGCGTGATGCTACATTCTATCGTCTAAATGTCAGAACAACTTGCTGTACGTAGCTGAAAGGTATGCAATTCACACTGAACCTTTTAGCCGTTCTTTTGTTTTGTCTCCATGTGCTTCTTGTGAAAAATCTTGATTTTCAAAGCACGGGTTAATGCCATCTCCTCATAGAGTTTTTTTTTTGTTGCTAAGAACAATCAAAAAAATACTACCTTTAATCCCCACGGATAGCAGGAAAACAGTGATTTCTTCTCTGATTCTTGAAAAGCTGGATTGCTGTAATGGTCTTTATTTTGGCATGCCTGAAAAACAACTCAATAAGTTGCAAATTATCCAAAATTCAGCTTCAAGGCTTTTGCTGGGAATCCATAGGCCCTTATCAGTTCGAAACCAGCAGTATAAGCTACACTGGCTCCCAGTCAGGAATCGCATCATCTTTAAGGCCCTCGGCATCACATATAAAGCACTTCCGGATACTACCCCCATGTTCCTGAGATGCCTACTTTACTGGTATGTCCCAAAATGGCATCTGCGCTTTGAAGGAGCTAAATTGCAAACAATTTCGAGATTCTTCAAATCCAGCTGGGGTGGCAGTAGCTTCAGGACAAATGCCCCAAACTCTGGAATGCATTCCCTTTCTCCATCAGAACACTCCCAACTCTATTTGCCTTCAGGAAGGCCTTGAAAACCTGGCTATTTGAGAAATCGTTTTACAGGAACTTGCTTACTCTACCTTTCAGCGCCAAGACACCTCCGGGTATTCACGCGCTTAATAAATATATTAGCATAACATAACATTTGGCAAGGATCTAAAGTACCTCGAATATGTAGCAGATAATCCAATTATAGGAGAACAGTATTTAATAGAAACTGTTTCCACCAGGCATGATGGGATGAAAACTCATGCTTAGCTGTCCAGTCAATCTAAAGTTTACGACAGGGAACATTTTTCAGGATATGCAGTCATCTGGTTTCCTAATTCACCATTTGTAAGCGTTATGCCTTACGGACTTGAAGGGAGGGAACCTGGGAGTTCACTCCAGGACCTTGATATATTTAGGAGCCCTCAAGGTGGCTTGAGAAGTTGAAGCGTAGATATTACGTTTTCTTATTCAGTTTGAGGTTAGTTTGCACACTAAATAATTACACATGGTGTTGCTAAGCTTTTCCCTGTGTGTAATAGCTGTCTCGTTCAGGTAACGTCTAGCCATGTCCTAACTAGTCCTTCAAAACGTGGGGACAGTTGTCTTTAGGAGAACCAGATTGCCAATGGCAGCCAATCTGGTTCTAGGTTGAGCACACTTACACTGGTTTCTTTCGACCGCTAAAAATATATTTTTCTATTGCACCGCAAATGCAATTTGCTCCTTCTTTAAGATGTTAGAACTATATCTTTTTTTTATAATATCGTTTAGTATTTTGCAAAAAAGTCTTTGTCATTGTTAAAACATATTAAACTCATTCCTATAAAGAGTTTTAGGATAGATTTGACATGTTTTAATAGTTAATCATTTTCTATCAGATGTGTAGTTTGCTTTTTTTTGGTTCAATTTCTAGCTGGTGTCTTGACTGTACGTAATAAAACACTCCATGTGCAGATTAAGAACATTTAAAATTATTGAATGGTCTGAAAAAGTTGAGCGTTTTTAAATAATACTGGAAAAACTCAGGTGATATTAGAAAATGGAGACCGTGTTCTAATAGTGTTCATGTGAACTGTAAGACGTGTTTGCAAGGTATGCAGCTATGAGAAGCAAGTATCCAGATTCCCCTTCCAGGGACCGTATCCGGCATAACCACCATTAAGTTAAAAAGGTAAAACTCTCCTGCACATTTTTATAATCAACTTTGAAGAGAACACCTTAACATAAACACATAATCCGAGTTACTTTAGGTGTTCTAAGCATAGAAAAGGGAGTGATTTGTGAAATCATATTAGAGTTTTCACAGAAAACAACCCTCTGGTTGGTACCGATGTTTCTCCGATATCTCGGGCCAGTATTAGTGCTTGCTATTGTTTAGCAAAATATTTTGTCTGTGCTTTGTCTCATCAGTAGTTACAGCAGTCCAGAAGTAAAGCTTTTACTCTGAGATGGTTATAGGTTTGAGTCCAAGTGTAGTATGCCACTCAATCAGGGTTCTAATGGAGCGCAGCTAGTCACCAGTTAGGGTCTCAAGGCTCTTGGGTGCGTGAGGGATTCTGCAGTTCAGTCAAAGAGCCAGGTCTTGAGGTCCTTCCTGAAATGATGCAGTGAGAGTCATTGCTTGAGATGCACAGAAAGGGAGTTCTAGGTCTTCGCGGTGAGGTAGGAGGAGGATCTTCCTCCGGCCGTATGTCACCGGTGTTAAAACACAATGCAATTAGTGGTATATTTTTTTAAGAATACAAATATATATAATATATTTACACACACGCCCACACATCACACACCACCATACACCACACACCACACACACATTGAAATAGATGCTGTCAAGCATACCAGAGCTGTCTAATATATTCAGGAGCTGAGTGTTTTTCCTGTGGGCAGGCTTACACAATCCCGAGGTCTCGAATAAAAATCAGAATCTCCTAAGTCCCCATTCAATGAGAGTTAGTAACTTTCATCTCTTAGCCGAAGGTTACCATATTTAACTTTGTGCCAGTAATGTCTGGGATCATGATTTCAATGACTGTTCGGTCAGGAAAGCTCAGCGTGCTTTGCCCTTTTAGCTGAGCTGTGGTGGGCAGCTGAGAGTACAGTTATATTCCCCTATCTGAGATAATCATTATGGGTCGGCGGGTAGTTGTTTGTCACAGGTGTTTCACACTTGTTCTTCAATGGATCTCAATAACATAGAACCTTGCCACCCTCAGTGTCAAGGTATGGGAAAACCAGCAAACATTTAGGAGCCAGTATATTCAAAACAGGAAATTCTGGTAGTGTTTTTCGGATGCCCTGATGTCCAGTTCTGGTTAACTGCTTTGGTGCAGTGGCTGTCTAAAGGTCCCTGAAGGCCAGAAGGAATTGGTAAGGCCCACTGGGCATATCTTAGCCCAGTAGCTCATTAACCTCCAGCAATGATTGCAAATGTCTCTCACTTTGTAACGTCCTGGCGTTCCCGGGATCGGGACACCCACAGAACACAGTACCAAAATATAGGTGCTAAGGATTTATTGTTAATGTACAGGGTAAAGGGAAGTACACACACAGAATGTTTTCTGTAATCACCAGGTCTTAATACGTTACCCCATTCACAGCGCTGGTGTATTGCACCGTCCTCCGCAAGTACAACGGTCCCGTTGCACGCCAACGGAGGGCACTGTGCTAAAAGCGGCCGACAATGCCGTTCGATAGCTGTGATGGGTCTTACTCTCAGGTGTAGGGCAGCAGGTATGAGGAAGGTGGGAGTCGCCCAGCCGGGTTCTCTACCACTCCTTCCTTAGGGGATATGGGGAGCAGCCGCTCTACCGGTATCCCTTAACGCGGTTCTCGCTGCTATGCCCCAGGGGACTGTGACACGGCAACACCTCCCGGTGTGCGTCTACAGAACCCAACAAGAAAACGAAAGAGAGAGGTGGTCGAGAGCAGCCGCTCGATCTGACCTACCCCTTTTTCTAGGACCGCGGAGATGCCGCAAACTCCTCCCAGAGTGCGTCTCAACACGTATTCCCGGACTAGCACAAGGACGGGGGCTGGGAGCTTCGGCTCACACCAACCTCCGTTGTTCTGGCCTTTAAGACCCTTGGACCGGGCTGGGAGCAGCCGCTCCTACCAGCCGCAACTCAGGACCCTGAGCCGAGCTCGCTGACTCGTCCGAGTCAGAGGATGCCTTCCGCGCTGCAAACACTGTCAAGCATTAAACAGAGACACGGGGCTAAGAGCGGAAGCTCTTTCCTACCTCCGTTCTCTTGAAGATCCACGATCGCCTCAACAGTCTCAGTTCACGGAGTGCTCTGCTTCAGGTTACGTCGGCGTTGGGTATCTGAATTTCCGACACGGCGTCCATTCCCTTTTCGCCTATATAGGCGGTCCTTTCATGTTATGCAACCCGCATAACTGGTGTTGCGTAATTCCTCCGCGCTAGGCTTCCTGGGATTTGTAGTCCGCTCTGATAGCGGCGCGCTAGAACGGCGATGGCTTGACGAGGGGAGGAATTCCTGACACACTTACAGGCTTTTGCCACCTTTTGTTAAGGAGGACAAAGCACCATGTGCTACTGAATATGAACCCAGGAAAATTATCACAATGGTGCCATAGAGTCAAATAATTTGTGACACCATGTGGCCGTATGTCTCTTCAGACACCATCGCAGCTCATTCGGACAATGATGGGTTCTCACCCACCATCCGTTGTATCAGGCCACGATTAAGGCTGGATGTATGTATGTATGTATGTATGAGTGAGGCGCAGGAGCGTGTAATAGAAAGTCTCTTGAAAGGTACAGGCTTAACAGTATGGCCAGGCGTAGCCACTCCTTTTGCTGACTTATCTTGGTTGTCTTTCTTCACTCTGGACAGTTAGTTTTTTTTTCCCCCCAAGAATTCTTTGCTGTTCTTTTCTTGTGCGGCTTCACGATTCCTGCATGGACAACTTATCTGCTAGCCTGGTGTCTTACGTTGCAGGGGATATTTACGGTTGTATTTCATGATCTGGTACTGCAGGTAAAGACGTCTTCTTTGCCACATACAGACCTACCCACGGCTTCAGGTGGTTAGGAACACCAAGCGAGTTTTGAAATAGCCTTTTTTCCTGTGTCTGGCTAGTAGATTCAGATTCCTGAGCTTATACCTAAAAGATTGCTTTGCGTAAACAATGAATGGATGACACACAAAAAAGTAAATGTATGTTGACATAATGTACAGATGTAAAATTGGGCCAGTGCAATGGGAAATGCAACTGATAATGTCTCACATCATGGCTGAATACTAAGCTAAGGGCTGAAGGGGGTTGAAACAAAGCCCATTAGAGTATCTTGCGTCATTTTTGTCCAGCCTTTATGTAATGGGCTAGAGCTTGTCCTTATGTCTGCTAAAGCGGATTGCCCGAAGGTGGGTACCGGATCCCTTCCCGTGCTGTTAAATGCCGATGATGTGGTCCTCATGGCTGGTATGGCCAGGTATCTAGACTTACTCCTGGACAAGTCCAGTCCATGGGGAGTTTGGACTTTCCTGTTAATTTTTTTAAGTCACATGTTATGGTTGTTGGCTCGCGTCATACCAGCTCTAAAACCTTTAAAGTGCCTGGTAACACCCTTTGGCAAAGTTTGTCTTCCCATATTTAGGGGTGCTATTTGATGCAAAGAATAATGGAAATCCCCTCATAGAGGGTAAACTCTGAAACACGCCCTTTTCCCTAAACATAAACACAATAATTACATGTTTCAACTCTTCTTGCTCTGCAATATCCAGTCAATATCGAGTCAGTCCTTCAAATACACAAAGAGGAGCTGACTGAATTTTGGGCACCTTAATTACTGCAATATGATGTATATCGCTTTCACTAAATGCTTCATTGTCTGCACTGGGTGCAATGAGGTAAAATCCAGTTATCAAGATATAGATGAAACATAAACTGATGTACAAACTTGTCTTAAAAATCACTTTATTGGCTGTTGGTGGTCTCTACCCTTCCCCATTATTATGTATAGACATGGTACCATGTGCCGGCTAACACGCAAAGAATTAGGCAAGCAAAGTCAACACTGAAAAAAGTAAGGGAAAACTGATTTGAAGTGTATTGTGCATACATGGCAATATCCGTCTTT
Organism: Lissotriton helveticus; assembly: GCF_964261635.1. NCBI lineage: Eukaryota > Metazoa > Chordata > Amphibia > Caudata > Salamandridae > Lissotriton > Lissotriton helveticus. Next base: position 547,018,936 of record NC_136070.1, read on the forward strand.
GAGCCATGCTGTTTACTCAGCTTCCTTCATGTGGTAGCCACTTGCCTCATAATTCATAATCTCTCTCGCTAAATCCAATCAAATTGAACTTTTTTGTCAAAGTATTCTCACTGAATGAGATTACTTTTGAATGCAGTGGTTGAAGAAGTTTCTTTGGGGCCCAGAATTGTGGCTACATTCATTTTACTTGTCTAAAATTACAGCAAAATCTTTTGCTCTGTACAAAATATCCCTAACGAGTAAATTGTTTGGTATATTGACTACTTGTATGGTTCGAATCCTGTATCACACTATCAATCAGTTAAATGTTTATTTTTCTCTGCCTTATGTAACTATTTTATTCTTTGAGCTCCCATTATCATGAAATCACCTACCTTTACGCTACATAGGTTCTTGTTGGAAAGTGGCCCTCTCTGAAGGATCATCCCAAACCTTTTGCCTTCACCTCCTTTTTGCTGAATTAGTTTTGTTGGCTTTAGGACTCTGAGCACTGTACCACTGTCAACTAGTGCTGAAGTGTATGTGCTCTCTCCTCTAAACGTGATATAATTGATTTACACCTGTTTGGCATGTTTAATTTACTTGTAAGTCCCTTGTAAAGTGGTATACCATATACCAAGGTCCTGTAAATTAAATGCTTCTAGTGGGCCTGCAGCACTGATTGTGCCAATGTTGCAAGGAGACACTATTATGTAGTATGTCAGGGGTGCCTTTCCATGTAATACTATCACAATGCACAATGATTGTAACCCGGGTACTCTCTCAGTACCCCTTCTCTAAGTCCTGGTAGCGAGGCAAAGAGCTGACGTGGTAGACCTGCAGACTTCAATTTTACTCTGATCACTCAGGTGGCACAATAAGTGCTGCAGCCATGGTACTCCTTTTGCATCCATGCCCTGGGTACCACGGGTACCATATACTAGGGCCTTACAGGTTTGTAACAGTACTTTGGCAATTCTGTGTACCAATTCACATTTACAGTTTGAGGAAAAGAACACTGGTATGGGCCTGGTTAGCAGGACTCCGCACACTTTCAGATCAATAGCCACAGCATCTAGCAGCAAAAAGTGGGCACTTTACAGCAGCCGCCCACACAAGTAGCATTTAAACATGTCTCAGGCCTGCTACTGCTGTACCTATGTGTGCAGGTTACTACCAATTTGACTTGGCATTAAAAACCCTTTGCCAAGCCTTATATTCCCTTTTTATTACACATACGTCACCCCTAAGGTAGGTCCTAGGTAGCCCATAGGGCTATGTAAGTAAGGGCTGTGTAAGTAAAAGGTAGAACACGTACTTGTAACTTTTGAATGTCCTGGTAGTGACAAATCTCTAAACTTGTTTTTCCCTACTGTGAGACCTACTCTCACAGGTTAATCTTGGAAATTCCTTAATACACTTTTAAGCTGTAATTCCAGATTAGAAAGGAGTAGTTGCATCATGTTTTATATCTTTTGAATGGTAGTGATTAATCCTCTTTTCTGGTAAAGTTGGATTTAACATTAATATTTTAGAAATGCCACATTTCTGTAGTGGCATTGCTCTGCTCTTACTTCTCTATGTGCCTGCAGCCTGAGGTGGGTGACAGCTTCACTCTGTGCATTCCCTCTAGACAGCCACAAACACAGGTAGGTTGGTGCGTCTGAGCACTCATCTGCATTCTGATGATTTCCTGGGCCAGAAGGTGGGAGGAGCTGACACAACTGAATAGGCAGTGTCTTGTCCCCACACAAAGGGGTTATATCCCTTACTGATAGTTTAGAGCTAGGGCTGGGACGAAAGGACCTCTGTGCACTTCAAAGACCCTTCTTTGAAGTCACCCCCTCTTCAGAGGCAAAACTGGGTATAAGTACCTGGTCTCTAACCCTACCAAGACAAGTACACTACTTGGTCTGTGAAGAACCCTGCCGAGAAGGGCTGTTGTGCTGCTACAAGGTCTGCCACTCTGCTGGACTGCTGCTCTGGAAGAACTGCTTTTCTGCTCTGATGTGCTGCCAGATGCCAGCTGCATGCTACCATCTGCCCTGCTGAGGAAAGGACTGAACCCATCTCACTTGAACCCAGAGGGACTCCAAGGGTTTGCTGATTTGCCCCCTGTTCTGCAGTCTTAGGGCCATCAAAGACTTTGTACAGCCCTGTAAAAGCACCTGTTCTGTGACATCTGTGAGTCCTGCTTTGCCATGTAGTGCCAATCCTGTACTGGACCCTTGGAATTGCCTTTTCCTGTTCTGACCCAGCAGAATCCACGCATCAACGACTTTGCAGCGATCAGAACCGATGCATCTCCTTCTACGCCGACGCAATTGCTGCTCAACTACATCAATTCAACAGACTGCTCAGCTCGACAATGACGCATCGTCTGATTCACCTAGGGGTTTGTCGACGAGACTTCACAGACTGTGCAGATCAAAACGGCAATGTCTCGTACATCCAAGAGATCAACGAAGAGGCATCGCCTCCTCTGCTCCTTCCATCCAGATCTCAGTGTCGACGATTCATCCATCCATGGTTCTTTTTCAGCAAGGCCTGCATGAGTCCTGTAGCCGCCCTGCCGTTCATCGCGGTCAGCCTGAACTTTGGATTTACCCCGGTCTAGCGTGACCCAAAGTTCCCTTTGGTGCTTTATGATTCTAAGCACTATAATTTGTTTAATCTTTAAAAATGCATAACTCTGTTTCTACTTATTGAATGTTTGGCATTTTGGTATTGTACTGCTCATAAATGTATCTATTTTATTAACACTGTGTAGAGTAGTTTTGTGGCGTTCTCATTGTGTTACTGTGTGTGTGTTGCACAAATACTTTACACATTGCCTCTTTGTATAAGCCTGACTGCTCTGTGCCAAGCTACCACAGGGTGAGTACAGGTTATAATGTGTATTTAGCTTACCCTGACTAGGATTCTGGTCCCTACTCTGTTAACAAGAGACCCAATTTCTAAATGTTCTTTAGTGAAATTCCATAGCTTTGATGTAGCACAAACAATAGTACAAAACACCTTTATTGAACCTAAGATTTAATGAAGACCCTTGTAAAGGCTAATGCAGGGGTCTCCAACCTTTTCTGTAGTGAGAGCTACTTCTGGTCATTGAAACCCCCTCTGAGCTACAACCTAAAATAAGGGTGCTTTATTAGGGTACATAAGGTACAAATTACAATCAGTGCCGGTAAAGTATCCTAGTCCTACTCTAGTGAACATATTACGTTCATGCACCACTAGCTCCACAGCAAATGTTAACTTGTGGAGACCCCAAGGATACATTTTATCAGTAGTTTGAATCACACTGCAATAAATGAGACTGCTCTCATTTTGAGAGTTAGGGCCCCATTAGCACAAATACATTTTGTGAGGCCCATTCCAACTTCATGGGTATCTGCAAGTAAGCATAGCTCTTCAGTGATCATCCTCAATAATGACACAAATGAATTCACAAAGAGATTGCTTTAAGAAGCCAGGGAGGAGGGAAAGAATGGAAGAGAAAAGGAGAGGGAAAATACAAAAGGAGAAGACGTGGAAAAAAAAGAAATTTGAGGAAGAATGGAGTAGAGACAGGAAACAAAAGACAATGAAAGAACACATGTAAGTAGAGGAAGAAATAAATGTAGAGAGCGAGCCAGTGAAAGAAAAAATATACAATAAGATAAAAGCAGAGAGAAAGCAAGGGATAGAGATAAAGGTTAGGAGAGATGTTGAGTATGAGAAGGAGAAAGACAAAGTGAGAACAAGAAAGCAAAATGAGGAAGAAGCATAAAGACAATAGAAGCAGAAACAAAAAGGAGACGATAAGACAAAATACATGAGAGAAGGCAAAACAACAGAAGTAATAAAGAAAAAGAAAGGAAGAAAAAGAAATGGAAGCTAAGCAAAGGAGAAAGAAGGAATAAAGGAAAATAAAACAAGTGCAAGTAGAAGAGAAGAAAAAGAAAGTGGTAGGAAAAGATAGGAGCAAGGAAAGAGCAAGTCAGAAGCAAATGCAAAAGAAAAGGAGAGCAAGTAAAGTACAAGTCGAGAAGGAAAGAGGAAGAAAAAAGATAAGTCATATAAAGACGAGAAAGAAAGAAAGAAGATAAAGAAAAGACCAGTAAAGCAAAAGCAAATTGTGAAAGAAAGAGAAAAACTGGAAAGGAGATAATGGATTGGGGGACTGAAAGAGAGCAAGAAAAACGAGTAACAGAAACAGAATAGAGAGAAAGCAAAGAAAAGGGAAAGAAGTAGAGGAAGAAAGGAGAAAGGAAACAAGTGAGGCACAGTGGGGCATAAGCCTGTCATTGCATTTGGGCAGCTGCATATTGTCAAACCAGCTGATGGCTAATTATTGTGTATGAGCTACTCAGAGGCAACCTGAGAGCCACTGGTAGCTCGAGATTGACCTTTTGGAAACACCTTGATTAATAAAACTAGTAAATATGTGAGATATTGAAATTGACAGGTTAATCCTTATGTGTTGCTTTGCTTTGTCTCCAGTTTTGTCTGCTAAAATTGAGGACCTCGGCACTGACTTGAAGGATCATTTCCACATTGAAGAGTTCTCCGCAGTATCCATGCCTGCCCAGGTGAGAATGCTCATCATTGTTTGCGTCTAGTCTTTGCCTCGCTCTTTCCCCAGTGCTTGCAGAAACCATCATTGCCAGCGAGATCTGTGAATATGACCTTGTTGCTTATATAATGCGACATCAAATTAAAGTCACATGTAGAGTCTCTCGGTTGACTGCTCAGTCCATTGATTCAGGATGGATTGTTCCAAGAGTGAGCATTACCCCCTGGCTCCATGTTCATTCAGTTCTCTTGTCTCGGGCAGAGAGGGAATTATGATGTTTCTAATAGTATATGGTGACCTCTGCCTATTCAGTACCTGGATAGTTTGAGGCCATATGTCCTTCCTCTCTATAGCATTCAGTCCTCGGTCTTTCTCTTTGCCTCACTCTCCACAAACAAACTGAACTGTTGCTTTTTTCATAAGCATGTTGTAGGAAGGTAGAATCTGACTGCAAAGTTACCCCCACTTCTTGCTGGTTTTTGACAAGTCTGACTGGGATCCTGCTAATCAGGACCCCAGTCTATCTGCTTTCTCCCTAAATTGGTTGTGTTATGTACTTGGATACACTCCAGATTGGATACTGGGGTACCCTTGTCAGTCCCTAGTGTATGGTACACATGTACCCAGGTCATAGGTACCCCAGAGGCCTCCCATGGGCAGAAGCATGTATTATGCCACCCATAAGAGTCATGCAAAATGGAACTACAGGCCTGCCATTGCAGCCTGTGTACGCTGGTGCTTGCACCACTTACTTTAGATATAGGTTTCCTATAGCTATAGGTCACTACACTTAAAACGTGTAAGTCACCCCTATAGCAGGCCTTGACAATCCTGAAGGCAGGGTAATGGGTTTTACATGAGGGGGTGCTCCTGCATGAGCAGAGCCCCTCTGAACCCTTTGGAGACCATTCTCCCGGGTTGTCTGTGACACAGCCAGATATATAGGTAGAGGTGCATTATATCCTTACGGTAAATGCTACCTCGAAAACAGCTGAAACGAAACATCCCGAGTTTGGTATCATACACCTTCGAATCATACCTCTACACTGGTAACCGGTGTGGGAGGTATGATTCCGCCCTTCTGAAGCGAGCTTCGCGGGGTCACTGGTTTATCGGTACCAGCTTTCTCGACCCGGGCAGCGCAAAACGGTTGCACCGACCAGAGACATATTTCTGCCCTCCTGTTGCTGAGCCAAGCTCGAGCAGGGGAAGGCAGGACAATAGGCATCCTGTCACACGGAGGTGTGACCAGCTCCCAGACTGGATTTAGTGTATTGAGGTTGGGTAGGGGCACTTCCAAAGTGCCTGAAAGTCTGCCTCTGGGGCACACGTGGTGTCCCTGTGCATAGTCCAGCGATTCTACACTCTCTAGACATTGTCTTGACTCGAGTCGTGGTTCTTATTCCACTAATATTAGTATATGGTTTGGTCTCCCCCTGGAGCTCACTGTGTACTAGTGCTACTTACGATTGTTTCTGTGCTACAGTATTATGTGCTTTGTGTTTATCTGTGTGTAGCAGATACTGTGAGGTATTTAACTTGTTATAGTAATAAATATATTTTCTTCTAACTAATGTGTGGTGTTCCTTTCATTTAACCAATAGAATACGTTTGCATTCTGGTAAAACAAGCTGCCTAACATTCCTTCAAGGCTAAGCCTGAAGGCTGCTCTCCACGGATACCACTTGGATAGATTTCTAAGGTTATCTTTGACCTCTTAAATCACCCTAAGGGTTGTTTGGACTGGTGCAAGGTGCCCACTTTAATTAGTGGACAGCACATGTTTACAAATGATTTCTTTTTAATGCCAATGTGTGCTTTATCCTATACATGGGTGCAGTTATGAAGTCGCTGAAAATAACATTGTTAAAGGTTTTGTCATTTATAATTGGGGTTTGTGTGAATTGGCAGGTGAACAATTTTGCATGTTCTGTTTGCTGTGTGTCATTGTCATCTATAGCTTTCAAGCCAGAAGCCTTAAAAAGAGGTAAAATGTTGTCTTTTGACATGCAGCCTGATTTGGATTCATCCCAGCAAGATCTGCTTGTGAAGTGGACTGACACTCCCAGCAGCATCTCTATAATGTAGGATATAAGGCAAGCCACAAGTATACATCAATTCAGGATGGTTTAGCTGCCCCATGGCAATTTCCAATATGAGGTTGTGTGGAGCTCTGAGCCATTAGATAGGGAGGATCACAGCAGTCCGCATTAGCCACATCACTTGCAAGAAATAATTTACCTGTAACTCCAGTTCTCCAGCAATGGCATCTTTCATAGATTCACATGCTTGAATATTTCCCGTCGTTTGGCTGAGAATCACTAGTATGTTTTTTACAGCAGTAAATGGTGCTAAAATGGCCATAGGTCCAACAACAATTCTTATTTATAGTACGTCACCTCATCTGAAACCACCCAACCTTCAGCAATAAGGTAACATTTTTTTAGCTCTCCGGTCTTCCTCAGGTTGGAAGCAGAGGCGTGCTTAGTGGTGTCTAAAACATCCACCATAGTGGAGCCTGCATGAGGTGATATTTTCACCACACTGTTCCATGAACTACAGAACTGCTGCCACTGGACATCTAGCACCGGCTGGATTGGCTACATCAGTAGTCTACTAAAGGTAATGAGGCCTATGCAAAACGACTTCAGACACATTAGTGACTTGTTTGTGGCTAATTTACTAAGCCTTGAGACATGTTGTTGGAAAGGTTGAAAACCTTCGCGCTCTGAGTTTCAGTACCAGTCGAAAAAAAGATAAGAGCAACAAAGCATGGAAGTGGGCGATGTCATCTGGGTGAATCTGTCTGCTGAGCAGTTTTCTCCCCTTCTTGGGTAGACAAAATTCCCTTAACTGTTCATCCTGGTGCTCACCCTCCTCCTCTGGCTGCTATTCTGGACCTTCCATCTTCTTCAGTGTCCTAATCTGTGTCCTGCTGGACTTCCTGACCCATATCCACCATAATGGGACGTACATGGTGTGGCGTCGTAGGTGGGGCACATGGTTCCTAAGGCGGTGCCATGGATGGTTGAGGCAGCTGTGGGGTATGCAGCATAAGAGGAGGTTCCTGAGATAGCACCCTGCAGAAATTGCTGTGGGTGAGGGATTAGTTTCTGGAAAGTCTTCATCATTTAATGCAGATTTCATGCAATCATTAAAATATTTTAAAGAGAGCAACAAAATACGATGTGCAGCAGCAAATAGCCCTTGCCACGAAATCATTTATTAACCATACACAGTTAAAATGTATCTAAGCAATGTCTAAGTTGGGAAATGTAGCTAGTGTATTCTGAATAATAAAGTACCTGGGTATACCCTTTCACCTTCCAGCTCTCTCTGCTGGTCTGAAATACAAGTTAATTTATTATCAATGCAATATTTTGGCAATTTTCAATTTCTATCTCAATATAGGACCCGTCTATACATTAGAAATATTCACCACCCTTAGTACATGCATTGCGAATACCTAATATGCTAAATCATACAGAGCGAACGGGTAAATACGAGAAAAAAAGCTTAATCAAATTCTAAAACCCTCTCTTAGCCATCTTAATATATTTGAACTATCCTGACCTTGCTAATCCTATGCGCTTTGAAACAACTGTCAATGTTACTGTATGTTGGAGTGAGGTTGTCGAGTTCATGCAGTTTATTCCTAGGAGTCACCAGAGGACACTAAAGAAGGCCAAAGAACTATAGTGTGATATTGTTTGCTGTCCTTAATATGTCCAAGTTTCTTCCTGTGACGCTTCAGCTAAGATACCTCTCCCTGTTTGCTCCACAGGAACCTGTCACGCTGCTGGGACAGATCGGTTGCGACAGCAATGGAAAGCTGAATGCCAAGTCTGTAGTCTTGGAGGGGGACCAGGAACACTCTTCAGGCATGCAGGTGCCAGTAGACCTGTCTGAGCTGAAGGAGTTCTCCCTGTTCCCGGGCCAGGTGAGACACTCCTTGGGGCTGGGACAATGAACTATAACTGAATCATCCATAGTGCAATGCAGGATTATGCCTCTGTCTCTTATGTTTAAATTTCTAATTTCCTGAAATAAATCTAAACAGAACTTTGGAATATTGAGTGAGCCAGCCTTGGATTCCTTTTTCTTCTATATTTAGAAACTTTTAGAATGACCCCTGCCTTCCTGCATATTAATATAAAAAGTTTGACAATGGTGGCCTTTTACGGCGTCATTAACCACACAGGACCTGGCTTGGAAGTTCAGGCTGGACTGTTCCTATTGGAGCTGGGCCAGGATTGATTTGCATATTTCTGGGTCTAATCTGAGGTGACAAAGTGGACAAAAGATCAGTGGGTTCGAATGCTGCCGGAGCGATTGCCAGTGGTTAGCATTTCTCCCATCACCTTTTGTGTAAGCCATGCTAGGAGAGATACTGTAGTGCCTTTTCTGTGTTTTGTGACAACATAGTAGTTTGAGCTCTTTCAAACAAAAAGGTACTGTTTCTATGCTTCAACTGTAAATCCTTTTTTGTGGAGTGTTTCCTCCACATAGACTGTCTGGGCAAGATAGGGATTTTTCTGGGAGAGGGGGAAGTTTTCCTTCAAAATACTCTCTTGGTCTAATGCCTTTGCTGATGTGCGAGGATGTTTCTCCTTTTATAGATTTAATTCTTGAGAAATAAAGGTGCAGACTGTCATTTTTAGGTCTCGCTGAAGCCAACGTGCATGCGTTGCTTCTGCGAGAGTATAGAAGGTGAAACAAACTCTTGAACAAGCACGGATTACGAGCAGTTCATGTGATGCACTCGTTTGAAACGCGCGTGCACAAACCCATCAGCCTCGCACCGCAATGGAATGCTGCCTCCCAAGCTGCTCCCACGCCGCCCGCCATCAGACTTCATTGCAGTGCGCTCCCGCCCCCCCCCCCCCCACAGCAATTCCAAGAGCTTTTTTTTATTATTCCTTTACAAGCGCACAGCTTCTTTTTTTGTTAACGTTGCTTTCCACCCGTTTTTTTAATTCCTTTACGAGCACTGCTTATGTCATGCAGCACTGGCGTATGCCGCCTTCCTAAACCGCAATGTTAAACTCCCTTGTTTTCAAAACAGCCACTTGCAGACACACCCTTCATTTACAACCGGATTCGTGGGGTTATTTTGTTTTGTGGCTGGAAAAGGTAGCGTTTAGTTTTTTTTTTTAAAGTGGTGTTTAAATAATTATTCACTTGGAAAACGAATTTAGACTTCATTGTCATTGCAATTTTTGACATGCTTCAAAAAGCATTCGTATGCTCCGATTCAGTGTGTACCCAGAAGTACCCCATGGCACACTTAGGCACCAACTTAAGTGATTCCCAATCATCCTGCACTAAGTAGGCCCCCCCCAGGCCAAAGCAGGTGCCTACTTCTGTGCTTAGAGTGAAGGTACAGCTGGCGGACAACTCTAAAAAAAACACGTGAACAGGGGTGAAGGACAGTAAGTTTTTATTTTATTTTTTTTACTTTTATTTAGTAGTTTCTGTTTTTATTTAGGTCTTATCTTACCAGGTTAATCATGCAAAATCTCATATTTTACAAGCACTCTCTTCCTTCCATCTCGCTCTTGCTCGCAAACACACTCTACACACAGGCGAGCGCTTCCTCCTACTGCCACATACCCTCCTGCGTATCTCACGAGGTCGCTCTTCTTCAATCCCCAGCTGTCCCTGTACCCCCTCCAGTGTCAGCCAGCCCTGCGCCATCTGCCGAACCCCACCATATTCTTCCACAACTACAGACTTTGTTTCCTTCCCACGCAAGGACGAAGGCATTGCGGCAGAACCTTTCAGCCCTGACACCCCCTCCATATGCCTCCCAAGCTGCTCCCCCGCCCCCGCCATCAGACTTCATTGCCATGCGCTCCCGCCCCCCCCCCCCTCCCCACAGCAATGCCAAGAGCTTGTTTTTGGCTTTGATCTATCTCACACCCCCCTCCCACTCCCTCCTCCCACTTGCTCCTACTGACCATGTAAAGGGGACGACACTGGAACAATGGCTGCCTCGCCAGGAATGGCCTTCTGTCGACCCCTTCTTACATCCTCCAGACATGGCTGAGGCAGCTTCTTCCTGCAGTTTGTTCTTTGGGCGAGGGTATTCCTGGGTGTGGCAGAGCTGCATGCAGTGTAGGTCCATGCACACCACAACTTCGCCTTGCTTTGTTGTATTTTTGCTTTGTTAATGTTCACATTTGTTCGCAATTCGCCATGTGCCTTTCGTTTCTGTCTCACTCTCTCCTACCCCTTCACTGTGTTGGCCTCTCCACTCTTCCTCTATTTCTGTCTCACTCTCTCCTGCCCCTTCACTGTCTTGGCCTCTCCACTCTTCCTCTATTTCTGTCTCACTCTCTCCTGTCCCTTCACTGTCTTGGCCTCTCCACTCTTCCTCAGTTTCCGCCTCACTCTCTCCTGCCCCTTCACTGTCTTGGCCTCTCCACTCATCCTCAGTTTCCGTCTCACTCTCGCCTGCCCCTTCACTGTCTTGACCCCTACACTCTTCCTCTGTTTCCATCTCACTCTCTCCTGCTCCGTCACTGTCTTGGCCTCTCCACTCTTCCTCTATTTCTGTCTCACTTTCTCCTGCCCCTTCACTGTCTTGGCCTCTCCACTCTTCCTCTATTTCTGTCTCACTCTCTCCTGCCCCTTCACTGTCGTGGCCTCTCCACTCTTCCTCTATTTCTGTCTTGCTCTCTCCTGCCCCTTCACTGTCTTGGCCTCTCCACTCTTCCTCTATTTCCGTCTCACTCTCTCCTGCCCCTTCACTTTCTTGCTTCTTTTTAATTGTATTTGCACAAATCTAATATCTTGGTCTATTCCTTTTCAATAATCAGGCATTTTTGTTTATTAGGTGTTTGTTTTTGATGGGTTTATTTATAGGCACTATCTATCTATCTATCTATCTATCTATCTATCTATCTATCTCACTCTATCCATCTATCGCCCTCACTCTATCTATCTATCGCCCTCACTCTATCTATCTATCGCCCTCACTCTATCTATCTATCGCCCTCACTCTATCTATCTATCGCCCTCACTCTATCTATCTATCGCCCTCACTCTATCTATCGCACTCACTCAGCACCACCACTCAGGGGCACCACAGCATCAATCTGTGCAACCATTCAACAACTGGTTCAAATATGTTCTCTCAATGTCTCAAACTTTATTGCAAATGTCACAAAAAGATGTTAATATTTAACTTCTGTTCTTGGATTTTCGTCACAATAAAATACACTTAACAAAATCTTCACAAAAGTTATTTACAAAAGTTTAAGCTATTGCTATTATAAATTACAATAACTTTTATTTAAGTATTAATTTAAAAAAATGAAAAGCCATTGTTATTTGTAATAGCAATACATCTAAGTCACGTAAATACAACACATATTGCATTACAAATGCTATAGGTGTCGCATTTGCGAAAGTTATAACTATTGGCATTGTAAATGGCAAAGCTATTAATTTAGCTATTTTCAAAACCAACACAGAAATAAAAAAAATTCCTTTACAATACCAATAGCTCAAAATGTCCCAATGCGAGACCTATTGCATTGCAAATGCTTGTTGTGAGAGGGTAAGCTGTCCTCAACAGCAGGAATTGAGACCGCAAAGGTCATTTCCTCATCAGGGTTTCACCAGTTACCTAATGCGTCTCCAGTCTCCTCTAGGGTTGATTAAAGAATACATCTTTCGGCCCAGAGTTACAAACTTAGGTCAGTGATATGCCCATTCATGTTGACGAAGCTTTAGAGAACGTTAAAGCAAAAACTAAGACTGCCCGTCCTTCACCTCAATCCGGAACAAAATAGGCTACTCATTTCATGGCTCGAGATCAGACTGCAGTCTGTCTTTCCTAGCAGCTACCTTACCTGCAATAAAACCTGCATTCGACTTCCTGTTAGGAATACACAATTATGTAATATACACCAATTAATTTAAACCTGTTCAAGCAAAAGGAAAGAATCCTGCTTGTTCAAATCGCTAGACATTGAAAAATGACCCTTTGTTTTCTATCCATGCGGACATTTTTGCCACATCCCTGATGGCGTGGGGGCTTCCGCGAACACAAAGACTAGAAAGCTAACCCACACAGACCAGTATGTGCTCTATGTAGTTCTATCAGGGTACACCTTAGAGTTTTATAAAAGAAGAATAAATCCTCAAGCACCAGACTGGCCCCACCCAGTGGTTTAAATGGAAAAAAATAAGTACAGGTACTCTCCTGAGATGTGGACTAGGGGGCGGGATTAGGTAGCCAGGGCTATGGGGGAGGGGCTACAGACAGTGCTGAGGGCTGGGGCCAGAGGCACACATTCAACTTGATTGGGGGTTATTTGGTGTGCAGATATGCACACTGCAGGCAACACTCACTCCTACAATAACATGCACAGGGACATAGAAGCACTTGTGCACTCAGACAGGGTATTTAGTTCATGTGTTTTAGAAACGCATATTCTGATGTCCACATTACTACACCTTGATTCCCCGATACCCCCACTGCTGTGCTACAGCGTTATCATCACCACCTTTCTCCACGATCTGGCTCCAATCAAGTGCTACCCTACTTTGCTATGCCAGCAGGAAGCCTACTCTTAGGTTTCCCGAGTCAGGAGATGTGCCTCTTAGCAGGCTCTTTTCGCACACCTACAGTGTAATTGTCTCCACAGAGCCTGAGTGAACACTGTGTCAATAATCACAGTGTGACTCAGGCCCTTTCCAAACCGCTGCCTGCTCTGATTGAATACATATGGGCGTTGCTCAATTAGCAGATTGTAAAGGGAAATTAGCACTGTAGTGCTTCACGAAAACAGACCACTCACATCTGTGTCACGCTTCTTTCTTTACATGCCAAATTGCACCGATGTGCCTTGCTGCCCCATAAGTACCGGTACTCTCTTTGAGGCAACAAAAAGTTCCTGTACTCAAAGGCAGAAAATGTAGAAGTGGTGGTACTTAGTACCGGTGTGTACCGGAACATTAAAAGTACTGGGCCCACCCCAGCTCAGCAACTCGGCACGTACACGCCGAAAAGGAAGACAAAATCTGCTTTGTCATGCTCAAAAGAGCCATAGAATATCTATAAAAACCAGCTACATTCGTGCTTAATCCTGCCAAAGTTCAGAAAGTACAAAAGTTTTTGTATGAACGGCCATCACAGAGCTACCAGTTGGACTTCAATCTGCACCACCAGTATTTACCAAGTGCTTCGCACCAGTGGATGTCCATCTGTTAAGGACTGTTTCATACAGTGAGGTTTCACACAGAGGCTACCTCTTAAATTCTCCTTTGTTTGTTTTGTCTAGCTACGCAGATAGACTCTTCTCTAGGGCGTTGCTGTGCCTGCTACAAAGCTATCAAGAATCTGGAAGGATACACTCAGACAACTCCTTCACCTTTGAATGTGTGTCTACATTACACCAGACCTCCAAGCACTTCACACGCTACCTGTGGGCTGGTGTTCCACCTTTAAGGCACTCTGCAATGCGCCTTGCACTAATCATAACACTGGGTGAACTTTCATTGACGAAAAAATGCAAAGACAATCAAAACATAATCCTTAAACCTTGACTGGAAGCCCAGTTTTCAGTCCCTCCATTCAAGAAGGCACACATTTATGGACCGCCTTCCTCTTACAGTCAGCAAAATTACGAAACTCCCAAGAAGACAAACATCGAAGGCCACTGGAATTCAGGACGTCAATATAAACCTGGCTCTTCCCAACAAATTATGAATTGCACTGACAAAGAGATGGAGCAATTCATCAGCACAAGACTGGTATGGATGGCACTAGAATTGAAGCCAAATCTGTCCTAAGGAAGGTAGGCATGTCTGTATGCACAGGTATCACTCACTGTTCTTCTCTGTGCTCTGCGAATAATCGCAGCGGCAGGTTCATAGAAGCTACTCACCAAATAAACCATACTTGTATTCCTGCATCATTCCAACCGCTTACTGCAACACCTTAATGATTTAAGCATCCTGTCGTTCATGCCTTTTAATAATAATAATAATAATAATAATACCAGCATTTGTAAAGTGCGCAGTTACCTTAGGCGAGGTGTCCCGGCGCTCAGGCCGTCAGGAAGATTAAGCGAGATATTGCCCAGAGTCACAAGGTGCTGGGCTAACCTGGCGCCGGGGATCGAACCGCGAGCCCTCGTGTTCCAGAGTCACATGCCCTGGCTGCTGCACCACACCTCTTCCCTCTTCCAAACCACTACATGCCCATGTTAAGCAACATTAAACAGTAGGAGTGTAACTCTGGTCATCACCCACAACACTCACACTTCAAGTTCAGGTCACACTACAAACTCACGCCCTTCCAGCCAAGCACAACCTACGAAGTAGTAAGCTGCGCTTATGTCAAAGTACTTTGTCTCCTCTTTGGGGGACATAAAGCTCTATATAAAGTCAACTGCTATACAAAACAATTGGATGTTTCCATTTTGGGACGATTGGTTTCTGAAAGTCTTGTCCATCCAAGCAGTCCAGAAATCCACCATTGCTACTTGGACTTTGAAACCAAAGCTTGGACCAACACTGGAAAAGTCATCTTTAAGGTCAGCACAAGATCTGAGCTTCAGGCCTGGGGATAGGAAGAGGGAGCGGGATAGCAGCAGGAAAGGTTTACCCGTCACAGAAATAAATGTAAAAACTTCATAATTCAGTCGCAAGCAGTTTAGTTCAGTCCGATTTCTTCCAGGCCCTCTTTTCTTGCAACTTTCTCTGCAATTTGCCAGTGAAACTGATTGAAAAACTGTCTTGACAGTTGACACCGACAGGTGAGCACTGCCACAGGATGGAGCTTTACAGAAAGCAAAGCCATTCATCATGCTCACCACAGACCTTTCCTTAGAGGACTGGGTTGCTCTTCACAGTCAATTAACTATATGGTCCTTTCAAGAAAAGAGTCTCAATGTCTATGCCCTTGAGCTCAGTGTGATTCTTTTAGTGCTGCAAGTTTTCACCCCCCTATGCATGAATCTGCAGTTAACGCCTTAACCGCTGCGGTTTTTCCGCCGCGGGTGTTCTAAAGGGTGGGCAGGGCTCCGGCAGCACTAGGGAGATAGTGCTCCCATCAGCCAACGGCAGCACGCAAGGGTTAAATCAGAATAGGCAACTTGATGTCAGGCTTAAACATCACCAAACAGTATTTGAGGATGGGCCTCGGGCAACCACATCTCGCTCTAAGCCTAATAACTGCCAGAGAAACTAAACCCACTACAAGGATTTATGCTACACTTATTTGCAACAGCTTTTTTTGCATTTTGCAGCGCCAAAGCAGCAATAGGGAAGTGTTTTAATTCTGTGGAACGATATATAAGCATACACTTTCCACCAGTCGCCATTGAAAATTAGAGAATTGTGCAAGATGATGAAGGAACTGTACAGGATACTTATGGCCCCGGTATAAGTTATGCGGTTGTGGTACCCGCATCCCCAAAACACTCAGGAGCCAAAGCTTCCAACCTTTGTATTCACCCAACTATTCTGACCTAAAACAAAGGCACGGTATGTCATCCCATTACAGATACATTCCACCTGACAGCTTGGCTCCTGACCAGCTTGCGTATCTCCAAATTAAAATTACTGAGGAATGCAGAATATATTTTTGGTGGCTGTAGCATCACCCAACATTAAGATTCACAATCTTAAACAGAAAAAAATATTCTGCGCTTGCTGAAAACTTGCCTTTTTTTGCTTGTAGTAAAATCATGTCCTAGATTTCCATGTGTCTGTGTGCATTTGGCAGCAGTTACGACATATAGAAGGTGCCTGCATCAAGCATCTTTGTTTTCTCATTGTTTCATTGAACGGTTATGAGAAGGTAATTCAGAACTTTTCTGCCTCCAGCAAACAAACATGAAAATGGTGCTGTACTTGCTTATTTTGATTCCCTTCTTTGTATAGGTTGATAAAAATATTTATTTCTAGTTTATTTTCTTCCGTCTTCCATTAAACCCTGTAATGGCTCAAGGATGGGAGGTACATTATATTTGCCTCTTTGTTTTAAATACAATTTTAGATTTCTGCTTCAGTATAGCTAGGCACAATTTTCAAGTATAAAGCATAGAAAGGACTCATGCCTTTTGTCTGGCTGGCTTAAGGTATACGGTTCTGAAGATCTCTGCACAAGACAAGACCTTTAAAGTCTTGGCTCCAAGAGTGAAATGAGCACAAAAATTGGAAGTATCCATCATAGTGGATACCATTGTATTCTTCAAACAGCGGGCCATTGTGGAGTAAGAGACCGGCTTGGAGGCTCCTAAAATACAGTGCTAACTGGAGTGAAGAACAAAGAGAAGAAGTACGAGAAATCTACTGTTGACGACAGTTGACAACACAAAAAGATGGAGAGGACTGGAAATAAGGATAGAGGATGAATCAGGAGTCCATCTTGGTGCAAGCTTAAATGTAAAATGAAGCACAATAAGGTGTAAGTGCAGCATAGAGCTCTGACGTCTCAGACCCTTCTACAAGAAAAAAGGCACAAGAATATAAGTTTAAAAGATAAATCTCAAAAGGAGAGTGAGGAATTTGGAAATTAGATGGAACAAATGAGAGAATAATGGAGACGTTGCATGTGGAAAAATATCTGAGAAGAGGAGGTCTTTTAGGGCTGAAGCTCCTCATGAGATGGCAGATCATATGGTCCCTACCCAAGGAAACTTAGTTGAAGCGGGGAAGGTAAGCAGCAATAGTAGAGTGAGTGGCGTTAATAATTCTGTAAGAGAGGCCTTTAGAGAAGATAGTTAAAAGAAAATGGGTCGCCGTGGAAGCAGAGCAGGCATTTCCAGTTCCTGCAGCCCAAAATTAGCCAATCATATCTGCAGTGATTCCCGAAGGTTCCTACTATCTTCAGGATCTCCAGAAATTCTCCAAGCCTGAAGATGCCCTTTTAATATAAGGTAGTGCGGGCAACCTTCTGGGTCTCATACAAGTGACTCTGTCGTCAGTTCCAAGATATTGGGAAACCAAACCAAAGGGGCCAGGGTGTGTAATTAGAACCACCCCGTGAAGAGAGGACCCTGGGAAGAACAGCAAAGTGGAAAAAGTATAATGGTGGGAAAGGGACCAGTCCTGAAGAAAAGCATATGTCGACCAAGCTTGTGGGTCTGGGTGACAATTCATGAAATTAGGAAGTTGACAATTTTTCTGAGAATAAAAGGGGTCTAGGTCTAGAGGTCCCCAAAGGAGGATGAGACAATGGAAGCTGTTCGGGTTCAGCTTCCAGTCGTTGAAGTCTCGAAGATGTCTGGAGAACCAGTCTGCAGTGGACTTGGAGAGGCCCATGAGATACTCTGCTAACAATTTTAAATCTTTCTTGGGACTTCTGGGAACACTGCCTCTGTAACTTAGTGGGTTAGACCTGGTCCCCCCAGGCTTACTGACATACTTCACTCCATACTTCACTCCAGACTGAGTGTTCATTTAAAGGAGTATGCAGCAGTGAAATTTCTGCTGTGCTAGACTCTTCATGGCAAAGGTACCCGCAAGAGTTCTAAGGCATGTAATGTTCTGGTATTAGGGTATTTCCACACAGCACAACTCTCATCGGGTGAAAACGTAGAGCTAATGTCAGTACAAGCTTAAACCAACTCTCGAAGATTGATGTGGATCTTTTTCAGTTGTTGGCCATAACGCCCCCCGCTGGACATAATCAGACAGTGGCACCCCATATGGACCTGTCTGGTATCTGAGTTAGCCTCTAAAATTGATTTGCTGCTCTAGGCCCATTTGATGAGGAACTACCAGTGGCGTTCCGAATGAGATTTGGTGTCTAACGAGATGTGGTCTGAGCAGGAATGGCCCTGATAAAGATGGAAAGTCTTCCAGCATTGAAGAGCCTCATAATGTAGAGGGGGCAGGAATATGGCTTGACCAGAGGCAGCCAAAAGACAGATGCTATAGGTTATTAGTCTTAAGGCAAGCATGTGGGTTAAGAGAGTGGATTGTAGCGCCTTCTTCATAAGAGATATCTCTTTGTGCGCTCTGAAATTCCCCTTAATCCTTATGAATTCAGTGAGTTCCTTTTAGCAAGGGCTGCTTATTAGTTCATTCTGAGCCCTGCCATTTTGAAGATGAGGGGTTGGGTCAGCGGTTTTCGACTGTTCAAAGAGATGATGTTTCTATGCAGGACTTGACATTTGTCATTCCCTGATTGCTGATTCATGAAGGCTGATGACAGCCCAGCACAGACATCCTGCAATTCATTGTGCCCTTGTTTTGCATACTCCTGCCTGCAACTAACCTCATTACTACCTACTGTTCTAGCCCTCACTTGGTAGAAAGGCTCTGTGCACTACAACCAGAAAATGACATTTGATAAGAAACCAGCCCAGAAGGTTCCAGGACCATGGACAGTCGATCCACATGCCTATCAATTTACAGTACTCGCAAATTCCTAAACATAACCATGGACAGAAATACGTCCTTTCATTTGCAGTCACACTTCCTTTCTCCTATATTTCCACCAACTGACCATTGAGAATTTTACCAATGGACGAAATCTCTTCTTGTCATGTCATCTTGGCCAGAAGTTTACCAAAGCTGAAATCTTCCTCTTGTGTTTCCAGGGTCAGACGCAAGTGATCCTCTTATACACCCTCACCAACAATACTTTGTTTATTTTTTGTCTATGGATAATCAAGTTGCTATCAAACTGTTCCTAGCTTCAGCGAGTGTTCCAGATTAGGAACTTTTTGTCCACTGGTACTTCTTCTGATTCTGTAATCGTGTCCTTAGAAGGGAGGCACTCATTCCCTTCTCCTTCAGTGCCGCCGCCAGACCGTAGGAGCAAATGTCTTGTTTCTGGGGTTACATAGTCTGTGAAATATAAGTGATATTGGATGGAGGCAGCCAGCTCGTTGGCCCTTCTCGGGTGTTATCACAGGGTACTCTGGGAATTGATGCATATGTTTGAAGAGAATTTGTCTAAGGACAACTAGATCCTACAGGGCAACAGCTATTGCAGGTTTATGACACTTGGTGAACATCTCTTGCACACCAGGAAGTGCACGCGAATGGTATAACCTTCACCAAGTCAGTGAGGGCTGCTTCTGTGTGGTTCCCCACGTGGGGTACTCCAACTGTAGGATCTGTGTGTAAGTCGAGCTCTTTAACATCATTGCATTGTTGGGTGAAGGGATTTAAAAAGGCCAAAGTAACCTACAAATGGAAAACCACAATGGCCTGTGTTTTGACACCATCTTCATAACCGTTTGATGCCCTAAATAGGAGTGTTTCACTCGTGCTTCTGTCCTTGTGTCTATACTAAACATATAGCAGATATGTTAGGAAACTGAATCCAAGTAGTGAATATTTTGGTCTTAAACCTGTGTCTTAGAGATCGGAGACTTTGAATCTGTGCCACGGCTATAAAAGCATTTAAAGCTCTGCTGACTAGTGTTACACATGGCGTAAAAATAATAAGTCCCGGTATCCCTTTCTGTGAATTTGAAAAATAACAATCGTTTGCTTGTTTTTAGGTGGTAGTGATGGAGGGTACAAACAGCACAGGTCGGAAACTGGTGGCCTCCAAATTATATGAGGTAAGACAACAGAAAATGCGCCAATTAGTTCAACTGCACAAGATCTTCTGTATTGGTCTGTAAGTGCATACCCTTAAATCTTACCCTAACCATATAATTTACTCTATCCCTTCCTCCAGTCCCAACTCTTAACCTAACCATATTTAACATGTTTATGATTATATATTTGTAACACAGCTTTTATGTGCACACTTTATTACCATTACATTGTAATTGCAATCTGATTAAACTATTGATATTGTCAGGATTTCGATGAGCTTCTTTGCCTTTTCCAGATTCCAGCTTGATGTACAGTAATCAGCACTAGATTTGCTTATTTTAAATTCTGTATTGGTTTTGCATGCTGATGATACACAGAAGATGAGAATGTAAGCCAACACTCTGAAGTTAGTCAATACAGTGGGGGGAAAAGGGAATTCTCCACCCTCAGTCTTGTGACAGCTTTACCCACCAGCTTATCTGAAGGCCCTACTAGTGTAAACCTCTGCAAGAAAGGTAGAAGCCTTACTAACAAACAAAGCGATACAAAAGGGGATGATGGACGGAGCGTTTGAGCAAATCAAACACTCCCCCCCCAGTCAACTGATCTGGGTTTAATCCATCACCATTCTTTAGCCCACTCAGCCACCCCAGTTCAGACATGGCCATATGCAAATCAGTCTGACCCTGTGCCTCATGGGAACAGTCCAGCCCGAACTGCCAAGCCATGTCTTCCCTGGACCGGAAACAAGCATCCTGGGACCGGTTTCGGATTCATAATCCTCATCAGCCAGGCTATCTTGAATCCAGTGGCCAAGTGAGCAAGGGACTCACGTCTGAGCATACCCTGCCAACTTATGGCGAACAAAGAAAAACCAAAGGAAATGATGGACGGAGCGTTGACAACTGTTGTTCGGGCTGGACTGTTCCCATGAGGCACAGGGTCAGACTGATTTGCATATGGCCATGTCTGAACTGGGGTGGCAGAGTGGGCTAAAGAACGGTGATGGATTAAACCCAGATCAGTTGACTGGGGGTGAGTGCTTGTATTGTCAACGCTCCGTCCATCATTTCCTTTGGTTTTTCTTTGTTCACCATAAGTTGGCAGGGTATGCTCAGACGTGAGTCCCTTGCTCACTTTACCACTGGATTCAAGCAAGCCGGGCTGAAGACGGCTGAAATGCCAGAAACCGGTCCTCGGTAGCTTGTTTCCGGTCCAGGGAAGGCATGGCTTGGCAGTTCGGGCTGGACTGTTCCCATGAGGCACAGGGTCAGACTGATTTGCATATGGCCAGGTCTGAACTAGGGTGGCAGAGTGGGCTAACGAACGGTGATGGATTAAACCCAGATCAGTTGACTGGGGGTGAGTGCTTGTATTGTCAACGCTCTGTCCATCATTTCCTTTGGTTTTTCTTTGTTCGCCATAAGTTGGCAGGGTATGCTCAGACGTGAGTCCCTTGCTCACTTTGCCACTGGATTCAAGCAAGCCGGGCTGAAGACGGCTGAAATGCCAGAAACCGGTCCTCGGAAGCTTGTTTCCGGTCCAGGGAAGGCATGGCTTGGCAGTTCGGGCTGGACTGTTCCCATGAGGCACAGGGTCAGACTGATTTGCATATAGCCATGTCTGAACTGGGGTGGCAGAGTGGGCTAAAGAACGGTGATGGGTCAAACCCAGATCTTTTGACTGGGTGTGAGTGTTTGATTGGTTCAGATGCTCCGTCCATCACCACCCCCTTTTGTACCGCTTTTGGCCGCCTTAAGTGTGGCAGGGTATGCTCCGACGTGAGTCCCTTGCTCACTTTGCCACTGGATTCAAGCAAGCCGGGCTGAAGACGGCTGTAATGCCAGAAACCGGTCCTCGGAAGCTTGTTTCCGGTCCAGGGAAGGCATGGCTTGGCAGTTCGGGCTGGACTGTTCCCATGAGGCACAGGGTCAGACTGATTTGCATATAGCCATGTCTGAACTGGGGTGGCAGAGTGGGCTAAAGAACGGTGATGGGTCAAACCCAGATCTTTTGACTGGGTGTGAGTGTTTGATTGGTTCAGATGCTTCGTCCATCACCACCCCCTTTTGTACCGCTTACTAACAAACAAGTCAGTCCAGATGCTGTGGATGAACCCAGTGTTTGGCATGCCTTGCGAAGCCTCCAGCTAATAACCAAAAACTCGGTGTTTTCCACTTTTCCTTCATTAACAAGGGCCCCTATGGAAGTAAAAAACACACTTCATTGCTTGACACATAAGAAAATAACCTAACCATGACAAATGGTGGTCAGAATTTCACAGGACAGACAATAGCCTAGGTTTATTCAGAAGGCCCCATACAACTTTCCACCTGTGAGAGTAATTAATCCTCTTAACTTGGACCAGCTGGTTCTGGAGGGGAGCACTGCTAGAAAGGTGAGGTCTAGAGAACGTTTGAAGAAGATTTATTTCTGCTACTTTATTCTGATAAACTTTGGCCCATTCATTCCTACTCGAGGCATAAAAGCAGCGAGCAAATGAGTGAGAAGACAACTGATCATAGGCCTTCAGCAACAAGGATTGGGTATTAGCAGTACACCTAGAAGATACATATTTCTATGTAGCCAATTATGGGGAAAAGCACAGGGCAATCTAGATACCCGTGCGACCTACAAGTAGAGAATTTCTAGATGGCCTGCAGTCTGCACTACATGTGTTTCCTTTATTTGTACAACTAACTTCTAATAGAAGAATCATAAGATCAATTTTGGAAAGATTCTCTGAAATTGACCCTGTGTCCCAGATAAATGCCAACACCCCACCTTGATAAAGAATCCAATACTCGGTTGCTGGCTTAGGCACAAGGATCCACAATCATTATTATTCAAAGTACAGGCTCTTTTATATACATCAGAATTGCCTTTAGCTCCACACAAATCTTCACACCACTGCAATTACTATCTAGTCTGCGCTCAGTGGTGACCGACATATTCAGTGCTTACGTCCTGTAGGTACCCAAGATATTTCTTCTGCAATACCTAGACCAGTGATGGGGGAACAGAAAGAGATGGCCTGGTAAAGCCAAGGACAGAGAGGCATAAAACTGAGATATTGAAATTCGTATTTGTGAATATGAATGAAGATTACGTGATGGGGAAGATACTTTTAGTCCTAGTTATTCACCAAGGATATCTTACTTAAATTCATAAATTACTCCCAGCCCTACCTCTAAACTCAGGGGAATGGATATGAAAATTGCACTTAAGATCCTTTTTTCTGTCTTTACCATCAGAATGAACTGATAACCTGCACAGGGCTATGCAGATGGAGCATTCCTGGTTTCCTACTGTGACCGAACTGAATGACTTTCGAATAAGACTTCTGCCCATCTCGCGTTTTTTTCTCTTAAAAGTGAGAATTAATAATAAAAAGGGCTGTGAAGCCCAGTTGCTTTCTTAAGTTTATGTTTAAATTATAATCGAAATTACCTGCAAACAAAAATTACAAAAACATTAAGTTGGAAAGAAAAGTCTGGAGAAAAAAAGTGTTCCTGGATCCAGAAATAAGATGTAGATATTCTGTGAATACATTCAATATAGAAATCTATGGGTGAGATCTAGGATTGCAAGCATGTAACCTTACCATATTCACCTCAGTGGCTGTAATTTGGGCCGTTTCGTTGAGGGAAATGGGCTACTAAACAAAAACTTGCTTTGCCTATGGACATGTTAATGCTGTTTAATTTTATGGTGAAATACTGGGGGTTCTCGGCCTGGTGACGTGCAGTGCTTCAAGCATGTGATTCCATGAGAGATACTAGAGCTTGGGGAGTAGAGCTACAGGTAAGCAGCTGATTTCTTCTCTGTAGACCATAATGTGGAGTTGCAGGCAGGGACTCCTCCAGGTTATATGATGCCAGATCTCTGCAGCTGTCTCCTTCTATGATACTAAGGATATCTCATCAGTGCACCATGTTTAGGCTGCAACCCTCGGTTTGAGGTTTCTCTGATGTGACAACCATGTCCACTGATGCACCATACCAGGCCTTTGACTTCACCTTCCCGAGACCCATCAGCCTTTCAGTGACACGCTGTCGCAAACTTATAAATTCCTGCCATTCCTGTCGCCTTAGAAGCTGAGCCAACCCTTCTGGCATGGGCGACAGTTTCAACTTACACTAGCCCAAAGTACTCTCCACAGTGTGCATGCATTTTGAATTGCATCTACTTTTCGTTTATTAAATTGCATGTGTTTGCTTTCTCATCAGGGTGTGCCGCTGTCTTTCTACGAGCCTACGGAACCCTTACAAGGCAAGTATTAAAAACATATGTCTGCCCAGGTGCATCTCAGAGTGTTTAATGCTAATGAGTGTTGCTTTTCTGACTTGCAAGTTCGAATATTAGGAAATCCGGATTTCCTTAATAGTTCCTTCCTAATGCCAGTCGGGCTGGAAGCAGTGTTCTAATGTTTGCCCCTTAGTCAGAAGAATATTAGAATACATGGTATTCTGCAATCCCTGTATAAATTCCTCTTTCTAATTTATTTATAATCTGTGACTTGTGGCACACCCATTCGACGTTTATAAACGAAAGACGTCAGAGCCCAACTGTAATAGGTTATTATAGTCGAGTTCTGACGTCAGAACGCCTGCTGCCTGAGCCAGCAGCCGAGGTGAAAGGCAGGACAGGTCGGGATATGGAGCAGCTTTTTAAAGCAAGGGAAATTAAACTTTGCTTTTCTTTCTGCTGCACTATTTTTAGATTTTGCCTGCACAGCGGTTGCAAAATATTTTGTATTTTTTAAAAGGGGCTTACAACCTGCCAAATACTTACCTTTGCTTACCATTCGTTGATTACAGCACTGTGCTAATTTACCTGCTACTGATTGGTCAGCATGTAGTCTGCTTTAACTGTTCAGGCTTCCTACTCTGCTTTGCCTGTCCATGCTGTAGTGTGGAGATTGGCCCAAGTTCAGCTTCCGGCTAGTGGCCAATGGCCTTCCACTGGCTGCGGACTCTGAAGGTGCTTTTTTAGGTCTCGCCTGGTAAAAGCAGCTCATGCGGTACTCTCGCCATTGCGAGTACCTTTTGGAATCAATTCTGCGAGGGGTCTCATGCACGCGTCTGCAATGAACAAAGATGGCTGCTCTCGCCATTTGTCCTTTGCAAACAGCATGCACGTGTCCGTAGGGAATGTGGACAGTCCCACGCCGTCTTGCAAAGCTTTCGTTGTCATAGCAACGAAAATGCTGCTTCGTGTGTGCTCTTAATTAGGTTTGCCTTCGCGCGATCGCTTTCACGGGCAGCTTGTGGGTGTGTGCTTGTTGCTGGGGTGATGGTGTCTCCTCTGGCTTATGTTTTCTGCTGGGCTCACCTCCGGGGGAGGGGGCCAGGCTGCAGCGCTTCCTAGCGGGATTGCCAACGTCTGTATGCAGTCTGCTGTTGTTGACTGGTCTTTGGGCCCGTGGTGCGCATGCTCCTGTAGCTTGTGTGGCGGCTTCTTCCTTGCTACGTGGTTCCGGCTGGGTTGTGTGTTGGCGGGGCTCCTTTCGGAATACTTCCGCCTCTGGCCTGTCTCTCATTCTCGAAACTCTCCTTCTAAGAACCAGTGGTCTCTTCCACTCCTGTCCCACGCACAGGATCTCTCTGCCTCTCCTGTCCACATCCCGGGGTCCCAACCTCTCGCACTAAGGAGTCTTTGCTCCTTAAATGGGTCTCAGTTTCCTCTGCCCATCCCAAGAGTGCTCTCCCAGGCCTCACCTGCCCGTGATGAGCTGGCTCCTCGACGGGGTGCAGATCGGCTGGATGTAGTAGTTCTCCCTTTTTCACCCTCTCAGCAGCCAGTTGATCTATCATCTGGCTGTCCGAGCCCAGGTAGCCCACGTCCTGGAAGCCCTGGTCATCGGTCAGGATGTGAGGTGGCCGTGCCTGGGCCAATGGGCTTGGGGGCTTCTCCAGGTGCTCGGCCGCGCTGTCCCCTAGCAGGTTAGGTTTCACCCAGTCCCAGGACACCTAACCAAAGCTCAGGAGGCTCGCCAGGGAGAAGCCGGTGAGAGCATAGACGGCCATGGTGGGCAGCACGAGTTGGTGGCTGGACACCTCCTACGGCAGGAAAATCTCTTGCCAAGAGGCTTGTGGCAGAATTAGTGGATCAGAGGACCAGAAGACAAGGCCACTAAGTGGTCTTGATTTAATGTTCTCTCGGGCATGGCAATACAATACTTGCAGCTTTCATCTGTTGTAGGGTTATTGTCCTGGGGTACCTGTAGATTTGGCATTTACTGTCATTAACGTAGAGGATTAAAGGATCTGCTGCGGAAATCTGGGTGCAATGTCTAGGGCACAGGTTGAAATCACGAAGGGGTTAATTCAGTGCTTCATCCTTTCCTTATAAACTTAATTAAAAGCATTCTACAATACAGAGCAACAGTGTTGTGGAACTTAATACAGTACACACGAAGTGTGTATTAAAATCAGCGTTTGAAGACTGTTACTAGGTCCAGAATATTTCAAGTCGAATATCCTCCGTGCCGGAGGGTCCAGGGATGCTGCCCCCTGGCGCTGGCGCTGCTTCGAAGCTGGGTCCCTGCCTCGGGGTCACGCACGTGCCTTCGTCCAATGTCCGGGGTCACTGGATCCCTCTTTCCAAACACCTCTTAACCATACCTGCGCCTTAAACCTGGTTGGAAACATCCCTCCCCCGCTTCCCAGTTGTCACTTTCTCTGAGTTTGCTCAGGACGCACTTGAAGGCCAAGCCCACAGCCTCCCCGGAGCCTCAAGCCATCCTCCAACCATGGGCACCACCAGCTCTCCAGCAGCAGGACAGTATCTATCTATCTATCTATCTATCTATCTATCTATCTATCTATCTATCTATCTATCTGTCTGTCTGTCTGTCTGTCTGTCTGTCTGTCTGTCTGTCTGTCTGTCTGTCTGTCTGTCTGTCTGTCTGTCTGTCTGTCTGTCTGTCTGTCTGTCTGTCTGTCTGTCTGTCTGTCTGTCTGTCTGTCTGTCTGTCTGTCTGTCTGTCTGTCTGTCTGTCTGTCTGTCTGTCTGTCTGTCTGTCTGTCTGTCTGTCTGTCTGTCTGTCTGTCTATCTATCTATCTATCTATCTACTTCAAGGGCGAAAAGTAACTTTTTCCTGTCTTTTCATAGCCCCTACAGTCTGCAAGCAATGATCCTAGAAGCAGGCGCCCCTGAGGAGTAGAGGGGGCGCCTGCGGGTCTTTGTCCAGAGCCAGCTGTCAGAGGGGGAAACGAGAGAATACAAGCATTTGCAATGCAATAGGTCTCGCATTTACGCGAGTTTAAGCTATTGCCATTCTAAATGACAATGCCTTTTATTTATGTTTTTAAAAACCAAAACATAAATAAAAGGCATTGTCATTTACAATGCCAATAGCTCAAACTCGAGTAAATGCGAGACCTATTGCATTGCAACTGCTTGTTTTTCATTTCTTTTCAAGAAGTTAATTCGAGTGCATCTGCAGGCCGTCTTCTCCCCTGGCCGACTTGTTAAGCTCTGTGTGTCTCGCACCGCTGATAGGTAACACCTCCCACCTGTGTGTGCCCTTGATGAAAGCTCCCACCACATTCGCTACATGTAGTGAGGTAAAGAGATTCATCTGCCAATTATAAGCCCCAGTTTATCTCTTCTCACCCAGCGTTCTGTGAATGCCGTCTTTTAAACGTCTCCTCGCTAATGCAGACAGGTTGGCATGTATTTGTGTAAGTGCTGCATCTATTAGTAAGCTATCAAAGCACATGGATGTGCCCTTGGCAGCTGGCCGCGGTTCTACCCTATCAAGAGTCTGGAAGTAGCTTCAGTGCCATCACATGGCTACCCGTGGAGTCTGTCAGGAGTTTGGAGCCGGTCCCTGATGGGGGAATATTTGAAGTGCATGGCATCTCGATATCAGGACTGGCAAAAAAGAAGACGGGGTGGCAGCTGTAGCCCCATGTACAACATGAGATGTTTGGCCGCATGTGGGGTGTCGGGAGTGGCGCGCTCTAAGCTTTCAGAGATGTATGGATATGTTCAACCACACATTCGGCAATAAGGGTGCTTGTAACCATTCTGGCACGTTTTAAAGCACCCTTCAAAGTGTACATGAGATACATAAATATGTCCTGGGGGATTTCTCTACCTCCTCTCCATATTCCACCATGCAGGACTTGGCCTCCCAAAATGGAACTCTGGGCCCTCCATGCATTGTACCATTCACAGCACACATCCATCCAGTGCATGTATACAGCTTACACACACACACACACACACACTGCACAGTACTGTATCCTTTGTGCATTGTACACCCATAGGCACACCTGCACCCAGCACATACATTTAGAATGCACACACTGCCCAGCACTGTACCCTTTGTGTATTGCACCACTCATTGGCACACGTACTTCTATTCTAGCACATGGACTCACCATCACTCACTGCTCAGTACAACATCTTTCATGCATGGTAGCATTCACATGCACACATACACCCAGCCAGTGCTTGAAATGGAAAAATAGAAGTGCATGTACTCTATACCAGAGTGCCTGCTTGTTTCTGAGCAGTGCCAGTGCTCTCCAATTAAATGTATTGCGTCACGCTCGAAAAGTGCCGGTACTCTTCCTCTCAAAAATAAACAAGCATTTGCAATGCAATAGGTCTCGCATTAGGAAAGTTTGAGCTATTGGTATTGTAAATGACAATTTTTTTATTTATGTGTTGTTTTTGAAAATAGTGAAATAGCTTTGTCATTTACAATGCCAAGAGTTTTAACTTTCGCAAATGTGACACCTATAGCAGTTGTAATGCAACATGTTTTGTATTTACGTGACTTAGATGTATTGATATTACATATAACAATGGCTTTTAATTTGTTTCAATAATTAATACTTAAATAAAAGTTATTGTAATTTATAATGGCAATAGCTTAAACTTTTGTAAATAACTTTTGTGAAGATTATGTTCAGTGTATTTTATTGTGATGAAAATCCAAGAACAGAAGTGAAATATTAACATCTTTTTGTGATATTTGTAATATAGCTTGAAACATTGAGAGAACATATTTGAACCAGTTGTTGTTGAATGGTTGCGCAGATTGATGCTGGGGTGGCGCTGAGTGATGTTGTGGTGGCGACGAGTGATGCTGCGGTGTTCAGTGATGCAGCAGTGTTCAGTGATGCGAAAGAAAACAAAAATGAGGCAGAGGAAACAAGAAGAAGCAATAAATGAAAAAGAGGAAATAATCCGCAAATTGGCAAATGAAAGCGTAATAGGACCGCAAACTAATCAGAGAGGGGGAAGTGGAAAAGATTGTATGAGACAAAGAAGAAATGAAAACGAAAAAAGGGTGGTACTGATAAAGTACGGAAGAATGATAGAGGAAAAATAAAGGAAAACCGGAGTTGAGGCTGGGTAAAGTGTAAAGGAAACGGCAAACGTGGGACTGGTGGAGATAAAAGAAGTGGGAAGACATTGTGGAAACCCAATAGAAGAAATACATTCAGAGAAAGGCTGAGCCTGGGAGATAGTTGCAGCTGGGTATGGGGGGGGGGGTCCGAGCACCCGCAGCCATCCTTGTGTTCATGTGTAAAAGGCCGAGTAAGCAGTGTGACAGGGAGTTGTGGGAAAACACCCCTTGGGACGTGCTCATAAAACTGTGTGCCTGGTGAGCACTGGCGCGGCTGTGTGCACTTGTGCACGAGTGAATTGTGCGCAGGTGTTCCTATCCCGAGCACACCTGGGGCTCACACTGCTCGTGCACCATGCTTTACACGGTGCACACACTGCTCGTGCACCAAATACCTCACTACAGATGTTGTGCACGCTTCTCAAATACTGACTACGGCGCTTTATATGTACGTATGCATTTATTTAATCATTGAGCCCTGAAGCTCACATTTTTCTTAGGTGGGCAGTTAAAACGAATGCATCATGAAATAATAAAACAGGACGTCAAGTATTTGTCAATTCGTCTGGACATGTTTTACAATCCTATTGATGAGAAAAAACAAGAATTGTAAAGCGCAAAACATCAAGGGGAAAATGTTTTCGTAGCTATAAGGTAAAGTACAATTTAACACCAATTTCCGAGCACTGAGCCCTACGCTGGCTGCGTTGGACCGCACCCCACGCCAAGTTAAGAATACAATAGCATTTACAAACCGCTTTTCTGCGGTGAAGTTTCAAGCTCTCGGCATTGCTGTAAATGCGTGGTGAAAACGAGGCCTGACACGCAAATAGGATTTCCGGCCGGGAGAAAGGAGAGGCGTGACACGCATGAACTATCCAGAAGGAGCGGAGAAACAACAGAGCGGGCTGCGGAGTCTGGACACGGAGGAACAGGACGAGAGGAGTATAACAGACCCGGTGAGGGGGGGCGTCGGGGCACATTGACGGTGCCCGCCCCTCCAGTGATGGAAACCCTGCGTGTGCCCGGTGAGTGGGGTTGGGAGTGTGTGTGTGTGCGCGTTTGTGTGTGTGTATGTAAGACCTGTGTGTTCGGGGGGGGTGTGCGCTTGTATGTGCCTGCGTGTATTGTGCCTGTGTGTGTGTGTGCCTGCCTGCGTGTATGTGTGCTGTGTCTTTTAAACATGCCTTAAGTTTTCAGCAGACACGACTGGAAACCGAAAGCACTCAAGCTGTCTCTAGCAAGCTGCCAGCAGCCAGATACGAAAGCGCGCTCACACGGACAAATCTGAGACAGCAGAGGCGCGTGGCCGAATGCGGTCTCAGATTCCCGTGAAACTGAAAACAATAGGTACCGAGCTAGACACGCATGCTACACATGCACAACTCTAGCTCAACCTAAAAAGTGGTGGTACTCTGTTCCGGACAGTACCGGCCCATTTAAAGCACTGCACCCAGCGCAGAGACATCACTTCTGCGCTGTGCAGCACTTCACAAAAAAACAATGTAGGCCAAGAGTGAGTTAAGTACACAGCACCAGAACTTTGAAATGAGTGAGCCTGTATGCCTCACGCTAGTGGCACATGTTAAAAGGGGCCTGTTAACTCCTGCTGATCCCTGCCTGGTATGCTGCCACCACAGCACTCGTGCTGCACGACTCCTGGTGAAGGCAGTTTCCTTCCACCACTATGAGGGTAGCATATTGGGCGTCCTTCCCGGACCAACAAGACGCAATCCATGAGACATGCCTATGCCATGGCGAACACACATGATCCGTGTTTGCGTTGGACAATGAAAATCAACATTAGGAATCCAAACACCAGTACATTTGTGCACTCGGGGCAAGTGTGCACATCCATTACAATGCAGACGACTTCTCCATTTGAACATGTGTACTATGCATTTGCAGCAATTTTGCTGGAGGTAAAAAAATACCCTATGGATTGGAAACAGTGACCACTACGTCTTGGTGCACTCAACCTCCTTGACTGTCTTAACGACTTGGCACTACTATAGATCTTCTTCTCGTTTTATAGACATCTCAAACCATTCCAAGGCGGTCGACATCCTACCTTTCTGGCAGAAAACATTTAACTCAATGGACTTTCCCGTATTCTGTCATTTACAGTGTCCCTCAAAGTCAGTTTTCGCCTCATATTTTGTCAATGTAGAAATCCCCTGAGGGGAGCTGCCTTGGCCAATCAGAAATTAATTTTCATCAATACTTTCATCACTGACAATACAAACTTAGACTCGAAGGGCACAGGTGCAGTTCTGAGTTTATGCTGCCCTCTAAATACTCCTGCGCGCTCCATCCTGCCCTCCTGCACTGTCTCTCCCATCCCCCCCCCCCCTTCTCCCCAAGAGGTTCTCAAAGCACGCGCGGGCAAAGTGGGCAAATCATTTTCACTTGTGGAATATGTAGCTCCACTTATTGGAAGCAGATTTGTCAAATACATTTAAATCTAGGCTGAGCCACGCTTTTAAACCTGGCTTTACAGTACAACGGGTTTCTCCTTTTGGCGCTTTCCCATATCATTTAGGTTGTGTAGCAATTCTGTTAAGGCACAAATTGTGTATGCTTCATAGGAGAAAGGGCACCTTTTTATGTTGTGTGTTTTTGTGTTGGTGTTGCAGCACCCATATATTTAGTGTACATGGGTCTGAGAACATAGACCCCTTATTGTACGGAGGAGATCTGTCTATCTATGGCGCTTTTGCCCCAGCAGGAATCAGTTTTAAAATATGTGAGAAAATTATATTTTGTAAATATATTTTGTGCTTAATCCCAGACTGCTTCTGCAAGAGCTTTCTTTGTCAAGACTATCTATGTACACTGGCAGAATTATAAAAAAAAAAAAAAACCTTACTTTTCATCTTGTAATACTGCTTACCAACCACCTAGTGGCACGGTTGTACCATGCATGTTTTCTACCCATGACAAATCACCTAGTCGGATGTTTTTACATTTGTCAATGCTGTCCATCGTTGCCGTTGGGATTTCCCCTCTTGTTTTTACAACAGTACTGTTAATTTTGTGCCCGATATTCGCCTGCTCCTTAGCCAACAAGGCCCCGACACTGCTTGACGGTCGAGGAGGGCTGAATGGCCCGAGGCTAGACTCGAGCCTGGCTTTTCACTCTCCCCCCGTGTCGTCTTTATTCAGCGGATTTGAATGTTTATTCTTCTTGCCCCCATGACCCATTGCAAAAGTTCCAAGATGTTCTAGAATGTTTTTGGAGGAGTCTGATGTTTAAGGCATGCCTGCGATCAGAGCAGTGGTAAGCCATGTCGGGAAAGGACAGCCTGATTTAGTCGATTTGAAAGTAGTAACATATTTGGCTTTATCCAGATTGGAAGTAAATTAGCTGACTTAATGAGATGAGTTATGTGCCATGCCAGAGATCTTGTATTATCCAGTGTGAAGCCCAGCGAGTTAACTTTAGGTGACGAGACAGCGCAGAGACAATCTGACTTCCATTCTGACAGTGATTGTGGGTCAAATCTGCTTTGATGTTTAGGGGTGATAAGAAGAAATTAAGTTTAATATGGGTTGAACATAAATTCATTTTCTGACGTCTAAACATTTATTATGAGTAGTGTAGGAATGTCTTCCACTGATGACCTCTTTATGTAGAAATGAGTGTCATCCAAGAACTGATGTATAGTTAGTAACTGTGGAATCTAGGCCTAGTCTTAGTGCTTCCATGTAAAGGTTAAACCTGACTGGGGCAAGAATGAATCCTTAGCGAACACCTGAGATCAGGTGGGAGGTTCTAGAGGTATGTAATGGAAAAATGTGTAATGTTAAAGGTTCACTTCCAACACATGCCGTTTCACCTTGTATCGTTTACCTCAAATACATTCGAGGCTGGACTGGCACATCTTAAATTATTTATTTTTTTGTTGAATTTTTTTGAGGTTGATGGATTTTTTTTTTTTTTAAGTCATTCCCTTGGTCCTGCACGAAGCCACAAATATTAGCATTTACGTTCTCATACACACTGCCAATGAGAGTCAACATCACGCTTCACTATGCGCTGCCTCCACCAATTAAGTAACAATTACCTGATATTGCACACGAGAATATGCCATGTCATGAGATGATAATGCCTTCAATTCTTTGAATCTATATTTTGGACACTGGGTGACTAGGGATACAGAACAAGGTGGTAGACAACAAATCTGCTGCTGCTACACCTGAGATCAGGCACTTTTTCAGAATGATGGGTTAGTAGGGATCTTTAAACTCTCAACCTGTGGACATCATGAAACTCATTCAGAAGTTGCGGAAAAGTAACGTGGGCAAGAGTTAGTCGGATACATCGCAGTTGGCCTGTACATTTGATTTACGAAGGTCCCTCGCAACCTCAAGTATCCGTTTAGCTCTATTGGCTTCTAAGTACTGTTTTTGCATTTCTTCTTTTAAAATTAATTTCTCGACATCTACTGATTTGATTTTTGTCGTTTTGGTCTTGTGTTATTCTGATAAACATTCTCTATTTTTCTAAACCTGTGCGGAGTCTATTTGTGGTGTATTCGTGTGTGTGTGTGTGTGTGTGTGTACAAATACTTTACAAATTGCCTCTTCAGTTAAGCCTGCCTGCTCTGTGCACAGGTTAGTTTAAAGTGTGTTTATAGCTTACCCTGACTAGGATTGTGGTCTGTTCTTGGACAGGGTGCATACTTCTGCCAACTACAGAGCCAATGTCCAACAGTCACCACTTCAAAATAGAGGAGATTCTTATATTTCCTCAGGGCACACAACTAAGCAAATATCCAACAAATTTATGACCATAATACCCACTAACTTTGGGCTATGGAGTAGCATGCTACTCCTCATTTAGCACTCCATTGCCTCGTCCGGGGTAGTATGCACAATATATATGCAATTATAATACAATACAATTACAAAATTGAATCTGTTGTTATTTAGACTGATTCTGACCCGATGCCTCTACCAAAATGCAATTACTAGCAGAGGCTCCATTTTCATTTTGGGGTCGGAGGATCAAGGTCGCAACGGAGCCGGGCAGAGTGGAGGCGGTGCAGCAGGTGTTATAGAGGGTCCTCTTCCCTGCTAGCGCCTGCTAAAGCGGCACGTGGCTGAACCCTAGCCCAATCCTTGTGGAGGGAGTGTGAGGTTGTGGGGAGTGCACTAAGCGTTGGCGGCTCCAACAGTGTGCGTAGACGGACAACGTTGGGTTGGAGCTGCTTGCACCATGGGATGTACGCCTATCAATCAATCAGTGTTCAATAGATCCTTTATTGGGTTAAATAAAAACCACAAAAGTATATCACATGCATAAAAAGATAAAAATTACATTTCATCATAAATACATATCTTTAATATTTAAATACTATACAAGGATTCAATTTAAAAATACCTTTTTGCATAATTTCAGCTACTTAAACATGTTTTCCCAACTTCTGAGAGCACCAACCAAAACGCATACTACATTAAAGCAACTTTTGGGGCACTGTAACATTTTGAAGGTTGGTCAGGGCTGGTTTTAGTTGCTAAAATCACTTCCCTTGAGCGACGGTAAAATATAACGTTGTCTTAGGGTCTGCTAATCAGAAAAAATATAAAGTGTCACCACATGAGAATGGGCCTTGGTCTTCTAACTTATGTTGTCCCCAGGGTTCTGCTAAAAGCCAGTGCAAAGATTCATTCTAAAACATTTTAAAAGAAAGAGGTGATGGGGTGATATAATCGTGATTAGGTAGGGCTCTATATAAACATCTGTTTTTAGGAGCATATGCTCCCCTATAATTTCTCCTGTTGATTGCCCAACTGCTTATGGGCATGTTTGTCGCAGCTTTGACCACTTGTCTTGACACCTCAAGTGCCACAGGTTCGGTGGGTCGTTGCAGTTGGAATCGCTGAGGTCCCTGGTTTCTTGAACCTCGGATCTCTGAATTGTTGAGTGCCATTCAGGTGAATGCTTTGGTGACTGGAGTCTAAAGGAGCCTAAAGGAAGCCCAAAGAGTTGTCGGAAGCAGGTGTGTTGAGCACATTCGGCTGTGGTGCCTGTCTGCCTGATTTTACTTCATTTCATTGCTCCTTCCCGGTACTGGCCCTGGCACTGTCACTTCCCCACAAGGATTCCCCTGCTTCAGTTATGAGCCCAATGAAAGAATCCGCAACCATTGTGTTTGACAGCGGTTGTATCTTCGCAGAGACTGTTGAAGTGCAGAGTCCAACATTTGAAGTACAAGGCAGTGGTATTGAGGCAGCAGGCAGTAGGTGTGATCAGCCCAGGTCTTGCTATACTGAGCACCCTGTCCCTTGGATAGTAGGGCCTCTCCCTTTTATTTGCAACAGGTCTTGCTCCCCACTGCTGTCTTTGTGTGAAGCACGTTGGGTCGTTGGTGACTACAGTGGACCCCGTGTCAAACATTGCTTTAGTTCGTACTACCTCTGTCACTAGAAGAGTCGAGTGATAAGTGGCAGTTGTCGTAGTCAGGGAGACTGGGGTCACGGGGAAACTGTAGTGTTGTCCTGGGACAATGTGAAATTGCGCTGTCCAGGCGGCGCCACTGTGGCCCCTACCTTTCCATGTTGCTGCTGTACTGTGCATCTCTGTTGCCCAAGACGTTTTGCAGGCTAGGTCTGTCACAGCCACAGTTTGTTGAGATGACTTTAGGTACTTAAGAATTACGATTTCACACAGCCACCTATCCAACATCTGCTATGTAGGTGTATGACCCTACTGCCGCCTCTCATGAGGTTTCTGCTCCATAAATTATTTCTACCCCCAAAATGTTAACTATTCCAGATTTCTTCCCCTCGTCCAAGAGCAAAAATCCTAAGAAAAATATGGTAAATGTTATGGATTTGGATCTTGTTGGAAAGAATGTTACTGTGCACGATTTAAAATCTCTTCATCATTAAAGGAAATCTTTGGGAATGACGAGATACCGGATCACTCCTTGTTACAATCTGCAGCATTGACTATGAACAAGCTGCCAAGGACAAAGGCAAATCACATGTCTATTTTAATGGCTTTGATCTTACTCCGCCATCACTTCTAACTATGAAGTCTTGTGTTCATTCTATGCACCAGTTACTGTAGGAGTTGGAGTTAAATGTGGCCCTAATTAATGTCAGATTTGATCAATTGAAATCTAATCATTTCACTTCGCACAGAGGTTCACAACGATCCTAGATTGATTGTCTTTGTCCAATATTTTTGGGCCAATTTGGTTTTGAAATTTGAACTGTATCCTAATTTGAAAGCTCTATGTAACCTTTTATCTTAGGTTTATCAAGCCGGTGGACATAATAGCATCTCCCTATGAATTACGCTGCCAATCGGACAGTATTTGTTTGGAAGGATGTCCGGAGTGATAAATTAAAAAATTGGCTGCAAGAAACCCCTAATAACATGAACATCCCTTCTTTTGAAGGTCTACTGATTTATTTTTAAGAGATTTTGTCTTCTAGAGTACACGTGCCTAGGGCATCCTGAAGCTCACTAAATAAACCCTCTGCCGTTGGATCCAGTAAATATACTAAGTTTCAAAGACGACTATTGAAAAATAATCAGGTGACCACGTTTTGGCATTATCCCTATCCAGCAGTTACTCAATGAAGTATGTGCAAATTATGGTTTCTGAAATCAAAACGTGTCTAAAAAAAAAAAAACTCCAATCCCCATTGATGAAAGTACGTTTTACTTCAATAAGCTATATGCAGTAACTGTTACTAACTTACCTAATACGAGATTGCTCTCCTTTGTTCCAATTTTTTCCCGACTTGAGTTCACCCAGGACGAAATTGTGAATACAGTTTTAGAGCTTAACTATAGTAGAGCTCATGGGCCAGATGGCATTCCTGCTTGCCTAAAGCAGACTCCACATTATGGGCACGAATTCTCAAGCTGTTATTTTATCATTGTTTGAATACAGATATGGTTCCTCAGTCCTGGCAAGGCAGTATCAATATTCCTCCTTATTTATAAAAAAAAAATCCGGAATCTGCCAAAAAACTATCGGCCAATTGCACTTTTGGACGTCACAGATAAGATTTTCACAAAATGTTTGCTAAAACGCTTAACTCCCAGGGTAGAAGCAGCTCAGCTTTTGCCAACTGAGCAATCTGGATTTCGCAAGATATGGCCCGCAATTGATAACATTGCTGTATGAGAAATTTCATGAAAAGGTCAATGTGGCATATGTCGGCATCAGCAGCGCCTTTGATTCGGTATTCTCTGGTACAAACCTAAATAATTCGGAATTCCGCGTGAACTGCTGCACCTGTTGATGACCCTACACTGGTATAAGTTGCAATGGGTACTATTAAGTACTGGAATCAAATATTCTGATACAATCTGAATTAATAATGGTTTAAAACAGGGCGCTATATTGGCTCCTTTCCTATTTTCCATGTATTTGTCCGACTGACCATTATTACTGAGCAAAGGAATTAACAGTGTCTCCACTCTGTTGTATACTAATGACCTGGTTTTAATGTCATTGACTCCGACTTTTCTGCTGCTGAAACAGCTTGACATTTTAGCCTCTTTGGAGTACCTCACAATCTCTCAGTCAAAGAGAAAGCAGTCATAATTATGATTGTAGGAGCAAGAAGGCTCAAATAACCCAGATCTTGGTGTTTTAATAGGGGTAAAATAGAGGTTGGGTACACTTATTTGGGAGTGAAGATTTCAAATGATCTTCTGTGAGCTCGTCGGGATAAACTTCAATCTTCTAAAACAAAGTATATAGGTATTGGCCAATTGCAAGTTTTTAATGCACAGGGAAAGAGATGTGGAATAGCTATTAAAGCTTTATCAAGCAAGTGTTCCCCCTGTAGCATTGTAGGGTGTAGAGGCAAAATAGAAGTCTTCCCTAAATGTTCTATCCCACATTGAATCTGAATTGTGGAAGCAATATCTTGACCTCAGTAAGTCTAGCTCAATTGAAATTATATGTCTGGAGCTTGGGCTGAATGGGATAAAAGTTAGAGCCTATTCCCAGGTTATTTGTTATTTTTTTATAATTGTTTTGTAGCTCGGAAAAATCACCGACCAAGATCCTATGAAGAAAACTTTCACGGGATAGGAAGGGGACCTATACCTTTTGGCAAAATTCCCATTGCTTGAAGCTGATAAATTTGGACTGTGGGAAGGTGCTTTCATGTAGGAAGAGTAATAAATAGAAGCTATGCTTGAAAAAGGCCATGAAGATGAAAAGCTTTTAGATTGATCTTGAACCATTGTTTACAGATAAAAGATTGCCATTGACTTCTGTTTGTTACCTATGATATTACGCAATTCAACTTAAAGGCTAATATATGTTCGACCAATCAAAAACATTTTATGAAATTTAAGTTTGGCCAAATACCATTAGGAGTAAATACATGGATCAAAAAAGGAGGGGCTTAATTTCACCCAGGTTGTCAATATTGTGGTGCTGAGATACAGGATATGAATCAAGTTTTATTCTTCTGTCAAGGACTTTTTAATTTGCAAGGAACATTTATTTATCTGGTTTATTTTTAAATATTTATTAGCAATGCATGAGGAAGCCTTTTATGGATCGTAAATTCACATGCTGTGAATGTCTTCTATCGTTTGATGAAATATTCCGATCTTTTCTTGCATTGTGATGTTTTTAATGGATTTATGCCTAATAGTGATGCATATACATTTTTGCATCTTTTAATCTCTTAATATTCTATATGTATTTATATGCGTTATCTGTGGTTTAAGAGTGTTCTGTGGAAGCACTTTTCTGGATAAATATGACTAGTAGTGTGTCTTTTTTTTGGCTTAGACTCTACAGGATCTGGGTTGGGTCCCTCAGGATACTGATGATCAAGAGGAAGGAGATGCCCTGCTTCCTCCTCGTTATACTGATGATGTATTATAACTAGACCTACAAAATTCCAGTGTGTGGGGTACATCCCCTGAAACCGAGCTTTACCCACCAGATGTACCTCCAATGAAATAAAGTGCTAATGTACACAAGTGTTCAGGAGGGCAGCTGAGGTGCTAGAAGTGCAGATGCCCATCTAAGCAAGTCATATGTTCTCACAGAAATTCTTTAGCCAGGCCCTATTACCGATTGAGCTTTTATTGCCTTTTAATGAAGCTGTTACTTTCATGGCTGCATCGTCTAAGTCCTGTACTCTGCGACCAGTTTTCAGATGAGTACCCTGGTGACTTAGATCTGCGACCAATGACCATGCTTTTTTGCCTACTGAGAGCTTCATTCTGCAGGCTTCCACTAGCAAAGTTAAGTCTAAACCCCTAGGAAATATAACAGGATTAAAAGATTTAATAAGAGAATGTTTGCATTTGCAATTTTGGCCCTGGGGTCTGTAAACACTGTATATCTGGGCAGTTACTTATATGCTTTCCTTGACCAGGCCAGCAATATATTTGCGTTGTTAGAACACTTCTTTGGCACAAACCATACATGACGAACAGAAAGCAACAACGTTTGTGATTCATGCTGGCCTGGATAAAAGATTCCATTGGCAGGGTGTTGGCACCAGCGTGATCTTGAGGAGGAACACCAAGGAGATGTACTAGATTTTCAGGCTACGAACAGGCAACCTTAATGAACGTGCCCTTTGAATCTAGGCTTTCTGGGGAAAAGGGAGGTTCTGCTCTAGAGAGGTTCAAATACAGCCAGGGCACCTCACGATGCTTAGGGCTGAGGACACAAGCAAAACAATTGCCCCCATGTTCTGTAAGTTCATATGTTACCTCTTGGGCTGGTCTATAGACAGCAGCTATATCAACCAATGGTGCAGCAATTAGTTCAGTCTTTTTGTGGATGCTGCACCAATGTGCAGAGCCGCGGTGGCACCAGTCTTCCATTCCCTCCTTTCTTACTGCAGCAGCTACCAAGCCACTTTTGTTTGTCCTTGATGGCCCATGCCAGCCCGGTGGGGGCAGGATCAAACATTTGATCCCCAACTGGAAATCCATTACATGAGGCAAATGTGTCCTACAGATAGTTTAGAGAGTCTACTTCTAGGCTAATCAGATTTAGAAAACTACACACTGGGGCTTTCCTATCTGTCTCTAATTGAAAATGATCTTCCTTAGTAAGTTCATGCTTTTATTCAAGGTAAAC
Source organism: Lissotriton helveticus (assembly GCF_964261635.1). Taxonomy (NCBI): domain Eukaryota; kingdom Metazoa; phylum Chordata; class Amphibia; order Caudata; family Salamandridae; genus Lissotriton; species Lissotriton helveticus. Next base: position 547,059,459 of record NC_136070.1, read on the forward strand.
CAGCCTGAAAGACAGCCCTAACATTCTTTTTGCAAATACCTTGCCCCTTCCTGTGAACCCAGGATGTTGTTTGTGGGTTACAAGGTAAGCTTGTCGCTACCTTCACTTCCAGCATTGTTGTTGAAAATCATATTTTCTTTGTGTCATTACTTTTGTATGAATGTTGCAGTTAAATAACTTTATATGGACCTCTGCCTAAAATGCTAGAAATTGGTTGGTCTAAATCCTTCTCTTCCACATCTCCTGTACCGAAAAGCTGTAAATACTGTCTAAAATGCTTAAATACCTTTTTTTCTTTTTATTATTGCTTTCATACTCTTTTCTAAAACTGGATATAATGCCTCTGATCTGAGGAAAGGTCAGAGAATATGAACTGAGACTGTTCCTTGCAGCCTGGATTGTTTGTGATTAACATCAGCAGTTGAAGTATAGTTATGCATCTGATAGTTGTGTGGCAGAGACCAGGGGGGATATTGAATGCATTCAGCCAAGTAAACCAACTGTTCCTGTTTTAGATTGTGAGCAGCAGATGGTCCTGATCGCCTGTGGACCCTACACAACGTCGGACAGCATCACTTTCGACCCCATGATGGATCTTATCGATATTGTGAACCGAGACAAGCCGGATATTTGTTTTCTGGTGGGTACAATAGCCCAATATTCTTTGCCTTATCCTTCCAAAGTATCACTTCTCAAAACCTGGTCCATTTGTCTTTGTTCCAATTCTCTGGTTGACACACTTGGAATTGTTTTTATAGAGAAGATAAATCAATATAACATTGGGTCTTCCATCAGAGGGTTGCTTTGTCATAATTATACGCCTGTTCTTCAGTGTGTCTTCTCAAATGACCACATTACAGTAATTTTACTTTGGATGTGTTGGTTCAGGTTGAGGAGGGAGTTGGTTACAGTTTTCCTAAGTAGAGTAGGAAGGCTCCCCCCAGGTAAGGTGGAATCACCCTAAATCTGAGCGGATTAATGAGAGGTTAGTGGTGGAAACCTTAATCTTGACATGCAGTTTGAATAATCAGAACATGGACTTGTGCTTTAATGAAGGCCAAGTTCTTGAATAATGTTGACACATCCGTTGCTCAGATGGCTCCTAATGTGCGTCACAAAAATACATAATCTTCAGATCTAGACAGGCGGGTTAATAGTCAATTAATAAAACCACCTGAAAGTATTGGTATGTCCCGCCATTAGATCTCTGTGCAAAACTACATGTGTTAGAGAACCTATTTCTGAATGTTCGGATGGCCTTCAAGACCCTGCTTTGCAAGGGTCATTAAGTTACACCAGTGAATGTATGGAATTTCTATATTAAATTCTGCCTGCTTGTGTACTAGTCTTGTTACAATGTCTGCTGTTCAGCTACTTAGTATTTGGCAGTACTCACCAGAAGCATAGACACTTGGAATATCGTTGATGTGATGAAGGGTCGTGAAATCTTCCTTTCTTGCTAATTTTTCTATGCACATTGAAGATATTTTCCTTGACACAGTTTTCTGGAGAAGCAGCTCTGTTTGCTCATACAGATACTTCTTGGTAGAAATTCATATACTTTAAACAGTCCCCTATCATCATTCTGTGACTCCCAGACTTGGTTTTTTATGAAATTAAAATGAATATGTTCAAAACAGTATTTTAGGTACCCATCCACCTGCCCCCGCAGGCCAACATACTAAAAATATGTCTTCTCTTCCTCACAGATTATTTCTTTAACTTTGAACAAGAAAATCCACCTACTTCGTCTCCCTGCTATTCATGCAGACAGATAAGAGGCATATTATTTGCTTTATTTTTTTTAACCGTTGAAAATTTCCCTTATCCACGTACATATCTTGTGGCCAGCCGTGAAATAGTAGGTAAGCTTAATACCCACGGCCAAGCACCTGCAAAGAACAGAAGAATCCCTGTTCCAACGATGTGCTCGATCTTCCAACCATGTACTCAATACTGTGTGTGTGTGTATATATATATATATATATATAGATATAGATATAGATATATATATATATATATATATATATATATATATATATATATATATATATATTCACTGAAAAAACCATAGGTTATAGACCATATATAGTTAGGAATTAGCATTTACAAAACCTTATTTTACTCACACAAAACAATTGAAATTCGCATATATAGTTAGTTGCACTAACTATATATCGCGCACCCGCAATCCACTGCTGATCATGTCACATATTACATCATTCATGACATGGTCAGTGACATCACTGATGACATCACTGATGACATCTCAAATGACATCACTGATGACATCACTGATGACATCACTGATGACATCTCAAATGACATCACTGATGACATCTCATTTGACATTACTGATCACATCACTGATGACATCATTCATGTGATAATACGATGAACCTCTTCAGACTCTAATATACCCTTAGATACACTCAGTGTAAACAGACACAGACTGTCACTCATCCATGGAGTTACTCACACACCTAGTCAGTCATGCAAAGAATCAATCACACCTCCATTTCCTCAACTATACAGTTATACACACCTTACTTATTCAAACATATACTAACACATATTTACTCTCTTATACAATCCCTGATACAAGTTCACAATGACCCATACAGCCAGTCACACATTCACTGGCTCTTATGCACAGTTATTTATATAAGTCAACTCTCACATGTACTGTGTTTTACATATGTACTTACTTTGACATGTAGCACTGAGATATCCATTCACTCACCAATACACTCATGCACACAGTCAACCGCCCATACAGCTGTTTCCACATGCACTTTTGAACCCATACATCTAGTGAATCAACTGCTCACACATCTATGCACAGAGTCATACACCTCCCAGCCACCCACACACACACACTCATTCTCCCATACAAATACTTGGGCAACCAACCAATAACCCATATAGTTACTCATATAGCTACTGATCAACACATGCAGCAGTTTACAGAACAACAGACATAATGATGCACAAATTAAGACAGTTTAGTCACTAACCCATGCACTCAGTGAGACACATTTAATCACTCACTCATACAGTCAGTCATGCACCTACTAAATCCTTCATCCAGACACTTATACATCCACTCATTCTTCAATATGTACGACATATTTTAACTTTACAGAAACATACAGTCACTGGATGTTGTCATCAGTGATGTCATCAGTGATGTCATTTGAGATGTCATCAGTGATGTCATCAGTGATGTCACTGACCATGTCATGAATGATGTAATATGTGACATGATCAGCAGTGGATTGCGGGTGCGCGATATATAGTTAGTGCAACTAACTATATATGCGAATTTCAATGGTTTTGTGTGAGTAAAATAAGGTTTTGTAAATGCTAATTCCTAACTATATATGGTCTATAACCTATGGTTTTTTCAGTGAATTTTCAAGGTTTTGTAAATGCTAATTCCTAACTATATATGGTCTATAACCTATGGTTTTTTCAGTGAATTTCAATGGTTTTTTAATAGCAAATATCAAAAGCTGTAAAATGTATTCTTCTTTTAAAGGAAAAATATATTTTATATGTATTTAATATAATTTTTTTATGTATATAAATTTTTTGAGGGAACAAATTTATCAACTATCATGCTGAAGAAGAGTGTGGGGAAAAAAAACAAAGAGGAGGACTAAGAGGAAAGAACAATCAGTTCACAAATACAATTGCTTTAAAGCATGAAGTGCTTTTCCACACATTTACATTTAAATAACCCATATTAGAACATACAAAATATCTACAGAGGAGACGGTGTACATTGAATTTTAGACTCTTCATTGGTACCTACATGTTGGTACTTACATCACCCACACAACACAACAGCTCTATTCAGAGCTAACCTACCTCAAAGCACTCTAAAATATTATTTCACTATTTCCCTTGGTTTTCCCCTTGTTACGCTTTCCGGAACGCTACCCGGTGCGCGGTCCGGGCACTAACAGTGCGAAAATTTGAAAAAAAAGGTTGGTTTTTTTTTACATATATGGGCCTCCTCAGCCACCCTCAGAAAACCTAGGGGGTCAGGATATGTCTCCCGTGCCCCCTTATACCCATTCCCAACATTGTTTATCCTCCATCTTGTGACTAAATTCGTCCGAAACACAAGATGGCGGACTCCCTTTACGCTACCGGTGAGCTACCCGGTTCGCGTACCGGGTAGCGCTTCCACCGCGAAAAATAAAAAAAAAATGTATTTTATTCTTTTGCCCCGCGGGGCCCTTTAATAGCCCCCACATCAATCCTAGGGGGTCAGGAGGCGTCTACCTTGCCCCTTTCATTCATTTCCCCCTTCGTTTATTTCCACCTCTTGTCTCTCGATCCTACCGAGAGACAAGATGGCGGCTGCTCCGGACTGTTTAGAATGTTGAGAGTCACCGGAGAGCCAATCCGCTTCTCCTCGCGAAGTTCCGTTACGCGTCTGGTACGTAAACCGGGGCGCTAACCGGGACGCTGTCACAGATATATATATTTTTTTGAACGTTAATTTCTCAAAATCCACTGGAGCACATATCTTGAGACCTAGCAAAGGCACATCGGGCAAACAGTCTCTACAATTTTGCCAAGTTTCATGGAAATCCATTCAGCCGTTCGAGCTAAAAGTGAGTCCAACCGCCCTATGGAAAACTCAATGTTAAAAACACGTTTTGGGACCCCCCTTTTTTCTCGGCCCCCGCCTGACGAAACCCCCCCAAACTTTCAGGGGACGCTCAGAAACAAAATGTGCCATTTTCCTGAAAATTTCAGCCAATTCCGTCCATCAACGCCAAAGTTATTCAACATAGAATTTTCAGAAATCCCTATTCAAAAAAATCCTAACTATATATACCTACTGGCGACCGCCAGTAGGTAATATATATATATATATATATATATATATATATATATAACATTTCTATGGCAAAATGAAACCCCTCATTTTGTTCCTTTGCAAATTAAATGTTTTAAGTGTTAACACTTTATTCCAATCAAGATGACTTCAGCTGTGCCATACTTTTGTCATAAGTAAGACTGTTAGCGCTCTAGTTGTTCTTTAGAACACTCTGGGACATTCTGTCACTGGGCTATAGTTGGGCTACATCTGGCTGATATTTGGGCTACATTTGTTTTTTTTTGTCTCTGGTGGCCATCTTTGGGCTACATTGGGCTACATTTGGGCTCTAACATATATATATAGCCCAATGTAGCCCAATATATAATTTTCAAAGTTAATTTTCGTAAAAACCACTGGAGCATATATCTTGAGATAGCAAAGGCACATCGGGCTACCAGTCCCTACAATTTTGCCAAGTTTTGTGGAAATCCATTCAGCCGTTCGAGCTAAAAGTGAGTCCAACCGCCCTATGGAAAACTCAATGTTAAAAACACGTTTTGGGACCCCCCCTTTTTCTCGGCCCCCCCTTGACGAAACCCCCCCAAATTTTCCGGGGCTGCTCAGAAACAAAATGTGCCATTTTCCTGAAAATTTCAGCCAATTCCGTCCACAAACGCCAAAGTTATTAGACATAGAATTTTTAGAAATCCCATAGAGAAAAAATCCTAACTATATATACCTACTGGCTATCGCCAGTAGGTAATATATATATATATATATATATATATATATATATATATACTGATGCGCCACTCTTTGATTACGTATGTTGTCTTTATGTGAAATGTGTGGTTCTGGACTGTATTATATGTCTACTTTTTTCCTCCTCCAAAACCCTTGGGACATGGAGAGGAAACTTGTCTGCCCCTCACCATTCCATCCTCAGTTGAGAAGTTAGTCAGACGTGCTTTCCTCCTCTTGTTATCAAGAGGACACAAAAATAAAAATGCAAGCCTGACGCAGAGGTTAGCTCAAGGGGAATTAAAGCATATTTTTATGGGCTGAACTAATGCTCCTCAGTGGACAAGTGCCCTCCCCTTCTGGCAAATGTGAAAACTCATCCTGGCAAAAAAGGTGCTATATCCCACTTGGCTTCTTAAACAGTCTAACTTAAAACTCTCTTATTAAGTGCCTGGAAAACCTGCTTAGCAATGTCAACCATGCCTGTCCAGTCAACGGATTCACAGTAAATAACCTCTTCATAGGGAATCCTCATGTCAAAAACACAGCTATGTCAGCCAGATCCTCAGTCATGGCCCTCTTATTTATGATACAAACGTCACCAGTGACCACAGGAACAAAGGAGCCAGTGGGCTAGGTTCCAGTTGATTGCCTATGGCTGCTATTAAAAGAAACATTCCGTCCATCATGTTTTCTTTTTCTCACATTGAAACCCCAAGTCCAAAAGGTTGGGGTTGCTTTTGTTGCTATTCAGAGGAACACAGCTTGGCCATTGGTTCTGGGGTGGTACTATTGGAGCAGGACCAACTCTGATTTGCATAACGTCTGTTCCTTCTCTTGAGTGGCATAGTGATCAAAAAAGATGAACAAGAATGCGGCCTTCAATGAATTACAGTGGCTGAGATTAATTCAAGTATTCCACCAATCATTTTTTTTATTGTAGGAACTGAACCATATCTTACTATGAACATGCCTTTCTATGACCCAATCCTTCTCTGTAGAAAGACCCTCAGTCTGCTAAGTGGGGTGGGATATGTCCGCCTGAGCTTTCTTATCTCGACTCTGAGGAACATTCCTGTAACATTGATCTACGAAAGCGCTAATGTAGATGCAAGCTTTGCAACAAAGCCTGGTCAGACCAACCACCACTTTCCAGAGGAATTTGGACCAGACTCTGTAACCAGTTCAGTGGCTCACAGCAAACAAAATTCCAAAACCGCCACCACACAAGACTGCGCCAAAGTAACAGATACCTAATGTAAGAAATTAGAATATTAATTAAAGTCACTAAAATTACCTGAGCTCTACCACCTGGTACAAATTGCACAGCGCAGGTTTAACTTAGGACAGTGTGTAAAGTGTTTGTGCAGAATCATATCATCAAAACACCAACCAATAAAAATCCTAAACTGAATTGAAAAATAGAGTAGATTTTATGAATAAAAGAACACCAAAACCACAAAAATCCAAAAGTGGGCCAAAGATATGAATCTTTAAAGTTTAAAGGAAAAGCATCTCCAAAAAGTGCTAATCGCTAATGTGGGTCAAGTGATCGCGGTAGACTGGGACGTAGACAGCATTTCAGGCTAGCCATGATGGAGCATGGGTCGGGCACATCAACCAGTTTCGATCCAGCCAGAGGTTTTGCTTGGAAACTTAGTGTCAAAAGATGAAAGTCGAAACCATTCAGCGATGCTAGGCAGCTGGCTGTGTACAAGGAGGGCTCCATGACATTGGATAGCCATTGGACAGCCATTGGACAAGGTCCCAGCTGTTGGTTTAGGCAGAAAAATTCAAAATTTGCGCCCAGGAAAGTTCTCTCACTGGTCGGACACTTTTGGTGTCTACCTGGTCAAGATTCCTATGTTAAGACTCGGTCTCTTTTTCACCGTTCGGAATCTTTCAGCGGGGCAAGGCCTCACTCAGGCTGTATTTGATTAGGGCTCCACAAGGCTAGAAATCTTCTTGTTGAGATCCCAGTGAAGCAGTTTCCTGTTGCAGAGAAGCTCTGTGCTGGAGAAAAATGTTTCTTCAGCCCTGCAGCAACATACCTTGGGTGGATTGGTTTGGCAGGTTGGGCTTCACGTTCAAAAAGCTTCTAAGTCCCTAGTTTTCAAGCGTGGTAGGAGAAGTTCAGCCAGACACAACCAAGGGTTCCAGGACATTGGGGACAGCCCTAGGGTAAGGACTCTCTCCAGCAGAGGCTACTAGCTGGGCGCAGGTCAGGTCCAGTTGGTACTGGTCAGCTGGAATTTGCAGAAAATAGCTTTGTAGCTTTTTGTAGCCATAAAGGAGGCCAGCCACCTGACCATTGGAGTCCCCTTCTGTGTCTTGGGTACAAAAGGGAGCAGAGCAGGTCCTCGGGGCTCCTCTCAGGTAACAGACAGCAGGACAAGTCCATTTCTGTTCTTCCTCAGGACCAGCAGTATCCTGAGAAGGGTGCTGTGAATGCCATATTTATCCCTTTGCACTACCTTGAGGGTGCGTGGTGGGTGACTCCTGGCCCCTTCCTGATCAGTGGGGTATAAATTCCCTGGGGTAACCTAACCCACTTTTGCAGCAGTTTCTGACTGCCCTACTGTATACAGTCGTACAGTGCCCCTCACTCCTACATCCTACAATCATGAAACTCTTAACCCGTTGTGTAGAGCCTGTGTGCCCGTCTAGAGGTGTGACCAGGGTAATGAGCAGCTCCTCCTCTGTGGTCACTCTAAGCTACTTCTGGGGGCAGCTCTCCTCCCTTCCCCATTGGGTTTGGTACCAGCCTGATTAGGAGGACAATAGAAGAAGGGCCTGTCTTGGTGCCATCTGACATCTGTTTGTGACCGGGGAACTCTGAAGAAAATGTGGTTCCTGGGCACAACCCAACTGATCTTATGCGAAAGGAACAAAAGAATATCCCCACAACCAGGCTTTTGTCTCTGCTTTGCAAGCAGTTTTCACATCTCATTTCGGGCCATTCACCAGCTGGGTGACATTTGGAAAGCTCATGTAAATTAGCATTCAGGAATTTCATGCGTCAAAAAGGTAACTTTCTAAAAGTTACTTTTCCGTAACATTTATTTATATTTGACTTGGCCATTAACTTGGGTTTTTAATAAATATTGCACGTAGTGGTTTATCATTTTCTCTGGCTTTTCCTTCCCCGGACATGGCAGAATTAATATTGCTTTCTAGTGCTTGTTTATGGGGCAGCCAACTTTCCTACAGTGAAAATAATTGTTGAGTGCTAGTCACTGTAAAGACATGTTAATTTTACTTGTCTTCATGTCCAACGTTCAGATACCATGGTCTCTACCTTATAGGTGACAGGGCTTACATGGGACGAGGGGGGACATTTTTGATATGAATGGAAGGCTTTTACATGTCACAAATTGTTTAATTTGACCGGTTGCAGCACATGTTTTGCTCCGTTACAGTCAGGCTACAGTGGTAGGCATTTAGCTATGTCTGTACTGCTGCTGTAGTGGATGGCACAACAGGTGCTGCAGTCCACTTGTAGCATTTAACTTTTATGCCCTTGGTACATTTTGTACTATAAACTAGGGACTTGTAGGGACGTAAGTATACAAATTAGGAGTGTACCAATTTGACCATGTTTAAAGGCGCTTTACTGCTGGTTAGCAGGGGTTACTTGCACTGAGTTCTAAAGCCAACAAACAGGTAGGGCAAAAATCTGGGGGGACATCACGCAAAAGACTACCATGTCCTACACCATAAAAGCCATGGAACCCCATGCTCAATACAATATTGAAGAAGCCTAGATCGCTACACTGTGTTCAGGACCCTGGGATCATCTATTTCTTCTACAGCGATTTTCGCAAACAGCAGTGAGTCTCCGCATGGATAAAATGATAAGTACTACATTGCAAAAGAGAATGTGCATCTATATAAACATGGTGCCTGTCTTCACACCACTTTATCACATTTGATCAAATGGCTGAACGCCAGTCGTAACTGGCACCATTAAATTACATCATTATTTCTGACTCTGATTCAAGGTGCCACCTCTCTGTAAAGTATGTTTGGGTGACATAACTAGATAAAGCAGGGGTCTCCAACTTTTTCTGTAGGGAGAGCTATCTCTGGTCATTGAAAACCACCCTGAGGTACTTCCTAATTTAAGGTTGTTCGATAAGGGGTACATAAAGTCCAAATAACAAACACTGCACCTAGAGTATCCCAGTCAACATATTACGTTAATGCACCATTAGCTCCACAGCAAATGTTAACTTGTGGGGACCCCAACGATAAGTTTTGTTAGTTGTTTGAATTGCAGCGCAGTAGATGACACTGCTCTGATTTTGAGTTAGGGCCGGAATGAATATTAGCAAAAATAAATTTCGGGAGGCCCTTGCAGACTGCATGTGCATCTAAAAGTAAACATCCCTGCAGGGTTCGTCACAATAATGACACAAAAACGAAACCATGAAGAAATTGCTTTAAGAAACTAGGAAGGAGAGAAAGAATGGAAGAGAAAAGGAGAGGGAGAAATACAGAGGACGAAGAGAGGAAAAAAGAAATTTGAGGGAGAAAGAAAAGAGGCTAGGAAGGAAATAAATGAGGAGACTGAAAGCCAGTGAAAGAAAAAATATCCAAAAAGAGAAAAGCAAAGAGGAAGCAAAGGAGAGACACAAAGGTTGGGAGAGATCTTGAGAATGGGAAGGAGAAAGACAAAAGTAGAAAAAGGAGAATAAGAAAGATGAAGGCAATAGAAGAAGAAACGTATATGAGAGCATAAGACAAAAGCCATGAGAAGGCAAAACAACAAAGATAAATAAGTATAAAAAAAGAAGGAAGATAAAAGAAATGGAAGCTTAACAAAGGGGAAAGAAGTAATAAAGGAGATGAGAAAAATGGAAAAAACAGAAGTAGTAAACGTAGATGCGGAAGGAAACAGAAAGAGGTAGGAAAAGATGAGAACAGGGAAAGAGCAAGTCAAAAACAAAGGCAAAAGAAGAACACAGAAAAGGAGAGAAAGTAAAGTACCAGTCGAGAAGCAAAGAGGAAAAATATAAGAAAGCAATAGACATATAGAAGAGGAAGAAAAAAGAGGAAGATAAGATATTAAAAATAAAAGACCAGGAAAGAAAAAATGAAAGAGTGAAAGAAAGAGAAAAACAGGAGAGTAGGAGAATGGATTGGCGAATGAAAAATGGGAAGAAGAAAGACTAACAAAGAAACAAACGTGAGAAACTGGAAAGAGTAGCGAAAAAAAGGGAAACAAACAAAAAGTGAAACTATGACAGCAAGAAATTAAAATAAACGGGTAGAATACAAAAGGAGAGATAGAAGAGAAGAATAAACGGAGAGGAAGTGTGGAGAAAAATAAATGGAGAAAAGAGCGAAAGGAGACAGAAAAAAAGGCGAAACTAATGAAACAAAGAAAAAAGGAGACAAACTAAAACAATACTAAAAGAAAGAAAAAAGTAGCGAAAGAAAAGCAACAAAAGAAGAATGTTTTATAAGAGAGTGAGCTCAATGTTCCTGCGTTTTCAGATTCCTACGCCCCACGAAGCGTTACACCGTGTTTTATAGTGCTGCCATAGCATTTGGGCAGCTGCATATTGTCAAACCAGCTGACAGCTAATTATGGTGTGCGAGCTGCTCATCGGCAACCTGAGAGCCAATGGTAGCTCACTATTGACCTGTTGGAGAACCCTGAGATAAAGCTACAGAACACAAACCCAATCTGCCTAATTAGCTAATTTCAGCACACAATATAAAAAATGTAAAGCAATCTCTTCAATATCGGACCAAAACTGCAGGCTCTGTCATGCTGCTACCGAACCATCTTGTGCTTAACTGAACCAACCTTCACTGAACACGCTACTTTCTTCTCAACACAGGCCCACTCCATAAAAGCCGACAATAATTTTTGACTCCAGCTTCCAGGATCCACCTCTTAATAAAATAATATTCTGGTGTGACACTTCTAGATAAAGCCACGGACCACAAACCAAATCTTCTTAATTGCAACACACAGTATTCCCGACTCTGCATGATTATGAATTACCAGTAATTTTAAAGCGAGCGCTGCAATATCCGACCAAAATTGGAACCTCTGCTTAACTAAGTTGTCTGCATATGATTATTGTTCCTTACAATTTTATTTTATTTATTTTTATTTATTTTGAAAGTTTTATATAGCGCGAACAAGATCTTTGCAGATAAGAGCGCTTTACATAGGCAAGGGGGGTGGGTACACGAGGGAGCATAGTTAGGAAGGTAGGTCATCAATGCAAGTAATACAGTTAGGAAGGTAGGTCATCAATGCAAGTAATACAGATAGGCGGGAGTATGAACAATCGGGTAAGGTCGATAATACAGGTAAAACATATGTGCAAATGGATCAAACAAGAGTATAGATCGACGCAGAGTCTTAAAAGATCAAAAATGGTAGATCAAGTGTATTTAGCCATGAGGATAGCTTTAACTTCTTTCTTAAAAAGAAAAGTGGAGGGGATGAGCCTGGTTTCAGGAGGGAGTGAGTTCCAGATCCTAGGCGCCATTCCTGAGAAGGAGCGTTTGTAAGTTCTTTCCTTCCGGAATCTTCGAGGTTTCAGCAGAAGATTCTTTGTGCTTCTGGTGGTTCTCGAGCCGCCGGAAATTGTCAGCTTCTGGGTGAGGTAGCCAGGTGATTTCAGGTGGATAGCCTTGTGTGTCAAGCAGGCAATCTTCAGATGTATTCTGGCTTCAAAAGGCAGCCAGTTCAGGGATTTAAAGTCCGGTGAGATATGCGAATGTTTTTTTGATCCAGTGATGAGTCTTGCTGCCGCGTTTAGTGAGGCTCTCAGGGGTGCAGTTGTAGTTAGGGGGAGGCCGCAGAACGCGATGCTGCCGTAGTCTATGCGAGGGATGATTAGCGCTTGTACTGCAGTTTGGAAGTCTTTGGCTGGGAGGAAGGGTTTAAGTTTCCTCAAGGTATTTATTTGGAAGTTCGCTCCCCTAGTTGCCTTGCTGATATGCTGCTGCATGTTGAGATTGGCGTCAAGTGTTATGCCTAAAGATTTTGCTGAGTCCACGATGGTCGGTTGGACATTGAGTGCAGTTAGGTGTTTAAGCCAAGTTTGAGTGGTAGAGATTTTCGCTAGAGGTGAGATCAGAAGGAACTCAGTTTTCGTAGCATTGAGTTTGAGGTGGTTATCGGCCAGCCAGTATTGGGTGCTTCTGATCGTTGAGTTCAGACGCATGATGTCTTTGGGGGATTGTAATTTGAGATATAGTTGAGTGTCATCGGCGTACATGTGAAAGTGTACATTGGATGCTTGTAGCAAGGTGGTGAGAGGTTCCATAAGTAGGTTGAACAAAGTAGGGGATAGGCAGGATCCTTGAGGGACACCTAACGATACAGGTACTGGGGAGGACATCAAGTTGTTGCTCTTGAATTTCTGAGACCTGTTGTGAAGAAAGGAGGTGAACCACTGATGAACAGTCCCGGAAAGACCCATTCTTGTTTTTAAGAGTTCGAGTAAGTTCTCATGTTTCACAGTGTCGAATGCTGAAGAGAGATCAAGAAGGATGAGGAGGCAGGAATCATTGTGATCTAAAATTTGGAGATCGTCGTCAATTATGTGAGTCATAGCCATTTCGGTACTGTGCCCTGCTCGGAAGCCTGATTGATGAGGGTTGAGGAGATCAAACTGTTCTATGTGCTTTGTCAATTGTAGTTGAACACATTTTTCTAACAGTTTGGCGAGAGTGGGAATGTTAGTGATAGGACGGTAGTTGTTTAGATCAGTGGGGTCTGCTGTTGGTTTCTTTAGTAAAGGTGTAACTTGTCTAACTTTGAGGGAGTCAGGTATGGTTCCTTGTTGATGTGAGCTATTGATAATTTTAGTCCAGAGTGGGAGGAGCAACGGGGTGAAGTCTTTTACAGCGTTAGCAGGAAGAGGGTCATTGAGGTGATTGGATGGTTTCAGGGTGCTGAGTAGATTGTCAATTTCTTCTTCAGAGTACGTGTCAAAGGATGACCATGTCGCATTGTTTTTTGGTTCATTGGGTGTTATGCAGTGGTGTTTGGAGTAGAGGCTAGCGTCAATGAGGAGATCGCTCCTTATGTTGTCAGTTTTATGTTTAAAGAAAGCAGAGAAATCTTCACAGGAAGGTGAATTGCCCATAGTGTCGACTGCTTGGGGTTGTTCCTTGGATTGAGATCGAATTAGCTCGAACAGTTTTCTTGGACGGTTTTTTGCTTGGTCGAGCTGGAGTCTGAAGAAATCTGACTTTGAGCGTTTTATTTTCCTGAAGTATGCGTTTCTCTTTTTCTTCAGAATTTTTAGGTGCAGTGCCGAGGGAACAGATCTCCAGGTGCGCTCTGCCATTCGCATGGCCCGTCTGTCTTCATTGAGACTCCCGTCGTACCAAGGGTTAGAGATCTTGGTGGAGTCTCTTTTCAGTTGCATCGGTGCAGCCTCATTGATTATTGAGGTCATAGCGTTGAGATAGTGGTAGGTTAAGCACTGAACGTCAGTAACGTCGGTAGGGGGAAGTAGGAGATTGCAGCTGTTAGGGGGTACAGAGTTTGGATTGAGTTTCTTCAGGTCTCTTTTCCAAACTTTGGGCTTGGAGGATTGGACCGGGATACGTTTAACTTTTTCATTGATGAAGAATGTAACAGTATGGTGATCTGACCAGTCACAGGGTTGGATTGAATCAAGTTGAATAGTGCCTTCTTTGGAGATGATGAGGTCGAGGATAGAGCCTTTGTCATGGGTCGGGCTGTTGCAAATTTGGGTGAGGTCAGAGGCGTTAAGGTAGTTTTTGAGGCTATTGACCACTGCGTCACTACCATCATTCCAGTGGAGATTGTAATCGCCAAGGTAAATTTGTGTGTTTTGCCGTCCTGAGTTGATTGAGATTGTGTCCATGAGTTGTTGGGAGAAGGTGAGGTTGTCCCCAGGTGGGTGGTAGATGATGTGTAGTGAACAAACAGGTTTGTTTTCACTGATGACATCAAGGCAGATGTATTCACAGGAGGTAAGAGAGGGGGCGGAGACTTTATTAATTGAAAGGTTGCTCTTGTAAATGCATGCTATTCCACCGCCTGTCTTCCTGGGTCTGTCAAGTCTAATGATGCAGTAGTTGGGGGGGACTAGGATATCCATGATAGGGGTAGAAGATTCAGTTAACCATGTTTCAGTTAGGATGGCTAGGTCAAGGTCCAGAGAGATGATGAGATCAGCGACCACCGAGGAGTGTCTTTGGGCCGATCTACAGTTGAGAAGTGTGCATTTGAGTCTGGGGGTGCAGAGGGTGGAGGGGGGATCTTGAGTGAGGGGGACTTTTGTGAGGTTGTTGGGGACGGAGCCTCTGTTGTTATGCGTGGGGTGTCTGAGAGTGTTGGAGAAAATCGTAGGAATGGACAGGTGTGTGGTGGCTAAGGGGTTTTGGCGATCCGGGACATATGTGCGGAGTAGGGTGTGTATGTCTAGGTCCGAAAGAGTCATGATGGTGCGTCGAGGGCGGTTGGAGGTATTGCGAGAGGGGATAGAGGACCATTGTGGGGGGTGCGTAGGGTGTGAGGGGGCTACGTTGTTAGGTCGAGAACGGTGTGAGGGGGCTAAGTTGTTAGGTCGGGAAGTGGAGGTGGGAGGGGGGTGTCTGGGGTGTGTGATGAGAAACTCTTTGA
Source organism: Lissotriton helveticus (assembly GCF_964261635.1). Classification (NCBI taxonomy): domain Eukaryota; kingdom Metazoa; phylum Chordata; class Amphibia; order Caudata; family Salamandridae; genus Lissotriton; species Lissotriton helveticus. The sequence goes on from NC_136070.1 coordinate 547,074,671, forward strand.
GGGTGTGGAGTTCTTCTCTCACTTGGAGGAGGGTGGACATGATCATGTCCAGCGTGGGGCTGGGTAAGGGGTTGGGGGTGGGAATTGATGGAGAACGAGTGTCTGGGTTACTGGGGACGGGGGGGAGGAGAGGGGTGGGGGTGTTAGTGACGTGGTTGGGGTTGGAGTTGGGAGTGTTAGTGAATGTGTTGCTGTTCAGGTAAGTGGGGAGGTTGGGGGGGGTGAGTGAAAGGATTAGTGAAGGTGTTGGTGTTATTGGACAGGGAATCCATGATAGGGGGGGTGAGGCAATTGCGGGACGTTTGGAGGCTGGGCGTTGCGGGGGTGACAGTGTGGTAGAAGGGCGTGAGAGTGGGGGGGGAGGTTGAGGGAGGGGAGAGGGCTAGGAGTGGCGGGAGTGCAAAGAGTGGGGGGGAGAGGTTGAGGGAAGAGTGAGGGCTAGGAGTGGCGGGAGTGCCAAGAGTGGGGGGGTGATGGGTTGGGAGAGAGTCATGTTGTGTTGGGTGCTGTCAGGTGAGGTTGGTTGTTCTGAGAAGCTAGTCGGAAGAGTGGGGTTCTGGTTAGGTGGGAGTGGGGTAGAGGGGGTGGGGGTGTTGGTGGCGGAGGGGAGAACCGCGGCTGGGATTGGGGATTGTGGTGTGTAAGTAGCCGGGAGGTGATAGAGTTGAGTACTGGAGGGAGGGAGGAGGTGCGTGTTAGTGGTAGGCGGTGTTGTGAGGTCGAGGATGTTGGTATTGGGGGCCAGATGGTGCGGGATCTGAGCGTAGGAGATGTATTCTTTGAAAGTGGGGAACAGGTTGTCAAATAGGTCGAGATTTCTGTCTGTGGATTGGATTAAGATAGTACCGTTATTATAGATAGTGATGGATGCTCTAGCTGGGTAGAGTTGGGATGGTGTGGTGGATAGCGTTATGCCATGGGCAGTTTTCCTGGTGGTCGATATGGTGAGTAGGGTGAGAAATGCTTTTCTCCATTGTGCTCTGCGTGTAGTGTAGAGAATGATATCGGTGCTCTTAGCTCCATTGATGGAGTAGTAGGTGTCTAGAAAGGGGGTTTCAGGGTGGGACTTTAAGCAGTTTTGTTTAAAGCGTTTTGCGTTTTTTTTGGAGAGCTCTGGGGGGTAATTAATTTTATAAGTGTGTTTGCCCGTGAGTTCCATGTTGGACAAAGGGGAAGAGGCAAGCGAGGGGGGATGTGAGGGTGGGTGTAAGAAAGAGCTATGGTGTGCGCGGGGGAGGTGTAGGAGAAGAAGTTAAGAAGTGTGTAAGGGGGGTAGAGGATTTGACTAGCCTAAGATGGCCGCTTCGTTAGGCATGGTGAAGAGATGAGGACTAGTCTAAGATGGCCGCCAGGATAGAGAGGTAGCACAGAGTATAGTAGTCCTATGTTTGTTATAGGAATATGTGGCGTTGTTGATCACTATTATGAACTTAATGAGCAGATAGAGCTCCATTTGACGTGGTAAAAGTTTCGAACATAGTATTAACCCACAATATTACTAATATCAGTGCAAACCCCTAATGCAGTGGTATATCACAATCTTGTTAGCATCTGAAAGATCTGCAACAGAACAATCTGCTTGAAGGTTACTCATGTGCAACCCGTACCTAACAGGTCCTAGCAGCTTCTCTTAACCTCTCTAACACTGCTGTTCCTGGTCATCCCTAAACACTGCTTTCCCATGCCACCACCAGCTCACCCTTACAGGCAGTGGGGTGAATAAATTAAACCTACAAACTGCTAAGTAGAACGCTCTGCTTGTCATGCACTCACCTGGTCCCAATCGCGGAAACAACACTGGAGTCGATGCTGGACCTCCTATCCCTCTAGGAGCCACACAAGATCAAAGGACCGACCACCTTAGATCACGCACTCCCCGGGGGAAAAGGGAGATTGGGATCAAATAAGAAGAGAAAGACTTGCAGGATTGAATCTGCTCAGTGGCTGTGCGACACAGCGTAAGAGGATTTGTCCCTTCTGAGACCATCTGTGTTTGCGAGATAGATGTGCAATGGACCAGAACCTCTGGGTTTCCGATGATGTAATACACTGGATATAACCAGAGAAGGCAGTTAACACAAGTACACTAACAGGTCTCTACATATAATTACCATACATTGACTATAGTGATGTATACTTTACAGGATTTATCTGCAGCATGGCATGGTAGCAGAATAACCAAAATCACACATTGGAGTGCGGCACACCCAGGAATCAGCTTGAAATACAGATTGAAGTTATTGGCATTCCCTGGGATAAACTCGGAACACAGGTTGGAGTTACTTGCACTCCCAAGGATCAATTCAGAACACAGATTTAGCTAGAAGATTCCTACAAAAATCAAAGACTCTAAAGTGCTTTCTCTTGGCACTACTGTTCATCAGAGAAACACAGAGCTAAAGTCTTCAGATCTCGCGCAATCGCAGTTCTAGAAATAGAAGAGGCAATTTAGGGATCTTTGGTCTACTTGAAATTTCTGAAAAAGATATTGTTTCATGTACTGCCTTCATCGAAACATGATCCCAAATGTGTTGGGTGTATCCTTATTGAAGGAATTTGAAATAGGGAGAGCACCCAGAATGCCAAACAGAATTACCAGTAACACCAAACAAGCAAGAATAATTATCTTTAAACCTCTGCGCTACTCATATGCTGAACAGATGCTTGACCAAACGAAGAAACTAAAAACGATCACTTGGAGCAAAGCCAGAATAGGAATCCCGCAAGACTGAGCCAGAGACGCACAGTGTCTCAGAGGAAGAGCTTCCTTGCCCTAAGGAAGGACTTGTGGTCACAGAATATTTCCTTTGCCATAGTGAGTTCTTCAAAACCAAGAATTATCCATAAAGGAAAGCCCATCATTTTCCATTAACCTTTTGAACTAATGAATTTTCTCAAACATCTCTCAATCATTTATCGACCTTTCATCTTTTGGCAGACAAAGCCACAGTCAGCTGAGGTACACCAGTGGACACATTCACCCGATTATCTCTGGACGTCACTGAAGTCTCCATGATAAGGCTTGTGGAGTTGAGCTGCATTATCAATCACCTGTTCATTGGCTCACTGATTTTCTTGATTTCTTATTACGATTGTTTAGCATTACTTCTCTATTTCCGCAATCACTGATAATGCAAGTATTTACTGTTTTCATACTAACCATGAATATCCATACCTACTGATACTCTTTGAGGGGACTATTTACTAATATCAACTTAGATATAACTACAAGTAATTTCCCATAACCTTAAAAAAAACACTATAATCATCAAAGGTCTCCTTGCATTTTCTACCTGCACATTGGGCACTCATACAAATGATCGATTATAGACTCACTAATTCCTGGATTTGCTTTTTAAGGAGCACAGACCGCACAGTCTTCACTCAGGCTTTTGGTCTTAACTGACCAAGACAGCTTTGATTTATGCTAGAGGTCTATGTACAAAGGGAATCTCTAATGGGATCTGGCTACCCTAGCTCACCTTGCCTGCCACAGTCTCCTCCAATCAAATGTCCCCTTTATAAAAACTAGCCACATATTCGCAGACAAAGCTTCCACAGTCTCCTCTCTTCCTCTACTTGTTTTTTATATCTCTAACTTTTCCTCATATGTTTCTTTCATTCTTTTGTCGCCTTTCCCTGTTTGGGTCACTGATTGTTTCTTGCGAGTACCTCAGAACCTCATCTAACTAGCAGCAATATTTAATGTAGAGGACCAGTGAATATTGGTTTCGCGTACAAAGTACTCTGCATTTCAGTCCTAGTCTGTCATAACTGTCATGACCTGGCAAAAGTATTGTGATGATCCATTGTTAGGATTCATTCCTATTTATGTGTTATATACTTCAATACAAAAGATTTGATTAATGAAAAAAAGAAATGACATCAGTATCTTTTTCCCCCAGCTCGGACCTTTCTTGGATGCAAGGCATGAGCAAGTTGAGGTGAGGACCACTGTGTGCCTATTGGCTATCTGTTCCAGGTATTGTTGGGGATGAGGTTTGAAGTATTGAAACCAGAGCCGATGCAACACAGTACGAGAGCATGTTCTAGAGGTGAGTTTGCAAGGTACGGGCTCGCCTGTGCCTTCGAGCAGTTTACCTACCTCTGGCTCCTGTCAACAAGAAGAGAAAAGAGTTCGGTGACCAGCATCGGCCAGTGCCTCCCTGGAGCCTTCCATCACATTTGGGAATGAATGATGTGGCAAGGCAAGCCACATGGCCTCAGGAGTGTTAGATGTTACTACGCATATTAATGCCACGCGTGCCATTGCAACGCGAGTATTGCTACACTAGTACGCTTACAACCACCTACCATTACAACGCATTCTATTACCACGCATATGCCTTTGCCACGCATGCCATTACAACGTAAAGGCATGCGTGATAAAGGTATACACTTGGTAAAAGCGTGTTAGGTAAGTGACACTATCCTGCCATACCCTACATCTCTACCTCTGCACGACCCTCCTTGCCCTTTCCTTAACCCCTAACCCTGCACGACCCCTCTGACCCCCAGTCCTTTCCCTACCCTAAATCACTACCCCTGCACGACCCAGACCCCCAATCCTTTCCCTACCCTAAACCCCAAAGAACTTCCCCTGCACGACCCCAATACTTTCCCTACCCTAAATCTTTACCCCTTGCACAACACCCCAGATTCACCCAATCCTTTCACTACACTAAACCCTAAAAAACTACCCCTGCATGACCCCCCAATCCTCTCCGTACCCTAAACCACTACCTCTGCACGACCCTCCCCCTGACCCCCAGTCCTCTCCCTACCCTAAAACACTACCCTGCACAACCCCCGTTCTCGCCCTACCCTAAACCCTAAAACACTACCTTTGCACGACCCGCCCCCGTCCCCCAGTCCTCTCCATACCCTAAACCTTAAAACACTACACCCCTTTTACCCAAAAATAGTAACCCCCACCCCAGGCCAAATCCCCCTTATCTCTTTCTCCTCATGGTTCCTCTCCCTTCTAGTAGTTCCTGCGGTCACCTGAGCGGTGGTGCACGTCGGTGTGAGCAAACTGCAAAGCATCTGTTTCCTCACAACGACATGGATTGCCTATATTTGTTTTACAACGTATGCGCTTTTACCATACATACCTTTACAACAAAATGTGCTGTTAAGGCCTGCGTGGTAAAAGCACATGTATTGTAAAAAAATGTGTTGTAAAGACTACGCGTTGTAATAACACATGCGTGGTAATGCTTGCGTTGTAAAGGCATATGGGCTAAACAGCTGTGATGTAATGGCTTAAACCCCCCCAAATGAGAGTTCATACCCATTGGTAACAGGTTGCAGCACAGTTATCGGAATTGGAGAGAAGTTAGATCCGTCAATCAGAGATTTTCCTTAGGAGGTCAATCAGGTCGTCTGAGTGGAACAAACAGGCGGCACATTTTTCTATCAATATGTTTTCCACTTAGGCCGGGTCTGGTGGCTCAGTGGACTAATGCGTCCATTGCAGGGGCTTGTGTTCGACCTCATGATCACAGGTTCAGATCCCGGCGGGTCCACTCAGCCTTTCATCCATCTGAGGTCGATAAAATGAGTACCATTCAGTTGGGTAACAATGAACATCTGTTATTCGGTGCCAAGAGACCTCTGGGTGAACGTGCGCTTTACAAATGCACGTGTTATGTTATGTTATGTTAGTGCACTATCTGATATTGGCATTTTCTTTCATGTACAATCAGAATATGTTATGAGTACTTGTGCAGTAGACCATTGTGGTGGACACTAGTAAGGGTCAACAACAGAGGCCTTACTCTGCTGAAATGCCGTATAACTTTCAAGTCTAGTACTCACTGTTGAGCCTCACCTCAGCCAAACGCCCATTCTCTTCGTGATCTGTGTGGCTGCCCAGTCCTGCGATGAACAGTTGCGCAATAGGACATCTACATGCATTGTGTACCTAGGCTTTCCTATTAAGTATTCAGGCAGTCCTAGCAAACAATGGTAGTATTTCAGAAAGGTGTGAGGGATGCTTCAGTGTGTGAGGGAAGGGGTAGAGGAATCATGGAAGAAGGATGGGCTGGATTTTAAAGCAACCAATGTTTAGAAAAATATCCAAATGTATTCAGATGAGCACTCTACCGGTGAATGATAGGCTGGTCGGAAATATATTTTGTTCTTCTGCGTCTCTGTCCTAGTAGTTTGTGTATTTGCTACACCCATATTATTCCCTTTCAGTGTGTCGTTGCTCTTGGTAAAACAATATGCGCCTTTTTTACGTAACTTGTCTAACGTTGCTCTGTTTTTTGTAGAACTGTCTGCTTACAGTGCCATTCGAGGATGTATTTAATAGGTGCCTCAAGACAATTATCGAAGGGACAAGGAGGTAGGCATGAAAACTCTGATGCCTATGTTAAATCAAGAAAGAAACGTAATGTCTCTAGTGTCCTCCTTGAGGCTATCTTGCTATAGATGTTTGTTAAATTAACATTGCACAGTTAGTGAGTAGAGTTTACTCTGATCTGAAAGCTGTGGTTTGTTGCCTTACGACTAGGCTGTCCGTACAGGCTATGTTGTTGTTTTTTACCCAGAAATATTGTTCTGTAAGGTCAGCATCCCCAACTGTTAAGGCATTGCCTAAAAGACTGTTAAGGAGGGTATTCTTGCCATTAAACTCTCGACTTTCCCTGAAACTACTAGCGCTCGGAAGTGGATAGCTCTTGCCTATCACTGTTCACATAATTTCCAAAGCACTAGCTCATCACTTATTCAGGACAGGTTGGTGTTCCATCTTTGCATGATATCAAGGGTAGAAAACTCTTCTTGCTCCAGTCTTTTATGCATGCCTGTTTTAACAATATGAGAATTGACATCAGTGGTCATTTTTTATGGTACATCCCTAAACGAGAGGTCCCCTACTGGCCCCTATTGCTGTGCTACTCCATGCTTGCAACAGTCCTGCTGTGATGTATTGGTAAACTGTGAGTTCTGTTCATTAATACGAGTGTGGTTTTGCTTTTTCCCCTGTCTCTGCCAGCGCTGGCTCTCAGTTGGTGGTTGTTCCTTCGTTTAGAGATGTGCACCACGAGTTTGTATATCCACAGCCTCCTTTCAGCTGCTACGATGTCGCCAAAGAGGATAAACAGGTACTTCCCTCAACAGTGTGCCGCAAGGCTCTGTTATATCCTAGACAATGCATTTACTCTCTTACATTAATATTCAGTTTCTTTATGTAGGAGTTTTTCCAAACTGCAACTAGAATGTCATCGAAATAAAATGCTTCTCTACTGACTGCTCATTGAATCATTTATTATTGACTAACAACTTTGTGCTCCCTATTTGCCATTGGTCTAGTTAGCCATGGCAAAAACTATCTACTTGAATTTTCCACCTTCCTCCTGCCTTCCTCCCTTTTCCAGCCACTGTCTACTACTGTGTCACTTAGTTGTGGGCCAGAAAGTGATGCTCAGAAAATCCTGTTGCTCTGCTTGCATATGGCAGAGGTCCTCACCCCCAGAGGTCCTTACCCCCAGAGGTCCTTACCAGCATGCGTATTTTCACAACCACCTGTTCCCTTTTCCAGTCAGTTGGTGTAAACTGCATCCTGCTTTCCTTGTGCCCAGCATAACTACTCCTAAAGGCTGCTCATCCTGTTCTTTTGCTATTTTACATTTGTTTTGTACTCACTTCTTTCCACTGTGAACAATCTAAGCTGCAACATCCTAGATTCAGGCCATGCTGTGTATGTAGTAGCTGACCAACATAAGCATTTCATGTCCTTTTTAATGGCCACTCTTACAGAGTCTGTGTTTAGAAATGGCAGATGATATCCTTTTACTACCAGTATCCTGCAGTGCCTCCATAAATGCACTACTGCAGTGGTGACATCACATTTGCTTCCTTCCAGACATGGTTTTCTCGCTCCCCCAATCTACTTAGGCTTGTTCTTACTTTTTTCAACTCTTGTGATGGCGCTCACATTGTGTGAATTTTAGCCCCGTTGTCAGTGTCAGCATTTGATTGCCAAAGTATGTATCCGGGCCCGACCACAGTTCTGCCATGGAGAACACCTGTCAACAAACGGATGTGTGTCCATCCGAGAACTACAGACAGTGGTCTTCCTTGGGCTTTACTGTTGGAGCTGAGGATCAAAGTAATGCTCTCTGAGACAGCCCTTTGCTGAAAGGTTTCCCACTAGGGAATCACGACTACAGCATCACTGTTCCATTTTGTTTTACCTGGAAGCGGGGCCTTTTGGAGAAGGTGTTTAGTTCAGTGCCAGGACTTGGATTTTCATTTGCTCTTCCAGTTCAAGTTCTTGAGTTGACTGTAGGTGCCAGAAATGCAACGAAATAGGCCGCTTATTCCTGTTCCAAAGAGGGAAATCCATTTTTTTACCTACTCCTTTTTTGCAGTTTATGTCAATTTTCTGTGGTGTTTTGAGTATATATGAAATACAGGAATATTTGTGTGTTGCCTTTCTTTTCATAAGGATTTCTGAATAGAGGTCTTACTTGAAAGGGCTCTCATTTGCACCATATGATGTTAATTGAGTAGATCAGTATAACAACAAGCTTATTAGGACAATCTGGATCCTACCACTTTACCTGAGACTAAATACCAGTATCTTTGTCTTCCCCTTCAAGCAAAGAGGCCTAATACGTTGACCTAATTTGGGAATATAGATCAGAGAGCTGTGTTCCACTTGAGGCAAGTCAAGGTTGTTTAGTACAGTCATGGAAGAATACAACCATTCCTGGAAGTAGTGTGTACCTCAGTGCAGTGGGAGTGTGGCACAAACTAAGACAATAGCTTTATGCCAGTCTGAGATGATGTGACCATGACAGCCAGTGGAATTCTCCTGGCATTACATGCACAAACCTATTTGGGCATGCTATTGCCAGAAACATGAAGCACTGGAGATGTTAGTCACTCAAATATATTGCTTGTCCACTATTAATAACGGCGTACATCAATGGAGAAGGGGACAATGATGATAAAGTTTGCTATATTGACCAAGGCTTTTCTGGTTTCTTTGAATTTTTACAAAACGGTGCAGGCTAGAATTTTTTATGTGTTCCACAATTTCCTCATCTGCTGTGACGGAGCCTCAGCTGATACGAGCAAATGCATCAGATGTCGTTCAAGGGTATCTTTGCTTCAGTTGAACTGAAGTAGCAACTAATTGCACCATCTTTAATCACAGATAAGCCCTCCTGCAGCTGGCGGATTTGGAGGGCTGAGAGTTTTTTTCCTCCATGTCCCAAGAAAGATGGTTCGGGAACCTGCACTATTTTAGGTAGGGGTGCAAGGGCTGAGGTTCCCCTTTATTCGTAGCTGTGTTGGCTGCAGATACATATGCTATGCACATTTCTGCTATCTAGTGTTGGGCTCAGACTCTACAACTTGTTTTTCTTGAAGAAGTCTTTTATTGTGGACATGATGTTGAGTCTCCTCCTCTTCAAGAGAATGTGCATGTTCAGCGCTCCATTGTTAGATTGTTTTTTTTGTCTGCACTTGGTTTCAGATGGATTGCACCGGAGCTCTGTACATCTTCGACACCTTCGCAGCCTTTGGAAACGCAACAGACTCAGCGGCTTCTATTCAAAGAATTCAACTCCGCCTCATCATCATCAGCTGTGAGATCCAAGTTTTCAGCAACCATTCCGTTTGGGTCGGCTTCAACACAATAGCACCTTCCAAGTTCTGCCAAGAACATTCGGCTCCGGGTGATGAAAGGTAAAAAGAAATAAGACACTTTCCTGGAAGTGCCCTCGATACGGAGCAAAATACACATACTCTGACCATCACGTCTGCAAACTATGCTGGTTGCCAGAGCACAGCAAGCAGGACTAGGCTGGCTGCGGCCTGTTCAAGAATAGAAAGCCTAATCCTTCAGACTCGACGTGGCCAATCTCATACCATGGAGATTGTGGCGGAGGCTGAATTATCTGCAGATGAAGATCAGCAGCTAGAGAGTGGGGATGAGGAGGAAGAGAAGGTTCCCGTACAGGAAGGCACCATCTTGTGCAGTCTGCACTATCTCTTATGATGACTCCAGCCTACATTAAGAGGAAGACCGTGACGAGTCGATAATAAAGGCTCTGGAACCTCTGGAAAGACAGACTGCATCAGGAAAGGGGATTAGGGCGAAGACAACGCCACAGGCCTTGAGTACTCAAGATCCCCAGACCCCCCGCACATACCGAAAGAATTCCCTCACAAACCTTCCACCATCCCCTTGGTGTGCCACAGCCTTCGGGTCCAGGGCGACGCAGAGAGCATGCCTTGGAGCATAGACTGGATGAGACTGCACTGTATCCTGTTTTTGGCTCCTGGCCACTGAGACAGACTGGAAGGGACACACAGTCCTTGTATCACCACTACGTGCCGTCAAAGCCATGGATACTTGCGCAGCCTACGGCAACAACAAAACCTTCGAAGCCCACTCTCCTTCGTCGACAAAGCTGTCGGAGCTGACCAAGCGTACAGTGTTGACACAGCATGCCCAGTCTAAGCCAAGCCATACGTCCACTCCAAAGAAACCATTGGAGCACAGCCATACATGGACTCCGAAGTAATCAACGATATCCCATGCTCCAGTAGAGCACAAGAGGAAGAAAAACTGATTAGGACGTGGCGTCACCAAAAAAGTACAACCACTATGGATATATAAGGAAATGATTCTGAAAACCTTCAAGCATTAATGGTTAAAAACATTCTCTGGAGGAGGACCATTTGCCTGAGAGGGCCCACAATCTGAGAAGGCTGGACACTGAACCACCTCAGCCTCTTCCAAAGAAAGAGTATGAAGCATAAGGCCACTAGTCTTATGCCACTTGACATAACACCACCTCTACAACCTATGACACTATCATCCACACATTCAGGCGATGCAGACTCAGGGAGCCCTAATCATTATACTCATGACACAGACCCACAGGGAGCCCCAGTCCCAGCTAAAGTGTCACCACCTGACAATACTTCCTCCTACCATAGTGTCATTCAGTGGGCTGCTGAATACCATAAAGTACAAATACATACTACTGAGAAAGAAACCAACTTCTTAGTTGAGACACTCTCCAAAACAGTACGCTCCGCTGACTACTTACCAACGATCGGGTCAGTGCTGAAAGTTTCAAAGGGGATATTAAAAAACTGAGTCAACTCTAGGGTACTGACACCGCGCATTGAACTGAAATACAAGCCTTACAAACTGACCCACTTTATAGTAGGGAACACCCAAAAGCTGACTTCCTGGTTGTAGCAGCTGCAAGGAAGAAGGCAGCCTCCTAGAGTACTGTGGACACAGCTCCTCCTGATGAAGCAAGCATAGATGCGGCAGGAAAACTGGTTGCAGTGGGACATGCATCTCATTGGTGCATAGCCAATTCAGTGGGTTTTCTATTGCCCTATAATAGGGCTACTTGGGATGACATGGAAGAGTTGCTACAACATCTCCAAAAGCAATACAAAAGGATTGGGGAGGAGCTAGTTAGTGACGGAAGGGTGATCTCAAAAGCAGTTAAAAGCTGCGCACTAGACAGGGCTGACACTGCAGCAAGAGGGACAAAATCCTCAATCCTACTGGCTAGGCATACCTGGCTCTGCAATTCTGGGTTCAAATATAAGGTGCAACAACTGCTGCTTAACGTCCCATTTGATGAGAACATCTCTTCGGGCTGGATATAGCCTCCCAGTTAGGAAAAATTAAAAAGGATACACAGACTGCGAAATCCATGGGGCCACTGCAGATCACTACAGCACCTCAGCAGTCCTTTCGTAGATGCCAGGGTAGAGGGGTCTCCAAGACCTCCACCCATGACACCCAGACATATCAAAAGCAGCAGCAACACACATCAAAAGGGAAAGGGTGTAACTTCATTTACTAAGCGCGCTAATGCTAGCGTGACATAGGGCGTGCAGCGCTTATTTACAATTTTAAAATTACCGTTTTTTCTATTTTTGTTTAAATAATTTCTTTAGCCCCTGATTTTAATAGAATACTGTAGCGCCCACATACCTGCAATATAAATTGTGCCCTCACCGCTTTTAGAGCGGAGTAATTCGTTTCTTTTACAGCCTACTCGTGGTGCCCGGCCACCATCTTGGGGGTGTTGAAACTTCAGTGTGCCACTTGCCTGAGCGCTCTAGTGCTCAGACTTGACACCAGGTGAGCCTCTACTTAAGGCGAGCACCTGGATCAGCTCGACCTTGGGGAAAGGGTGTAACTTCATTTACTAAGCGCGCTAATGCTAGCGTGACATAGGGCGTGCAGCGCTTATTTACAATTTTAAAATTACCGTTTTTTCTATTTTTGTTTAAATAATTTCTTTAGCCCCTGATTTTAATAGAATACTGTAGCGCCCACATACCTGCAATATAAATTGTGCCCTCACCGCTTTTAGAGCGGAGTAATTAGTTTCTTTTACAGCCTACTCGTGGTGCCCGGCCGCCATCTTGGGGGTGTTGAAACTTCAGTGTGCCACTTGCCTGAGCGCTCTAGTGCTCAGACTTGACACGAGGTGAGCCTCTACTTAAAGCTCACGCCTCCCGCGCAGCGGTGACGCGCAGCGGTAGCGCCTGACTCTCGCCTGAGTCAAGCCAGAGTCTGCGCCCGTCAGCGCTAAAGAGGCGTGAGAGGCGGGAGTCTCTAAGCAATTATTCATTGCTGTTATTTCGGTTTACATGGTTCTAGGTATGTCACGTGATTTCCTGTTATCTTTTCAAGAGCCTCAAGCTTCTTGTAACTGCGCTATATCTCCTCATAGTTGGTATGGCCCTGTTTGCTGTTCCCAGTGCCATATGATACTATCCCCTGAAACTTCGGTTGAAACCTCTACACAAACTATACTAGCACGGGGCGGCCTAATCAATGCTCGTTCTTTAGTGAAAAATGCCCAGAACATTCGTGACCTTATCATTGAATCACACTTAGATTGGCTTTTGGTCACAGAAAGATGGCTTAAGCCGTGGTGTAACCCGGCCTTAGCTATAGCTCTCCCTCCCAATTTTCTTATCCAACGGCTGGATAGACATGAACAACGGGGAGGAGGTCTTGCTATTATCTATCGGAACACCTTTAACTGTTCTATTCAGGAACTAAAGGAAATAAAAGAGGCTGAAGCGTTAGTCTTCTCTCTGAAAATCCATGATACCTTTGTCTTCTCGGGAGCCTTGATTTATCGCCCTCCAGGCCCCCCGCTAAGTTCTTGGACACAATAGGTGAGGCGTTGAGTGACCTGACACTTAGATTTTCTAATTTCTCTGTGTTGGGTGACCTAAACATGCATCTTGAGTCCCCTAGTGCTCCTGGGGTGAGTTGTTTTATGGACACAATTGAAGTGTTGGGTCTTACTCTTGTGAATTATGAACCCACCCACCAGGCGGGACATCTTTTAGACTGTGTCTGTTCCAACTATCAAAACTTGACAGTTAAATCCCCCTGTCCTCAAGTATGGACAGATCACTTTTTTATTCCCTTCAACATACTTGGAGTTCTGAAACCCAGTACATATTCTGTAAAGGGTAAGAATTGTATTAATATTAACACTGCCCCAGACTGGAAGGTACTAGCCAGTAGACCTGATGTTATTGAGAAACTTAAGGACAGTGTGCCAGTTATGGTTGGTCATACTTTAACAGACAATCAAAACTATTGTAACTGGATTGTGGGAGCAGGCACTCTGCTTAAACCATCCAAAAATCAGAATTTGAAATCTAGAAACATTAAAAGGAATGCTCCATGGTTCACAATAACCTTAAAACTTGAATTATGCGAAGTCAAAACCCTGGAACGTAGGTGGCGTCGAAACTATGACATCGACGCACGAAATATCTACATAGCAGCAAGACGAAAGTACCATGGCGGAATAAAGCTCACGAAAAAAACTTACTATCTACAGGCCATATCCTCAGCAGGACATGAACAAAAAGCAATGTTTAAGATTGTTAAGGATTTCATGAACCCGTCGGCTCTATCGCAAGAGATTCCCCCCTCACAAGATCTATGTAATGCGATATCTGACTACTTTGTGAACAAAATCTCGGATATTACTAATACCTTCCCACCAGTAGATATCACAATGACCGCAGTTGAAGCGACGGTGGAGATGTCTCTCCCTTGCTTTGATGATTTCGCCCCAGTATCCCTGGAGGAATCTGCTAAAGCAATTTTAGCCAGCAAATCGGGATCCCCTTTTGATCCCTGCCCCCCTCCGGTGTTGCATCTTCTAATAGAGTTGGTTAACCCAATGATCAACGGGATTATTAACTCCTCTCTAAAGACGGCAACCATCCCTAACGATTGGAAACTTGCCGCTGTTAAGCCACTCCAAAAAAAGGCTCTTGTCGATCCTACTACCCTGGCCAACCTGCGCCCTATCTCCCTGCCACCCATTTTATTTAAACTGACTGAAAAGTTTAACAGCCAACTAACCAACTTTTTGGAGAAGAATAACGTTCTCCATCCTAATCAGTCAGGATTTCGGTCAGAACACTCCACCGAATCAGCCCTACTCTTCACCGCAGAAACGTTAAGGGCAGCAATGGATCAGGGAAATAAGGCTGTCCTCATCCTATTGGACCTGTCGGCAGCCTTTGATACGGTCTCACATAACATCTTAGTGGACCGTCTGGCTGCCGCAGGGATAGGAGGACAGGTTTTGGCATGGTGTAGAAACTTCCTTGCCAACAGACGCCAAATAACTGTGCTAGGCCCGTATCAATCTGAGGTTAATGTAGTCAGCTCAGGGGTCCCTCAGGGCTCTAGCCTGAGCCCGGCTCTTTTTAATCTTTATATGGTACCCCTGATGAAGCTGATCGCGTCATTCAAGATCAGCTCTATCTCATACGCTGACGACACCCAATTGATATTGGTGTTGGATAGGGAGCGTCCAGAGGCCGAGGAAGATCTTAAGGACTGTCTTGCAGCAATCTTTAAATGGATGACAAACAACCATTTAAAGTGCAACGCCGGAAAAACTGAAATCTTACCTATAGGGAACAACAACCTCTTTTCCCCAATAGTATGCTGGCCAGCAGAGGCTGAAGTGCCCCCAAATACAATCACATCTGCCCGTAATTTGGGCATTAAATTTGACCATCAGCTGTCTTTTAAACCTCAGGCCGTGGCAGTGGCAGGTATGTGCTTCCAGATCATCAAAGCACTAAGGAAGTTTTTTGACCTTCTTCCGTTATCTGCGAGGAAAACTGTCGCAGTGGCCTTAATCAGTTCAAGGCTAGGTTACTGCAATGGACTATATGCTGGAACAAATAAACTGGTGCACCATAAACTACAAATGTCCAAAATGCGGCAGCCCGCCTTGTACTGCGTCTGCCCCGTAAGTCATCAGCCTCGGCAGCATTGAATACTCTTCATTGGTTGCCAATAGGCAAAAGAATTTTGTTCAAAATTCTTTTAATTACCTTTAGGGCTTTTCACCAACGCGGTCCAACCTATTTATATAATGGGTTTAAAAGATATTATCCAAATCGTTGTCTAAGATCTGCTCATCAGAACTTACTCACTCCCCCCCCCATTTTAAGTTGGCTACAAAAGGTGGCAAATCTCTTTTTGTATTGGGAACTAAAGCCTGGAATAAACTTCCATTACATCTGAGATCAATCCCCCAGGAAGCCCATTTCAGGAAGCCATTGAAAACTTGGATTTTTTCTTTGTCGGACGCCATCTGTAGGACTCTAGTGTAATGTGTTATGTAAAAGTTAGTGACACCCTCCTTTTTTTCCCCCACAACTCCTCCATCTGAGTTGTCTATGCGCCAAGATACTCCTTGGAGTGAAAGTTGCGCGGTAGAAATGTCCTTTACATTACATTACATCAATACAAAGGGGGTAAACGTTACTACAGAGGATGCTTCAAGGAGGGTACTCAGAGAGGCAGATTTAGAGGAACTCCTGGAAGGAGATACTCCACTGCCAAATAATGACTCGCCACACATTCCATCCAGACACACAAAACATGTCTGGGGAAGGCTGCAGCAGTTTCAACACCTGTGGCCAGAGAACATCAGACCAGTGGGTACTATTCATCGTCTGCCACAAATACAGCCTAGAATTTACCTCCCCCTCCCCCCCCCCACATTGCTTCACGCAGACAGATCCTCAACCCTCAGCAACTTCACCTTCTCAAAGAGGAGGTAAAAGCTCAGTTCGTTCCATGCAGGGATCACTGCAATGGAGTATACTCCCTATACTGTTCAATACCCAAAAAAGAGCAGACGCTCAGGGCCAATACTGGACCTACACCCTCTCAATCGTTACATTCTGTCAGAAAACTTTCACATGGTGACACGACAGGATATAATACCTATGCTGCAAGAAGTCTACTTCATGACTGCACTTGATGTGAAGGACTCGTACTTTCATATACTGATTCACCCGTCACATCATGGGTACCATAGGTTTGTGGTAAGTGGACGTCATTACCAATTTAAAAATCTACCTTTCGGGGTGACAACAGCCCCAAGAGTGTTTTGCAGTTTTGGCAGTCCATCTGAGTAGACCATGCCTTCCCGTATCTCGACGATTGGCTGATCAAAAGTTTAACGAGACAGAGATGCCAGGATAGAAAGGCCACCATCAATCAGTTACACAAATTGGGGTTCACAATAAATGCCATGGAATCACTTTTACAGTCTTTTCAGATACAGCCCTATCTGGGAGCAATCCTCAATTTGGTCTCAGCCTCAGCATACCCCAATGCCCAGAGGTTTCTAATTCTACAGAACCCACTGGCTCTTTTTTCTAGCCACATCGCCACCTGCCGGTCAGAACAGTGATGCGCCTTCTGGGCACGATAGCCTCTTGCCAGGCTCCGTATGCGACCTTTACAGAAGTGTCTAGCATCTCAGTAGTCACAAGGCGGGGGCAGTTTAGAGCATCTAGTGTTGTCTTTTCAATGGTGGGGCACAGAAAATCTACTCCAGGGCAGACCTTTTTTGGAACCAATCCCGCAAGTGATTATCACCACAGATGCATCACTTAAAGGGTGGGGTGCACATATGAAGGACAAGACGGTTCATGGTTCTTGTACCAGTCAATTAACAAACACTACACATCAATGTGCTTTAGCTCATCGTGATTCAGATGGCTCTAAAAGCCTTCCTCCACTGTATATCTGGGAAGACCGTTCTACTCCAAACAGACAACATGACTGCAATGTATTATATTCAAAAACTAGGAGAAACACAGTACAATTGTCTCAGTTGGCACAGGACAATTGGCATTGTGCTTTCTGCCATCACATCCACCTTTTGGCAGAGTATCTCCTGGACGTGGACAATTTGAATGTCAGACCTGCTGAGCAGGACGCAGCAACATGTCCACGAATGGGAACTTCACCCCAGAGTACTCCACCGCTACTTCCAGTGGTGGTGGACTGCGGACGTGCATCTGTTGTCACTGTAGAAAATGCAAAATGCTAAAACTTTGCATCCAGTTCCCACCATCCACAATGCCCTTTGGATGAATTGGTCAGGAATATTTACATACGCTTTTCCGCCTCTCCACCTCATTACCCATCATGTCAGAAAACTCGGACATCTTTCAAGGTGATTCTAGTAACTCCCACCTGGGCGTGACAACCCTGTTTCACAACGCTCTTAGAGTTGTCCCAAATACCTCGCAAGAGGCTCCCCCCACATACCAAACCTTCTCACTCAGCAAGGACAGGGTCAGGCATCCAAACTGCAAACAACTCAACCTAACAACCTGGCTCCTGAAGTCGTGGAGTTTAGATACTTGCGATTGCCTCCAGAGGGTTTGGAAATTATAAGGGAGGTAAGACGCCCAACCACAAGAGCTTGTTACACGGCTAAATAGAAAAGCTTTGTGCACTACTGTGTAACCTAGCGCATAATTCCTTCTTTACCTACTGTACAACAGATAGTATGCTACTTGTTACACCTACAAAACTCACATCTAGCTTACACTTCCATACGTCTGCACCTTGTGGCGATTACGGCTTACCTGCGGAACTGCGGGCATCAGTGACTTTTTCAAATACCAGTCATTAAGGCTTTCATGTAAGGGTTGAAAAGAATTCCACCACGTGCACCTCCGGTACCCTTCCGGAATTTAAATGTTGTTCATATAAGGTTTATGAGCACACCTTGAAACCACTGCATTCCTGTCCACTACAGTTCCTGTCATGGAAGGTTGCTTTCCTTGTAACTATCACCTCCCTAGGAAGAGCTAGAGAAATTCATGCTATTACCATAGAATACCCTTATTTTCAAGTTTTTCCAGTTAAAGTACGTCTGCGGACAAATCCCAAATTTTTTCAGTTGGTCATCTCTTCTTTCGATTTAAACCAAACAATTGATTTGCCTGTTTTCTTACCTAAGCCAGAAACCGTGGCAGAGAGAGAACTTCATACACTTGATGTTAAAGGGGCTTTAATGTACTACACTGAGAGTACTAGACCTTTCAGGAACACTGAACAGCTTTTTTGTAGCTTTGACAAATCCAAGAAAGGTTAATGCCATTTCTAAAGCATGTATTTTATGGTGGATTGTGGAATGTATCCAGATTTGCTATATAAAAGCCAAAAAACATTATCAACAGTTCCTCGCGCACATTCTACTAGAAAGAAAGGTGCTTCAAAGGCTTTCTTAGGAAACTTCCCATTAGCTGATATTTGTAAACCAGCTACGTGGTCGAATCCACACACATTCATTAAAACCTATTGCTTGAATGTCCAGGCAAGGCAGCAATCTCTTATGGGACAACCAATCCTACGGACGCTATTTCATGCATCTGCACCATCTGATGCCTAGAGCCACAGTGAGAGGAGTGCTGCTTTACAGTCTATGTATAGCATGTGTATCTGCAGTCAACTCATGCTATGAAAGGAGTATGTTACTTACCTTGTAAGCATCTATTTGTAGTGTGTGGTGCTGCAGATTCACATACACCCTCCTGCCCCCCAGCAGGTATGCGCTAGTGTAAGATTTACATGTATTATACATTATAGATACAAATATGTACATATTATTAGTTTTCTGCACACATATTCATTATTTTATAATATCTTCACTAGCTCTATCCTCACTTGCCATTATGGCAAGAAATAAACGAACAATCTAACAATGGAGCCGTTGAATATGTGCATTATCTCGAAGAGGAGCCTCAACGTCCACTCAGCAATGAAAGACTTCAAGAAAAACAAATTGTAGAGTCCGAACCGAACCCTAGATGTTAAGTGTGTGTGTAAGCATGTGAATCTGAAGAACTACACGCTACAAATTGATGCTTACAAGTAACATACTCCTTTTCTCAAGTCTCCCTTCAGCTGCCTTTCAATGGGGAGCAGTTTAGATCTGGACAACATAGCTGTAGCTCAGCCATAATTCCACAAGGCGTTTTATTCGCTCTTCTTTGGGGTGATAACAGGCCTCTGCTCTAAATCAATCCTCCACATCTTCAATACAGTGAATCTTTCAAGATAGTTCGTAGCACAGATGATGTTAGCTACTTAGGAATGGGTTGACGGATTGGTCTGCACTGTAGACATAAAAGTCACTCTTAATCGAGGTTAAACCACACCGAATGCATATTTTATTTGTTGGTGGATAATTTGTGATTTATGCTCCTACCTGCAGAGTCCTCATCTTTAGAATCCTCACACTGCATCCGAAAACTATCAATAGCGCTTACTCACTTTTGTAGTTGGAGCCTTCAGCCTCCACTGAAACTCTGTTTTGCCCCAGACATCACAACACAGAGCAACATATCGGCGCAATACCTACGTGTTGATGTCAGGTTTTTTCCACATCCTTCACTGTTGATCTGGAGCTCTGCTCCACCAGTTTTATATGATTTGGAACAAAGACTTACAATTAAAACTCTTAGTCTTGCAGTAAAGCATAGATGTCTCCAAGAAAGTCTAAAAATGTTACATTGTGTTGTATGTTGAAAGCAGACGTGGGTCATGCACCTGCACTACACTGCATCTGTCTTTGGTGTCTGGGGGCCAAACAAGTCTGGTCACACCTGTTCCTGATGCACCAGAAAGCTATTATGGAACAGGAAGCCAAACTTTACATGGCTCAACTAAAGAAATGAATCCCTTCGCACACCGGGTTCTTGGATAAGGCTTTTGAGAAGAAGCACACCAGACATAGGTGGGACTTCTAGACACTCTTGTTCACTAATTAAGTTCTGTAGCCTGCATTCACCTAACCAGACTACAGCTTTTTCTTCTTCCTTGGAGCTTGTCCTGATACTGGAAAAGATGTGCCCCTCTTTCCCCATCCCATCGTTGGAGCAGATTGTGAGCCTCAAAGAGGCCATGCTACAGATATGTACGTACACTTCACTGTGCATTACATGTCCATGCAAGTCCTTCTTTTGGTTGCACACTGTCTGCCTTTTTGTTCCTTTTCACAGGCAGCAAAGGCTGGTTCTTCACAGTCCCTAGTAAAAATAACATGTGATGAGACTCCTGCGGACCAGTCTCGACCTTCTGCTGCTATGAGGGAACTTTTAATACAAAGAATGTTAGATTCTCGTACCAAGACACATCTCAGTATTGCTTCACTGCAGGTTCATGCCATGACTTATTAATGATATAGGTAACTCTTCAGTATGTTGCTTGCGATGAGTTACACCACTTGTGTTCTGGAAAACTAACGAATCCTGCACTTTCTTATGGATAATTCTAACCACAGATTCCTCAACTTGTGAATATTACCAAGCCATTAGACTAGATATGGAAAAAGTAATACTCATGCGCATTGTGATGCTCCTCGTCGATAGTGTTCCACTCTGGCAGTGACAACGAAGTTGGATATGCCCATGCACACAGACGTCGGTTTCCTTCTTTCCGTGCTGCCTTACACAATCTGGAGCTGTACTCTTTTGTCTGTGACAAGATTTTTTTACTCTTCTTTTTGAAATGTTATCACTGTGCAAGGGAAATGTCTCTCCGGTAAAACAACAGGGTTTATTCCTTGTAGGAACTGACAAACAGATGTCTGTGAGAGATCCCCATGACATATGTCTTTGATGCTTGAAGTCAGAACATGACTCTAGGACATGCAACAACTGCACACAGATGAGCCTGAAGGCCTTACGGCATTGTATAGTGAAGCCCTAGATAGTTATCACAGCAAAACTCCACCAGTCGAGTCTGAAAAGATTATCCTTTTCTCGAAATTCCGCCGCAGATCTTCGTCGCATCTCGAAGTCTTCATATAAGTTTGAGAAAAATCTTACGAATTTTTAACCGGAATTGGCCCCTTCCCACCATTCTCCAGAAAAGGCACAAGGGTGTCAACGTGCTATCCATTCTTGCTCTCAAACTCCTTAGGGGCTGATTCTGAGCCTGCTGCTGATGCACCCTGAATTTCTGGGTCCTTCGGTTACGTTGCAGCAAGTTGGGCCTTCAGGGTGGCCAAGCTATGTATTTTCGGCATGCTACCTGCAACCTCTGGCAGGCTTTTGCCCCTGAAGGATACACAGGGGCTTCCAATTGAATTTCTGCTGACTGGTTTGCCATCTGTGACTCTGTCACTTTGGGTTTTGCACCGGCTTTGATGCCAACTTTGATCCCGGTGCCAGACCCTACATCAGCTCCTTCAATTTCGACGCTAACACCAGATCAGGAGGAACACCCTACAGAGGTCTCTTGGCTGAACTCATCTTGGCCTCAGCTTAGTTCTGAACCCACCAGAGCTCATCTTGTTGGAAATTTTTGTGATTCTGACACTACCTTTACCACGCTGTTGTGCACACACGCTCCATCAACGTTTTGGATCAGATTTTGATGATAACTAATTTTATGATGGGGGCAATTTGTCCCACAATATGACGAGGACAGTTGGAATGAAGAATTACTGGATGCTAGTGGATTGAACACCTCTCCGAACACCAGACTGGTCCCTACCCCTGCTTTACCACAGAGGAGAGTACATCTTTTGCAGTTGTGATAAGACAGCTGCAGAGGGTCTTTGACCTGCAGCTCCCAGCCATGGAGGCGAAAACTAATGTACTGACCGAGGTCTTTTAGCCTCCGACTTCATGAGGCCATTACATACATGCTTTTGGGCACCTGGTCAAAACCATGTTACAGCTACCCGGTCAACATACAGATTGGTCGTGGCCACAGACCAGCTCCAGGAGACCCCTGACTTTCTCACACAGCATCCTGTGCTGAAGAGTTGGATGGTTTCGGCATCCTCCAGTAGGGATAAAAAATAGCGCTTTCCCTACAGCCCATCTGACTGTGAATCAAAACAGATGGAAATGTTTGGCAAGCACATGTTTTCTTTTGCCAGACTTGCCCCACGATCAATGAATGCTCGATGCCTTCTTGGCGCTACAACCATGCCTTACGTGACCTGGTAGGTTAGGTTTTAACGGCTGTACTAGAGAACTTGAGGGATGTGGCTCATTTTGGTATCTGCTCTGGCCTGGACTCAGCCGATTGCTTGGGTTTTACTACTGGCACAAGTGTGGTGCTTTGGCGTCCTGTTTGGATGAGATCTATGGGCCAGATGTCCAGTCATCCTTAATAGATATGTCTTTTGATGGCTCTCGCCTCTAAAGAGAAAGCAGATTCCGCCTAAGAGCAATTGAATGAGAGTTGCACCTCAGCATGCTCTTTTTGTGTCTTTTTACACCTGCTCAACAATTTAACAACAATTTTGTCCATTTTCCAGAACTAAATTACGTTGATGCGGAGTCACATAATGCATCTTATCAGCACACAGGAATACTGTTTTACAGACGCCTAAGGAATATTCACAAGATGCTGACTCTGATACATAAACTATCCACTTGAAAGAACGTTGCCCAAGGTAAGTAACCTGTTAATTCCTAGCTATCCCTACCCTACACATAAGTATTAGCCCTATTTCAAAGTGCCACTCTTCATGTACCCAAACACCAGTACAAATTCTCTCCATTGAGGTGTTACTGTTGCTTGGGCTCACCCCCACTAGTTACAGACCACCTTCAGGGCAGTGTCATTGCTGCTGAGCCTGGTGTTCTCCATCGAGTCGACATTCCCAAATGTCTTTTTGTAAGGGAGGATTACATCTGTTTGGGACACATGGTAATGTACCTATCCTCCTGTATTTATCCGTGTTACAGTATGTACAGGGGCGGGTAGTCCGGGCCCTTTGCTAATCAACAATGAGAAGCCAGCAGACAACTTGCATTTGGACATATGCATTCATACCCCTCCCACCAAGAACTCTCGATACTTGTGTTTACAGCTCCCCTTCAACTAGGCTAAGCCACTGTTCTAGCTTTCTTGTTTGTTCTTGTGGCACCCATATGAGGAGAGAGAAAAAAAACGAACTTCATTAATATGTTAAAAGTTGAAGGTGATCTGTATTTTAAAAGTTGTG
This sequence comes from Lissotriton helveticus, assembly GCF_964261635.1. NCBI lineage: Eukaryota > Metazoa > Chordata > Amphibia > Caudata > Salamandridae > Lissotriton > Lissotriton helveticus. The sequence goes on from NC_136070.1 coordinate 547,098,013, forward strand.
CAAACATCAGTATTGATCTATACAGGCTGCACAATTGTAATATTTGCATCCGTTATAAATGTGCCCCATGTGCACAGCTGTACGTTTTAGCAGTGAAACAATGGCTGTGAGTTTCCACCCACCTTTTGGTTTATGAGAACAAATATGCTGAGGTATGATCTCTTGAGTGCCAATTACATGACTTGCTGTTAACCCTCCTCTTTGGTTCATGTGGAAACTAGAATGTAGATGCCTCGGTGTGCAAAAGAACATTAAATAGTCCTATTTGCATCGTTTGTGGCTATAGATGACTGCTTACTGAGGGAGGGCGTGTTCTTGAAAAGTATATTCTTGTTCACCTTCCAGTCTTTCCTTATAAATGAGTTCACAATTTGTGGAAGGGTCATCAATGCTAGAATATTTTAGTGACATGAGGTTGCTCAGTAGGCTTTCAAAAACATGTCAGAACCCCAGCTGCTGTTTGTATGTCAAAGGTGGATATGGTGCCTTATATTTCCATTTAAGGATCTTATTTTTCATGTTTTCCCATATTGTTGAGCTTTGTCGCTTTTAAGTCGCATCAAATTAAGTAAAGATAACGTTGCAGTTTTTTTGCAGCAGAAAAGTACTTCAACATGTACTGATATAAGAGCAAGTGGCTCTGTGTTTTGTCATTGCGCTCTGAAGGTTTATCCAGTCAGGTTCAGCGGAGCACCAGTTGCTTTTTAGCTGCACACTTCTCCGGTTGTAATCCACATGTGGTCTTGGCTTCACCACACACTTTTTGCAAACTGTGTGTTGGACTTCGGCTCTAAAGAAGATGCTCTATTTAGCCTGGACATTCTGATGAATACGTTTGGTGGTCGTTGGAGGATTTCTTGTCAGCTGCTTAGCAATATTTTGGTAATCTATGCAATAAAATCTTACTTGGGTCTACAGCTCCCCTTCAGCTAGACTAAGCCATTGTTCTAGCTTTCTCGTCTATTATTGTGGTGTTCATATGAGGAGAGAGAGAAAAAACTCACTTCAAGAGACGAGGCAAACCCAGTGTGACTGTGTGATTACCTACTTCCTGATTTGTCTAAAGCTTGTTTTTATTGCTGTGGAGAATAGCCTAGCTACCCCTCTTTGGCTGAAAATATTTCACTTTGAGTCTAGAGGATGTGGTATTGAGGGTAAGAAGTACAAGAGTGATTATAGGTAAGTGGCTGTCTCTTTGTTTGTGCTGGTCCAAAATCCGTTACCAAACCAGAGCTCTTATTTTTATCCGATTTGGACTTAACATGTCGGCTAAAAGCATGACTGTGGTCACCACATTTGTGAAAGACCGAGCATTCAGACGTGTCAGTTCCTGTATGACTGGCGCAGTGGGCTCCATCAGACAAGGAGCTCCAAAGAAACTTAGATGACTCTAGTCGAATTATCATTTTGGGCCTTTTCTTGAATCTGGTTAATTTACCATTGCACATCAGTCAGACAGTGGTATTAACTCAACAAAGCTGTCCCTGACTGGGTAAATCTTCAGAGCCCAATGACAAAAACTGAGCCAATTGCTCTTTTATCAGTACATGTTGAGCTACTTCTTCTCAGCTGCAAGAACATTTTATTTGTGTTGTTGCCTGTTTGACTAGGCACAGAGGCAAGGCCTTGACCTCGGTCAATGTTACTGTATTATTGGCAGAATTTTTTGGTAGATCATTTTGATGTGGTAGGTAGGGTTTTGAGTGTGTTAGTCCCATCTGTAACTTTTCTCTCTCTTTTTGCTTCCCCTAGAGGGTGCATTTTGTTTCTGACCCCTGCACCCTAGATGTCAACGGTGTGGTGTTTGGTGTGACGTCTACAGACCTTCTCTTTCACATGGGTGCTGAGGAGATCAGTAGGTAAGTAATTGCCCATCTTCATCCTATGGTCAAACGTTAGATCAGACTCACCCGGTGAGCTATTTCATGAATCGACTTTCGAATCTTGAAAGAGAAGCTAGTTAGAGCTGGAGTTATTGGTATACTCCTTCAATTACCCAGGTGATCAGTTGTCTGGGAAAGCAGAAGTGTCAGTGTTTTGAAGTCAGTGATCTTCAGGATGCTGAAGGCCCTGCATTAGCACTCACCTAGCTTAATATGGCCTATGCTTGGCCACTGGTGCGTACAGCCTCACCCCTGGTTGCCTAGTTTGCTGCATTAGTTGAGCCACTATGTTTTGGTCCTCTGAGGGCAAGTGCCCAAAAAGAGTATGGGCTCCTGTTCAGGATTTGGGAAAATGACACATTGTGGAGAACCCGACCTGTTTTGCTGTAGGATCACAGGATTTTTGAACTACTAGTGTGGTTAGGTTAGAGAGTAGAGCACGTGGCTGTGCAGTGTCTTTGTAGTGTAGTCAAGAGGATGATTGATTGAATAGGAGAATGAACTTCTTTTCCTTCAAGTTTTCATCTGTGCCAGGTTAGAACTGATGCTTTCTGAAGCTTTGATGATGAAATATTTTTCATATGACGATGCTTGATGCAACATGAATTTGATGAATCGGCAGAGAATCTAATTAACATTGATTACTTGCATTCTAGATGTTTGATGCAACATTAATTTGATGAATCGGCAGAGAATCTAATTAACATTGATTACTTGCATTCTACTCTTAGTTAACACGTCATTTTCTCTGCAGGGTCTCGTCTATCCTTTCAACTTTATTTTTTTGCTGCAAAAACTGGTCTTGCTCTTTATTTCCTGTTCTGTCTGTTGATGCAGACACGCATTTGTGGTGTGGGCCACAACATTTAGGGTTATTCCGACCAAGTCTCTTCGAATCAGGTTATTGCTAGAAGTGGGTTGAATGGCCAGTATCCATGTAGCATCTAAAGCATTTTAAGTGAAAGAACTGAATAATTTTAAAGTAGCTTTTGGCGTGTTGATGGTGGTAGTCCATTCCGTATTGTCTTAGTTTGTGTAGCACCCAGAAAGGGATCACAGTTCTAATCCCCTCCAGCTTTCCAACTAAGGAAAGCTGGAGGGGATTATGTAGTGCAAAATGAAACTTCTTAGAGGCAGGAGGTAATGTGCGAAGAACTCGTTTTCTAGAGCTCTGTAGCGGAATACCATACCTACACAATGGTGTGCATGCTAGGAGCTGTGTGACTGCAGCAGGTGCCGTATCTAGCAGAATACAAAGCAATCCATTTGGTATGTGTCCTATGAGATAGCTGACGTTGTATCTTCTCCTGAAACGAAGGATAATGCAAATGTAAGTGATGTAACTGATTCCAGGATGATTGAAGGGGACTGCTATTAACTGAGTTAACTGCTCCTTCTGTACCAAAGTGAATAAGCAAGTAAAGTGGTCCAATATTTTATGCAGTTGCAAGCTGGGGTTGGAAGACACAGGAGCTGAAAAGTGCTTCACAAATTACTTCGGCCAAGCCCAGCAAATGTGGCAGGGTACAGACCTCATACTTTGTCGTAGGGAGTCTAAATGCGCCACAACCTCAATCCACGAGGAAGGTCAGTGTCCAGTGGCACCCATGGGCTGGCTGGCCAAGCACAATGCCTCACAGAGCAACTGTGGGCAGTATCTCAAAGCCTTTTCAGGTTGGATTCTTGTCCTTCGAAAGTACAGAGAGCAGACATAAGTTGTTATACCTGAAGCCAGTAACTCCTTCAATCATTAGTAATTGGAAAATGATCATCAACTCTTCACCAAAGTCTCCAACACTGTGGGCGAGTTCAGAGCACTGGGTGTGACTACTCGTTCATCACTGCAGAGGGGGTACCTGGCGTGCTCACAGACTTATGTCCAGAGCCCTTAACACTAGCCTTACTCATGACTGAAACGCCCGATCTAGCCGATACTTGGGTGCACCAAAGGGCACATGGATGGGAAACCCCACACCTGCTTGCTAATAGAGATAAAAACACAAAAGGAGTTGGGAGAAACACTTCCAATTTGTCTAACTACTGGCATTCCCACCCACTGTTCTTTAGCCCACCAGGCCACCTTAGATTGGACCCACCTATGTGCAAATCAGTTTCCACCCTGTTCCAATAGGAAGAGTTCACCCCGAACTGCCTGTTCAGGTCATCCCGGAACCAGAACACAAGCAACTTAAGACTGGTTTCATCCTGATTTGGGCTTGTCAGTTGGTTGGAGCTTTGTTCCAATGGCACAGTGAGCTAGGGGCCCACAAATAGGCAAACCCATAGCCACTAAGGTCACTACATCAAGCACACTATGATGGTGGATATTGTGACGGAAAGGTTCTCTGCATGGTAATGGATGTGCGCCCTTGCCCTGAGTGTCCAACTGTACTAATGTCTGGATCCCTAAAGCTGATTTTTGTTGTCTTAGGCAAACACGGTTCATGTGTGTGCTCCATGACATAGGCCTATCTGGTGGACTGCGATGTTGTTGGTCCGCTACCCGAATTGTGGTGGAAGGTTACTGTGCCAACACGAGCGTGGTGGTGGTGGTGGTAGCACACCATATCGTGATCAGTAGGAGTAAACCGGTCCTATTTAAGCTGTGTCACTAGAGTGAGATCTACAGGCTCACTCACTTTTGAAGTTCACTTCTTTGTGCTTAGCTCACGCTTGGCTTACATCTGTTTGTTGTGGAGTGTTGCGCAGCGCAGGAGTGGTGTATCTGTGCTGGGTGTATATGTTTGTGGGAAGGGTACAATACAGGGATAATGCAGTCCTGATCAGGGCGTACACAGTGAGTGTATGTGCTGGCTGAATGTGTGCCTGGGATGGGCACAATGGAGTGATAATGCAGTACTGATCAGGCTGTGCGCAGTGAATGTATGTGCTGGATGTATGTGTGCCTAGGAGTGATACCATACATGAAGGATACAGTGCTGTGTACTGTGTGTAGGTTGTACATGCACTGGGTGTATGTGTAGATGGTACAATACATGGCGGGTTTGGAGTTCCATATTGGGAGGCCAAGGCATTTATGGTGAAACACGGAAAGGAGGTAGAGTGTTCCCTCCCCCCACGCAAACAAACACCCTTTGAAGGACTCAACCCCCACAATAGAGCCCAGTTACCCCTGTGGCCCGCTGAAAGGGGTTCTGCCAGGGAAATGTCTGCAAGTTGTCAAATCACTGCCAGTGCCTCCTGGAAGCATTCCAACCCATAGTTGTTTTGCCCACCATGCCACCTCAGTTTGGACCCAGACATATTCAAATCAATGTTGACCCTGCTCCAATAGGAGCAGTCCAGTTCGAACTGCCAGGCCAGGTCCTCCCTGAACCTAAGCAGCCCAAGACCTGTCTCTTCCTAATTAGGTCTCGTCAGTGTGGCGTATCTTGGTTCCAGTGGCACAGTGAGCAAGGGACTCATTTTTTTTGCCATACCTTAGCCACACAGCCTGTTACATCAAACACAGTAAAGGTAGCATTCCAACCCATTGTTCTTTTTGCCCACCATGTCACCTCAAAGTATAGGTGCCATCTTATTTTTATTGTAATGTATATGTAATGTAAAGCGGTATTTGTATAGCGCTGACTGCCACTCCGAAAGGAGCATCCTGGCGCTTGATTGCGCTACCAACCAAGTACAGGTGTATCATTGAGAGAGAATAGGATCGTTCAGAGAGGAAGAGGTGCCTCTATCGATGACAGAAGGAGAGAACAATTGCTTGTATACTTATGAGTGTCTATGGCACCATTATAGTGAAGCACACCATATGATAGAGACTTCTAGCTTCAGATTTCTTACCTTTGAATTAAACCCAGGCATCAGACTGGATCAGGAAATTCCTGAGCAGTACACCTATACACAGGTACCTGGCATTGTTTGGCTCCACTCTGGTGTTGTCCACATCGGATGTGACCTGCAGGGTGCCTACATAGGCGCCACTTCAGCACACTGGCATCAGTTCCTTTCTTTCCTCATCAATCACCGCAGGTCTGGAAGAGAAACCCCTATCAGTCTTTGAATGAGATTTTTTATTTTTACTTTTTGAGAATCATTTCTCCTAGTGTGCGAGGGATGTCGCAAAATAAACCAATGGGTTTTAAACCCTGTGTCTGTGACTATCTTACACTTGGTTTGTTTGTAGTTCTTGGAGTGGGACCATGACTCGAAGGCCTGCGAGGACTGTCGCTCCCTCAACCCGAAAATGCTGAAGGAATGTTTCCTGAAGCTCCTCGTCGCCCGACGTAAGACAACCCCTGCGACGCTCTTGATCCTGGTCTCATGGAAGGTCCCAGGACTGCTCGCAGAGCTGCTTCCGGCAATCGTCTCAGTCTTAATTGTCGGGGAAGTTCCACAAGTCCAAGAAATCGAAGTGTTCGACTTCTCTGCACTGGTCAAGAAACCGGACGAGGCGTCGGAACGATGACACCTCTTGAGGTTGCGCATCTGTGTGGAGCCTGTGCCTCATGCCTCCCAGAGTTCCCTGGAGCCAGAGAGTCCCCTGCCCAACTCAAGGAATTCTATGAAGCCATGCACCTCATATTTGGGTTGCCCGACCCCTCTGGAGCACCTTCGGGCCCCAACATGTTCAGGAGAAGCCAATTTTTGATTCCTGTCTGTGAATTCGCTCTTGGCACCAGTCAGGCCCCATGGATTTGGTGTGCGATCCAGAGCGACTACACCTGTGAGGCCACAACCTTCCACAGAGTCCACTGCAGTGCCATTGTTCCCGGCACTACCGACCTCACTGTCATTCCAGATGGCGGAGCTGAATTGGCGTCGCCGAACATTACCTCTGGCGCCGGCTGGTACCAAACCCTCCGAGTCCACACCAGTGCCTTTTTATTTTGATAGGCCTGGAGAGGGGTATGATTGAGAGGGGTTTGAGGACCCTTATTCGTTCTATCAACCCCTAGATAACCAGAGGACCACTGGTATGAGGAACTGGCGAATGCCAGTAGGTTAGACACCTCAGCGACACAGGCTTGGTCTTTCCTCCCACCGTTGCTACAGGAGAGGGAGCCTACTTTGCAATGGTGGTGTGTAGGGCTGCTGAGGACCCGGACCTTCAGCTTCCCTCGCTATCAGTCAAAATCTTGATGGAGATGCTTCAGCTTGAAATTACCCCTTCCAAACCTCTCCTCCCTTTCAGCGAAGCCCTCACTGATGTCCTACTTTGGGCCTGGTCCAAGCCCTGCCCAGGGACTCCTGTACATAGGACCATTGCCCGCTGCCCTTGCCCACTCCTGGAGAATCAGGATACCTCACCCAGCACCCCACACTGGAGAGCATGGTGGTCCAAGCCTGTACATCCAGGATCAACCCCTGCACATTCCCTACCAGTCCACTGGAAGGGGAATCCAAACGGCTGGAGACCTTTGGCAAGACGATGTCCTCTTCAACCAGCATAGCACTGTGATCGGTGAACACCTCATGCCTTTTCAACTGATACCTACACTGTGTGGCAGTCGATTATGCAAGTGCTGTCCATGATCTCAGATAAGGCCTGAGCCATACTCACCCAAGTGCATCATAAACTCGCGTACCTTGCAGCCTTAAAGAACTACCACAAATAACTCAGGCATGCCCGTGCAAATTACTATGCCCTACAAATTGAACATTCAAAAATTCAAGTAGGGAACTTTTCCAAGTAATCAAGTCTTTGACCTCCTTGGAACGCACTGTAGTTAAAATTCGCCCTTCTACTGACCGCTGTGATTAGATTGCACAATGCTTTTTGAATAAAGTGAATAACATCTATATCTCTTTTCTGGAGCGTGCTAGGACTCTCAAAACATTTGTCTCTTCCTGCACGCTACCAGACACCCCAGGTAGGCTTCACAACCTGAAGCCTTTCTTCGAGACTGACACGTGCAGTCTAATGCTCAAAGTTAAATCCGGATTCCCTTTAGACCCTGCATCTCTCGCGATGATTCTGGAACAGGGCAGAGCTGCCATAGCACCTGTGCTAATGGAGCTACTTAACTTGTTGTTTCTTTCTGGCCTAGTCCCGAAAGAGTGGAAACATGCCATGGTTATCCCTCTACTCAAAAAGCCTAACCTAGACCCACAATTGTCTGAAAATCTAAGACCTATTGCATTACTACCCTATTTTGCTAAAATTGCAGCGAAATATGTCAATCAGCAACTAATACAGTTTGTAAAGGAAAATTATCTTCTCCACCAAACAGATTCTGGATTTAGACCCTCCCTTAGCAGTGAATCGGCGCTACTTCTTACGTCAGATTCAATCCGTCAAATCGCTGATGAAGGTCAAACGGCTGCCTTAGTCATGCTTGACCTGAGAGCCACATTTGATGCCGTCTCTCACGGCCTGCTACTTAACAGATTACATCACTCGGGGATAGGTAGTACGGCATTGGGCTGATTGGCGAATTTTCTGGAAGATCGCACCTTCCAAATTACTCTTCAAACCTATATCTCATCCACCCAACATCTGAAACAGGGGGCCTCAGGGCTCAGCATGTAGACCGACCCTCTTCAACCTGTACATGCGACCGCTGGCAGACCTGTTGGATAAGCATGGGGCGGTGTCATATGCTGATGACACGCAGCCGATCCTCACCTTGGCCCAGGACAGCGGCCAAGGTGCAGAGCATTTTAGGCTCTTCCTAGAAGACATAGCTAACTGGGTGAAACACAGTTGCCTTAGACTAAATGTCAGTAATACAGATATTTTAGTGGTAGGGAAACAACCTTCCATTTGGTCCTCGAGTTGATAGCCTAGCATATTAGGGTCTCCACCCTCTCCGAGTCATATAGTCAAACATCTTGGAGTCTGGTTCGACTCCACAGTATCCTTCTCCGACCAAATCTCCGCCCTCACAGGTACCTGTTTCCGGATTCTAAAAATGCTTACAATAATTCTAGGGCTCATCCCGGACACTGCCAAAAAGACAGTGGTCCAGGATTTGGTGACATCCTGATTAGACTACTGTAATGTATTCTCTATCTGGAGGCACTGGAAAGAAGCATATACAAGCTCCAACGGGTGCAAAAAGCGGCAGGTCGGATGCTGCTTTATATTCCTAGATCTGCACCCACAGGCTGCGCTTTGGATACTCTCCACTGGCTCCCAATTGAGGAGAGGATTTCCTTTAAAGCATTGTGTTATGTCCATAGAATACTACAGGGCAAGGGCTCGAAATATTTCCCCCGTATGATATATTCTCACCACCCCACACGTTGTCTGAGATCGGCTGGAACTGGACTGCCTAGCATTCCAAAATACAACAGGAAATGCTTTGGTGGCATCTTCTTCAGGCACTTGGCAGCTAAGCAGTGGAGTTCTCTACCTCTGCACCTCCGATTAAGAGACATCAGAATCAGCGTTTAGGAAACACCTTAAAACCTGGCTGTTTAGGAAAAATCTCACTCCCTAGCAATACTTCGCCCTGTCTTTTCCTTAAAATGAACTCACCGTTGCAGGAATTTACCGATGGGACACTCCATATGGGAGTAACCAGGCACTATATAAGCTACTAAATAAATATAAGTAATTGCTGACAGGCGAGATGTTTCAAAGTTCACCATCATATGTGGATTGGGCACAACCTACTTGCTAAGCAGAGTGATTGTGACGTCTGTGGCACTTAGACGCCATGCCTGTTTGAGAACCACTCGCTTTCAGGGCATGCCTAATCTTCCCTTATGGACATACCTTTCAAGGCTCTCGTCTTTTTGGCAAAAAGGCAAACTCACGGCTGGAGCATTTTAAAGACAGCTGAGCTATGGCCAGGTCTTTGGGCCTCTCTATGGCCCCCCACCAAACCCAGTTTCCCTTTAGCCCTTTCCTTGGTTACAGAAGGGCTACCAACCACGTCCTTTACTGCTCAGCCACCAAGGCCAGCAGGCTTTCCAGCCTTTTTGTGACCGTGGATGCAGTTCCCTCAAACCACGTTGGAACACCAGCCGGAGGTAGAGTGAACTGCAAAAGACCTGCAGTGGTGGCTGACGAACTGCGATTGAGTCAGTGGCTGACCCCTCTCCCTTCCGCAACCATAGCGGACTTATAGTGACAGATGCGTCATTCCTGGGCTGAGAAGGCCACATGGGAGATGCGTAGACCAGAGAACACTGGTCTCCAACAGAGTCCGAGCTCCACATTAAGTTGTTGGAACTTTGGGCAATTCGGTTGGCATTGAAAGCCTTTTTTTCTTCAATCAAGGGAGGGTGGGTGCATGTGTTCACCAGCAGCACCATTGCCACTGCAACAAACAGAGTGGGGTGGGGTTGAATACCTTTTGTCAAGAGGCTGTGCTTCTCTGGCCATGACTGGAACAGCAGGGAATTTACCTGATAGCTCAACACCTGGTGAGCTCTCTGAACACCAGGGCAGACAAACTCAGACGTTGATTCCCAGTGGATCACGAATGGCGTCTTCATCTGTTGATGGTGTAAGGTATCTTTCAAGATTGGGGAGAGCCTTGGTTAGGTCTGTTCTCTACCCCCAATAATGTGCAATGTCAACAGTTCTCTGCCCTGGAGTTTCCATGGCAGCTCTCGCTCTGAGACGTTTTTGCTCTGATGTGGATCTCGGGCCTCCTGTACGCATTTCCGCTGATACCACTTCTGTCCAGAGTTCTTAAGAAGATCAGGTATGACCAGGCTCAAGTCCTTCTGTGGCTCCAGATTGGGCAGGGAGAGTATTTTATCCTGAACTCCCGAGCACCTGCTCCGATCCGGCTGCCCCAATGTGAGGATCATCTTTTGTAGCAGCAGAGCAGGGTCTTGCACCGAACCTGCCTACCGTCCGCCTCCATTCTTGGAGATTAAGCTGCAACAGTCTACAGTTTTTGACCTGCCTCCCGAGGTCTGTGATGTTATTCTGGTAGCCATGTGCCCCTCCACCGAGACCCCTATATAGCGGTTAATTTTTGCTTATTCTGTTTTTCCTAGCAATTTATTAGCTCTCCCAGATACATAGTTTAGTACTAAGCATCTGCCTCAGTGGAAGTATACTTGAAAAAGTAACTGTTTCAAGTAGAGAAATCACCTGACCTGCTCGCAGAACATTTTTTAACATAGAACCTAAGAAGACAATATACCTGTGACCTAAGAATGTCGCTTAAAGTGTCTCACAAGACTTATGCGTACTGTCTTTACTGTCTTTGTCATTAATAGGTTATTTATGGAGCATTAGAAATATTTCAACCAGAAAAAACTATATATGCATTATAATTTACAATGATTTACAATGCGTCGATCAGTATTACCAGTATTATATTATTATATAGCCTATATATTCCTATGCACGTGTGTTTTGACATGTATTAGACTAAAGTGCTTAGATTCTTGCTCCCTCTTATCTGTATTTTTCTCTATTTCTGTATTATTTACATTGTTTTGATGACATTGTTTTGAGCTCCAACTATGCCATGCTACCTCATACCTGTACTATATGTAATATTTTTGCTATGTACATGAACTTGATGATCTACCTCCTTACTATGCCCCCTGTTCCCCTACCCTTCCACCTGCCTTTGTAAAGCGCTCTGTTATCTGCAAAGATCTTGTTCGCGCTATATAAAACTTTCAAAATAAAAAATAAATAAAAATTCTTATAAGGTCTGTGTCAGTTCTGATGGGAACAGGTGGATAAGGTGGCATTTTATAATTGATGGAAAATGATGACCATAACAGGACAGTAAGTACATTTATAATGTATGCGTTTTATACAGCAGCAGATGATCAGGAGGGAGATGCAGGTCTCTAATTAGTAATTAGTACAATTCTTGCTGCAGTTATTTTTAAAACCTTTTGAGACCGTAAGGAATGAGGTTGAACACGGCTCCTAGAGCCAAGAATAGAAGTAGAAAAGGTCCCAGTAGAATAAAGGACTACACTTAAGACCAAAATCCGCATATCACTGATTCTAACTGGTCAATCATGTTTTTTTGGAGTAGGGACATAGAGAGGGCCAGTATCAAATATCATTTGGGAACAAAACTGTGATTATTTTGAAAACTGGTATGGCTAGTATGTTTGGCCTTAGTTTATGGTTCACACTCATCCATTCTGATGGTGATATTATGAGGAAGGACTGTGCCTGGGGAGAATAGACTGGTTCTTCATGGTAACATTCAGCATGCTTGCCAGTGGGGTGAAGGAGTATTGAGTGAGACTCGTCAGGTGACTGTTTCAATAGTCAAATTCGCTAAGGACTAGTCTGCATTCATTTTCTAGGTTGTACAGAAGTGAATGTTTGGATGAATCTTCGTTTGTAGTTGGCACCTCGCAGCATTACCAGTTATTAAAGATTCTATGCTGATATTGAGGTTAAACGAATACACCAAAGTTTCTATTGACAGCAGTTAAGTCAAGGTGCAGAGGGGAGATATGGTGAGAGAATGGATAGTATTGGGAGAGAGTGAGTGTCAAAGAAGAAAATTATTTCCCTGTTGGATGAGTTCAGCATGAATGATAAAAGAAACCAAAGGCAGAAATGGCTTTCGGACTAACAGATAGTCTAAAGCACCAATCACCAGACTGGGTCTATTAACACTGGTCTAAAAGCTGCTTAGCCATACAGAATAGTTTTTAACTTTTGCTTGAAGGTAATCAGAGATTGAGAACCTAATTTCCAAAGCCTCTTGACCGAAAAGGAACAACTGCCTTTGGCGGTAAGTTTAAAACTAAGAACTTTAGTTAATGCTTTGCTCTGACGATTACAAGTAGGGACCTATTTTGTCAGCCAGATTGTGTGGTCGGATTGTTGTAAACATCTGAGGGCTAGACAGGCAACCAAAGTATATTGTCAGCAGCAGGTTGCAGTTGTGATGATCTACATTCTTGAGACCTAGTCACTTCTGCCCAAACCCCTAACTGTTCTATGGTGGCATTTGGATCCCTGTGCTTTGTTTCCCAGAAGAGACTTGCAGTAAGGGCTATTACATTTGTTTCAAACCAGAATTTACCCAAATTCCTATAAAAAAAGAACAATGAAAGGTTTTACATGGAGAACAGCTCAAAACCAAAACTATGCATTATGGGGCCTCTACCAGAGAGATGTTGGAATGGAAGATGAAGATTTTTACGAAAGTGAAAAAGAATGAGCAAACCAGCCAAGTGCAGTTTGTCATGCCTCGGTTGGTATGGCGAGATTGTAAATGGAGTAGTACACAATCTTTAAATGCTCAAGAAGCATGCAGGTGGATGAGAGATGATTGTAGAGGGCAGAGGCAAGGACGTTTGTTACATCAGTTGTCCGTTTCCGTAGAACGAAAAGCCTGTAAGCCTATTTGAAGAGCAAATACTGTCAGGTAACAGAGTTTCAGTCAATGTAACTTAAAATTGTAATGCCACTGCATACTCAACAAGTCTAAGTCAACTTCTCTTCCCAATTTTCTAAAATCTGTAGTCATCTTGAGTATTCCCTGTGTGCTAGAGCAGGAGACTGTTCCTTTTCCTACCTGGATCCCAATGCTTGGAAAAAGCTTCCTATTTGTTCCGTTGTATTCTTCTCCGAAATTAGGAAGAAACCTAGCTGTTCTAACTAACTTAGTTTTAAAACTCCTACCAGTAACTTTCTGTCCTGCACCACATAACCTAACATAACTCTTGCCAATTCTACACAGTTCCGTGCCCTCAAGTATCCGTTTGCAGGCAGCCTTAGAAAACACGTTCATGGCCATTCATTGTGTTTGTAGCAAAATCTGAGCAATAATGACCACTGGTAGGAGCGGCGTTCTTGTCCCTTCCATTGCACTGGCTGAAGTTTAGCTTTTATCAAATGAGGTTGAATGGCTATTAAAAATACACCGTTTTGTAGTTGTTTCTCTGGGCAATTGTTTCCTTTACTACTAAGTATGTACCTTGGGCTCCCACTTCTAAGACTCATTTTCTTGTCCTGCCCCTAGTTCCTCAGTGGCCAGTAGGATGATATTGAAGCGGTAATGGTGTGTGGAGTGATGCAACCTACCACCCACAATCCTACTGATGAGTAATTATGGGCAGGGCTAGGTTTTGGAATCTGATTCCTTCTTCAGGACGAAGCCGCGAGTCTAAAGGTAAAGTCTTCCTAGAGGAATGGGAGTTTGGAGCTTTTACAGAGGCCTCCCGGCAGATGGTATTCCTATGCTGTAAGAAGATATACACATGGAAACCACAACCACGAGCTTAATCATAGCGACAAGGCAGCTGTGTTTGTGTCAAGGTAATAACATCTTTCTAAACAGTTTAGAAAACGTGAGACAAACTTACAAATACATTTTCAATGTGTTTTCACTCGATTCCAGACCGTGCACAAGAAAACGGCAATCTTTGGATTTCTTTGTGCGAGACAATTTTAATTCATTCACGTGTGTATGTGTATGCTTTTCCAAATCAGAAAAGCTTTTTTTTTTTTAAATGGTCCTTACAGTAAAAATGGCATGTTTTTTTTTTTGTCAGGATAAAATACTGTTGTGCATTTTAAGGCTGCTAGAAGCATATCGAGGTGCATGGTGACTTGTCATTTTAAACAACTTCGCATTTAGTGGCTACCCACGTGCAATTATATTTAATTAAAACAACTAGGGATAAGATGTAATGAAGATCAGGTTCGCTCACAGTAAAGTTTTTGTGTAGTTTTGTCATCTGTTGTCTATCAGAGGAAAAGGACGTGCATTTGGAAAGTAATGGTTAATGACAAGCAGACACTGGAAAGTGGATACTGTGGATGAGTAAGTACATACTATAAACAGCAACGTCCTTGCCTCTGGTGTGAATTTAAACTCAACGCTGAATGTGTAGAATATATGCAGATTTTTTTTAAATAGCTCTTTATTTTAATTTCAAAGAAACTAGTTTGTGGCATATTTTGTTTGGCATATCTGAGTCGTTCCACTAAAGCAGCATAAGACACAGTAGTTGAGCCTCTAATGAAGGTCAGAAACCGCTGAAAGCTATGACAAACAAATCAACTGTAAGCCATCACATGAACACATGCAAATAAAATGTATGATGAGCGAGTCATATTCGTCTTTGAATTGGGGCTTCCAGTATAACTATAACCTAAGCGGGCCCCTGAGAAATTAGAGGCAGAAAATACATAATACACCTTCAGTGATCCAAACATACGATGCTGAAGTCTTTTTTTCTAAATAACGCTGTTTAAAAATACATTGTTATCCATTGACGTAAAGAAACAAAAATACCTATAATAGTGTTCCACTGCCTAGGCTGGTACTTTCGATATATCTCATTCTGATTGAATTTCTCTAACTTTTAGATAGATTGCTAGATTAGTCGAATGTTGGCTGCCAAATCCTGTGTAGAACTTTTAAACTCCACCAATAGTACCAGAGCCACCTCCAATAACACTGCTGCCACTAACACCATCAATATCACAATATCTACACCATCCAAGCACTACCAATGCTTCCAGGTTTACCATTAACACTACAAACACCATCACCACCACTAATATCACTATGAATACGAACACCAATATCACTCCGAATACGAACACCAATATCACTCCGAATACGAACACCAATATCACTCCGAATACGAACACCAATATCACTCCGAATACGAACACCAATATCACTCCGAATACGAACACCAATATCACTATGAATATGAACACCAATATCACTACGAATATGAACACCAATATCACTATGAATATGAACACCAATATCACCACCAATATTAACATCCACACCAATACCACCACCACTGTACCATCACACCAGTACCAGCACCACCATTGCCATGACTAAAGCTGCCATTAACATCACCCGCAAAACAATCCCTCCACCAAAATCATCACCACTACTACCGATTCCACCCAAACCACCACCAGTCCCAATGAATGCCAGCTACATTACCACATCACCACAACCAATCATTGGTAAAGTCAGTAGGTCTGAAATTAACATTCTTTCAATCAATCAGTCCAGCAAACATTTATAGAGCACAGCAAATCACTTGTGAGGGTTTTGAGGCACTAGAGCTGTTCCCTGCTTTGTGGAGGATGATTATTCAAACAACCAGCTCTTAAGTTCTCTTCTGAATTGTTGTAGCGACGCTGCAGTCCTGAGGTGCAGGGAGAGGTTGTTCCAAGCCTTGCCTGCCAAGTGCAAGAAGGAGCGTCCTCTGCTGTTGGCTCAATTGATCCATAGGCTGTCTGTGAGGGAGAGGGAGGCTCATCAGAGGTGTCTAGTCGGTTGATGGATTGTCAGGCGTTTGTTGATGTGTGCTGGCCATTTGTTATGGAGGGTCTTGTCGGCGTGGGTCAGCATCTTGAACTGGCATCTCTTCTGAATCAGGAGCCAGTGTAGGTTCTTGGGATGTGGAGTAATGTGGGTCCTTCTGGGGAGGTCAAG
Organism: Lissotriton helveticus; assembly: GCF_964261635.1. NCBI lineage: Eukaryota > Metazoa > Chordata > Amphibia > Caudata > Salamandridae > Lissotriton > Lissotriton helveticus. Next base: position 547,114,232 of record NC_136070.1, read on the forward strand.
TAGGAGTCTTGCCACTGAGTTCTGTATTGTCTCGAGTCTCTTCAGTGGGCGTGCAGTGATTCCTAATTAGAGCGTGTTTCCGTAGTCCAGTCTGCTGGTGATGAGGGCCTCCTTGACGGTCCTTCTGGTGTTTACTGGCCTCTATCAATTGCAAACATTTCTCTATGTCTCTGTTATTATATTGAAACAAAAATCCATTGGATTTGCTTGTTTTCCATATTGTAACTGTTTTAAAGGGAAAAATGCTTGGTGTTGATGTATCTCGAATATAATCGCATGGCTAATGGTGGTGAGTTCTTTTTCTTTTTTAAAAGGTTTTCTCTTCGCTCTGAGTTATTCTTTATAAGCTAACCTTCTAAGGGATCTTTTCTCATAAAAGAGGAAGGGAATCAGAAAACGTAACCTTCTAGATAGGTATGAGCTGAGGACCTAAGTTTAGCCATAGGAATTGATCTTTATTAAAAGTGTTCAGAGATCTTGTAGATGAGCAGCGATCTTCTGTTTATGAAGGTCCGAAATGGCCGCGTACTTATGCAGCATCCTTTACCAGCATTCCTTGCAGTGTATTCTTCTGCGTTTACTTGTGCAGGTGTAGTCTTAAGTACCCAAGGAGGTATAAGAGAAGATTTATCCTTTGTTGGTGTGTCCCAATTAGTGGCATTCGATCGACCTCCAGAGGGAATGCTGTTTACCTGCTTGGATTGGCACCTGCCACCTTCACATTGCATCAGTGTTAGCAATGGGGATACCCAGTATCGTGTAGAACCTGGGGACAATTACGTGAAGTGAACAGTGGTTCTGCCACAATTATACTTAACAAAAAAACAGTGACTTCAAAGTTATCTGTCCCTTACTTCACTTAGGACGTCACGGATGCTTACAACAGGATGTCTAAACACACAAAGATATTATAAAGATGGCACAAATTAATTGTGGCATACAGAAACTTAATTGATCAAATCAAGAATAATGAATCATGAAAAGGCAAGTACTACACATAACAATTGTGGGGGATATAAGACAGTGCATTAATGTGTATAACGTACATACATCAAAGCATTACATTAAGTACAAAAAAACAGATAACACAAAACATTCAAAATTAGAGTGACATGTATGTCTAGACATCCTGTTGTAAGCATTCGTGACGTCCTAAGTGAAGTATGGGACAGATAACTTTGAAGTCACTTCTTTTTTGTTTAGCATAATTGTGGCACAACCTTCACATTGCATGCAGATCTCTACGCACCATGTTAGGTACCAGATGCTGAAAGGAGTGCCATCCAGGAACAGGCCAACGTAATGTGTAGCTCAGGCTCTCGAGGCACAAGAAATAGGCCTGGTCTAGGGCTGCTGAAGATTAGAAGGTTCTTTCCCCGTCATGGAAATTGTTAAGGGTTATGCAGAGGCGTGTAATGTGGACCCTGTGCTCCACGTACAGCCAACACGGTTTCTCTGAGCCTCCAGTACAAGATCGACTTAATGAGGTTCTCAATCGTTCTTCCCACGAAGTTTTGTTCTCCTCATAGGATCTTCAAAATGTAAGCGGGTAGATCCAGTGACAGGCTGTTACTGTCATCTATTTTGAAGAGCGAGTTTGGGTGCACAGTCGGCCTTCGGAGGGACGGGAGAGTTCTCTTGAGGAAACTACGCATGTAAAAGGAAACGAGCTAGCATAGTGCTGACCTGTGATTTCAAGGCTGTCTATTGAACTAATAAGGCCTCAGGGGGTTAACTTTTGGATCTGATGGTAGAGGTACCATGGGTACAGTCCTCTCCTTGAGACAAGCAACTCGGCCTTGCTAGCAATAACTTCCAGAAGCTATGACCTCACTATTGGTGGATGGCCAACCAACCACTCATCACTCTCAGTGATAACATGAGAATGTTTTTGAGGCCCGATGATTGACATCATATAGTCACTGTAGGAGATGTGGCCTACATCTGAAGCACATCATCAGTTCAGATATAGGTCTGACTGAAGGGCAACACAGTGTAGCTGGAAGGGATTAGCACTAGAACACCCCCTCCCCTGCACGGGCAAGGTATCTGATCTGAAGTAGGGTAGTGAAAGGGTCTGCAACTTCCCGGACAGAGACTAACTCAGCTCTGTGTATTTGATCCCAATCTCAGTTGCTCGATCAGTACCTCATGGTGCACTGTGGCAAATACCTCAGAGTGATCCACATGGACCTGATATTATCCAGGACAGTCGCCTTTGCAGACACCTACCATAACTTGGGTGTAAAACAACATTTACCTGGGCTTGATGAGGCTTTGAGATAAATTGATAGCCCCCTGGATACCAATTTCTCCAGCAGCTTGGCATCTAAGAATTTAAGGGTCCAGGAAAAATATATATTTTGGGGTCCCCTGCTCGGAACAACCTTGACTTTTATGAACCATTTTCTGCTAATACAAGGCCCAGAATGCCATACAATATTAAATTATACATTGAAGGTTGAGCGAGAGAAATAGACCAAAGTGTATTAGAAAATCAACTTTACCCCGAGTCCCATGGATGCCTTTAGGCCCTGGGCAATTGCCCAATTTGCCAATTCCTTAAAAGGTCTCTATTGTACCTTTCCTAGCACCAGTGTAAAAGTAATTGGTCCATAGTTGTTAGCCACTGTTGTCATTATTTGCCTTTTCAAGAGAGTAGATGCCACTTTGATTTCCGGGGTAGTGCCGGCAAGTTGAAAATTAGTCATAAATATTCAGTAACGCAACCCTGTTGGTGATATTAGACGCTGATCACGGAAGAGCAGCCACTTGGCAGTATCTTCAGGGTCACTAGATTGTGAGCTAGGTATGGAAGCTAGCACTACCTCGTCAAAGTAAGGCCAGGGTCTTACCCAAAATGTAGACCAGGTCATTTCTTAATTTGTGCCGGTGTTTGCAGGGTCTCGCCATTGGCACTTATTTCTTACCATCTCCACTTTTTTTTTTTTTACTTCGCCAATTGATTCTTAACATCGCCACATTTTTGTATTCCACCACTTGGTGGTGCAGTCTGTCAGTAACAGAGCGCATCAGTAGCATTTTGACATATATACATACATTAAACAAATAATAGCAGTGTGCCTTGGCCATTCTTACAGATTTGGGTGCCCTGGAATAAGCCTGATTGTCACATTTGTATGAGTGTGATGATTAGCAGGTAGGCTTGATACTGGAATTGCCAAAAGAACAGATGATGGATGGAATGCTCAACAAATCAAACATTCACCCCCAGTCACAGTTCTGGGTTAAATCCATCTGTTTTTTTTCCCGCCACGCCTTTCCAGTTTGGACCCAGCAATATGCAAATCAGTCTTGACCCTGCTCACCATGGGAACAGTCCAGCCCGAACTACCTGGCCAGGTCCTCCCTGGACCAAAAACGAGCATCCTGGGACTGGTTTCGGGGTCTCACCTCTCATCAGCCAGGCTATCTTGAATCCAGTGGAAAAGTGAGCAAGGGACCCACGTCTGGGCATACCCTTCCCACTTAAGGCAACAAATGCAAAAAGAACAGTTGATGGACGGAATACTGTACTGGAATTTGGCAGCATTGCCACAGACAGTAGGTGGTGCACGCTGCATTGACCACCTGAAAAATATCTTGGGTCCTGGCACTTACAGTCTTACAAATGAAGCCCTGGTTGAGGCAGTGTTCATGCTGCACGTCATCAGGAGACGAATTGAATGGACTGAATATCCATGCAACTCTCTCACACATCTTCGAGGTCTACAGGAGGCAGTTTCGTTGCAAAAGAATTGACATTGGGGCATCACGCTATGTAGACACGCATGGTAGATGAATTATGTTAATTGGAAAAAAAATATTTGCAGTCGTGGGCCTCAGAGATTTCAGCTCATAAGTAACTGCATTTGGCCTGCATACAAGATTTTTGGTAGGTTTTATGTTGTCTCTTGTAGGCACTTAGGTCGGTCTCAGACTAAGGTTCCTCCCAGTTCGATGATTTATGCGTTTTGTAGAACGAAGCATTGTATGGCGTGGCTCGCATGGCGGAAGGTTTTTATGGGCACTTTTTTATTCAGGGCCATGCAGTGGACGGAAGGTAGTTCTCCCAGTGCTGTTTAATATACTGTAACAGGATTTTAGGCTAGTATTTGCCGTTTTAGTGCGTGTGAAGGTTCAATCCCCCAGTTAGGTACCCAGGGCCTTTGGTAGGATAGCGCCCTGGGCAGAAATTAATTTGGCGCCTTCGGCCTCGCTGCTGTTGTTGACCACAATAACGGCAAGGGGTGGGCCCTTTGTATGCAGTAGTCCGCTCCTGATAACATCACAGTAGTGTCTGGCCTCTGAACACAAATGTCTTCGTACATCCACCAACTCAACTGACTCACTCTCAGCTCGGATTTGTCACACGGGGGCCGAATTGTTAGTTGGGGGTGGTGTCGGTGTGTGGTGACAAGAACTGAGTGAGAAGGACAGGGAAAAGGGCAGATTGTGTAGAAAATAAAAAAAATCACCTGCAGCACGTTAATAAGTAATTAAAAGCACTTTAAACAGATTCACTGGCGCCACTGGACGCCGCTATTTACATGACCTTAATGCAAACAGCTCCGAGCGCCTTTCTGGAGATTGGCGCCCTGGGCGTGTGCCCAGCTCGCCCATGCCAAAAGCCGGCCCCGAGTAGAACAGGGGCAAAGTTAGTGGAAGCTTCCTTCACCCAAATGAGTGCCTCTCCCAAACGTACCTCAGAATATTTCCAGATAAAGCAGCAATCGGATGCGAGGCCCTCCAGGCTTTGTTTCTTTCACTCGACAACTCTTTTAGGGGTACAGAGAGTTAAGCTCAGATGTTATCATCCATGCACGCTTTCATGTTTGTCAATTGTGGGTGTTTACTCTTAGATCGAGGCGCGTCTGTCATGTGCCTTTTCAGTCCGTTTCTCTCTTAAATGCCGTGACCTAGTCAAGGCTTTAAGTTGGATGAAAAAATCTGTGCTTAGAACAGTGTGCCCCCGACTGGTATTTTGCTGTTTCGGTCATTGCATCCAGATGTATAATACAACACATAACATTATACCGACAACAATCCAGGACTGTTGGCTTTGTCAATGGTTGTTTGCTGCATAAGATAAATAAGCAACACCTATGGCTCCCTTGTATGTAATATTGAAAATGCTTCAGTTCTGAAATGACGAGGCTGTGAAAGAAATATAACGAGTCTCTCTCTTTGAAGTTACATCACAGGCAATGAACGGTGATACTAATGCAAAGTTAAGATCGATTTGTTCACCCTGAGGATGAGGCAAAAATGGAGAGCCAGAAAGGGTCCCGCCCCAGCAGCTGCTTTATAGAACTGCCGGTGCAGAGCACTGGCAGGACCCGGCCAACTTAAAGCCCTGGACTAGTAATGAAATGGCCTAGGAATGAAATGACCTAGGAATCCTGGTCTCGTGCGGGGTCTACTCTAGGCCAGTTAGGCCGGAAGCCGTGCACTTAATGCACCTACCTTTAAGTAAACCGCTGCCTGGGTGAATTAAACTGAGGCCTACCACTTCCAGCAGACAGCATTTAAGCATTAATCCACCCCTCTGCCGTGCATTTAAGCAGTAATCCACCCCCTCTGCCTTGCATTTAAGCAGTAATCCACCCCTCTGCCGTGCATTTAAGCAGTAATCCACCCCTTCTGCCGTGCATTTAAGCAGTAATCCACCCCCTCTGCCGTGCATTTAAGCAGTAATCCACCCCCTCTGCCGTGCATTTAAGCAGTAATCCACCCCCTCTGCCGTGCATTTCGGCAGTAATCCACTCCCTCTGCCGTGCATTTCAGCAGTAATCCACTCCCTCTGCCGTGCTACTGCGGCCTTTTAGGTAAATTGAAAAGATAATTAACACGCCATGACCGGTCCCAAACCGCTGTTCCGTGCAGTGGCCGCTTAACTTATTTTCCAGAAACTGGCATGGTTGCCAGATCTTTTGCTCGGCACAAAACGTCTTTTCTTACCTTTCTGAGGAAGCCTCCACACCTTAGCCAGAATTCACAATGGAGGCCTTGTGAGGTTTGAGTTTTGCTGTTCCACTTTTAGACAGGTTCTCAGGTAATCTAGCTGCCGCATCTGTAAACAGGTCACATCTATTGTAAAAAGAAAATGAGGTTGATGTAAGCCCATGGCACGGTAAAGAGCCATCGAGATACAGGCGGTCATGGGAAGTGGATTTTGTAGGCCTGAAGGCGAGGCGTTGGGCGAGTCGCCATTACGTATTTGAAAGGAAAAGTTAACTTTGGCTTACTGTATGCACCTATAGCTTTTATTTTTTTGACATGATACTTCGCTTTTTAGATTCTTTTCAATGGCGGATTCTTTTTAACATTAAAATTCCCCTTATGGTTGACAGTTTTTCACCATACGAATATAACAGTATAATTTGTTATTAAGTGAACCATTTTAAAAAAAGCATACACATTTTATAGCAAAAAGAAATACCACTAGCCTCATACACTTGAATAAAACCACCCTTAATGGCTCTACCTCTTTCTATAAGGGAGGCACTGTTAGGCATATACATGCTGTCGTAGGGGGCGAGGCATGAGTGGTACCTGCAGGTGTAGCTTGCTACCCGCGACTCCACTTTGCACTGGTTCCTTGCTGCCCAGCTCCCGGCAGCCTTGTCCAGCAACCGTATTCCAGATTTGTGAAAAAATATAAAGGTAGTAAGGACCACTGTACCGCACCACCTGTGGGTTCCACAGAGTATAGTCACTTGCTGCCCGCCGCTTTAGGTTAGCTATCAAATAACCCAACATAAAGAACATTTTTACACATTAGAGAAGCAGCTCACAAAATCAAGATAACAAATAATCAGATACACAGTGTTGGTCAAGAGATTTCTTATAATTTTGAATTATTTTATTCTTCACTCATGAACGGAAGCACAGCCAACGCATTTCGGCCAAAATAGGGCTTCATCAAGGCAAAGATCACCAGGAATAGTCCATATCTCGGAAGCTGAAATACCAATAAATGTGGTAGGCACACGCGGAACAGCAACCATCCATTAAGAACACTCTAACATTGTATGGACCGTCTATTTCTTGATATCCAACTGGTCACTATATTTGAGAAGGTAGTGCCTTGATTTCACACATTAGTAAAAAACGGTAGTCCAAGACGTGTACGACAGAAAAGGCACACAAGAGAGTAAGCGTGTAGGTTAGTAATCAAATCACTTTTGATTTGTGAAATCAATTCACTTCGGGCACCACCATATCAAATTTAGTGACCATTTGGATACAGAGAAATGTACACTCGATACATTTTTTGAGTGCTCCACAGGAATCCACAACATTCTTAACCACCCAGCATTACCCCACTTTTGCTGGTAAGAACGTTGTGCAGCTGTGCCTAGTGCCTGCGATGGAAACGGATCAAACAGAAGGCAATCTGAGCCCTCATCGGGGGACTCCAATTGACCTTGGTTTGATCATTTTCCGTCTTGGGTTCTAGGCCCAGCCACACAAGTGGGGCAGCGTTTTTATCGGCACAAGTAGGCTAACTCTAGGTGATAGGAATTTTGTAGCCTGCTGCTGATTTTAGAAGCTTCCATCACAGAAATGCAAAGGAAATGCATGATTTTAAGCAAAGTTTGAGGAGCATTGATCCATACAAGGCACACCACCTTGGAATTCCTTGGTTGTCTAGTTTTTGAAAATGTCTGCTGTTAGTAGGTTTCCATGGGTGGCAGCAGAGCACAGTCCCAAAACCCGCAGCTACCCCATCACTGATCTATCCAGGTAGCACTTTAGTGCCTCTTGTGTCTTGGTCCACCCACACAAGTGGGGTACCGTACTTATCTAGAGATGTGTGGGAACTCAGGGTGGTAGGAAATTAATGACTCCCTGCAGTATACGGAACTTTCCCTCACATAAATGTGAGGAAAATGTGTGTTTTCCCCCCAAAGTTTTATGTTTTCAAGGGCTTCTGGGTAAATTACCTAGTGAAAGCCCCCAAAGTCACACACCCCCAGACTACATTGGTTGTCTAGTCACTCAACCCTAGATTCCCCAGTCTGTCTAGTTAAAAAAAAATGTACAGGTTTGCTAGGTTTTCCTAGGTGCAGGCTGAGCTAGGGCCCACGTTTCACAGCTACCACCTTTGCAAAAAAGAGCGTCCATTTTTAGTCTGAATATGTGATGTGTCCATGTTACGTCTTGGTCTGTTTCCTGTCATAGGACGTTAGGCATGCCCACGCAAGTGAGGTATAATTTTTGTTGGGAGAGTTGGCGGAATGATGGGTGGAAGAAAGTTTGTGACTCCCCACAGATTCTAGATCTTTCTGTGACAGAAATGTGAGGAAAATGTATTTTTTAGTCAGTGTGAGGTTTGCAAGGGATTCTGGGTGGAAAAAAACCTGGCGAGAGGCATGCCAGTCACCCCACCTTGCATTCCCCAGGTGTCAAGTTTTTTAAAAGGTTTAGGTTTGCTAGGCTTCCCTAGGTGCCAGCTCAGCTAGAGCCCAAAATCCACAGCTATCCCCTTTGCAAAAGAAAGGTTCAGTTTTGAGTGGAAAAATGTGATGCTTCCATGTTGCATGGCGACCCCATCCTCCTTGGCCAGGCATGTTAAGAATGCGGGGCGGCTTTGTGGCCCTTTCTTTAAAAAAATGTTTTAATAAAAGGAAGCGAATGCCACGTGGCCCCTTCCCTGGGTCATATTTGGCCCTGGGGACCCCATCCCCCCGGCCCGGCCTGTAGTGTGGGTGCCCTGGTCCCACCCAGGGCATTCACATTTTCAACTTTGGGGTCTGTGGGGGGTGCCTGAAGGCCCCCGCGGTCCCTGCTGGCTATCCGCTTCCCGCGGGAGCTGGCATTGCTTTGAGACCCAGGGTGCTTCTAACATGCAGCTCTCTGGATCTCAAAGCATTATGTCTGTTTCCCTGCTCGCTTGACAGCAGGCAGGGAAACCGACATGCTCCACTTTCAGCAAGCAAGAGCATTTCCTGCTCTAGCTTGCTGAAAGCAGAGCAGGTTTGCTATAGTTTGGCGGGAGCGGCCCAATGTCCCGGGGGTGGGCACCCCTGGACATTGCTGGAACTAGCCTAGGGGAGTGGTGGTCCCCTGGGCCATGTATGGCCCGGAAGGAAGACCCGCACGGCCCCCCTCCCATTTTAAAGTTTTGCCCCGGGGCAGCGGTGGGCTCCGAGGGGGTCTGTTAAGCCCCCCAAGCCAAATATAAAAAGCCCCTGGGATGTGGTGGTCCTTTGGGCTGGGGGGATCCGCGAGACCCCTGCCTTTTATTGTAAATAGCCCTGGGGCGGTGGCGGTTCCCGGGGAAGAGAGGGGGTCCGCGAGGCCCCTCCATAATATTGTAATTTTTCCCAGAGTGGTGGTCGTCCCCAGGGCTTTGATAAGCCCTAGGAGGGGGGCCCTTATGCCCCCCTCCTATATTTATGATGCACCAGGGACATGGTCCTGTATTTATGATATGCCCCAGGGGTTATTTAAAAGAAAGAGCGAGAGCCTGCGCTTGGTTTTGAAATAGTTTTTTTGCCGCAAATATCGCAATTTCGCGGCAAATTAAAAAAAAAAAAGACTTTTATGTCGTGGCAGGATCCCTGGCAGAACCAAGACCATGGCTAGAGGTGGCAGGGTATTCCTTCCCTGTCCTCTATTCTTTATTTTCACTTTTTTTCTTTGGACTCGGTGAAGCAGAGTTTAAGATGGCTACTAACAATTCCTGGTTAAAGTGTCGGCAGCCAATCAGAGCTGTGCATTTCCCTGCATGACCTCGTCTTTTTTCGCGAAGGCTTCGCAACCAGAGATATCACTATAATTTTTAACTTACATTTCTGAAAAACTACTGAACGGTTTTGCACCAGGTAACAAAAAGCACAATCTGCGTAACATCTACCTTTCTGCCGAACTTGGTGTAATTCCATTCAGTGATTCGGGCTGTAGTCGTGTTGACAGGTTCCTATGGGAATTAAGATTACAAACGCACCCTTTTTTAAACCCCCTTTTTCTCATGCCCCGCTACACTAATCCCCCTGAAGCTTTCCATGTGCTAAAGGAATAATCAGAGCACTTTTTGGGGAAAATGTTGTGAAGATTCGTCAAACGGTGCCAAAGTTCTAGGTAAGTAAAAAAACACTTTTCCTATGGCAACATGGTCCTAACCTATAACTACCTACTGCCAACCGCCAGTAGGTTATATATATATATATATATATATATATATATATATATATATATATTCACTGTATAGACCATAGGTTATAGACCATATATAGGGGCTCATTAGGATTGCGTTTTTTCCGCATCCTCCGGGCCGGCGGAAGCCACAGCTGGCCCGGAGGATGCGGAAAAACCGCAGCGGACCCACCAAAGACCCACCGCCACATTAGGATGGCTGGTGGGTCCTGGTTTCCGTCCGCAGCTTTTCCGCCACGGTTGGCTTACAACCGCGGCGGAAAAGCTGTAATATGGTGACGGTGTCTCTCAGACACCGTCCACCATATTAGGATGCACAGAAAGAAATGCTTTTACACGGCGGATATTCCGCCGTGTAAAAGCATACGGTGCTTCACTGCGGGGCCCGTTGCGGGCCCCCTGGGTGAAGGGGGGGGTGGGGGGTGCACATGGGGGGTACCTATGGTACCCCCCTGCATATGTATGCAGCAAGCGGCAGGCACCGCGCGGTGCCTGCTGCTTGCTGCATACATATGCAATGTATGCTTTTTTAACATTGCGGCGGGTGCAGCTTGAAGCTGCACCCGCTGCAATGTTAAATATCCAGGATGTGACCGCCAGGGTGGCGGTCACATCCTAATTTGCACGGAGGGACCGCCGCAGCCCATGCGGACGGTCCCTCCTACTCTAGGGTGGCGGACGGACGCAAGTCCGTCCGCCATCCTAATGAGCCCCATAGTTAGGAATTAGCATTTACAAAACCTTATTTTACTCACACAAAACCATTGAAATTCCATATATAGTTAGTTGCACTAACTATATATCGCGCACCCGCAATCCACTGCTGATGATGTCACATATTACATCATTCATGACATGGTCAGTGACATCACTGATGACATCACTGATGACATCTCAAATGACATCACTTGTGACATCACTGATGACAACATCCAGTGACTGTATGTTTCTGTAAAGTTAAAATATGTCTTACATATTGAAGAATGAGTGGATGTATGTGTCTGGATGAAGGATTTAGTAGGTGCATGACTGACTGTATAAGTGAGTGATTAAATGTGTCTCACTGAGTGCATGGGTTAGTGACTAAACTGTTTTAAATTGTGCATCATTGTGTCTGTTGTTTTGTAATCTGATGCATGTGTTGATCATTAGCTATATGACTAACTATATGGGTTATTGATTAGTTGGCCAAGTATTTGTATGGGAGACTGAGTGTGTGTGTGGGTGTCTGGGAGGTGTATGACTCTGTGCATAGATGTGAGAGCAGTTGATTCACTAGATGTATGGGTTCAAAAGTGCATGTGGAAACAGCTGTATGGGCGGTTGACTGTGTGCATGAGTGTATTGGTGAGTGAATGGATATCTCAGTGCTACATGTCAAAGTAAGTACATATGTAAAACACAGTACATGTGATAGTTGACATATATAAATAACTGTGCATAAGAGCCAGTGAATGTGTGAGTGGCTGTATGGATTATTGTGAACTTGTATCAGGGATTGTATAACAGAGTAAATATGTGTTATTATATGTTTCAATAAGTAAGGTGTGTATAACTATATAGTTGAGGAAATGGAGGTGTGATTGATTCTTTGCAAGACTGACTAGGTGTGTGAGTAACTCCATGGATGAGTGACAGTCTGTGAGTGTCTGTTTACACTGAGTGTATCTAAGGTTATATTAGAGTCTGAAGAGGTTCATCGTATCATCACATGAATGATGTCATCAGTGATGTGATCAGTAATGTCAAATGAGATGTCATCAGTGATGTCATTTGAGATGTCATCAGTGATGTCATCAGTGATGTCACTGACCATGTCATGAATGATGTAATATGTGACATCATCAGCAGTGGATTGCGGTTGCGCGATATATAGTTAGTGCAACTAACTATATATGGAATTTCAATGGTTTTGTGTGAGTAAAATAAGGTTTTGTAAATGCTAATTCCTAACTATATATGGTCTATAACCTATGGTTTTTTCAGTGAATTTTCAAGGTTTTGTAAATGCTAATTCCTAACTATATATGGTCTATAACCTATGGTTTTTTCAGTGAATTTCATAGGTTTTTTAATAGCAAATCTTTATAAAAATAATACATTTTAAATCGAATTTTATATTTTATAATTCTGTCATTTTTTTTTTTAATTCTTTTTGGTGCGCTCCCGGGGCGCGGACAGGTGAACGCACGGGTAAGCGCAATCTTGCGGCGCGCCCCGGGGCGCGTACTGATGAGCGTCCCGATAGCGCTATTGCCGCGAACGAAAACAACATCGTGACGTATCGCGTAGCCGCCACGCCTTGCGTCATAAGACACGTATCGCGTAGCCGCGAGATGCGTCTTATGACGCACCGCGTAAGCGCACCCGGAAGCGCATACGATCGCGCAACGTAAGCGACCCGATGCGCTTACGATACACGCCCCGGGACGCGCCCCGGGGCGCGTAGCGTAAGCGCGTCAAACCATGTGACTTTAAAATAACACTTTTCATTGGTTCAGAACTTTTTTTTTTCCAAATTGTGTGAAACCCACCCATTTCTCTCACTATTGCTTTGTACTTGGAGAGAGCAAGAGCTGTTCTGTGTACTCTGTTTATCTCCTACTTTTCTGATCTACAGCAATGGCTGCAAGAGAGTCATCCAGCAGTGATTCAGAGGGATTTTTAGATGAGGACCCTCCTCAGCAGAAGAAAAAAAACCATTTAATCTGGAAATTTTATGACATCCCTGAAGGACAAAAAAAAGTCAACGCTCCCAAAGTAACCTGCAAAATATGTGGGAGTAGTTTATCCAGAGGCAATCCTCTGAAAAAATATAGTTTTGCAAATGCTAATTTAATCAGGCATGTGAAAAGAAGACACCCTAACAACTTTGCCAGGGAGAGTGTCAGAGAGCTGGCACGGAATGTACCCACAGATGGCGGCAGCACCTCCACTGGTGGAGCAACACCTTCGGGACCACCCCGTGGAAGAATGGTCCCTAACATTCAGCCGGTGTTTGCAGGCATCAAATTTCTGTGCACGGAGTGTGACGAACTGCTCTGCTATGGGGAGCAGAGTGTTGAACTCATTGCCCTAAAGAAACAGCAACACCGCTGCTCTGCCAGTCCCTAAATTTTCAAATTTTTTTGCTCCTGTTGAGCAGTTTTGGAATCCCTGTTTTTGTTTTTCCCTTGACAAAAATCCCAAAAAAATATAAAATTGTTTAAAAAAGTCTAAAAAAATATAAAACAACAAAAACAAAAAATATATATAAAACAACAAAATCAAAAAAAAAGTTATTTTCAGAACTACCTCCAATTTATAAAAAAATGCTTTTTTTTTTTTCCAAAAAAGTCTGTCATTTTTTATCTCCTGGTACGCTCCCCCATAAGCTCCCCGGTGCGCGTACCGGGCGCTCCCCCCCCCCCCCCCCCCCCCCCCCCCCACGAAAATCGAATTTTTTTTTTTTTTTTTTTTTTTTACCCGCGGGAGCCTTTTATGGCCCCCACATCAAAACTAGAGGGTCAGGGGGGTGTACCCTGCCCCCTTTTGCTCATTTCCCCCCTTTGTTTTTTGCCACCTCTTGTGTCTCAATCCTACCGAGACACAAGATGGCGGCCGCTGCGGACTGTTTCGAATGTTTACAGACACCCGAGAACCAATCAGCTTGCCGTGCGCAAGTCGCGTGGCGCGCCCGAAGCGCTCCCCGGTACGCGTACCGGGCGCGGCTCTAGATATATATCTTTTTTCAAACCTAATTTACTCAAAATTCACAGGACCACATATCTTGAGACCTAGCAAAGGCACATCGGGCAAACAATATCTACAATTTTGCCAAGTTTCGTGGAAATCCATTCAGCCGTTCGAGCTAAAAGTGAGGCCAACCGCCCTATGGAAAATTGCATGGCAATAACACGTTTTGGGACCCCCCTTTTTTCTCGGCCCCCCCTTGACGACCCCCCCCCCAAATTTTCAGGGGCTGCTCAGAAACAAAATGTTCCATTTTCCTGAAAATTTCAGCCAATTCCGTCCACAAACGCCAAAGTTATTAGACATAGAATTTTCAAAAATCCCATAGAGAAAAAATCCTAACTATATATACCTACTGGCGACCGCCAGTAGGTAATATATATATATATATATATATATATATATATATATATATATAGTTTTTAAATGTCACTGTTGGCTAGCGGGCTTTCTTCGTGGGGGAATAGCCATTCCCATGGTGGGCGGGCCCCATCACTATATATTTTTTCAAATGCCCCTATTGTCTTGTGGGCTTTCTGCTCCCGGGGGAATAACCCCATCCACCCCCGTTCCGTCACGAGCATGGGAGCGCCGCGCGGCCACCCCTCCCCCCTAGCGCTGCGGCGGAATTGCCGCCGCAGCGAAGGTGTTAAGAGGGTAAGAGACAATAAACAAACGTTTTTGTATTGTATTTTTCGTTTTTCAGGTCGAACCTTGGCAGCGCATGCGCTACTCTGCAAGGCATGCTGTATTCAGGTAGTGACTTAAAGCTCTCCCCACTCTCCGCCCATATTTTTTATTGGCTTGTGTCATTGTCCACTGTAAACTTTGGCTATTCATTGGTCAATAGGCTTAGCAGTCCCTCCTTAGGTTCATTTGCCACTGTTGTCTTGGTGTCCTCCCTACTAAGGCTTTGCAGACTGGGTCAAGAACAACCTTTACGGGCTTGACATGCATGGTAGAGAGGGTGAGAGTCCAATACTTTTCATGGATCATGGTGTGGGGAGGCAAGAGCTTATAATTCAACTGTCCACCAATAAACACGATAATATGTTGCCCAGTCCTGTGCCTACCTTTTAACTAAAAGAAAATACTTTAATCTTTCTGCAAAATTACATCCATAATTTAATAGGAATTGCAATTACATGGTTGTAATCCCGTTCACGATCTTCAGTAGGGTACTATGTCTCCCTTACTTCCCACTCTAAGTGATTTCTAATAGCTACAATCCTCAATATATTAGGACATAAGCATTAATGAGGCCCTAGTGCAGATTCCTTCCAGTTACCCTTCTGATAAGACTTGCAACTCTTTTAAACGTCTCTCACCTCTTGCATTCTCTCTGGCACAAAAGTCCATGTACAAATATTTCAGCACGGAAACTGGTATAAAGGTCCATGTAGCTGTCTCCCCTGTGTATTCTAGTCTTTAAGTCCGGTCTTAGGCTAAGCCCCACTTTTACCATCTGGATGACGTAGTAGTTCTGGCTGTGCAGTTTGTGCCCAAGCAGAGCCAGTTTAATTTCACGTCACAAGGGGCCGCTGTTATGGCCTCTCATTGAATAGGGTTTGCCGGATAGAGTTAGAGCAGTAGCAGCCTTTCTGCCTCATACAAACAGGTGCTCAGGTACAACAGTTTTAGCCTCTCTGATGAGCAGGGTATCCACAGCAATGTGTCTCCATTTCCCGGTGTCCGCAACATCAGGACCAGACTCACAGCTGATTGCCGAATGAGACAGTGATGCTTGTTTTCACTGAGTCTTGGCGCAGTTTATAGAGGGAACGCAAAGAGAGACGAGGGGCCCCTTCAAAGCACATTTCACTCCTTCTACCACCTGGATGCTGTCAGTTGTTTCTGAACGTTCCCCACACAGAGGCAGTGCTTAATTTGTAAAATATTAAATGCCAGGGCTCTGACAAGGAGGGCCCCTGCAGCTTGCACTACCCATCACCTTTGTCATCGCTGCCAAAACAACTACTAACCAACTCTCTTGCATGTTAATGCGACAGTTCCGATTATTCCAGGTCCCCAAACCTAATGAAATTGCTGGGGAGGTAGGTATTACCAATTTGAATGTATATTGTATTCCTAAACAACCCTTGTTCTGCTCATCTCTAAATTAGATGAGCAGCGCCACCATGTGGTAGACTGTTGTAAGTATGGTTTTGACAATTAAGTGCCGTTGCTGAGCACCGGAAAGCACCGGCTCAAACTTAGCACTGCAAAGAGCTTCCCTTCCTGGATAGTCTTTCCTCCAAAAGGGCTATGTGCCCGCCTTCCCCCATCTCACTAGGCAAGCAGACGGGCTTCTAGGCATTAGACAGACCCTCAGCTCCTATAGCAGAAAGTGCACCTACATAGTGATGTCCCTACATCTCAAAGAGACAACAGCCCAGGCCACCTGGTAGTTCTTTTAGAAGTCTGCAGAGCACTCCTTTACTTGGTCAAGAAAAACTTCAAACTGAAACCAAATGGCGTGGTTTAGGTTCCTTTTTGCTAGATATTTTTCAGATGAGATTTAGATCCACTGCCTACGTTTTTAGAACCGGTTTCAGTTGGTTCTCTTTCAAACATCTTTTTCTGACTGTTCCTCGGGTATAGTTTTTGTTCAGGGAGATGACTTTCACAGCACAAAGCAATGGGACTGGTTCCAAGCAGCAGCACCTAAAACAAGGGCACAATGAAGTGGGATATCTCTGCATCTGGCTTTTATCACCTTTCCTGAAGAACTAATCTGGGACAGACAAAAGAACATGTAATTCCTAGAATCTTTCTCAACTTGAACAGCAAAGTTCATTCCCACCCGTCATCCCTCCATCTATAAAATGTCAGGGCTCCAGAAGAATTAATCAGTAGCCGGTCTCTGTCCTCCCTTTCTTCAGTGTTCGGGTTACAGTACTCTAGATCTAGCATCACGAATGCTGGCAGTACACTTATACTGTTTGTGGATGCAGTACTTAGCTTTCCTCATCTATCATGCTAAACCAAGTGTATCTAAAATGTTCCCACTGGCCTCAGTACACACTTATTCCACAAATGTACAGCCATACGTGTGCTACACATTCTCTGCACACAGGATATCAGCACAAGATTCCGCGTTTTATATAACAGCAGAAGTTGATGTGAGTGGGGTCGGTAGACTGCCCTTGGGGGAAATGTCTGGTCACACTGAAGATTAGCAAAACACAGTAGATTACCTGTGTATGTGATCTATCCAGGGCTTGTCTTTGTCCACAAGAAATCATTCCCATTATGAACTCCAGCTCAAAGGAAGGAATTGAAGGAACTTATTGTGAGAAGTTGGCCTGATATGCAGTGCTCACTATTCTAGTGATCACTATGTATCAGTCCAAACAACCCTTATTGATGATTGGTTGTATGTCAACCTTATAGACCAGCTATCCTAGTAGCATGGATACGAGCAGTCTAAGGCTAAGACTCTAGAGGGCGTGTTAAGCCAGCTGTTTTACCATCACATTACCCCTTGAACACCAAGTGAAAGGACACCACACAAATTGTTATCAAAAATAAAGTATATTTATTTATAACAAGACTACCCTGGCTCTTTATGAGACAGGGAGCTAAGCACACAACAAAACTCTTGCGAAAATACTTAGTCGCACAATTTACACAAATGCCCGAGGGGCACGAAAAACCATATACACAAGAAGTGGAATGCGAAGTTACTAGCAGGTAAGTAATACTTTTCTAGACTGTAGAAACGCTAGGCCTACAATGCTGAACCCTTGGATTAGAAGCAGGAGGCCTGGGGACGCCGTGTGCAGAGTGGGAACTCTCACGCGTAATGCGGGAACAAGTCTATGGATACTAGCAATTGCAAAGTTACTGTTCTCGGGCGAACCCGACTAGGTGGGTCGAAAACAAGAGTGGATCCGAACACTTAGGGTGTTGGACTATGCTGGAGCACCGGAGTACTCAGTTTACCTAGCCCAGGGGCTGCGGCTGCATAGGGTTCAAGTTGCGTCGGAAACCCTCGTTGAAGATCCAGGAGTCTGAAGAAAGAAGTTGCTGGCAGGCGGCCAGTGAAGAAGTTCGTGGTGATCCAAGCCTGGATCAGGGAAGAAGAAGACCTGTAAGCAGAGGGGACCAAGTTCCGAATCACTAGCCAGTGATTTAGGTGGGCACCAGGATGGCACCGGACGAAGTCACCTCGACCAGGTGAGTGGGCGCTGCTGGGCTCTGCAGTCTCTCGGACCAGGAGGCGTTGTCGGCGACCAGGATGGAGGTGCGAGCTGTCCCACGAAGGTCTCTGCTGTCGACGTCGCTGGACCCAGGATTGGGGCAACAAGTCTTGGCAAATGCAAGCCCACGCGGTGGACTTAAAATGGAGTCTGGAGTGGACCAGGAGGGTCCAGGGTGCTCCTCTTTTGGAGGGGAGCAAGGGCTAGTCTGGAGCAACCAAACCAGCGGTGTTTGTCGTCGTGGAGCGTCGTAAGAGGGCCACTAGCCAACGGGCAAGTGACCTGGACAACGCGGTGAGCAGCAAAGAGCAGAAGGGCCCCACGCAGATCTCGTGGATGCAGGGGGGCTGAACTTCGGTGCTGGAGCTGCTCAGGGTCGGGGCTTCTCTTACCCCAAAGCACTCAGTCGAGGGTCACTCGGTGGTCGTGCTGGACAAGCGTTGTGCAGTCTTCAAAGATGGCCGGTCCCTTGAGGTCCCGTCACACCCACGGATCACAGCTGGGCTGATGATGCAGGTTGAGGTCAGAGGTGCCAGGGAAGCCGGTTCTCGTCGTGCTGGGCAGTCTTGATCCGGAGGAGAGACTTTACAGCAGACCGCGATGCTTGGTTGGTGCCTGCTGCTGCAGGGTGACTACTCCTTAGTCACAAGGGAGAAATCTTGAGAAGAGTCTTGAGGTCCTTTCGTGGAAAGTTGGTTCAGGATTCAAAGATGATCTAATTTGGAAGGGGGCCAGTTCCTACCTTTATCCTGCAAAAAGGGGCTGGCACGCGACTAAGTCCTGCCCTATGGGTGGGACTAGGAGGGGGGTGGTTACACCCCTCTCCTTTGGCGGGCTTTCCCCAGATCAGGGGCTGGAGTGCCCCTGGAACTGGTTCAAGCCGGCCTATGCACAGTGAGAACCGGGGTGCCACTTGCAGTCACCTTCCTCTAAAGCCCTGCCTACCTAGGATACACAAAATCCTGTCTGGGACGGTGCTGGCACCGCCCCTGGCAGGAAACCCTTTGTCCTTGCCTCCTGTGCTGGGAGGACTCCCAGCAGCAGGAGGGCAGACTTGTGTCTCGGTGGCAGCATCCATCTTGTGGAGCTGAGGCTATGCCTGACTTTAACCGGGGTTACAGGTTACCAACATGTCGTGTCCCTCTAGAAGGGTGGAATGCTAACCCCGTCGCCAGAATTGGCGAGGGGTTAGTATTCCAATTCGTATGACACCTTACTCGACATGTTTTGATAAAGCGATACCAGAGTTGGCATATAACCGCGAGGATTATAATGCACTTAAGAGTATATGGTATGCGTTATGTTATGTTATGTTATGTTATACACATTTATATTGCGCACAGCTGCCCCAGCTAAGGGGCGTCCTGGCGCATGGCAGGAAATGTGTAACAGTTACCAGAAACACAACACAGAAAAGGGATTTTATGTAAAAAGGAAAGTTTTCAGAGCTTTGCGGAAAGCAAAAAGATCATCTAAAAGCCGCAGGTCCGCCGGGAGAGAGTTCCAAAGCTCAGCCGCCCTGACCCGAAAAGAACGGCCACCAACCCGACACAGCCTGTATCGGGGGACCACGGCGAGGGCTTGACCTCCAGATCTCAAAGAGCGGGAGGGAACATACCACGACAGAAGGTCAGCAAGGATTGGCGGACCTACTCCCCTCAAGATCTTAAACGCCAAACACAGCACCTTGAACTGGATGCGTGATTTGATGGGGAGCCAGTGCAGTGATCTCAGGACACCAGAGACAGAGCTCGTTTGGGGTAAACCAACAATGGCTCTCGCCGCGGCGTTCTGCACGCGTTGGAGGCGGGTAGTCTCAGCCACATTGGTCCCTGCCAGGAGAGAGCTTGCATAGTCCAGGCGAGATAATACAGTGGCCTGGACTATCAGCTGCCTGGTACCACGGTCAAAGAACTTCAGAATGGGCCGCAATGACCGCAAGATACCAAAACAGCAGGCCGCGATTTTCTTCGAATGGCCCTCAAAACTAAGAGCAGGGTCCATCCAAACTCCCAAATTCCTTAGTTCAGTGACCGGGAGAGGGACCGGCCCCAGTTCAACGGGCCACCACTTGTCCCCCCACAGTTCCGCCCTCCTACCAACGATCATGATCTCGGTTTTCTTTGCGTTGAGCTGGAGACAGTTGTTCTTCATCCAGCTTGCCACCGCCCTAAGACCATTCTGAAACCTGGGGGCATCCCGGTCGGCATCCCCACTGATCGTAACCGCTAACTGAGTGTCGTCAGCATACGAGACCATGGTCATGTCCCATTGCTTGACGATCTCAGCCAGCGGTCTCACGTAAAGATTGAACAACGTGGGACTCAGCGAGGAGCCTTGCGGGACCCCCTGTCTCAGAGGATGAAATTGGGACTGGAACGGTGGCAGAGCAACGCTAAAGAAACGATCGTTCAGGAAGGAGCGAAACCACTGGAGGGCAGAACCACCCAGCCCGATCTCCTCCAGGCGATGCAACGGGATAGGATGGGACACAGTATCGAACGCGGCGCTCAGGTCTAGTAAAACGAGCGCCGCTGTCTGCCCCGCATCCATCACTGTGCGAAGGTGTTCAGCCATGGAGAGAAGGGCGGTCTCCGTGCTGTGACCAGCATGGAAGCCGTTCTGGGTGGGATCCAAGATATTAACCTGGGTGAGGTGGGCCGAAAGAACTTTGTTGACATGGGCCTCCATTACTTTGGTAGGCCAGGGAAGCAAAGAGATAGGCCGATAGTTTTCGGGCTTATCTGGGTCAAGTGAGGGTTTCTTTAAAATGGGAGAAACCACCGCCCGCTTCCAACTGAGGGGAACCGTGCCGGACTCCAACGAGATGTTGATCAAGGAGTGTACCACGGTCCGACCCAGGAACGACTGATCTCTGAAGAGAGCCGAACTAAGGGGGTCAGCGGGGGACCCAGATTTCACCTGCTTTGCCAAGATGTCAAACCCTTCAGATGTCAACAGGGGCAGTGCGTGCAGGGCAGTATCTCCATAGATGATAATCGGAGACTCCACTGGGGGTCCTGTAGATGGAAAGGTCTTGTAGATGTTTTGGACCTTATCCTGAAAGAACACCGCGAGGGCCTCACAGTGCGCGGTAGAGCCGATCGTCGGGGCACCGGGGCGTTTGGCTAGAAGATCCTTCATTAGTTTGAAAATAGTTTTCGAGGGATTAGAGCTGTTGCCAACTTCGGCAGTGTAGTAAGTTGCCCGAGCACGGCACACAGCCCGATGGTAAGATTTGACGGAGGCGAGATAAATAGCTTTTTTCCCCATATCATACGCCTTCCGCTAAGCCCTCTCTGCACGCCTACAGTTACCCTTGAGTGTGCGTAGGGCGCCATCGTACCACGGGCTAGAATCTCTAGCACTGGTCTTACAGGCGGTAAGAGGAATAAGCGCATCTAGCGCCTTGGAAATCCAAGCGCAGAACCCATCGTAACCTGAATCAACAGTTACAAACGGATCTAATGGCTCTGCAGCGAGGACACGGTGCAGATCCTCCAACCGTAATTTACTCCAATGCCGCCTTACGACCAGTTTAGCAGGAGGGATAATAATCCTACCAGGTAAGGGGGTACTGATGGCAACCAAAGAGTGGTCAGTCCAGCCAAGGGGTGAGACGGCAGTGACAGAAGCATCTGCCAAGTTGGTGAAGAAGGGATCTAGCGTATGACCACCGGTGTGGGTGGACTGTTGAACAAGTTGCGTCAGCTGTAAAGCCTCCAGATCCGCGAGAATGCCACTGACCACGGGTAAGTTGGGTCTATCGAAGTGGAGGTTAAGGTCCCCCAAAATAGAGAAATTGGGACAACCTACCACCAAGGAGCTAACCATATCAGGGAAGGCAGCGCGAAACGCCGCCTCACTCCCTGGGGGGCGATAGACCACCATCCCTGAGAGTGAAAAATGTGGGGTGACCAGAATCTTAAACACCGCACTTTCACATCCCGCAATGGTCAGTGCAGACCAGCTGCAGGTAAAACTAGAACGAATAACCAGGGCAATTCCCCCTCCCCTAGTGGATCGATTAAGGGTGAAGACTGTATAGTCCGAGGGGAATGCCAGATTGATGGCCGCGTCGTCGTCTTTTAGCCACGTCTCAGTGATGGCCACGATGTCCGGGCCTTCATCCTGCAACAGGTCGAATACGGCCTGATAATGCGACACCAGAGACCTGGCGTTGAGACTAAAGATGCGGAGGGCATGCTCAGGGCGGTTACTGCAGACGGCTGCCACCGAATGCGTAGATACGATGGGAGTAGCTCGCTCTAAAGACCACTGACAGCCGGCACAATGGTAAGGGCCAGCTAAAGGATGTAAAAGGGGTATACTACACCTAGCAGTCCGTCGTCCCAAGTCTCGCAGGATGTCACTGGAGTATATCAGCATGGCTGGCAAAGGCCGCCCGCACACCGCACTAGCAGGGCCTAGCCCGAGTCCTGCGCGTCCTTGGCGCGGACGGGCGCAGACGGGCAGGACTCAGGCACGACTCCGGCTAAGCGACGGCGTTCCACTGCGCGGAGAGGACGACTTTAAATAGGCGTCCCCTGGACCGAAGCGAGCGTCAGTACGCTCAAAGATGGCGCCCGCCAAAAGCGCCGAAGCCCCAATCCAAAATGGCGGCTAAAGTTGAAAAGATATGCCACCCTCGGGACCCGGACCCGCCAAAGCGGCGGTGCGCTAATGTTTTAAATGCAGGTAAGAGGGAGATGGGACCCCTTTCCCCAGGCAAAGCAGCAGACCCAAGAAAAAATTAGACGCATGCAAATGCGAGTACAAGTTAAAATACAGCGCTGAGGTGCGACGCGCTAAAAGCAAAGCAAAAGTCACATCAGGACCTGACCGCCGTCAGAAGCAACGAGTCCGCCTTAAATAGGCGTCCCCTGGACCGAAGCGAGCGTCAGTACGCTCAAAGATGGCGCCCGCCAAAAGCGCCGAAGCCCCAATCCAAAATGGCGGCTAAAGTTGAAAAGATATGCCACCCTCGGGACCCGGACCCGCCAAAGCGGCGGTGCGCTAATGTTTTAAATGCAGGTAAGAGGGAGATGGGACCCCTTTCCCCAGGCAAAGCAGCAGCCCCAAGAAAAAATTAGATGCATGCAAATGCGAGTACAAGTTAAAATACAGCGCTGAGGTGCGACGCGCTAAAAGCAAAGCAAAAGTCACATCAGGACCTGACCGCCGTCAGAAGCAACGAGTCCGCCTTAAATAGGCGTCCCCTGGACCGAAGCTAGCGTCAGTACGCTCAAAGATGGCGCCCGCCAAAAGCGCCGAAGTCCCAATCCAAAATGGCGGCTAAAGTTGAAAAGATATGCCACCCTCGGGACCCGGACCCGCCAAAGCGGCGGTGCGCTAATGTTTTAAATGCAGGTAAGAGGGAGATGGGACCCCTTTCCCCAGGCAAAGCAGCAGACCCAAGAAAAAATTAGACGCATGCAAATGCGAGTACAAGTTAAAATACAGCGCTGAGGTGCGACGCGCTAAAAGCAAAGCAAAAGTCACATCAGGACCTGGAACAGCTATTAGGACTTGGTTCCGCAAGCTGCAAACGGGCTCAGCTCATGCCAGAGCACCATTTCACATTATTCCAAGCACTCTGCCTTCAGGATTGTTAAGGCCTGCCATAGGAGTGACTGATAGGAATATATGTGTCCATTTTAGGGTTAGATATAGGAATACTATATCTAAAGCAAAGGGTGATTACACCACCTTGCCCCAGCTGTCGTGCAGCCAGTTGTGTCAGATTTGGATGGCCAGCCAGGGGTGGCATAATACATGCTGCAGCCCCTGGTAGGCCCTGGGCACACCTATGCCCTGGGTACCTAAGGTACACTGTACAGGGACTGATAAGGTGACTCAGTATCCAATTAGATATGTACCTAAGGTACATGGAATCCATTTTAACAGTGAGAGCAGTGGTCCTGGGGTCCTGAATAGCAGGGCCCCAGGTCAACTAAGTCAGAAAACCAGCAAAACACCAGGCAAAAAGTTGGGGGCAACCATAGTCAGGGATCTACCTTCCTACACTTATTCTCAACTATATATCAGGCCAGCCTGTATGAAAGCATTCCGTCCATCATTTGTTTGCTGTAACACTTGTCACCCTAAGTGGGATGGGTATGCCCAGATGGGGGTCCCTTGATCACTGTGCCACTGGATTCAAGCTAGCCTGGCTGAAGAAGGGTGACATACCCTGAAGCCGGTCCCAGGATGCTTGTTTCTAGTTCAGGGAGGACCTGACCTGCCTGGCAGTTAGGTCTGGACTGTTTCCATGGGGCACAGGGTCAAGACTGATTTGCATATGGCTGGGTCCAAACTGGGGTTGCGTAGTGGGCAAAAGAACGATGGATTTAACCCAGAACTTTTGACTGGGGGAGAATGTTTGCATTGTCAGCATTCAGTCCAATATTTGTTTGCTGAAACATAATTGAGCATGTGTGCTAGGGCGGCCTTGGACAGCCGGCCAAGCAAAAATTTCGTACTTACGAGTGCGCTTTACTCCTCCCTGACAAGCCTGGCCTATAGTCCCTGCGGGGCTCTGGCTCGAACAGACAGCATAAATAAAATGACAGTAACTGTGTTATTGTCATTTTATTTACCGTTTCCTGGCGCGAGCTGTGGGGCGACACTCCTCCGCCATTACGGAGGAGCCGCACCTGTTTATTTTTCCTTTCCTGGCGTTTTTGGTGGGGCCATGCTCCTCCACCACCATAGCCAAGGAGCCACTGCTGGGTCACTCCAAAATCCAGATTATTGTTGACTAGGAATGCCTTTTTCATTTTAGGAGTGACATTTAGGTTTCTTCACCCCTTTCCTGGTTAATAAACTACCATGGCGATAGTACATTTTAACTAGTTTTATAAACCTGAAACAAGTAGACAAATTTGCAGTCAATCCAAGTTGTAGACCTTGCAGTAGCAGATAGTGCACTGCTTGTGTTTGTTTCCATTGTTCTAGGTGCGCAAATAGGGCTGCAAACGCCAGCATGGGCACAATGTATGCAAGACTGTAAAATCCCGTTGAAAGAAGAGACAGGAGTTTGCTTATGAAACGCGATTGTCAGGGCAGATTTGAGTTAAGGCCTTGAAGGGTAATTGTCGTGTGTTAATGTCACACACCGAATTACCCACCCTTCAGATATCGGTAATCTTAGATGCGCAATTACAAAATCGTTATCAGCTGTTCCTTGTGTAATTGGGGACGCTTATCTCCTTTCCCGCAGATAATTACACAGTTTTGACATTTTTATCCGAGACCACATCCGGTAGGGTAGACAGGATTGTCCCTGGTAATACCGAAGCTGATTACGTTGCAAAATTAACGCACATTAAGTTACCTCTGAATCCAGACATCACTCGGAATCCTCTATTCGACGTGATAAATAAGGGAGTGAGCGGTCGATCCGGGAAAATCCCTCCGCTCAAAAGTGGCTTCCTCCAGACGTGTGAAGGAAGTTTTTTCGTTTTGTTTTTTTTTAACCATATTTCCGTCTGCGAAGTGTCCGCTTCAGTCAGTTGCAAGTTTAATGCTACTGCAAACTATACCAGCAATTTCTGTCGAAGAGTTCCGACTAGTTCCTACGTAGACCATCAGTATTTACTGTCCGACCGAATTGTATTTATTTACTACGATTTTATATAGCGCAAACTTTACCCGAAGATGTCAGAGCGCTTTACATAAGAACCAGTTGCAAAACATAAGGATTTAGGATTACATGCGTTACATAAAAGATACAAACAGAAACATTTGCAAATGTACAAAATATAAAGTTACACAAGGAAGAGATACAAACGGATATACTCCAAGAGTCACATATGAATGGAAGTAGTTGTCTACTGCATATACTAGTGATTAGAGTTGGCTATTATTAGTGCAGTGGGACCGGGCGTAGGGTTTCGTTTGGGGTCTAATGCACCCCAGTTATGATGGTCTTTTACTACTTAACCATGGGCAGCAGGGCGGCGCATTTCCCTTGTTCACAATCCGGCCTGTTGCACGGTTGCTACGCCACGCGCACGTGTTTCATCAATGAAGATTGTCACATCCGTTAAACGGGGCTGGAATTTTCCAGAACGATGTGTGGGCTGCACAGTTTACTTCAACGCCTTAACTGAAGTACTTTCGCGTGAGAAAGCTTGTTTTTCCAACCTCGAGCCCCCAGATGATGTAATCTTTCAAGGATTTTAAGAGAGGAGCATTCGCCTTCATTGAGAAGCTATAGGGATATTTTGTTTCATAACATTGCATACTCAGCGTTGTTTGTACGACATCAGTTCACAGTGTCCATATGAGAGCTGGCCATGTACTTTATGTAGTATACATTGTACCCAAATAATAATACTGTGTCTCTATTTATCTTAGATTATCTCGAATTTCCGTACTTTTTCACTCGTGTATCCTTTCAGAGGATACCACAGGTGGTGTTCCATGTGTAACCCGTAAGAAGGTGTCCTCAAACACCCCCTAAATAATTCGGAGACAACGAATAGCATAAATGCTAAATATACAAGTACTAACGTGAGAAAATTAGTGTTTGCAGGGCTGGAATGGAAACCAAATGTATCCATGGCAAAAATGTATAAGCCAGCACCACTCTCCACGAGGGCACGGTTAGATTTGTGTCAAATGGGCATGTTTTTGCCATTGGCATAGCATCTTGCTGAGAAAGCAGCCCCTTAGATTTGAGCCTATTGGGAAAATGCTAGAGTGTTTAAATGGCCAGGCTGGCCCTTCGAGTTTGGGCCCTGAAGTGATCTTTTAAGCTCGTAAGTATTCACTCACTTGGAGTAATGATGGAACTTCTTAGTCTAAAAGACCGCTTCACTGGTGTGTTGCACCACCGCACTTGTACTAAAGTTGTGTGCGTACCACCTTCGTAATTTCGAACCCGAGTTAATAGACAGTGGGATGTTGATCTGTCTCGCTTGGAGGACTGCTTCATCTAGACAGATTGAGCCAATTTCTCTCCCCAAATCTAAAATTGGTCCCCACTTTCAGAAGGGGAGAGAACCTCGCCTCACTTTTAATCTTATTTCCTGTCAAAGGAACATTTAATACCCAGTTATAAGTCCTAGAAAGTGAAGTGTAGGTTCTGCCCTAAAAATGCTACTCTTCAATGTTGCGAAGTTCCTACTTTCATGCTACTCCTTCACTTGTCTGCAAATAAATTGTGTGACGTAGTAAAAAGGGGGTATCGGGAGACCACCTGACCCGCACTTGAGTGAACATGTAGAGCTAGAGCTTCAGAGCGAGCCTTACTTTTCGGACCCATCAGAAGTTGGAGGAACTCAGTGCTCCCTCTTTCATGGTGCAGGTCAGAAAATGTCACTGATGCGATCTGTGAAGGAACCAGATGCACATCCTAAGCCAAGCACTATAAAAAGAGATTGTGCCTACTGTGCAGTTGAAGGTAGTCAAGATAGCAGTTGAGGCGTAGAGACATACAGCATGGTATTTGAGGCTGGTCGACTGCTGTGTAGATGGAGGAGTGTGTTGAGCAAGAAAGAGAGTTGAGATATGTCTGGGGCTGAACTGAAACACATGGCCAATTCCCCATGCTGCTATCACTGTGGGGCTGTGACAAAGGACTCTTACGGGGGAAGCAAGGAGAAGTGCAGCAGGCCAGTGAGCAGGGGTGCAGTCCACGGAGGAGCGTGAGTGTATGTAGTTGGAGTAGGGGAGCTGGAAGAGGCAAGGCGCCCTGGATCAAAGTAGGAGCATAAGGTTTGGAGTGGTGATCTCTACTAATTCAGGAGTAAGGCTCGATCCCTTACAGGGTGCAGCCTAACAGGTCAAAACAGAAAGACGTGGGAGAACCCTCCATCCTTTTTCTAACCACACTGGACCTTGCTTGGGAAGAGACCAGATGTGAAGGGAGACGCAAGCCTAGGCTGTTTATGTGTTCACCATTGCTGAGAGAGTTATATAGGAGCATATGGAGAGGCTACACTAGAGAGTGGACTTCATAAAGAGTAATGTAACCACAGTGGATGTTGAATTGAGCCATTATCTTTTACAGTGATAATAAAGACCACAAGAATACCCCTAAATGCCTTACAGGAACAGCTCAGCAGAAGGATACAGCAATATTGTACCTTGAAATCCTAGATGCAGTCCAAGTTCTACTGCGGACTGCTAAGAAGTTTCGCGGAGGTCTACTGTCTTTGCAGACCTCATCTATTTAGCAGTTCAGAAGAGGACGGGCTTCCTCGGCACTAGAAAGGAACGAAGTGCATCATAAATTCAAAATCCTCTCTTAATCCATCCAACTAAAAGTAATCCATGGGAGCATTCAAGAATAAAATGATTTTTTTTCGGATGAGGCCAAAAGGGGTATTTACTGAAAGGTTATCCATATTTGGCCAATAATTTCCTTTGAGTGAACAGTATTTCTGTGCAAGCATCTCAACTACTCGGAAGCATTAGGAGGGCGTATTTGCTAGTTTTAGATGCTTTTAAAGAAATTTGTTGAGAAGAGGACGTTGCATTTCACTATTCACCACCTCTTACCTCCATTCCCTAATTGTAATATTATAGGTATGGTAGAGGGGTTTCTTTTGGGTATGGTTAATGGGATTTCCCTGCTGAGTGACCTCGCTATCGCACTACTTGTGTTGCCTACTTTGATTTGAATAAAGAAATTGATATAGACTTCTTGCAATGCTTCTCTTGTCGGATTTTCCTCATGACATTTAAAATCAGTCTGGCTTTTTGGTGTAGTCAACAATTTCTTTGTACAAATGCACTAACACTAACAGTGGCTTTAGAACACTTTTACAGAAATACAAAGGTAAGAGTCAGGAGTATGGCACTGGGATCAACAGCTTCAAAAACTGTTGAGAGCAAGGCAGATATTGTAATGGCAAAGCACCTACATTATGTAAGTAATAGCAATATATACCAGAAGAAGATATTGAAACTATTGGTGAGACAGGTGTAATCTCTAGATGAGCCTGAAAGCGGATTGGCTACTTGAGGGAGATAGAGCAGTGGAAATGCATGAATGCTTGGTGCAGTGGAGGAGGGGGGTTCGTTTTGCTGTGGATATTGAGAATAAAGGAATACAGTTGATAGGTGGGAGTGGACGGTATTGTTGACTGCCAAGCATGTCTCTTATGGTAGGGATTATGGTAGCTAAAAAGGAACCAACATTCTCAAGATTGGACAAGGTAATTGGTGTATCAAAGAGGAGATAATTAGTGGTAAGAGTTAATGTAATTCGGTTTTACATTAACAATTGCATTGGTCCATTTGCTAAGACAGTGGTGTTACGCAGATCCCTGAAGCCCATGCGGTGCAAGGGGGGTGATCAACCCTTTAACAGCCCCCCATCCCTTCAGGTGGCCCCCATATGGAGCCCAAGAGCAATTAATAACTGTGGTAGTCTAAGAGGCCCTCATCACTTTTTGCAGGGGGTCCCCACCATTTTGTTACTTTCACCGTGCTAAGGTGACTTGGTAGGAATCAAGATTTTGTTGGTTGCTGGATTAGGGCCATCTTCTTATCTTGGTATGCATTTGTGCTTGAGAATGTAACTGGCATGCAAGATCGAGGGGTGTGGGCGAGCAGGCCTGCTGTGAAAATGTACTAACAGTAGTGAGTTTATAGAGAAGAGTAAGGTATTGGTGATGTGGTCATATGAGATGCACTTTGATTGAGGAACCAGTGGCTGTATTACAGATAGTGCCCCGGGAGTGCAACTGGCATGTACACCTACTTCTTGCATCCACGGGGCACTATTGTATTACAGAAGGGGCCGCAGACACTTGTGTGTCCCTTTCTGTAATATTGATAATGCTGGCCCAAATGTAGCTCCAGCGTTCTCTTCAGAGGCTGAGGGAGGTATGACCACATGCAAACGAGGGAATCACTTTGACTCCACGCCCACACAATATTATGAACACAGGCACAGAAGCAAATGTGTCCTTTGGAGGCATACAGACAGTTTCCCATAAAGAGGAGGTGCACTACTGGTGCTCCACCTGAGGACTGCCCTCTGGAGGCAGTTAAAAGGGTACAGGGGACCCACCAGACATCCCCCTGCAGGTAGGTGCAGTCACTCACTGCACCTCCCTGCATAGGGATCTCTTTCCCCTCTTCAAAGCTAAAGCAGGTTGCCGCTTGCGCTGTGAAACATGGAGTGGCTTTGAAGCAGCCGCTCTGTATTTAACTGAATGCGCTGCCCCTGTGAAATGCAAGTTCACGGCTTCCCTGGGGACAGCACATTCATTGGAAAAGGCCGCACTGTTCCTGTTTGCGCCCGCCGCACCTGTTTAAAGGTGCTCCCAGGCGCAAACAAAGACAGTGACCCCTATCGCTGTTACTGGCCTAAGTTGTCATTCCTTCGTTGAGGTGGTCAAGAACAATGTTCTTAATGTTTTTAGGGCTCGGGCCTACGTCACACGAAGTGGGGCGGGGCTTCCGAGCTCTAATGTTATAAAAAAAAAAAGTTCAGAAAGGGCTGTGGGCTGCCGCATTCCAGAAAGCGCGCGGTTTTTGCGTGTGGTATTCTGCCATGTGAATGGTAATTGGTCCAGGCAAGGCTGTGTTTAAGTAAGGCAGCACGCCATAGGGCTTTGGAATTTTTGCAATGTCCACTTCCTGCATAAAGTGTTCGGACACGCGCAGAAGAATACATAGATCCTCAATTACCAGCTGTCCGAGGTGCCGGTAATTGAAGGCAGATGGTGCTGGGAGCGTGTGCACTGCTGTGTTTTTTTTCCCTTGAGCTCTGTGTGCGCGCCGGCAAACCCGCGCCTGCTCTTTGACTGAGGTAGGCTAAACAAGCATTGGCAAAGCAAATAGGACTCTCCTATACAAAATCTGTTGGTTTTGTGGCGGTGCAGAGTGGCGGTGCAGAGTGCAGAGTGGTGGTGCAGAGTGGTGGTGCAGAGTGGCGGTGCGGCGGTGCAGAGTGGCGGTGCAGAGTGGTGGTGCAGTGCAGCAGAGTGGCGGTGCAGAGTGGCGGTGCAGAGTGGCGGTGCAGAGTGGCGGTGCAGAGTGGCGGTGCAGAGTGGCGGTGCAGAGTGGCAGTACGGTGGTGCAGAGTGGCGGTGCAGAGGTGCAAAGTGGCGGTGCAGAGTGGCGGTGCAGAGTGGCGGTGCAGAGTGGCGGTGCAGAGTGGCGGTGCAGAGTGGCGGTGCAGAGTGCAGAGTGGCGGTGCAGAGTGGCGGTGCGGTGGTGCAGAGTGGCGGTGCAGAGTGCAGTGTGGCGGTGCAGAGTGGCGGTGCAGAGTGCAGAGTGGCGGTGCAGAGTGGCGGTGCAGAGTGGCGGTGCAGAGTGGCGGTGCAGAGTGGCGGTGCAGAGGTGCAAAGTGGCGGTGCAGAGTGCAGAGTGGCGGTGCAGAGTGCAGAGTGGCGGTGCAGAGTGGCGGTGCAGAGTGGCGGTGCAGTGGTGCAGAGTGGCGGTGCAGTGGTGCAGAGTGGCGGTGCATAGTGGCGGTGCAGAGTGCAGAGTGGCGGTGCAGTGGTGCAGAGTGGCGGTGCAGAGTGGCGGTGCAGAGTGGCGGTGCAGAGTGCAGAGTGGCGGTGCAGAGTGGCGGGGCATAGTGGCGGTGCAGAGTGCAGAGTGGCGGTGCAGAGTGCAGAGTGGCAGTGCGGTGGTGCAGTGCGGTGGTGCAGTGCGGCGGTGCACTGCGGTGGTGCAGTGCGGCGGTGCACTGCGGCGGTGCAGGGTGGCGGTGCAGGGTGGCGGTGCAGAGTGGCGGTGCAGAGTGGCGGTGCAGAGTGGCGGTGCAGAGTGGCGGTGCGGCGGTGCAGTGCGGCGGTGCAGAGCGGCGGTGCAGAGTGGCGGTGCGGTGGTGCAGAGTGGCGGTGCAGAGTGGCGGTGCAGAGTGGCGGTGCAGAGTGGCGGTGCAGAGTGGCGGTGCAGAGTGCAGAGTGGCGGTGCAGAGTGCAGAGTGGCGGTGCAGAGTGCAGAGTGGCGGTGCAGAGTGGCGGTGCAGAGTGGCAGTGCAGTGGTGCAGAGTGGCGGTGCAGTGGTGCAGAGTGGCGGTGCAGTGGTGCAGAGTGGCGGTGCAGAGTGGCAGTGCAGTGGTGCAGAGTGGCGGTGCAGAGTGGCGGTGCAGAGTGGCGGTGCAGAGTGGTGGTGCAGAGTGGCTAATGTTATAAAAAAAAAAAGTTCAGAAAGGGCTGTGGGCTGCCGCATTCCAGAAAGCGCGCGGTTTTTGCGTGTGGTATTCTGCCATGTGAATGGTAATTGGTCCAGGCAAGGCTGTGTTTAAGTAAGGCAGCACGCCATAGGGCTTTGGAATTTTTGCAATGTCCACTTCCTGCATAAAGTGTTCGGACACGCGCAGAAGAATACATAAATCCTCAATTACCAGCTGTCCGAGGTGCCGGTAATTGAAGGCAGATGGTGCTGGGAGCGTGTGCACTGCTGTGTTTTTTTTCCCTTGAGCTCTGTGTGCGCGCCGGCAAACCCGCGCCTGCTCTTTGACTGAGGTAGGCTAAACAAGCATTGGCAAAGCAAATAGGACTCTCCTATACAAAATCTGTTGGTTTTGTGGCGGTGCAGAGTGGCGGTGCAGAGTGGCGGTGCAGAGTGGCGGTGCAGAGTGGCGGTGCAGAGTGGCGGTGCAGAGTGGCGGTGCAGAGTGGCGGTGCAGAGTGGCGGTGCAGAGTGGCGGTGCAGAGTGGCGGTGCAGAGTGGCGGTGCGGTGGTGCAGAGTGGCGGTGCAGAGTGGCGGTGCAGAGTGGCGGTGCAGAGTGGCGGTGCAGAGTGGCGGTGCAGAGGTGCAGAGTGGCGGTGCAGAGGTGCAGAGTGGCGGTGCAGAGGTGCAGAGTGGCGGTGCAGAGGTGCAGAGTGGCGGTGCAGAGGTGCAGAGGTGCAGAGTGGCGGTGCAGAGTGGCAGTGCAGTGGTGCAGAGTGGCGGTGCCGAGTGGCAGTGCAGTGGTGCAGAGTGGCGGTGCCGAGTGGCAGTGCAGTGGTGCAGAGTGGTGGTGCCGAGTGGCAGTGCAGTGGTGCAGCAGAGTGGCGGTGCAGAGTGGCGGTGCAGAGTGGCGGTGCAGAGTGGCGGTGCAGAGTGCAGAGTGGCGGTGCAGAGTGGCGGTGCAGAGTGCAGAGTGGCGGTGCAGAGTGGCGGTGCAGAGTGCAGAGTGGCGGTGCAGAGTGGCGGTGCAGAGTGGCGGTGCAGAGTGGCGGTGCAGAGTGGCGGTGCAGAGTGGCGGTGCAGAGTGGCGGTGCAGAGTGGCGGTGCAGAGTGGCGGTGCAGAGTGGCGGTGCAGAGTGGCGGTGCAGAGTGGCGGTGCAGAGTGGCGGTGCAGAGTGGCGGTGCAGAGGTGCAGTGCAGAGTGGCGGTGCAGAGGTGCAGAGTGGCGGTGCAGAGGTGCAGAGTGGCGGTGCAGAGGTGCAGAGTGGCGGTGCAGAGGTGCAGAGTGGCGGTGCAGAGGTGCAGAGTGGCGGTGCAGAGGTGCAGAGTGGCGGTGCAGAGGTGCAGAGTGGCGGTGCAGAGGTGCAGAGTGGCGGTACAGAGTGGCGGTGCAGAGTGGCGGTGCAGAGTGGCGGTGCAGAGTGCAGAGTGGCGGTGCAGAGTGGCGGTGCGGCGGTGCACAGTGGCGGTGCAGAGTGGCGGTGCAGAGTGGTGGTGCAGAGTTGCAGAGTGGCGGTGCAGAGGTGCAGAGTGGCGGTGCAGAGGTGCAGAGTGGCGGTGCAGAGTGGCGGTGCAGAGTGGCGGTGCAGAGTGGCGGTGCAGAGTGGCGGTGCAGAGTGGCGGTGCAGAGTGGCGGTGCAGAGTGGCGGTGCAGAGTGGCGGTGCAGAGTGGCGGTGCAGAGTGCAGAGTGGCGGTGCAGAGTGGCGGTGCAGAGTGCAGAGTGGCGGTGCAGAGTGCAGAGTGGCGGTGCAGAGTGCAGAGTGGCGGTGCAGAGTGGCGGTGCAGAGTGCAGAGTGGCGGTGCAGAGTGGCGGTGCAGAGTGGCGGTGCAGAGTGGCGGTGCAGAGTGGCGGTGCGGCGGTGCACAGTGGCGGTGCAGAGTGGCGGTGCAGAGTGGTGGTGCAGAGGTGCAGAGTGGCGGTGCAGAGTTGCAGAGTGGCGGTGCAGAGGTGCAGAGTGGCGGTGCAGAGTGGCGGTGCAGAGTGGCGGTGCAGAGTGGCGGTGCAGAGTGGCGGTGCAGAGTGGCGGTGCAGAGTGGCGGTGCAGAGTGGCGGTGCAGAGTGGCGGTGCAGAGTGGCGGTGCAGAGTGCAGAGTGGCGGTGCAGAGTGGCGGTGCAGAGTGCAGAGTGGCGGTGCAGAGTGCAGAGTGGCGGTGCAGAGTGGCGGTGCAGAGTGCAGAGTGGCGGTGCAGAGTGGCGGTGCAGAGTGGCGGTGCAGAGTGGCGGTGCAGAGTGGCGGTGCAGAGTGGCGGTGCAGAGGTGCAGAGTGGCGGTGCAGAGTGGCGGTGCAGAGGTGCAGAGTGGCGGTGCAGAGGTGCAGAGTGGCGGTGCAGAGGTGCAGAGTGGCGGTGCAGAGGTGCAGAGTGGCGGTGCAGAGGTGCAGAGTGGCGGTGCAGAGGTGCAGAGGTGCAGAGTGGCGGTGCAGAGGTGCAGAGTGGCGGTGCAGAGGTGCAGAGTGGCGGTGCAGAGTGCAGAGTGGCGGTGCAGAGTGGCAGTGCAGAGTGCAGAGTGGCGGTGCAGAGTGGCGGTGCAGAGTGGCGGTGCAGAGTGGCGGTGCAGAGTGGCGGTGCAGAGTGGCGGTGCAGAGTGGCGGTGCAGAGTGCAGAGTGGCGGTGCAGAGTGGCTGTGCAGAGTGCAGAGTGGCGGTGCAGAGTGGCGGTGCAGAGTGGCGGTGCAGAGTGGCGGTGCAGAGTGGCGGTGCAGAGTGGCGGTGCAGAGTGGCGGTGCAGAGGTGCAGAGTGGCGGTGCAGAGGTGCAGAGTGGCGGTGCAGCGGTGCAGAGGTGCAGAGTGGCGGTGCAGAGGTGCAGAGTGGCGGTGCAGAGGTGCAGAGTGGCGGTGCAGAGTGGCGGTGCAGAGTGCAGAGTGGCGGTGCAGAGTGCAGAGTGGCGGTGCAGAGTGCAGAGTGGCGGCGCAGAGTGGCGGCGCAGAGTGGCGGCGCAGAGTGGCGGCGCAGAGTGGCGGCGCAGAGTGGCGGCGCAGAGTGGCGGCGCAGAGTGGCGGCGCAGAGTGCAGAGTGGCGGTGCAGAGTGGCGGTGCAGAGTGCAGAGTGGCGGTGCAGAGTGCAGAGTGGCGGTGCAGAGTGGCGGTGCAGAGTGCAGAGTGGCGGTGCAGAGTGGCGGTGCAGAGTGGCGGTGCAGAGTGCAGAGTGGCGGTGCAGAGTGGCGGTGCGGTGGTGCAGAGTGGCGGTGCAGAGTGGCGGTGCAGAATGGCGGTGCGGTGCAGAGTGCAGAGTGGCGGTGCAGAGTGGCGGTTCAGAGTGGCGGCACAGAGTGCAGAGTGGCGGCACAGAGTGCAGAGTGGCGGCACAGAGTGCAGAGTGGCGGCGCAGAGTGCAGAGTGGCGGCGCAGAGTGCAGAGTGGCGGCACAGAGTGGCGGCGCAGAGTGCAGAGTGGCGGCACAGAGTGGCGGCGCAGAGTGCAGAGTGGCGGCACAGAGTGGCGGCGCAGAGTGGCAGTGCAGAGTGCAGAGTGGCGGTGCAGAGTGGCGGCGCAGAGTGGCAGCGCAGAGTGCAGAGTGGCGGCGCAGAGTGGCAGCGCAGAGTGCAGAGTGGCGGCGCAGAGTGCAGAGTGGCGGCGCAGAGTGGCAGCGCAGAGTGCAGAGTGGCGGCGCAGAGTGGCGGCGCAGAGTGGCGGCGCAGAGTGGCGGCGCAGAGTGGCGGCGCAGAGTGGCGGCGCAGAGTGGCGGCGCAGAGTGGCGGCGCAGAGTGGCGGCGCAGAGTGGCGGCGCAGAGTGGCGGCGCAGAGTGGCGGCGCAGAGTGGCGGCGCAGAGTGGCGGCACAGAGTGCAGAGTGGCGGCACAGAGTGCAGAGTGGCGGCACAGAGTGCAGAGTGGCGGCACAGAGTGCAGAGTGGCGGCGCAGAGTGGCGGCGCAGAGTGGCGGCGCAGAGTGGCGGCGCAGAGTGGCGGCGCAGAGTGGCGGCGCAGAGTGGCGGCGCAGAGTGGCGGCGCAGAGTGGCGGCGCAGAGTGGCGGCGCAGAGTGGCGGCACAGAGTGCAGAGTGGCGGCACAGAGTGCAGAGTGGCGGCACAGAGTGCAGAGTGGCGGCACAGAGTGGCGGCGCAGAGTGGCGGCGCAGAGTGGCGGCACAGAGTGGCGGCGCAGAGTGCAGAGTGGCGGCACAGAGTGGCGGCGCAGAGTGCAGAGTGGCGGCACAGAGTGGCGGCGCAGAGTGCAGAGTGGCGGCACAGAGTGGCGGCGCAGAGTGGCGGCGCAGAGTGGCGGCGCAGAGTGGCGGCGCAGAGTGGCGGCGCAGAGTGGCGGCGCAGAGTGGCGGCGCAGAGTGGCGGCGCAGAGTGGCGGCGCAGAGTGGCGGCGCAGAGTGGCGGCGCAGAGTGGCAGCGCAGAGTGGCGGCGCAGAGTGGCAGCGCAGAGTGCAGAGTGGCGGCGCAGAGTGGCAGCGCAGAGTGCAGAGTGGCGGCGCAGAGTGGAAGCGCAGAGTGCAGAGTGGCGGCGCAGAGTGGCGGCGCAGAGTGGCGGCGCAGAGTGGCGGCGCAGAGTGGCGGCGCAGAGTGGCGGCGCAGAGTGGCGGCGCAGAGTGGCGGCGCAGTGGTGTGGTGCAGAGTGGCGGCGCAGTGGTGCAGAGTGGCGGCGCAGTGGTGCAGAGTGGCGGCGCAGTGGTGCAGAGTGGCGGTGCAGAGTGGCGGTGCGGCGGTGCAGAGTGGCGGTGCAGAGTGGCAGAGTGGCGGTGCAGAGTGGCAGAGTGGCGGGGCAGAGTGGCAGAGTGGCGGTGCAGAGTGGCGGTGCAGAGTGGCAGAGTGGCGGTGCAGAGTGGCAGAGTGGCGGTGCAGAGTGGCGGTGCAGAGTGGCAGAGTGGCAGAGTGGCGGTGCAGAGTGGCAGAGTGGCGGTGCAGAGTGGCGGTGCAGAGTGGCAGAGTGGCGGTGCAGAGTGGCAGAGTGGCGGTGCAGAGTGGCAGAGTGGCGGTGCAGAGTGGCAGAGTGGCGGTGCAGAGTGGCGGTGCAGAGTGGCAGTTCAGAGGGCGGTGCGGCGGTGCAGAGTGGCGGTGCGGCGGTGCAGAGTGGCGGTGCGGCGGTGCAGAGTGGCGGTGCAGAGTGGCGGTGCAGAGTGGCAGTTCAGAGGGCGGTGCGGCGGTGCAGAGTGGCGGTGCGGCGGTGCAGAGTGGCGGTGCGGCGGTGCAGAGTGGCGGTGCAGAGTGCAGAGTGGCGGTGCAGAGTGGCGGTGCAGAGTGCAGAGTGGCGGTGCAGAGTGGCGGTGCAGAGTGCAGAGTGGCGGTGCAGAGTGGCGGTGCAGAGTGGCGGTGCATAAGAAGGACATCACAGGCAAGTGGTGCAATATTCATAACACATAGCAACAATACATTGGCATTTACAATGCCATTAGCTCAAACTCAAATAAATCCGAGCCCGATTGCATTTCTAATGCTTGTTCATTTCTAGTATGTGATGTGTCGGTCTTAGTGCGGAATA
Source organism: Lissotriton helveticus (assembly GCF_964261635.1). Lineage (NCBI taxonomy): Eukaryota > Metazoa > Chordata > Amphibia > Caudata > Salamandridae > Lissotriton > Lissotriton helveticus. The sequence goes on from NC_136070.1 coordinate 547,151,845, forward strand.
GTGGTGGTGCTTGGACTGACATGTCAATTTGGAGGTAGTCGAATGGTAGGAGTATAACTGTAGGAGTGGAGTAAGTTAGTGGTGCAGAGCAGTAGATCCTGTACATTACTTTCTGTATGGGAGTATGGCTTTGGAGGGTGTTAGTGAGTTGAAGGACAGAAACCCTTTGCTTTTATTTAGGGAATGAAAGTGTCAGGCAATTTGCCGGTCAGTTCAGGCTTTCTCTCTACTCCTTGAATCCTCATTTGTTAGCAATTCTGACTCAAAAACATTTAGAGCCAGTTTACTGTACTGATCCACATAATAGGAAAGGTCGTCTCCTTGAAGGGTACAATTCTTTGAGGAATCAAAACGTTTTCACGAGAGACTAGTCTGTTATAGGTATGTATCCTTTTTTAAGGTTTGCTGAGTCATTTCCAAGTCAAATGATTGTCCCCTTCTTACCTTCCAAGTCTGGAGTTGTGGAACACCACTGTGCTTCTTTCTGACTGCTTAAAACATTTATACAATCTCCAAACTAGCTATAGCATGGCCACGAACTTAACGTCGGTGTCTAGCAATGTAATGTTTTATAATTTTCCACTCCAAGGTGGTTTTATCTTTCGGTTTTTGCCTTGTAGCTTTGCAAGGATGTCTCAGTTAATGTCTTCAGCAGCACTTCACCTTGGCTGCTTATATACTTAACCCGTCCGGACATTATTTATGGGGACTGATGCTCTGCATATCTTACCCATGCAAAATAAATTCTAAGTACATTAAGTGCTGGGCATCATATTTTTTTTATTTAGATATTTTAATAGGTCAAATGGCACCAAATGGGTAGGGTATCACTTCACAGAGAATAGACTTGCATTACACTGATAATGATTAAGCCAATAGGTAAGTCGCATATAAACTGGAGACCCTGCAAGTTAAAGGGAGGGAGAGAGAGCCAGAGTAGCACGAAAAGATGACTTCCATAGAAACTTTTTTAGGGCCTGACACAGTTCTAGTTAATTAGCAACTTCTGTTTTTTTTTCTTGGATAGCTTTGAGGCAAAGGAGTAGGCTGACTTGATTATTTTTTTTTTCTTTCTGGTCCGAGGAATGTCTAACATCTGCCTTGAACTGTATCCATATTTTAAGAAACACTGGAGGTGATCAGTTTGTTGAAAATATATATTTGTTTTGATAATGATACATTTGATTTTATGGCAGCTTGAGCTTCCTGAGAAGTAAGAGGAGGTGGTTAAGGGTTGGTGTAATATGGCCAGATGCCTTTGCTCCAATCACTCGGTAAGCTCTGGCATGATGTATGGATTTGATTGGGTCATGTTTCACTTGGGTAGACCAGCAGAAAACCATTGCTACCAGTGATGGGCGATAAAAGTAATAATGACTGTACAATGGTTTGGGGTGTGTAGGAAGGGGGAGTCTCTGGTTGGCGCAGTGCAACACTGGCGACAAGCAGGGCCTCTCTCTTCCTCGTCAGGGCTGAGGGTTACCTTCAAGACAACCTCTGCTTACCCTCTAGGTAGTGTGGCTTAAGCAGTCTTAGGCTAATCTCTGGGGCATGTAGGGTTAAACATTTGCAATATCACACCATCACAACCAACCCACCACACAATGACACCAAACTGTATTTGTAAAAATATATGTTCTTTATATAAATCTCAAGCAGGCTTGTAAATACAGTCTTGGTTACTTCAAATGCAGGTTCCAGTTACTCTTTATGAAAAAAAGGCACAGTTCTTGAATAAATGCGGTCTTTTGGGCCTTCTGCCCAGCTTTAGGAAGGTTCCAGTGTCTTGTAGCGCTTCAAGGCGCTTCCCGCTGTCTCCTCTCTCGAAATGAGTCACCCTTCGGGGCTCGACTCGGGGAGAGGGGGCCGCGGGCCTCGGAGAGCGTCAGGCGGGGCCTCGGGGGCCAAGAGCAGAGCGCGCCTCTGACTCTGGGGCGGCTCGCGCTGCTACGCAAACAGCAGCGGTGAGGCTCCCGGGGTGCCTGAGGTCAGACCGCGCGGTGCGAGCTCAGATTGCAGGACGCTCGCGCCGCGGAGGGGCAAAGACAGTACCTTTCACTTCTTGTGGTGATCTTCGGAGAGTGCGGCTGAAGGGGGAGCTGTCCCACGTCGCGTTGCTTCCTTGACGGGCGGTGCGAGCTGCGGCTCGAGGCAGCAGGTCACGGGTCACCCAGGGCGGCGGTGCTCGATGGGGCTCAGGTCCTTTTACTCAGTCTTCTCGTCCGTCCTGACGGCGGCGGCTGGGTGTGGCGCAGTGGCAGTACGGTCCCCAAGTGCGGGACGTACCCAGCCAAAGTGCCGATCGCGGTGATGTCCCTTCAGCGGGGCAGCCGGCCAGACGCTGATTAGCGAGGGAGATGACAAGGCGGCAGTCCGTCTTTGCGGGGGAATCCACGGCGCTTGTGCCCAGTAGACTCCGGTGCTTGGACCGGACGGGTCCTCCGTTACTTTGCTCTCGTGGGGTCAGGTGCAGATGCCGTCACGGTGTTCAGGCCAGCGGCGGCTGGGCTTCACGTTGCTATGGCGATCTGCTCACCCACGGTCACGGTGTGCAGGGGGGCTTGATGCTCTTGTCTTCCTCAGACAGCGCTGCAGCGATAAGCAGCACACACAGCAGATGCTTTGGTCAGGGGTTAGCGCTCACTGTTCCTGGAGCGCTGGTCAGGGGGCAAGTTCAGCAGCAAGCCCTTGGAGATCTTTTAGCAGAGTTTGGCACAAAGTTCAAAATAAAGTAAAAGTCTCTTGTAGTCTTTTTCTCTTCCTCTCCTTTGGCAGCAAGGCACCAGACACAGGCCAGAGTCAGCACTCCTCCTTGTAGTCCTTCCAGGTCCTTCTCTTCGGGCAGAGTTTCTCTTGTAGCACAAACAGGATCTAATTTACAAGGAGCAGGGCTCCTACTTTTATACCCAGTTTCTTTTGTTCTAGCAAGCCAGGGGGGCCTCTGCATAACTGCTCCAGTCTCTGAGTACTTGTTGTGGGTACTTATGACTTCTGCATTCAGTGTGAGGGCAGGCACATCAGCCGCTCCCCAGGGGGGCGGAGCCGGCATGGAGAGGGCAGGAGTGGCCTGAGCACTTTGTTTACAAGCTTCGGTCCTTCCTGGGCCAGGTGCAGGCTGAGTCATCAGTCGCTCCCCAGGAGGGCGGAGCCAGCATTGTGGTGGCAGGGGCACAGCCTGATGCATCGTTCAGGGGAAACTCCCCCCACCCATTAAGGGGTCCTCCTGCTAATCACTACCTGTCAACTCCCAGCCCTGTCACTCACACACACCAGACAGTCAGATCCACATCCAAGCAGAGGCGGGCTGAAATGGTTAGGCAAGCAAATGCTAACTTTCTAAAAGTAGCATTTGCAAACACAGGATATTAAAATAAACTTTACTAAAAGAAGTATTTTATTATTCTGAGTTCAGGCATACTAAACATGAATTTCTACCATGTTCCCTGAGCCTGCTGGGATTATAGAGTGTAATAATTCCAGCAGCCCATCTGGCCTAGAAGGGAACAGGTAGCCTTACAATAGTGAAAAACGAAGTTGGCAGTAATTCACTATTAGAACATGCCACACACATCAGAGCATGTTCTACCTTACACTACAATGCACCCTGCCCTCAGGCCTACTATAGGGGTGACTAATATGAAGTTAAGGGAAGGTTCAGGGGCTGGCAAGTGTGTGCACTTGCCCAGCCAGGGTGACAGTACCAGACTGCACGCAGGTTCTGCAATGGCAGACCCTAGACACATTTTAAGGCTGCTTCTGTGGGTGGCGCAACCAGCGCTGCAGGCCCACTAGCAGTATTGGCATTCACAAGCCCTGGCACTCCTAGTGCGCTTTACTAGGGACTAATAGTAAATCCAATGAACCAATCATGGACATCAATCATATGTACACTTTACAGTAGGGAGCACTTGCACTGCGGCACGGGTTGGCCGTGGCGCAGTGCCTCGAGTAGCAGACACCATCAAAACATTGGAGGCACAACAGCAAAAAGTGGAAGGGAAACTCACGCCAAGGTGCCAGGTCTAACACGTGTCCCCTCCAGCTGAAATGTGGGGAGAACTACCCTTCCCCAGGGAGTTCCTCATCACTAAGGCGGAAAAATCTGGACAGACCATCAGCGTTGGCGTGATCTGTGCCAGGGCGGTGTTCCACCGTGAAGTCCATACCCTGTAGGGAGATGGACCACCTCAACAGTTTTGGGTTCTCACCCCTCATTTGCATCAACCATCTGAGGGGCCTGTGGTCCGTCTGAACCCGGAAGTGAGACCCAAACAAGTAGGGTCTTAGCTTCTTCAGCGCCCAGACCACAGCAAAGGCTTCTCGCTCTATTGCACTCCACCTACTTTCCCGTGGAAGTAACCTCCTACTGATGAAGGCTACGGGTTGGTCCCAGCCCTCCTCAGTCATCTGTGAGAGAACAGCCCCTACACCATGCTCTGAAGCGTCTGTTTGCACTATGAATTCCTTGGAGAAATCAGGAGCCAGGAGCACGGGCGCCGTGCACATGGCAGTCTTCAGGGTGTCAAAAGCCTTCTGACAGGTGTCAGTCCAAATCACATTCCTGGGCTGCTTCTTAGAAGTCAGTTCTGTCAAGGGGGTCACAATAGTGCCATAGCCCTTGACAAACCTCCTGTAATACCCAGTGAGCCCCAGGAAGGCTCTCACTGCAGTCTGGGTCTTGGGGGGTTCCCAAGCCAGGATGGTCTCAATTTTGGGTTGCAAGGGTGCCACCTTGCCACTCCCCACTTGGTGTCCCAAGTACACCACCGAACCCTGCCCAATCTGGCACTTGCTTGCCTTGATTGTGAGGCCTGCCTTGCGCAGCGCCATCAACACTTCCCAGAGGTGCCGCAGGTGTTCTGGCCAGGTGCCACTGAACACTGCGATGTCATCCAGGTAGGCGGCACTGAACTCGTCCAGCCCGACCAACACCTGGTTGACCAACCTCTGAAAGGTGGCAGGGGCATTCTTCATCCCAAATGGCATAACCCGGAACTGGAAATGCCCATCTGGTGTGGAGAATGCTGACCTCTCCTTTGCCCCATCGGTCAAGGCGATCTGCCAGTACCCAGACGTTAAATCAAACGTGCTGAGGTACCGGGCAGCCCCTAGCCGATCAATGAGCTCATCAGCTCTGGGGATAGGGTGCGCGTCAGTCTTGGTGACTGAATTGAGTCCTCTGTAGTCCACACAGAACCGGAGTTCAGGTGTGGCTCCCGGCGCAGCAGCCTTTGGGACCAAGACCACGGGGCTGGACCAAGGACTGCTGGAAGACTCAACCACCCTAAGAGCAAGCATCTTGGAGACCTCCTCCTTGATGCAGGCCCGTACCCTGTCAGTTACCCTGTAAGCCTTGTGCTTCACAGGTAAGCTGTCCCCTGTGTCCACATCATGGACGCACCAATCTGTGACACTAGGAACCAGGGAGAACAGGTCTGGAAACTGCCCCAGCAACTGGCGGCAGTCTTCCTGTTGCTCAGGGGTCAGGGTGGGTGAGAGGTTAACTCCATCCACTGACCCATCTTTCTCACAGGCCACTAAGAGGTCAGGAAGAGGCTCAGACTCCTCTTCCATTCCATCATCAGTGGCCAACAGCATGCCCACTTCGGACCTTTTCAAGTGGGGCTTGAGGCGGTTGACATGTAAGACCCTTAAAGGATTCCTGGGCGTCTTCATGTCCACCAAGTATGTCACTGAGCTCTTGCGCTCCACAACCTCAAATGGGCCTGTCCACTTATCCTGAAGTGCACAGGGTTCCACTGGGGCCAAGACATACACCTCCTGTCCAGGCTGAAGCTCTACCAGAGTGGCATTCTGGTCGTACCACCGCTTCATCTCCTCCTGGCTTGCTTCCAGATTTGCCTCAGCAAGTTGTCTGAAGCGCCTGGTTTGGTTTCTGAAGGCCAGCATGTAGCTATATACATTCTGGGGAGGTTTCCTGGGAGATTGCTCCCAGCCTTCCTTTACCAAACTCAGTGGTCCTCTCACGGGGTGGCCATACAGCAGCTCAAAGGGGCTGAACCCTAGAGATTTCTGTGGCACCTCGCGGTATGCAAAGAGCAGGCATGGTAAGAGGACGTCCCACTTACGCCTCATTGGACCTTCCAGGCCCATGATCATGCCCTTCAGGGTTCGGTTGAATCTTTCAACCAACCCATTTCCTTGTGGATGGTAAGGTGTGGTGAACTTGTAGGTTACACCACACTCTTGCCAAAGGGACTTCATATACTTGGATATAAAGTTGGTCCCCCTGTCGCTCACCACCTCTAGAGGGAACCCCACTCTGGAGAAAATTCCCATTAGTGCACGCCCCACCACGGGGGCCGTCACTGTCCTCAGAGGGATGGCTTCAGGGTACCGGGTGGCATGATCCACCAAGACCAGGATGAACCTGTTGCCCATGGCTGTCTTGGGGTCCAGAGGCCCAACAATATCAATACCCACTCGTTGGAATGGCGTACTGACCACAGGGAAGGGTTGGAGGGGAGCCTTGTTCTTCCCTCCGCTCTTCCCACTTGCCTGGCAAGTTGGACAGGTCCTACAATGAGCATCTGAGCTCTTGTGCATTTGGGGCCAGTAGAAGTGGGTGACAAGCCTGTCATAGGTCTTGTCCATCCCCAAATGTCCTGCTAAAGGCACATCATGAGCCAGTCCCAGTAGGAAGGCTCTGAACTTCTGGGGTACCACCAGCACACGGGCTGACCCAGGTTCAGCAGCCTTAGGCTCTGAGTACAGGAGGTCATTCTCCCAGTACACATAATGTGTTTTGGCCTGAACACCATTGGCCTGGTCTGCAGCCTGCTGCCGCATACCCACGAGAGAAGGGCATTCTTTCTGCTCCCTGCAGAATTCCTCCCTGGAGGGGCCTCCTTCTTGCTGCCAATGGGTCAGCTCAGGCAGGTCCCCCAGTTCGGCAATCTGTTCCCCAGTAGGCTCCAGGGCATCCCCCTCAAGGTCTGCTTCCTCCTGGACCGTGGGAACTTCAGGGGCCGGTTTCCCGCGCACCCTGCGCCTTCTCCCTAAGGCCGGTTCCTGGGCCTCTCCGTCAGGCCCCAGGACCTCTTGATCACCCCTACTGGCTGCCATTGACCGGGTGGTCACGCACGCCCAGTCAGGTAGACCCACCATCTTCAGGTGAGTCGTTTTCTCCACCTTTTCCCAAGGGGAGTCCTCCAAGTCATTCCCTAGCAAACAGTCAACAGGCATGGCTTTCCTCACACAGACCTGCAGAGTACCAGAGACCCCCCCCCACTCGAAGGGAACTTGAGCCATCGGACACTGACTCTCTGAATTGTCAGCGTTGACAACCCTACAGTAGGCATGGGGTACAACCTGCTCCTGAGACACCAGGTGATGCCTCACTGCAGTCACACTGGCTCCTGTGTCTCTAAGAGCCTCAGCTTTCTTACCATTGATGGTAACCACCTGCCCATATTTTTTAGTGTTAGAGGGCAGGTAGCTTGCAGGGACCATCTCACTGTCTCCTAGTGAGACTAGGGTCATCTGAACAGGATCTCCACCCCCCGGGACCATCACTTCTTCTCCTAAGTGAACACTGGTCACTTGTCGGGGCGGAGCACCAGTGGGTGCTGGTTTTCCAAACAGGCGACACTTGGGGTCACTGGCTATGTGCCCCGGGTCACCACATTTGTAACAATTGAAGGGCCCCTTTGGAACAGGTCGACCTGTCGGGGCCCCATTCTGCTTAGGGGGTGGGGGAGGCTGAGAACCTTTCTGCTGGTCCCCTTGGGGATTACTTTGGGGGCCTTTTTGGAACCCTTTCTGTTTTCCCTTGTCCCCCCCACTCTTCTGCTGGGGACCCTGCCCACCCTTGGCGGAGTCTCCCACTGGACCCTTGTGGACCCTGGTGCTGAGCCAGCGGTCCGCCTCCTCAGCAAGTTTCCTCGGGTTGGACAACTTGCTATCAATCAGGTGCTGGCGTAACTCAGGAAAACATTGATCAGACAAGTGCTCCCATGCAATTAAATCAAAGAGACCTTGAAAATCATTCACTTTGTTACCCTTCACCCAACCATCCAGTGCTCTGCAAAAAAAAGTCACAAACTCCACATACGTATTCCCAGGCCGCTTATTACACCCCCTAAACTTCTGCCTATACATTTCAGGGGTAAGCCCATACCTGGTCATTAAAGCTTCTTTCATATGGGGATAGGATCTCTGGTCTTCAGTGGGCAAATCTAGCAGGGTGTCCCTTCCTTCGCTAAGGAACCTTCCCCATAACCCCGCTCCCCAATCCTTCTCAGGGACCCGGTGGGAAAGCATGGCTACCTCATATGCCCTAAACCACTGTCCTATGTCATCCCCCTTAAAGAACTCTTTAACTACATCTTTGGGGATGTGCACTCTTGACTCTACCTGCACCGGCGTTGTGCTGCCACCAGAGGGAGGACGATCCAAGGCTTTCTCTTTTAGACTCATCTCCCTCATTTTCACATCAAACTCAAACTGGAGTTTTCTTTCTTCCAGAGCCATTTTTTTGCTTTCAAGCTCCATTTGGCCCTTCAAATTCAATTCTGCCATCTTGATCTCATGATCCCTGGTTGCCTGTCTGTCTGCCAGCTCCTCTGGCGACAGGCCTCTGCCAAAGCTGTGGACGCTGTCTGGTCGCTCAGGTATCACAGGATCCACAGGCGCATCCCTTGATTCACTCCAGGCTTTCAGGGCCCTGTAGAAATCATCCTTGTTCCTGCACCCTGCATGGGGAACCTTGAACTTCTTTATAAAGCTCCACAGTTCTTTCCTCTTGTAGTCATCCAACTTTGATGGGTCCCATTCTACCTCCAACACCTCAGAGGTCAGGGATTCCGCCCCATCAACGCTGTCTGTGCCAGGCATGCTTGCAACACTAGGGATCTTCTTCTTTTAGCAAAATTAAAAAATCAAAAAGTCTGTGGCTAAGTTACTGGACTGTAATCACTATGCAATGGTCAGTAGCTAAGGTAAAACACCGCAAATGTAAATTCGCGAATCCTCACCGCTGCGTCCAATGTAGGAAGGGGGAGTCTCTGGTTGGCGCAGTGCAACACTGGCGACAAGCAGGGCCTCTCTCTTCCTCGTCAGGGCTGAGGGTTACCTTCAAGACAACCTCTGCTTACCCTCTAGGTAGTGTGGCTTAAGCAGTCTTAGGCTAATCTCTGGGGCATGTAGGGTTAAACATTTGCAATATCACACCATCACAACCAACCCACCACACAATGACACCAAACTGTATTTGTAAAAATATATGTTCTTTATATAAATCTCAAGCAGGCTTGTAAATACAGTCTTGGTTACTTCAAATGCAGGTTCCAGTTACTCTTTATGAAAAAAAGGCACAGTTCTTGAATAAATGCGGTCTTTTGGGCCTTCTGCCCAGCTTTAGGAAGGTTCCAGTGTCTTGTAGCGCTTCAAGGCGCTTCCCGCTGTCTCCTCTCTCGAAATGAGTCACCCTTCGGGGCTCGACTCGGGGAGAGGGGGCCGCGGGCCTCGGAGAGCGTCAGGCGGGGCCTCGGGGGCCAAGAGCAGAGCGCGCCTCTGACTCTGGGGCGGCTCGCGCTGCTACGCAAACAGCAGCGGTGAGGCTCCCGGGGTGCCTGAGGTCAGACCGCGCGGTGCGAGCTCAGATTGCAGGACGCTCGCGCCGCGGAGGGGCAAAGACAGTACCTTTCACTTCTTGTGGTGATCTTCGGAGAGTGCGGCTGAAGGGGGAGCTGTCCCACGTCGCGTTGCTTCCTTGACGGGCGGTGCGAGCTGCGGCTCGAGGCAGCAGGTCACGGGTCACCCAGGGCGGCGGTGCTCGATGGGGCTCAGGTCCTTTTACTCAGTCTTCTCGTCCGTCCTGACGGCGGCGGCGGGGTGTGGCGCAGTGGCAGTACGGTCCCCAAGTGCGGGACGTACCCAGCCAAAGTGCCGATCGCGGTGATGTCCCTTCAGCGGGGCAGCCGGCCAGACGCTGATTAGCGAGGGAGATGACAAGGCGGCAGTCCGTCTTTGCGGGGGAATCCACGGCGCTTGTGCCCAGTAGACTCCGGTGCTTGGACCGGACGGGTCCTCCGTTACTTTGCTCTCGTGGGGTCAGGTGCAGATGCCGTCACGGTGTTCAGGCCAGCGGCGGCTGGGCTTCACGTTGCTATGGCGATCTGCTCACCCACGGTCACGGTGTGCAGGGGGGCTTGATGCTCTTGTCTTCCTCAGACAGCGCTGCAGCGATAAGCAGCACACACAGCAGATGCTTTGGTCAGGGGTTAGCGCTCACTGTTCCTGGAGCGCTGGTCAGGGGGCAAGTTCAGCAGCAAGCCCTTGGAGATCTTTTAGCAGAGTTTGGCACAAAGTTCAAAATAAAGTAAAAGTCTCTTGTAGTCTTTTTCTCTTCCTCTCCTTTGGCAGCAAGGCACCAGACACAGGCCAGAGTCAGCACTCCTCCTTGTAGTCCTTCCAGGTCCTTCTCTTCGGGCAGAGTTTCTCTTGTAGCACAAACAGGATCTAATTTACAAGGAGCAGGGCTCCTACTTTTATACCCAGTTTCTTTTGTTCTAGCAAGCCAGGGGGGCCTCTGCATAACTGCTCCAGTCTCTGAGTACTTGTTGTGGGTACTTATGACTTCTGCATTCAGTGTGAGGGCAGGCACATCAGCCGCTCCCCAGGGGGGCGGAGCCGGCATGGAGAGGGCAGGAGTGGCCTGAGCACTTTGTTTACAAGCTTCGGTCCTTCCTGGGCCAGGTGCAGGCTGAGTCATCAGTCGCTCCCCAGGAGGGCGGAGCCAGCATTGTGGTGGCAGGGGCACAGCCTGATGCATCGTTCAGGGGAAACTCCCCCCACCCATTAAGGGGTCCTCCTGCTAATCACTACCTGTCAACTCCCAGCCCTGTCACTCACACACACCAGACAGTCAGATCCACATCCAAGCAGAGGCGGGCTGAAATGGTTAGGCAAGCAAATGCTAACTTTCTAAAAGTAGCATTTGCAAACACAGGATATTAAAATAAACTTTACTAAAAGAAGTATTTTATTATTCTGAGTTCAGGCATACTAAACATGAATTTCTACCATGTTCCCTGAGCCTGCTGGGATTATAGAGTGTAATAATTCCAGCAGCCCATCTGGCCTAGAAGGGAACAGGTAGCCTTACAATAGTGAAAAACGAAGTTGGCAGTAATTCACTATTAGAACATGCCACACACATCAGAGCATGTTCTACCTTACACTACAATGCACCCTGCCCTCAGGCCTACTATAGGGGTGACTAATATGAAGTTAAGGGAAGGTTCAGGGGCTGGCAAGTGTGTGCACTTGCCCAGCCAGGGTGACAGTACCAGACTGCACGCAGGTTCTGCAATGGCAGACCCTAGACACATTTTAAGGCTGCTTCTGTGGGTGGCGCAACCAGCGCTGCAGGCCCACTAGCAGTATTGGCATTCACAAGCCCTGGCACTCCTAGTGCGCTTTACTAGGGACTAATAGTAAATCCAATGAACCAATCATGGACATCAATCATATGTACACTTTACAGTAGGGAGCACTTGCACTGCGGCACGGGTTGGCCGTGGCGCAGTGCCTCGAGTAGCAGACACCATCAAAACATTGGAGGCACAACAGCAAAAAGTGGAAGGGAAACTCACGCCAAGGTGCCAGGTCTAACAGGGTGGTAGGGAAAACTAAATCAGGCGGTGGACCTGGTATGGACATATTTTTTTAATGTGCATTTGGATTTTGGGTTGAGTCCAACTTAAGCCTAATGGTTCTGCGACGCAGGCAACTTATAGGTGGTTTGCGAAGAAGCCTAATGAAGCCATGCCTGTCCTTTTACTTGAGTGAAGGGTCACTTGTATGCAGGAGTTTTATTTCCTGAGATTGGTGCCAAAGAGAGAAAAGTCATCCAGTCTTCCAGGTTGTCCAGAAAGGCAGTCAGAACCAGAATCAAGTAGTGTGTTGCTAGCTTTAGGTACATCTGAATGTCATCAGCTTATTGATGAATGATGGTGTTCTCTTTCAGCACGGAGAACCTTGTCGTTCTTGTGAATGCTGAAGTCATAGGAGAGAGAATAGTGACCTAAGTGCTAACCCCAGGAACCGGGGAGTTATTGTTTAGTTTTTATCAGCAGCCTTTCCACCACTGCTGAAGCATGGTTCCTGTCTCTTAGTAGTAGTTGATTTGAGTATACTGTTGCATGTATTCCTTCTCCAAACTCTCTCTATAATCTGTGACTGCTGTACTAGTTCTTTCTAATGGCGTCTGCACCTGCTTTTATACTTCCTTTTCTGAATGGAATCTGAATAAAGACCGACTGAAAAACTTAGATCCAGGAACTGGAAACATTGGAGACAAATCCAGTGTTTTATGCAAATATATTTTGAATGCCTATATGTTGCTAAATTTTATACAAGCAACTCTTCATTTAATACATCCACGAAGTTTTGCTTAATTGTATGTTCTCCAGATAGCTCTATAAATTCCCATAGCCATCTGTTGTATCTGCCATGGTCCTGTGGAGTTCACACCACACAAAGATTTTGCAGAAGAGACACAGAATACCCACTGCTTTCATAGAGCTACTTTCTTTGTCAGGAAAGTCAGTAGATGATGATGAGGAACTGTACTTCTTGCAAACAGAGTATAGAGTTAAGGAAGGTGCTACTCCTCTTGAACAGAGTTGTGGGCTAGAGATCTGTACTTGCGTCCGTGTGTGCAGTAACTGAACCAGTGTCATATCATTCTTTTCATTCTCGAAGGCTTTGGATCACTGGAATTCAAATTAGTTAATGGTGCTTGGGGCTCAAGGAATCTGAAATGACTGACACATGCACCTTCAGCACAGTAGTCGGAATACTGAGTGCTGAAGTGGCTCTTTTAGTGACATTGATAAATATGGTTCCATATATGGGTGTTAAAATGGATGCGTGTTGCATGATTTTGGAAAATAGTCTTGGTCTCCATGGAGTATGACTCCTGTGTCATCTTCTGCTCCTCCTGGAGCAGGATTTACATCTGGATTTAGACACTGGTTGAGTGCCTATGGGCGGAATTGGAACAAGTTGATCCTTCCCCATGAATATCGAAAGGGATGCAGAAATTGGATCAGGAGGATCCTGAATGTTTTCTGCATCTAATGTAGTTCTTTTGGAGTTCAGCATCAAACCAATCAATGGTGGTATGCTGGACTATGAAGAGATCCTAGTTGTTGATGCTCAAAGACGACCTCAATGGCAAAAGATACCTCGGAGTACAGCAGGAATGGTCATTCATATGCAAAAGTCTGGGATTTTGTGGTTTAACTATTTTAATTGATGTTACAGGACACAACAGCTTGCATACAACCACTTGGCTGGTGAGTGGCAATGTAAATGCAATATATCCTAGACATAAAGGGAAAGAGGGTAAAATAGCAAAGAAAAAATAGAACCGGGATTCTTAAAAGTCTCCCTAGAACTCCTGCCCCTCCCCAAGCCATCAGATTATGAAGTGATTTGGGTAATTTGTAATGTCTAGGCACTATTTTTATGTATGTGGTAGAAGGATAAGCTGCTGTGAGAGGGCATAACAAGCTTTTATCATGAATGTGTCTCTGGATTTTTAGGTAATGAATTATGATGAATGGAGCCCAGTCAGCCCTATATGCACTAAGTCTATGTGCCAATGACAGGGTGATTTTCTCCATGGCAAGCCTTTCCCATCTGGTGCTGCCAGTTCATAAGTGTCCGAACTGTGTTCCTTCCCCATTGTAATAGGTTTGCCTGTAGAGCACTGAAATGGACTATAGTTTTTTGTTTCCCCTATCTGGCATTTTTTGGATCTTCTCCTTGCAAATGGCAGACCCAGAAATACCTCTCTGGGGTTCCTTTGAATCTGTACCTCGAAGGCCAGGTCTAATTTTTTGGGAACATCCTCCTAGTATCTATGCAACTCGGGGCACTTCCTTAATGCATGCATTGGGGTAACAGTGGCTCCACTACCCTTCCAGCATGTGTCTGATTTTTGATCCGTCCCATTTAGTCATTTTATCAAGGTGGGATACCAGTAGGTGGGGATTTTGTTGTGTTTTTCTCTAAGTTTAACACACTGAGCAGAGATGCAGGTTTTGTCATGTAAGCGTTACTAGCTTTTAAGGGATGTGTCCCAGCCAAGTTCCCTGATCCCGTGTCTCTGTGCAAATGTCTTCTCTACTAAAGATGCACTGAACAGGAGTTTATGTCGGTTTGATATGATGTTGCAGTCATGGGCCGTATCCTTCAGCCATTTTTCAAAGATCGTGAGGGTGGGGACGGGCTTGCAGCCCATTTTTTCATTGTGGGGCGGAGAGCAAAGTGTTTTAACCATAAATATACAATACATTCTGTTTCTGGCATGTTGTATTGGTTTTTAATCACATCAAATGGCATTATGTAGCTATTTCGAAACAAAGAGCCCATTATTACTTCCACCACCTTAAATAACTTTGCCTCCCTAACACTGGGAAAATCCAATTTAAAGCATATGGGAGCAAATGGTGTTTGTTAGAATGTAAGGACCAGTTGTTCACTAACTTTCTCCCTCACCAGCAATGTCAAACTGGTCACTGGTATTGCCACAGCCCATGTATCTGCCGGGGGGGGGGGGAAGATTAGGTGTTAGTAGTTGTTAGCACCACTGCTTAGCTGTTTCAATTTTCTCACATGCTACTAAATTGTTCAAGTGTGGAGCTCAGTAGTATGTTAGGATACACAGGAAGGCTAGTCCTCTCTGTGAGATCATCCGTTTTAGCATCCTGCTAGCCGTTCTCAGAGTCTTCTACTACCATATAAAGTTATTTATCAGGATGGAAAGTTTATTAGCAAAGTGGGGCCGCCAAGGGAATTGGTTGAAGTAAATGTAAAAACATGAGTAATTTGGTTATTTTTATTATACCCATCCTACCTTACCAGGAGAAGTACTACAAACGCCATTTCTATAGGTCGTGCTTTATTTCCTATAAAAGTTTAGCATAATTAAGTGTCTGATCTGTGATGTAGTATGGCTTAACTGAATCCTTGGATATGTTACTGCCATCCCAACTTTAGTCCAATGAAATCTGTTCTCCAGAAACTCTGTTTGTTGGTTTAGTGGGTTAAGTAGAATGGCAAACTGGGTGCATCCCCATGCAAGTAGGGTAAACCCTTTGAATTTAAGTAGAATGGCCCCAGATTTCCCAATATTAACCTTAAATCCTGCTATAGGCTGGTAGACTTCAGGTCATCTAACTAGGGAGGAAGGGAAGTCACTGGGTCTGTCATGGAGCTCTTTATGTTGCCCACCAACCTAGTGAGGTTGAGCGTCTCCACACTTATTCATTTGCAGCTATGGATAGCATTAGCCAAGGATTCCAAGGTCAAAGCAAGTAGGAGGTGCAATAGGAGACATCCCTGTGGCCCTTAGGGGCACTGTAGTTCGCCAAAGCCCGTGTGAAGAAGCACTGTCTTAAGCCCAATAAACAAAGGACACGGCCCATGAACTTTTCTCAGTGTCTTCCTTCCCCTTGAATTGATATTTTTTATTTAAGTTGAGAACTAGCACTTGGGAGCATAGAACCATATTTTTGACCCATATCTTACTGGAGGCTGAGCGCTAATAATCCTCTAGGTCAGAAAGCTGCTGTTTCAATGCTGCCCTTGAATCCATTTTGACTTTTTTCAGTTTTAATACCCCAGCAATAAATATGGGTCTAACCACAGCCTTAAGGGTTTCAATTACTGTTGTCTTGAAACTGCTAGTGTACCATTCTCGGTCACATGCTCAGATATGGTCCTTGCACCCTCATGACAGTCATGCAGTAAGGACTTGTTGAGCTGCCATTTATTTCTGCCCAGCTACAGCCATTGGGCTTTAAGGGTAACAAAACAGGTGCATCATCAGACAAAGATATCTGTGTGCTAAATGTATGCTGATAGCATTCTCCCCCCCCCCCACCCCAAGAAGACCAAGAAGAAATGGTCAAGACATGCATATGTTTTGTGAGCATGGGAGTACTATGTGTAGTTTTGTTCCCCTTTATGTCAAGTAGTCCAGGCATCTACCCGTACCCTCTCCCTCAGCAAGTCTCTGAAGTCTGCCCTGGCCTAGCACACCACAAACCATGTTCCCCACCATATTTGTGCTGCAAATGGTCTATGTGCCTATACATGTCCAGATGTCTGCCCACTAATACTTCCCCCTCAGCAAATTTACAGACCATTGAGATGGTGGATTTTTGCAAGCTATATTGTTTACTATTGGGGTCATAAAAGGTAGCCCTGGTGTCAGCTATCTGACTGATTATTCCAAGCATTCTTCCTCCTTCTTGGGTGTCTTCTCTATGGTTTCCACAAAGGAATAACTGCATGATTTGGCCACGACTGCTGATTTCGATATGTAAGAGAAGAAAAGATGGATGGCAAAAATTTTGATTTCATTCTGTGCCAGTCCACTCTATATAAGTGGGTCTTTTGTAAGAGAAATATGACCCCTTTGGTTTCTCTCAAGAGATTTCTTATTGTCTGTCTTTTCATCGGTGAAGTAAGTCCGTTGAAGTTCAAAGTAACTATTTTTACCATGTGTTATGTGGTCACTATTGTAGGTGATGATTCCCCTGAATTCAAGGGTTACTAATTCATGACAGTCATTGTTGCCCTATCACAGTGCCACCTTCCTAACCACCATTGAGCATCAGCTGCAGCCTACACTGTGAGTTGTTTGTGAAGCCTGATAACCTAATTGCCTTTCAACTCCCGGTCCATTTTCTTTATTAATATCCTGCCCCCTCCTTCTCCCCCAACCCCTCACCCCAGGTTCTCCCTCCTCTCCCCCAATCCAAACTCTAACTCCTGCCCCCTCTCTCCTACCCAATAAGGTAGGTTGTTAGACTGCCTTACCCTCCATCCTCTGAAGTCACACTCATAGTCATCCTGAAACCAAAGGACGTTCCATGGGGGCCCTCTATCCCCTACGGCTTATGGATTTCTCAGCACGCCCCCAAGTTGGCCTCTGGCCCACATCATACTGTGTTGAGCATTATCCTCTGCCTTTTGTCTGTTTCTGAGAGGAAGTGTCCTTGGACTAACCAGTGCCCATGCTGTGCAGTTTTCCAACCTCTCATAGTGCATCATGTTAAGCCTTTTGAAATTCCTTGAGCGTGGAAGGGGTCCTTCTTTTATTGTGCTTTACAGGGCCATTGTGAGTATACAGCGAGGGTCTGGAAGTTCTGTTGCCTTTGCGTGCCATGTCTCTGGTAATACCCATGATGCGTTTAGCCACAGCTAGTGTTTCAACTCAGTATTTGGTATTGTCTCAGGTGTAGATAAGACAGAAGTGGTTACCCCATTGGTATTGTATGTCATATTTGTGTAGGAAATCTGTGACTTGTTGAAAGTCTCTCCTTCCCTTTAATGTTGTTGTGGCTTAGTCATCGTAGAACCAAAGTCTGTCCCTCACATAACACACAGTATTTGAACTGAGTGAAGGCCATGATCTTTTCTTTCTCGTTAAAGAAGTGGAGTCTGATATGTACGTCTGGTGGAATTTACCGTCAAGGGCACATTATCATCACTCTCTTTCGTTTGGTCCATGCGGATTGGATTAGTGAATATTTGAGGCAATTTCGAATGCACTGGAGTAGGTTCTGCACATATGCCTGAATGTTGGAGCTCTCTGCTCTTTTAGGGAAGTCTCTAATCCAAATATCATTGCACCTCGATCGGTTTTCGAGATCTTCTGGTTTAAAGTGTAACTCAGTGTAGTGATCTTCCAATTCCATGACTCTATCCCCAAACAGTTTTCGAAGTCTTCTTGTTTAAGGAGTAATCAGTGTAGCTATCTTCCAATTCCAGGACCATCTTCCCAATCTGATGTATTTTTTCAGACCTCTGGTCCAATGATTGTTCCATATCAGGTACCCTCCTGCCCAGCTCACTTTGTGTTGAATCTCTTTTAAATATTCCTTAAAGTTCCCTCTTATTGTGTTAATCTCTTTGATTTCTAGTAGGAAGTATTGCAGATAGTCCTAGGAGATAATCGTCAACAGGCTGTGGTCATCTTCCCTTTCTTAAGTGGAGCCTGTCGACCGCAGTGATTTATCTCCTTTGTTCCCCTTAGCAACCACTATTTCTTTAATGGTTTGTTTCCGACTATCTCTCGTATTTGACATGGTTGGGCGTATCTTGGGTTGCAGAGCACACTAAGATCAGATGTGGCGTTGGGCACAGGGCCCTCCCTGAATGCAGAGCGCGACCCAATGCCCACTTTTTTGTGCCTCACTTATCATACCCTACTTGCGCTTGGTTGGGGGAGGGCAGCATGTATTTACAAGTTGAATTTGAGGCCAAGGGTACTGGCTAATCCTGTATGAGAAGGATAACAGTACCACCTCTAAGGTGAGGGTCCACTTTGCACCAGCCTCGAGCAGGACTCACAAATTCTGGGATTTTTAAGTAGGTGCAGTATATTTTGATGTGGGACAGAGACCGCTCTGTTCTTTTACTATGTATGTTACCCTGATCTAGAGAGACAGGTCCTCTTCTTTGACAGAGATCTAGAGCAGTGATTCTTAACCTGTGGTCTGTGGACTCCCCAGGGGTGCGTGAAGCCTACTCAGGGGTTCTCCACTGCTTAGAAAGTTAAATGATATTAACAGTTAGTAAAGTGTGTATAAGTAAGGAAACAAAACCTACAATTAAAATTTTTAAAACGTTCTGTAAATGTGATGGAATCTGAAATTGAAGGCTCAAAATTATTGGAGCAATGCAAGTGCATCGAACAGAATATAGTATGGACAATGAGTGGCCTCAAAGGAATATAACTAATCTCCAACCTTCTTATTAGAATTCAGATTTAGATATTTTTTTATATTGGGTTGTCAATTAAATAAAATGTTTCATCATTTGTGTATTTATTGGATGAATGCATATTTCTGTATTAGTTGTGTATTGTTTTGCGGTTCAAAGCAATGAAAATGCTTAGGCCGGGGTGCCTGGCTTCCAGTAATGACTCTGTGGAGGTCGCTGAATTTCAATAATAAGTGGGGGTCCCCGAGTTCTGGTAATCTTTATGTGGGGGTCAGCAGCAGTCAAACGGTTAAGCACAACTGACTTAGAGTGTTCCCTCAGAACGCCCAACTTGGCTTGTGGACAAATTCCCTCACTACACCTCACCCTCACTACACCGCACCCTCACATGTGACTCTCCTGACATGAGAGTGCATGGGAAGTGTAGCTGAGAGGGAAGCAAATGACGACAATTGAGTAAAATGAACCTTGCCTGTGTAAAAATCATTTGTCAAAGCTAATGGCCCAATGTATGGAGTGAATCAAACATTCTTCCTAAAAAATGTTTCTGAAGAACATACCATTAAATGCAAAGGCCATTGATGAATTCTTGCTCCACAATGTTGGAAAACGAACTGAACTCTTACTGCCACTACACTGCATTATGTAACGCAACAGCAGCCTACCTTAAAGTGCTTGTTAAACTTCTCTCCATTAGGCATTTGCCTGTCTGATTTTGTTTCAAAGAGAGACATAACGACCAGATAAAAACTACTTTTTTTAAGGCACTTTATTTTCATTGCATTAAAACAAAAAACATGTTTCAGATAGACCTTTAAAAAGTAATCTGCTAAGAGAGAAGGTTTCTTAGTAGTCACACACAAGTCGAGTCTTTACAATGTATTGACATTAATGACTATTCCACATCAAAGTATTCTACCAAGGATGCGTTCTCAGTTCTTCAGTTATACAATCAACTCCCATAAACACTCGCCCTTGTTCATCTTTCCTCGCCAAAGTGCGAATATTGCTCTCAGACTAGAAAAAAAACTCAATTGAGAGGCAAGGTGGGAGCCTGGGAGAGGAAAGAGGCGCCCACATTCACTCCTGAGCTAGGGGTTCAAACGCCTTTATTTCCTTATCAGGCCTCTCAGCTGCTAAAGAAGGATATTGTAGAGAGAGCGATTGAGGTTGTTTGTGGTTCAGGGATTCAGAATACCAGATCTGTCTGTGTTCGAGGTCCTAGAAGACAACATCTAGGGTGATGGTCGCCCATGGGTTTGCTTTGTAACTAAAGACCGTGGCTGGAGTAATTGTCTCCTCAGCCATCGTTACCTCCTCTGTTTGCTGTTTTTGTTATGGTGTAGTGTGCACGTCTGCTTCGCCCATGCCCTGGTCGTGGTGTGAGTTTCCGCAGTGACTAAAGTCTCATTTCATGGTGTAGAATATTGCAACTATTTTCTGTGAATTGTGCACTTTTTTGGGTGAGTGTTCAGTCGGTAGCTGAGTTGTGGCATAGCAATGGGCCCAACCCCAGACCCTGCCAAAGGAAAGCGTTAATTACCATGCTGCATTGTAATCCATGCCGTCTGAGGCAACTGATTTTTTTTATTGGCCAGACACTTGGCTACTGGGACCTCGACGAGGACCCCTAAACTGGTTTCCTTGGCTTTACCCTGTTAGTTGAGAAACATGAAATGAGCTGGGCTTTTTATGCGAGTGCCATTTGCTTGCCAGCACTTTAGATAAGACTTGGTTTCCCAAATGTTTAAAGTGACTGTTGCTTCCATATGTGCATGGATGATGTGTGTTCTGCTTAGCACTTGTTGGCTGGTCCCTCCGACCTTGCGAGTAATACGCTCACTTCACTCATTTTCAATTGCAGCTCTTCGGGCCCCTCCGACCGTTTCAGCAGAATCCTGAAGCATGTTTTGACCCAAAGAAGGTGAGTATACAAAAAGCATGATTCGCCCCTAGAGAACTGTCACTGCAAATCCTGTGCATATAGCGGGGCTGCATGCCTTGGCCTACAACTTAACTTGTGATGTAAAAAGAAAAAAATAGAATGTGATGTGGCCTCTCCATCCTCTAGGCAATTCCAGCTCTGTGTAGCATTCCCTGTCCCAGCATCACCCTCTTTGCTGTTAAGCGGTGCCCTGTAATTGTGCCAGATATTTCTTAATTCATTTACACTTGGTGTTCAGACCTTTGTAACTGAAAGGTTAAGTATTCACTCTATTTGCAGGAAGGGTTATCTCATTTGATTGCCCCTTCCAACTTCCTTTTGATTTTATGATTTTTAATTTTGAGTGCAGTTACTAAGAAAGCTATCTTTTATAATGTTTGTTGGTTTCCTCCTTCCCTTTGTTCAATCTTTGCATTGTTGGGTCTTCATACAGCTCGTGTTTTAAACTATGCATTGGTTAGTAAACCTTTCTTTCACTTTCTTTTGCGTGTAGTCTTCATTTAGATGTGCCATGGGTGAGATTTGTTGATGGCAATCTGTGCACCTCACTATGTAGAGTATGTATTTGTTTTTCTCCCAGCTGATGTACAATTTCTTCAGAACGTTTATATCTCATTTGGGATGCTCACTGCAACATATTTGTTGACTACCTTACCCAGACTGGTTGATACACCTTGACATAACTTGAACAGTGGCCTTCTATAGATTTGGCTTGGCATTGATCACCAGAACTAAGAACTAAGAACAGTTAGAAGATAACTGTACCTCTATAGTTTCAATGGCTTAGCTTTTGGGTCCTTGCTGATCTTTGATAATGCATCTGTGATCTCAACACACCCACAGAATGTGCTGAAAATTCGGCCTGTTATTAGAATCTGCTTCTAAAATATTATCATGGTGTCTCCGGAGGTGAGCAGAGGTCTTTAGAGATGTCATTTTACAAGAATGGGATGATGGGGGAACTGTTCTTCCTGACCGCATCCAAGAAGGTTCTAGTGATGGACACCTTCCCTGAGGGTTGGGGAATGCAACTGGAAAAATTCCTACTCAGTTGAACATCATCATAGCTTGAAAAATGGTTTTACCGAAGCATGTTGGATTACAGAGAAATTTGACTAGCTCTTATGTTCTTTCCCTTGTCCCTGAGCAAAACTGAAGTTTGAGTCTGACAGGCATTTCAGACACCAAGCTCCAGGAGGTGAAGTGTACACATTTTGATAGCCCTAGTCTTGTTGAGGAGAAGCTGACTTTCCCTCCTGGACCCCAGCCTCTGATTTATGTTCCATGAAGGTAGGACCTACTGTCCCAAGGGCCTATAGTCCTATAGCAGGGAGTGTCCTGCCTCCAATCCAAGGCTCTTGTGCGTTCAGGCATGGAGACCCAGAAGTTTTGCCTGTCCTAATGGTTGCATCTCAAAAGGTCATGGAAGTTGTCTTGGACTCTCGAAAGTCATCCACAAAAGCTGCCTACTCCTGTAGATTGAAGGAATTGCAGGCTCAGTTTTCTGGCTTACTCATGAAAGGATTAGCGGAGTGAAATCAGTAGTGTAAGACGTTACACTGCAGCCAGTTTGTCTTTTACATGTCCACCACAGCAGGTTCTTTGTTTATGGTCCCGTTAGTTTAATCAGTTTTGAAGGGTTGGCTAACTCGCTCCACCTGATGTTTTCACTCCTAATCTGCCCTTCCAAGTACCACACATCAGGGTTAGACTAACGCAACTTGTTAATTATTACCGCCATCCAGCACAGGAGCATTGTGTCATGCAATAATTGTTGGTGCTCCTTTGAGCTCAGTAGCAGCCCTTTGCTGTAATTGACCATGTATCAAAACATTGTTTGCCAGCATGCTCAAGAAAGCAGGCAAATGCAAAAAGAACAATTAATGGGCAGAATGCAGAACAATGTCATACATTCACCCTAGTACAGAGATCTGGGTCTAGATCCATTGTTCTTTTGCTCACCATGCCACCCCAGTTTAGACCCAGCCATTTGCAAATCAGCCTTGACCCTGCACTCAATGGGAACAGTCCAGCCCGAACTGCCAGGCCAGGTCCTCCCTGGACTGCAAACACGCATCCTAGGACCAGTGTTGGGGTTTCACTCCTCATCAGCTAGGATAGCTTGACTCCAGTTGCATGGAGAGCACGGGGCCCACGTCTGAGCATACCCGCCCCACTCTGAGTGACAAATGCAAAAAGAACAATTGATGGACAGAATGCAGAACAATGTCATACATTCACCAGATGTGGGTCTCGGGATCACTGTGCCACTGGATTCAAGCTAGCCTGGCTGAGGGAGGGTTATGCCCCGAAACCGGTCCCAGGATGCGTGTTTCCAGTGCAGGGAGGACCTGGCTTGGCAGTTCGGGCTGAACTGTTCCCATGAGGCACAGGGTCAAGACTGATTTGCATATGGCTGTGTCTAAACTGGAGTGGCATGGTGAGCAAAATAACGAGGAAGTTAGCCTAGATCTATTGACTGGGGGTGAATGTTTGATTTGCTTTGCATTCCATCCATCATCTGTGTGTCTTTTACTTTCTTGCCCCGAGAAAGCAGACAGTCAGCCTTTAACTGCTGCCAGCACTGCATGAAGCTTGTCTGAAATGTCAGGGGTCGAGGAGGGATTTTTGTAATGCCTACATGACTGACTGGCTCAAAAGGCTGGGGCTGTTCCCCTGCAATACAAAGCTGAAAGACAAAATATTTGAGTGTTCTGATAGCAAATTTGAGAAATCTTTAGAAAACATCCTCCGTCCCTGAGTTGTTTAACATCATAGCACCACAGCTGTTTCCGATACTGTCAAGTTATGGAAAGTAGGTCCGTGACCGCCCATAAGCACTAATGAGGTATTACATTAGTTTCAATGTTGTTTTACCAGAGCTTCCAGGAGCGCAAATGTGGTACTGTGCCATTCCATTCCATGGATTTCAGTGCTTGTGTTTACTTGAGGCAGTGTCACTCAGAGTGCAATGGAATATTACACAACTGCACACCGAAACCGTGGTAATGCCACTCATAAATAATATGAAAACTTGTCAGCTATGCATTATCTCATCTAAATGCTATGCTCCGTGTTCTAGTGAGTATTCCTTTTGAGCCGTTACATTTGTGCTTCCTCCATTTGTTTTTCTTTTCCATGATAATGCTATATGCTGATTCTTAATCCTCTCTAACAGAGGGACTGATTTTGATCAGGACCACAACATCCAGTTTCCTATCTCATCTCCTCGTTCTCATCTCTCCAAAGCAGGCAATAGACTCAGTCGCCAAAACCCTGCTGGAGCTCTGAGTTTCGCAGTGCACAACACTTACACGTTGGCTTCTCTATTCCAAAGTGTGGGCAAGTCGTTTGTTACAATATCTTGAGTTCAGTTGTGCTCTGCATCAGGTTTTGTCGTTTGTCAGTCATTCAAAGTATTCAAATACATTCTGTGAGGTGTAAAGCAACTTGTGTGTCCTTTTGATGGGTGTGTTGTTTCTCGCGTTATGCCAAGGAACACTATGCACCATGTGCCTCTATAAACAAACGCAAGACCTTGTTGATTGCACTCAAAGTCGAGGCTGGAGGCATGATTCGAACATGTTGTTCTCTAGGTGTTTCTGGTTTTGTGTTTGTCTTTTTTCTCTGCAAACCCTCCCTTGACTTTTTTTTGCGTAATATGGAAATGTATAAAGCCCAAGTCTATCCACATCGAAACATAGCACTGTGCAATAATTTTTGTAAATGAGAGGCGTTCAAAGTAGTCGGAAGAGCAAGGGAGATTTCCTGCTGGGATCCAAAATCCTGAGCATTTCGCGTGGTTTTTGTAGGATATTCTCTTTGTGGAAATTAGAATTTTCAGTTCTTTCCTGAAGCGCTAATGTGAGTCTGCATGGCATATTTAGGATGGGAGATTTTACAGATCCCTAGAGCTTAGCAAGAGAAGGAAGACGGTAACTGACAAACGTCAGCAAGAGCAGTTGCACCAGGGCCATGGATTTAAGGGAACTACTGTATAGTTTGGCTCGCTTTTACTAGGGAGCAGTAAAACATATGACTCAATTACTTTGTCATTGAGAAACTGCCTTGGCATCTTCTCCTTGAAGCTTGTTTTGTTTGTCGCCTGATTATGTTTCTTCTGGTGTGTTAGTTACCTCAAAAAACAAAAAGGAGAAGTATCCCCATTTTAAAAAAATGGAAGGAAAAAGTTGCACGCTAAGAAAACATTCTTTCTTTTTTAGTAAACCCCTCACGCACCACCCTGGTTGTGACATGCTTCATCATCGGGGTCCACCTGAGTGACCGAGTGCCACTCAGGTGTGCTTCGACGCCTGCAACTGCAGCGGAGCTGGTTTAGGTTGTGTGAGTTGTGAATTGTGAATTAAAAAGTGTTCTACATGTACTCCCTAAAAGCCTTTTATTTTTGAGTCATGTGACACTATTAAAAAGTAAATGAGATACTTATACTGGGGTGGTTTTTGACCAGAAAGTATCAAAATTCAAGTGGAAGAATGGTCAACATGTTTCAACCTATTTCAATATTTGTAGGTTTTTGTCAGGACCAAGTGAGGTGCGTCGGGAGGTCTGCGCACGCTAAGGCGCACCCAACACCTGACTCAACTAAGTGCCAGACCGTCTGCTTACGGTTCAGTGCGCTTACAGCCTTCTGTGTAAGGGAAAATCTGAAACAGAGCAAAGTACAGTGGTTGCATATTGGGACACAGTTACTGTATAAAGCACACTATTCCAGATTGCATTTCTTACATGGTTCTATGGTGGAACACATTAATTGCGTATCTTATTCCATTCCAGGTTGCATTTCTCCTTTGTAAAATGTAATGTGCACCCCAACCAAAAGCACAGGTGTGTGAAGGCACTCATCAGACATGCATGCAGTGGTGATTTCACATCAATACCTGGTCTGCTTATTCTCTCTGTGCCTTCGTTTACTAGTAAATACCTACCCAACAGTCATGCTTCAACTCGTTGGTGTCATACGTTCCTTTTTCTCAAAGGAGCGCTATTTGTTAACTCATAGTAGTTGTGTTTCATGCCTGTGAATCAGGCAAGTTGTGCTAATGCACGAGATATCAAACAGTATGGGTGAGAGAGCCAAGGTTTTTCCACCAATCTTATTGTTAGACGCAGAGATTGGAGTACACTCAACAGAGGACTTACTTAAAAAAGGTTCTGGTTGAACCCCAAGGACACTGTGTGGGGCCTTTACATGAGCGTTCTGCGGGCGACAAAAAAGTATTTGTTTTGATAAGCTTAGTCGGGAGGGTACATGGTAGTTTATGTAGAAACAACAGGAGAGGAAGGGTTCAGGGACACTCCTATACCCCAGTCAAAATATCAATTAAACAACAAAGGAGTGACTCAAACAAAATCGGATGAAACGTAGAAAAAGCACGTGGGTGTGTGAAAGAGAAAGAATCACAGTGATTTTTTATATAAAACCCTCACTCACCCAACTGTTGGGTGACATGCTTCGTCATCGGGTTGTTCACCGGGTATGCCAAGTGCACGCCCGGTGTGCTACTACACCTGCGACTGCAGTGGAGCTGGTGACTAGAATAAAAGCAGTGCAAAAAGTGATAGTGAATTTAAAGTGTCGGAATAAAAAAGTGCGTGTTCCAACCTATACTCAATTTTAATAGAGGTTGAAGCATGCACAGTGTTAAAAGGTTTGGCGGACAGGCTTGACAATGAATTTGAGTCAAACAGTCCTGTTTATTGATTCATATGGTCAACATGTTTCTGCTCGTAGTGGCCTCTTTAGCCGAGCTTTCTTCAGGACCAAACTGTAACACTGGGCGGTATACGCACGCTAAGGCGCACCCTAACCTCAGTGTACTGGAAAAGGAAAAAACTCACGGTTGTTTACCGGATTACCCTGGAATTTCCAGGATGTTGAAATGTGAAAGTACACTCGTCTTCACTTCATAGGTCGGTGGGGCGGGTTTCCTTCACTCCGGAAAAAACTACATTCCGGAGACTCCCCGTATTTCAACCTCTACAAGGCTCTGCCACCGCCTGAATAGTGCACTTGGCATACCCGGTGAACAACCCGATGACGAAGCATGTCACCCAACAGTTGGGTGAGTGAGGGTTTTATATAAAAAATCACTGTGATTCTTTCTCTTTCACACACCCACGTGCTTTTTCTACGTTACATCGTAGTTTAAACAGCACCCTTTCCTTTTAGTAAATATCGTCAGCAGAGCGGAGCCCACCCGCCTGCTGCAGCATTCACTTGTCAGTAAACAGCGGCCCGCCGGAGACCTATCCAGATACTTCACGGAGTCCCGAGGATAGTGAGGGGAGACTGGCCGTGAGTATAAGTGTAGGTCTACCGGTGTGGTGCCAGCCAATCAGAAGCCTCACGTCGTGGTCAACTAATCGTGACGTGTGTTGTGGAGCGGTGTGTTGAGCTCCACGTCCCGATAAATTAAGGGAACCATGTAAAAAATATATGTACACTTGTGATAAAACAAAGGGATGTTGGTGAATTTCCCTAATGTTTTTATACCATGTGAAACAACTTTATTAGCCGCGATTTCTTGTGTAAAAAAAGTTCTGTTTGTAGTGATATTGTGAGCGGACTGACATATAGGTGCAAGCAATCTTATTCTTATTTAAACTATTATAAAAAAGAGGGGTGTAGACGCCTTATTTAAATTAACCGTCATTTTAGCCGGTAAATATTTATGGATAGCCAGCAAACAGTTCAACTATATTTATTTACAGAGTGTGTCGACTGTTTGAGGGAACAGCTATATTGAGTCATATTTCTAGTACACATGCGGCTACACTGGTGGTGATTTTAGAGGCTGAATCACTAGCACGCACAGGCAACTTATTGTGTTGCATAATGCGCGAGGGGAAGCTTTATTTGAATTCACTGACATTTTTAGCACACAAAGGTATTGGGGTAGACAGCAGGCAGGTCACTATATGGTTGATTTTAAAAGTGTTAAGACATCACCTTTCCTACTGTATTGTTTAGAGAGGGGGTTCAAATACAGCTAGAATATTGGATAAGGACCGTGGATGTTATCTATTCCTCACGGTATTCCAAGGAATGTTATCATTGAGGCCGGACACATTGGTGGAAAGTCTATACACCCAGCGCTGTTCTTTCTCGAACAGACATTGCGTGGTGTTCTGCCCAGGTGTTACTACTTCAATGACTGTCCATCTTATATCGTTGGTAGTATGGTTCATAGCAAGGAAGTGTTTAGTCAGTTTCGTTGTTGCTTTTTTGCACCTGATCGTGCTTCTATGTTCACAAATTCGTTGTTTGACTTTTCTCCCTGCCATGCCCACGTATTTTAGACTGCAAGGGCATGTGATTAGGTACACCACATTTTGGCCGTTGCGATTGGTGTGGGCCCTTAGGGTCCAAATCTTATCTTCCTCCAGATTTAATGTTTTTGTTGCCGTGGTCAAGTGACATACACTGCAGTTTCCGCAGGGGTAATAGCCGGTGATTTTCGGTAGACCCCACGGACTGAGTATTGTTGTCGGTTCATCATTTGTAGACTGTCTGGGGCGGGTGTTTACAAGTGAGTCTTTTATACTTCTGGCTCGTTTGAAAGAGAACAGTGTTTTTTCCCAATGGAGATGTCCGGTATTGAGTATGTTCCAGCGTTTATTTATCGATTTTGTCATTTGGTTGGACAGTGTGTTAAATGTTGGGACACATCATAAAGGTGGGACCTTTTTTTCTTTGACCTTTTCCTCTAGGAGCACCTCTCTGGGTTGGTTCTTTGCCCGTTTTTGCATTTTCTTAGGATGTAATCTGGGTAGCTCCTAATGGAGAGCTTCTCCATCAGATCATTCGCTTGAGGACTAAAGTCCTCTAGTTTGCTGCAGTTTCTTCTTAAACGGAGAAATTAGTTACCTCCCCCAAAACTTGACCTGGTTTTCCATGTATAGTGGAGTGCTTGAGTTTACTGCTTTGTAGATGATGCAGCAGACTTTGAAGGTAACGCTGGCTGGAAGATGGAGCCAGTGGAATTATTTGAGGATGTATGAGATTCTGTCACACTACCTGTGTAGTGTAGGTCCTATATTCCCAATAGGCTCTGCGAATTGGAATAACATAAACGATAGTTTAGACGTAGGACTTAGGTCGACCAGGTCTCTATTGAATATGTTAGACTTAATTATGAATGCCAGCTAGCTCAGAGGTCACTAGAAACTTTCTCGAGTAAACAAGAAGGCGTTAACTTTCCTGAATAGACAAGAAGGGATTAGTTTCTGACAACCGCATAAACATAACAACTTTGCTCCCTCCAGAATAAGGAGTATACCTCCAGAGTCGCGGAAACAATAGATAACTATTTTACTCAATCGTGCATGCTTAGTTTCACCAGAAGTGCAGAGAAAATAGAGAGACAGGCGTTTTCAATAAAAGAGGTTATTTATTGAACAGTCTTCTTTCTCGTGCAAGAGAAGTGAGTTACCACAAGTGCAATACTTGTCATAAAGTAAAGTGCGTACAGTAAAAGGAGTATTATGAAATAATACTGTAAAAGCATGGTATGGTTTCTAAGCCATACAGTGTTTAAAATAGATAAAATATATACATAGATAAAATCATAACTAAACGTACTCAACTGGTGCTTCTAAGATACGCCTACCCCGGTGTACCTAACCTAAGCCTAGTACAGGGAAGGAGTAAGTGAGATGTAATTTGAGTTAAGATAGTTTCTGCCAAGAATCTGAATCAAGAATTCTCTAAGGGTCTAATCAACTCCGTACCTTGGTTATAGAATGAAGGAGGTCTTGTATCTCTCTCTCAGGACTCGATCTCCCAGCAACCCGCAAGGGTGACAGGGAAACACTGGAGCTGGATTTCTCGACAGGAGAAAAGACAGCGTCTCTCTGTGTGTCAATGGGAGGGTCGGCTTCCTTTGGCACTCGCTACAGCAGGGCATCGGGCAAGTAGATTGCCGATCTGCTCCAAACCACCGTGTGTTTTGCTAGAGCAGATGCTGGTATATTTATACCTGGAAGGTGCTGAGTTTGACGTAAGGTTGGACAGAAGACGTCACTAAGAACTCGCAGTTCTTTCAGGACTCCAGGAGTTCTTGGACAAATCAATACAGAAGCAGGGGGAATTCCCGGGCTGCTGGAGGCTTGGTTTGTTTAAGAACACGTTGTGCATTCTAAGAGTCTATGGGAGTAGCCTTGCCGTATTTGGACTGCATTGGCTATGACTTAATATGGGTATGATTCTTATGCCTTTATAAGGATATGTTTTGATATAACCACATAAGGGCATAAATCGGGAATATTAAAATAGGGTCCTAGATACGTTTACAACACCCACTCCACGTATAATGTCCATCATTACTAAATACTAAGCAATTTTAAACATATAACTATGCATGTGTTTTCCATTCCACTCCAAAATACATAAAATGCATTTGAAATGGTATATACACGAAAAATGAGTATTTATACTGTACGTTTTCAAGCAGTGGTATAATTCAGATAATGCATATATTGTACATTGGAATGTTGACTGAATGAATCACTAAATCTACATTTATGAAATGGCTCTTAATACAGAAGAGAAGGTCGAGACCATTTCATCACATATTTATACAAGACTGTACATGTGATAGAGGCTAAGTCAAAATATTGTCTCTAGAGTTTTCAAAAATAGAAATCTTGTTCTCTAAGAATAGTTCTACTTTAAGCAGTTATCATGTGCCAAAAAAAGGTAAATATTTTGGGAGCGGGAAAGAATTTCGCTTTCAGGGAAAAAAAATAGTTCCAATAGTTTTTTTGAAGTTCTGTTTATCAAAAGTTGAAGGCCGAATTCAGAGTTCAGGGAACGCTGTGTGCTCGTGTTTTCAAAAGTTATTCTCGTTGTTAGGAGAGAACATTAACTCAGATAGGCTGGCAAAGAATTCGTCTACAACAGTAGGGGAAAGTTGAACCATGTCCGAAAAAGTAGAAATAGTGCATATATGAGAAGCATTGCCGTCATCGGTGTCTAGATCAGCAATGGTCACAGAAGGTTGTACCTGTGTGCCGCTTTCATCTCGTACCTTACCGCCACCTAATCGTAATGGTGAGGTCTCAACGAATGCCGTCATCAGAATAGGTAGCCGCTGAGGACAACACGTTGCATGAGCCGTTACCGAACCAAGCAAAGTATCGACATCCATAGGTACTGCTGATGGGAGTGTGAGACAGACGTCCAACGCGCATTCTTCTCCGCAGAGCAGGCATCATAAAACAGGTAGGATGCAATCTTGCCAGATTGGTCTGAATGAAAGAAACCAGGTAGTATTCAGATCTCTTAGCCGAGCCAAGCCGAGTACTTTAGTAATCCAATCTCTGTATTGCATCGCTAGGATAGTCTCTTCCATGGTAGCCTGAGTTTTGTCTGTGGCTGGACTTGCCATATCGGAGCAGAAGGAACAAAAATAAGATTCCTGCTACGAGTCCCAAGATGAGAGGCAGGCCGCCGAACACAGAGTGCACGAAATTCTGGAAGATGCTCAGGACTGCTTCAAAGGGTGCTAACAGTCCCGAAAAAATTGTCTTAAATACATGTGCGATGCCACTGGTATCAGACCTGTTTAAGATTTGACTTAACATTTCTACGAAATGCACGGGGCAATTTGTTGATAATAATGCATGTATCTCTGCCGATGTCCTTGCGACTTGCAGATCATACGTTTCTCTAGACGAGGTTAAAGGCACAGTTGTTTGTAAAAGAATAGACTTCATTCTGCTTAAAGTATCAATTCGAATAGAAGAGATATTCAGAGAAGGCCATATCGTTGCCTTCTTGTCTGTAAAGACACATCAATCTGACGCTGGAAACCGCGAACTGCGCCCTCTCGGTGTAACTGGCGTAGCCTGCAGGCCAGTGGTTCAACGGCAATCGCAAAAAGGAGAGGGGATAGAGGGCATCCCTGTCGGGTACCCCTCGTGATTGCAATGGAGGGAGAGAGGCGCCCATTAATCAATACTTTCGCTGATAGTTGTGTATACAGCAACTGGACCCAGGAGATAAACAATTTAGGGAACCTCATACATTTCAAGACGGCGAATAAGTATGGCCATTCGACGGAATCGAAGGCCTTGGTGGCATCCCAAAAAAACGCTGCGACTGGGAGATCAGGGTGCACCGTGCGAATCAGGGAGAACAGTGTACGTAGATTATGGGAGGTAGAACGACTAGGGACAAACCCAGACTGATCAGGTAATACGATACGGGTCATCAGAAGAGACAATCTGGTGGCTAGCACCTTTGCCAGTATTTTAACATCACAATTTAAGAGCGAGAGCGGGTGATATGAATCGCAGGCATTGGGGCTTTTGCCAGGCTTCAGGAGTGAAGTAATCACGACTTCACGCATTGAACAGGGAAGGATTCCGTCAGCCAAGGATTCTTGGAAGACCTCGCTGAGGACGGGGGCCATGATGTCTATATATGCTTTATAGAACTCAGCCGGGATCCCGTCCAGGCCGGGTGCTTTACCATTTTTAAGTGACATAATGGCATCTCTGATTTCGTCCAGGTCAAAAGGGGCGGCGAGAAAGGCCCTATCCCCGTCGCTGAGCCAGCATAGAGCCACGCCACCGAGGAAGTCATATGACACATCTGTGGTAGTAGCCGTGGTGTAGAGTGTGTGGTAGTGAGACATGAAAGCGGTCAATATGTCATCTGTGTCTCTGACCGTTTGTCCCTGTTCGTTTACGACTTCTAGTATTGTATTATGTGAGTGCGGGGTACGTGTCAACACTGCGAGGGCCTTGCCAGGTCTGTCGCCTTCACAGTATTTTCTCGGCTGCCAGTATTTCCCCTTAAACTTGGCTTCTCTGGTCGCTTCTTCCTCGTAGCGCGACAATTTATCCCTAAACTCCGCTTGGATGTCAGTTTTATCTCCCGCTACCATCCGAGCTTCCAATTCTTTCAGTTCACTATCTAGTGTGCTGATTGTGTGTTGTATGTCGCGTAGCAATCCAAAGCTTTTCGATATACAGTAACCTCTGATCGTAACCTTGAATGCCTCCCAAATGTGTTCGACCGAGTCCAAAGACCCCTTGTTTCGAGGGAAGAAAGCAGTAATCTCCTCGCCAAGCTCAGTGCGGAACACTATGTCTAACAGGGCCGCAGGTTGTAGTCGCCAGTGTGGTCGGGGGTTGTCCTATCCAGGCACCCGTAGGTGTACCAGGACCGGGCTATGGTCAGAGTATGTCCTTGGCAAATGTGCTACCCTGGTCACCCCCGCACCAATCTCTAGACATGAAGAGATAGTCTAGTCGCGCCCATGTGCCTGTCAGTGATGTAAAGTGTGTGCCTTCTTTCTGGAAAGGGTGTATGTATCGCCAGCTGTCGACCAAGTTGCCCTCCAAGATCACACCCATCAAGGCCTCTCTGGATCTAGGCTTGTAATGTGTCACTCCGTCTGCCCTATCCAGATGAGGCGCCAGCGCTAAGTTAAAGTCGCCCCCCCAGATGATATGTCGGGAGCCCACGTCCATGATCTTGCCCCATAATGTGGTAAAAAAGACTGGCATATCTACATTAGGTGCATAACAGTTCACTAATGTAATGGTATCACGGCCTAGGCGTCCCCACATCATAGCAAAGCGGCCTTCCACATCTGACAATTCACTACACATTTGAAAAGGTACTGTGCATCTAATCAGGATAGCCACCCCCCCGTGCGTAAGTGGAGTAGGTTGAAAAAACTCGGGCGCTTGCCCATTTGCTGGCGAATGTGGTGCGTGTCTGCGGTGATATGTGCGTCTCCTGCAACATAGCAATCTGAACTTGATGACGTTCCAAATATGCAATCACATTTTGAAATTTTTTGGCATTAAGGCCCCTGATATTCCATGACCTACAACTCAGTTGTGCATCAGACTTTGACCGCGCCATAAGCTAAAAAGCATTATAGAATTGCAACATGCCATAGTAGTATCTGTAGTACCATCTCTTCTCAGGTGCACAATTAGACCACATAATCCGAACAACAGTACCCCTCCCCCCTGTAAAGCAAAAACCCAGCTTCAACAAAACTCCTCCCCCCTCCCACTACCGCATCCCAATCATGCCAGCAGCCACCCATTCCCTCCCTGTCCCTCCCCCCTACCCCCCACAACAACCACAACTTGTACCCATGATTGGGGTATGCCCGTAGGGGAAACAACATCAAGAGCGCACAGCCACTTCTCCCCCTGTTAGCCTCCTGCACTGTACCACCCTCGGTGGAGGCCAAGGCGGGATAGTGGTCCCTGGAATACTTTACCACTGGACGAGTTCAAGTGTCCCCAATCTCAGGGTGGCGTCCGAGCCGTCGGACACCATGCTCTCAAGGTCTGGCCAGCCAGGACAGTAGCTAATCCTCCTATTCCGGTGGAAGCACTTTACATCAATTGTCGTCATCCAGTATCGGTGGGTCATCCTCGTGTACAACGTTCTTGCCCTGACCACCCCTCTGTGCTTTCCTGATGGCTTTCAAGTAATCTTCCACCTTTTGCGGGTTTGTGAAGAATCGCTGCTTTCCTTGGTGCGTTATCCGCAGCTTCGCTGGGTAAAGCAATGCATAGTCTATCTGGGCTTCGCGCAGTTTCTCTTTAACATTCAGAAATTTGCGTCTCTCCTCCTGCACTAGAGGAGTAAAATCAGGATAGATTGAGAAGGTGATACCATTGTAGTGCAGGTTCTGTTTAGTGCGGGCTGCTCTCAGAGCAACGTCCAGCCATAGTTCAGCAGGCGAGCGATGATAGGTCGCGGTGGAGCTCCGGGCATAGGGATGGGGGCCAGCGATCTATGCGCCCTTTCGACAATAAATTGAGGTGAGAAAGCATTTTCTCCTACCGACGCTCTGAGGAGGTTCTCCACGTATAGCTCCATCCTGTCCATGGATTCCGGAACGCGGATGTTGTTGCGTCTGCTACGGGCTTCCAAATCCTCATTTTTGGCAGCTATAATCCGCAATAGGTTGTCCATGCGGGCAAGTTGAGTTGTATGTGACGCGGTGATATCATCATTGTCCGAGATACGTTGCTCTGTTGCCGTAATCCGCTCCTTATGTTGGTCTACTTTATGCACAAGAGCGTCCATCCTGGAGGACATCCTGTCCACTTTCTCCACCACCGTGGCAAAGCCCTGTCGCATCTCCTGCAATAGACTGTGCATGTCGAGCTCCGCAGCTGGAGATCCAGTGCCGGCAGCACCTGCTCCGCTAGTCCTCACGTCCTCCGGCATCGTTTTCGACCCTTTCTTCGCAGTGTTGAAGGTTATTTTCGGTTGGCGGTTATCTGGTCGCACCATCGTGCCTCTGCGCCTCTCACCGCCCGCCACCTCGGGGTCCAGCGAAACAGGGGTGCACCCGCTCCGGCCAGATGGGGGGTTACGACACCTCTTGGCTCGCCCTTGAGCGAGGTATACCGAAGGATCTGCAATTCCTGCACTCTTATGCTGGTAATCTGTTACAAACATGCAAGCCACGCAAAGTGCCGTCTAGTCAGGGAGTATGTACTGAAGACACCACGTGCAGCAGAGGTGTCTCACAGGTGTCAATCAAAAAGCAGAATCAAGCCAAGACAGTCATTTACCTGCCTCTAAGCAATATGTGTCGTTCGGGCCACAGACTGGACACACGAGGCCGTGCTCTATAAGTAGCTAGGGGCCCCCCGTGTATGTAGCGGAGCAGCAGCGATGCCTTCTATGGAAGTGGTGACTAGGCGCTGCAAATCTGGCCACAGGTCAGAGCAGTGGCGCCAACACGGGACAATGGAGCAAGTCCACGTAAAAAACAGCGGTAAGCAGCAGTCGCCACTGCAGCTCCCCTCACTCCCCCACCAGCGCTGTGCAAGGCAAGTCGCGTTAAGCCACTTTGGGGGCAGGGGACTCACTACTGTAAGGATGCAGCAGATGGCCTTCCGATGAGGGAATAACGCAGATGCAGTCACTTCAGAGATCCGATGGGATCAGGAATCACCGCTAAGCTCCTCCGACACTCACAGCATTCAGCAGCGGACGTTAGTGGCGGGCTCCAAGCAGCTGTCTTCTATGGCCGACTCTCCACCTCCAGCAGTGCAGCGTTTCTTCATGCGGGCAATAGGGAGCAGCTCGGGAAAGGCACCCCGCTCGGCAGTGACTTCAGCCCACAACTGCGAGAATGAGGAATCCGGTACCCCTCGCGGCTAGTGCCGAGTCTCTCACCGGGCACCCTTTTTCGACCCCTGGGGACAGCGGCGTGCGTGTGTGGTAGCGGCACGAAGACCGGCAAATCCGGCAGCCCTATGCCGCCAAGCACTCGGGCACCAGGTCAGTTCCACAGTAGTCAGGGGAGGGGGGGTTCAAGCGCCACGCCAGCGGTTTCAGAGAGTGCGATCTCCGCAGTCACGGCCACCGGTTAGGGCCCGCCGCCTCGTGGCAATCCCCGGCCTCTCCTAGCAGCAGTAATCCGATCCTCGCGTCCTGCCAGCTCCAGTGATTCCGCCGGGGGACTACAACAGGGTCGTTCTCTCGATCCCAGGTGCAGCTGGCGACCCAGAAATCAGTCCGAGCGCAGATGGCAGTATATTCCACAGAAACAGCTGCATTTGGGGACACTCGATCTCCAGTTGGATAGGATTATTGAAGGATAAGTTCTCCAGGGAACGGGAGCCTCCCTGTTAGGCGGCCATTCCGTGTGCGCGCCCTCATGTAAGTTAATTCCTTGACACAGAAGTGTGGCGCTCAGTGAATTTTTACAGTTGTTACCACTAAGAAACACCTCCTTTTTCCCCCCACTGTTTCATCTATGTGTATAAGGTAGATTCCGGGTTGACTTGATGTAACCTTTACCCAACCTTTCATACAGGCCCGCTGGTATGTGCTTTTGGCAATATTGAAACTGAAAAGTCGTTATCGGAATTGTAATTGTGCCATGTATTATCCATTCAATGATGGGTCTTTCGGAGACTGTCAATGGCAATCTTTCTAGTTTTTCAATGCTCAGCACCGTATAGTCTGCTTCTTTTTGTGCCAAAGAGATTTGTTTATCTGTAAGGTTAAAGATAGAAAATAATGACAATGTGTTGATTAGACGCCATGGCACGTAGCCTGAACGGAGGTTTTGTAACGTCCAGCCTAACTGTACAATAGAACGTCATTTCGACTGGCCATGTTGTAGCATTAGCATATCCTGTTCTATTATATCAATAGCAGATGATACAATGTTGTCCAGTGAATAAATTCTGGAGGACAGAGTCGTTAACCCATTGTCCACTACAGACAGTGATTTTTCCAAATGAATACGATCAATTTCTCGTATTTTTTCCGCAGTTTCAATTTGCGTTACTTTCCAAGCTTCGTTGTAAGCAGCGTATATACCGGCGTACATGAAACGTTTTTGACGCTGTTTGCGAGGTCCCAATAAGAAATCTCGCAAGTCAGCACCTTCTTTAAGTAAAGTCAAGTATTGCTTAATTTCTGGTAGTGTAGATTTCTGTAGCCATTCGAGGCATATTTTTCCTACACTGTATGTTGTAATTATCCCTGGATGTTGTCTCTGGGAATATCTTGGGTCTGGCCTGTTCTGTTTGAACCCCTGTTTGTTCTTCAGGAATCTATCTTGACAGTTATTAGTGTCTGTGGGCCAGATCAACCATTTTTTCCAATCAGGATTAGTCCT
Source organism: Lissotriton helveticus (assembly GCF_964261635.1). Taxonomy (NCBI): domain Eukaryota; kingdom Metazoa; phylum Chordata; class Amphibia; order Caudata; family Salamandridae; genus Lissotriton; species Lissotriton helveticus. Next base: position 547,189,207 of record NC_136070.1, read on the forward strand.
ATTTTGGTTTAAAATATGGGATACGTCTATCTCCACATCTGTAGTGCTATTACTATCAGGTATGGGCTTTGGTATAGACCGTTTGTTTAAGTCCTTTATCTTGGCTAAGCCAAGACAGGTTGTTTGTTGAATGGGGTCATTCAGGAACATTATTTGTTCTGGGATCGTGCAGGCTCTGAATAATGATTCTAAACCTTGTACCTGCCAGTCTTTTGTACCCCAGACAGTTTTTGTCTCAATGTTGTTTTTCCAAAATTCAAAACCAAATGTTGACATTTTTTCATAACATTTTGTAGAATATATCAATTTAGTATTTGTCAACATGTTTTTCATTCCTGTCTTATTCATAATTTTAAAATAAAACGTTTCTGGATCAGTGATATTAAACCCTGAGAAGTATGGGAATTTTTCCAAAAAGAGGGAGGAAGAAGAAATGATCACTAGATCAACGGACACAGTTTACCATTCAGGTGAATGGAAGGTCCAGTCGTAGCGCGTGCCCGTTTCAATGATTACAACAAGGAGGGGTTGCTGGACTGTTCCTAAGCGTGACTAAGGGAAAAATTATCTGGCGTGACCAAAGGTGTAAGTGTAACACCCTAGGGCATCCATTTTGTTGGATGGATTTGCCTCACACACCCAGAAGGGTGTCATGCTTCATCATCGGCGGTTGCTCCTCGTCGGGGAGGCGGTGCAATCCCCGACGGGCTCACCTCAAAGAGGGGCTCTTTGGCGGAGATCTTTTTCCAACAGCCTTATGGTGAGGTGTGGGTGTGTGGGCAGGGTGGTATGTGATAGTGAATAGGGATATTAAAATGAAGCTAAGGGTACCGGAATGAACTTTATTCTGGGGGTCCCCTGGCTGCAAATAAAAACAGGGTGCTAGCTCACTAGGAGTCAACGAGTAAGGTCAGGTGAACCTAGGTGGGGCTAGTGGTGAAGGCGGTCGACATGTTTCTCGCAGTGGGCAATAGTTACCCGCGATTCATCAGGACCTATAAAAAGGTGATTTACAACATGCTGGTGTCATGTGTGGGTTGTTGTGTGTATTACCTCTGTGGGGGTTGTCCTATGCCTAAACATAGAAAAGAGATAAAACAACAAGGATTAAAAACAATTTGCAAGATGCAAAAATACGTCACGTCATGGAAAAGAACTGTGAATAGTGCATGCTATTGGTGTACTTGTGATTCAAGTAACAGTCAATGCATGCCATAGTGGTTATGTACGCCTAGTGTCTAAAGTGTGGCACACAGAACAATCACTAAGTAGGTGAGGTGGTGAAGTGGTGTAAGAAGGTTTAAAAAGATTTAAAAGGTTAAAATATGCAGCAGCTATCCAGGTTCCGGTGTATACCTGGGTTCATACCATGTGCAGGCATCAGGCAGTAGATAGGGAGACACCCATTAAAACATAAGGTGACTCAGTGGACAGTTAAACAATTAAACACACTCTAATTCAACAAAAAGCCACAGTTCTGACAACCTTGCATTCCCTACTCACCTAACAGTCAAGAACTACCAGCCACCAGAGGGGTCGGCGGGATAAGGCATCAAGGATGTGTCCATGGGTCAACACTGGGGTGAAAGATAAACAAGCCGCCAGGCAAGCGTTAATGGCTGAGCTGTATCTGCAACCTCAAGGGACTCCCAGCCTAAAACCCTATTATACCGCTACCACACTCACCTCCAGTCTCTTGTGCCTTAGCTGCATGACCTACCCTTCTCCGCCGAGCTCGAGTAGATATGGGAGCTTGGCGGACAGGGTTATTTACACCGGAAACTGCGAATCGGAATGAGACACGCGTCTCCGCCTATCGGCGTGTCACGTGGTTTCAGCCGATCGCGGGGCGGCCATCTTTGACTGGTGAATCCGTAACGTTAGAGAGGCTGTGATGTGCATATGCGAGCTATTATCCTCCGGTTATATGCGTAGGATCCCCCGTTAATAAGTATGGGAATTTCTCATAAAATGTTTTCGAGCTGCCTTTTGGCGGTGTTGGACAATGTTCCCATTGATTATAAGCAAAAACATTTCTAGGATTAGCAGATTTATGCAAATAGTGATGCCCATAATGATTAAAACAATACATTTCTTCATAATCTGATGAACCTTCTAAATAATCATGTTCTGTAAATTTTGCTGACATTTCTAAATCTGACATCATATTATTAATATTTTCAAAGTCCCAATCATCAGAGAAAGTACTTGGTGATTCAAAGTCACTTAAAGAAACCTTGAACTGATGTGGATATTTCACGAGTTCAACCGGGCCATAGATGTCGTAATCAGTAGTGTCCCATGCTACACCACCAGGTATAGGAATGGCTGTGATGTTTCCTGGTGATAGTTCTCTTTTTTCAATGTGAGAAGATCTGTGAGGCTTTAGAACCAAGTTGATGTTCTGACTTGCTGTGTCCATTGTACTGTATTTTCCCTCAATAAATCTTCCCCAGCTTAAAACCAAAAAGAGCCAGAGTAGGAGGAAATTACACCTAACACAATCCACAATTCAATCCATGGTGAAATTAGATATGTTTCTCCAAGTTGATGAAAGAGTTCAGTTATTTTTTCTTTGAAAGTTTTATTTGCTGGGTTTTCTTCATGTTCACTTGGATCTTCAGAAAAGTAATTGAAATTGATGAAGTAGCCAGATGCAGTTCTGTCAATTGTTGCGATTGCTTCCGGATCTTCATTAATCTTTGGATTTGTATAGTCAGAGGCTACATCATTGTAGATTTGTGTTTCTTGACTAATTGTTGCAATTTGGGTTTCAAGAGGCACAAGTTCCATTGCTTTGTTGCATAGTCCTTCTTTATTCACTGCAGGTTTATCAAATGTGATTAGTCTCTCAGTTTGAACCTCTTGAATTGTAGCGAGGTTTGGTCTTATGCTACTTCTTGGGAGTCCACTGGGCCTACTACTTATTATTGGCCACATGATTGTGGTTTTACTAGGTCGATTGATACAAACCTGTTCTCCTTTTTACCAGCAAGGGGCGGTAGTACTACTGATCTTGTTCCGCTGATAGCTAAGACAGGTACTGCTTTTCTGTAAGAAGGCCCAAATTCCTTCTTCACCGCGATCTTTTCTCTGACCAGATCCCCAATCTTTGGAATCCAGACAGGTCTTGCTGGGACAGGTGGTTTTTCTTCAGTGGCCGTTGGCTTTAGCTTTGTGTTACTTAGACTTCTTCTTGTTTCATTTAAGTCCTGTAAAACAGCCAAACGATCTTTGATATCAAAGGTTTTTTGTTCCACCACTGAAGTCTGACTATCGAGATCTTCGATTATCATTCTAGTACCAAACAAAAGTTCATAAGAAATGATTCCACCCAGAGAATTTCTTGGCAGATTATTAAGACTACGTTGGACACTTATTAGATGTTTGACCCACCCATCACCCGAACCTAATACCCTCGCTGTTATAGATTGCTTTATGTCACGTTTTTTTCTTTCCACTACCGCATTTCCCTCAGGATGGAATGGACTAGAGTACCGCAATGCAATGCCCAAGCTGGCCATGGCCTCCTTGTAAGCTCGAGAACTAAACGCAGGACCCTGGTCAGAATGTAGCATGCCAATTGCATATGTGCCGATAAAGACTCGCAAATCTTTTATAACAGTTCTGGCGTCAGCCGGGAGCTGGGGCCACATCCAAATGAATCTTGTCTTAATATTTCTGGGATCGCATTTTTCCCTGCGGACATCTGCGTGTAGATAGCCTAATGCTATCTAATAGAGGTGTCTGGGCTGGTATCTGGTCCGGTTCACAACTGCGATCTCTATTGCAGTCCTGCCAATCCTTTGCAAAGTTATAAATTTGCACGCTCATCCCCGGCCACCAGTATTGTGATTGCAATTCTATTAGAGATTTCAAGATCTCTTGGTGCCTCAGACCCATTCCCATGTGTCCTTCATGAATCAAGTAAGCCCTCCGGTTCGTGTTTGGAATTACTCTGTCCCCCACTCCAGGGATTCGAGCAAAAGGAACGGAGTTCGCATCAATTATGTATGTATTGTTGAGTGGATAGTTGAGAGGTAATGCCGCATAGCCGCCTTTTAATGAGGCTTTTGCTGCCAGCATGGTTTCTCCATCTATTTGTTTTTTAGAACGCTTTTTTGTAGCTGCGGAAGTCGGTTGAACAGCTGCCGTTTTGGCTTTGTCAGCCAATGAATTCCCTGCAACGTGAACGCCATCACGTCGAAGACTCTGCGTATGTATCACGGGAGTCTTTCGTAGTTCTTTCTGTAAAAGAACTACTTGTTCCCATAGTTTTTTATGCTTTATTGTGACACCTGTCTCATCTTTGTAACCGTTTTTACTCCAGGTCTGCATGTAATTATTATAAGAATGGATGCAATAATACGAATCGCACACTATTAGTGTTGGGAATTCGCGATCGGCATTTTCAAGCGCCATCTTTAAAGCTCGTAGTTCAGCTCGCTGAGCTGTACAGTTTCTGAGTGATTCAGTTTTAGTGACCATTGGTCTGAATTTACCTATGCGCCAGCGACCTTTAACAATCGCGCATACTGCATTGTAAACTTGTTTATCCACAACGTAGTGTTGTGCAGATACGTCTGTGTAAATTACACAGGTGTACTGTTCGAGAGGCAGAATTTCGATCGACAGAGGACAATCATGTTCGTATTCTAGATGTTCTAGCTTTTTCATTTTGGGATCAAATGCGTGTATCACGTCTGTTGCAGCAAGAGAATTTTCCCATTGTATCCATTTTGGATCTAAAGCTTTAGCATTCGGAATGCCCGGTCTCGTTACTGCCTCAAGGGCTGATACTGCTGTTAAAACAGATATGCTCTTGCCTTGGGCTTGGGTTCTTCCTTTTGCTACAAAAGTTTGGACCGCAGTCAGAATTTTTTAAGTATGACTGAATTTCATTTCAGCTTGTGTGTACAAGTGTGATTTATAAGCTATTGGTACTGTTTCTCCCTCATTAGAGGTCAGGTACGTAAATCCGCATCTTCCTGGGATGACTCGGATTACAAGGTTTTGTTCGTTTGCACGTGTTTGCAGTTTTGTTTTAGTTAACATGTCTGTTTGTATTGATCGTAAAATTGTTGTGTGTTTCTGTGTCCAATTAATTGGTTTGAAATCCGGTTTTATTAATTCGTAGAGAGGTTTAACCCTCTCTGCGTAGTTTAGAATGTAAGTTCTTCCGGAATTCCGGAAACCTAGAAATGATTGTAAGTTTTTCAGCGTTTTTGGAGCTTGCAGTACTGCACACTTCTCTAAGAAGTTATCTGCTAGGCTTTTGCCTTTACTTGATAACTCATGTCCTAAAAATAGGACAGTGAGGTGGGCAATTCATGACTTTTTAAAATTGAATTTGTACCCTTCAGGTGCGAACCCAAGTATAATGGTGTTCACTCTTTTCAAGCGTGTCTCCAGGTCATCGTCTGTAAGATAGATATCATCGACATAAGATAATGCCTCATCATCATACATTTGTAGTATTTCTGTTACCCTGGCTGAAAATAATCCTGGGCTGTTCTTGAATCCCTGGGGGAGACGACAGAATTGCCCCTGAGCCCCCATACTGGAGAAAGCGGTCAAGTACCTGCTTTCTGGTGCAATGTTTTGACAGAAGAAACCATTTGAAATATCTAATGTCGTTTTATATTTTTTGCGCACGATGTTATTCATTAGTGCTGCACTGTGTGAGTTTTTTTCTGCAAATGTTTTGCAACAAGAGTTTAGGTGTCTGTAGTCCAAAACTAGACGATATGAATCGTCTGGTTTGGAGACAGGAAACAAAGGGTTGTTCATTTGTGAGGTGCATGTTTCAAACACCCCCTGGTATTCAAGTTGATCTAAGATCTCCCTGACTTGTTTTTTAGCTTCTTGCTTAACAGGATACTGCCTCTGTGCAGTAGGTTGATTTTTTAACTGAATTTTATGGTGAGGAGAATCCTCATCCCATCCTACATGATTTTTATATAATGCAAGGGCTTGGGCCACTGCCCATTTTCTAGCATATGTGTATTTTTTATGAATTGGAATGTGGTTTGAGAAGGCAGGCATAATCATTTCTTTGCCATGTGGGCACTCCCTGACAAACTCTGGTGGCCAGTCTCTCTCTGCTAGCAGGATATCATAGCCTTTACATAGATTCTCCCAAAAGAGACCTCTTATTTTCCTAGTTTTGTCCCCTTCTATACATAATGTTATTTCATATAATTTATGGGGTACACTAACTCTGGTGTCTGCAGTTTCCACCTGAATGTATTCATTCCTGTCCACTGTCTCCAGAAGATTCATCAGGATCTTGCGAGCTATGGTCACTTCTGCTGCGCTGTCTAGCATTGTCTGTGCCCATTCTCCGTTCTTGAGTTGTCCTCAGAATCCTCGGCATGTTTTATTTTAATACTAGCTACCTTCTTTTTGGGAAATTGTAATTTTTTACTTTGATGAGCAGGTTCCTTGTCTTTGGACTTGACGCGCTCTTCTTTATTTTCTGACCGTCGTCTTCTTTCCGATTTCTGTGAGGAAGTCTGAAAAGATCTAGAGTGACGTGTATCATTATCTTGATATCTTTCAGGTTTTCTTAAATTATCCCTATTTCTAAGGTTGTATCTTTTTTCAGAGGGCTCCTGTTGTGGAGACCTGCCCCCCCGTTCTGGAGATCTATTTCTGCATTGGGGAGACCTTCCTCTGGACTGGAACTGTTTTTCTCTGGGAGTGGTTTGTTTATTACCCTCCCACTTCTTTTTTTAGAGTAATGAGATTATTCTTAATAAAGCTCTTTTCAGGATTTTCAGTTAGTTGTGGTTTTAGTGGTTTCCCACCCAAACTATCTCTACCTAATTCTTCATAGGATTTTTCAATTATTCTGTCAAGTTCAAAAAGTTGTTCTGCTATATCTGTTTCTTTCAATTTTTGGCGGATCACCACAGATGCTGCTTCTCCTTTTATGTTGGCTAGTAGTATAGCCGAGACTTGCTTAAAGTCTTTCAGTAATTTCATACCTAGATTTAAAGCAGGCTCTGGACTGTATTCATTTTGAATCTGTCTTAGTACGTCTGGTATAACCGCCATAGACGGAACACCATGTGTTTTTGTGTATATTGAAGCAAAGACTGTTCCCTAAGTGTCAAAGTCCTCCACATGTGGTGCGATCCCCATTGGTAGACAGATTGTCAGAATTCTGTGTTTTTCATTAGGTGTAGTATCAGGAAATACTGCCTCTATCTGAGTAATTTTTTGAGCTAACCAGAACGGAATTTGTTCCGGTTTTGCGGGTAATTTGCCAATGACTGATTGTATAGTCTGTGGTGTAATTTTATTTGTGTTTCCCTGGTGAGGGGTGTGCTGTGGAATTTTTATTGCTGGTTGGACTGTTTAAGTCCGCATGACATATTGGACTAATTGTCTATGTATTTTAATTAATTGTTTTAGCTGAACTAAAAGTTCTCTGTCTGACATTCTTTCAATGTCAGGGTGTGGTGTATAGCTGGCTAGAACCGGCCATGTGGCTCCTGGTCTACCTAGTGGACCGAGCCTGGTAATGTGATTTTGATGTTTTAGGGCGCCATTAAACCAGAGCTGATGCTCTTGGTAAGTTAGTGGAATTTCAACGTTATCGAAAGGGACGTATTCCTCTGGAGATTCCGCTATTTTGTAGTAGTGGAAATCGCGTGTCACAGCATTTGCTGCCGGAAAATGTATCCATGAATAGAATCTCTGTCTGCCGATATTCATGGGCCTCTAACACAAATATGACCGTACCACCTCTTGATGATACTCCATTATTTAGAAGTTTGTAAGTTACACTCTTCCTTACATTGACTGGGATGTTTATAGCATCCGGGTCATCTTGCCGGAGACTTGTGTCCTCCGCTAAAAGTTGAGCTGCCAAAGCATCTCTTTCGTCTTCACTTCCCGTCATTTTACTGACTGAAAGGTTTGCAGAGCAAGTTTCAAGGAGACAAAGATTAGGTGCACAATATTTTGGAACACTGTATCCTTCAACGTTGACTAAACCAAAAACTAATATATAGGATTCTCGTCCTACTAAGTTTTGGCGGATATTAACCTTTTACCCACTCCAGAAGTCTATTGGAGTTTTTATGGGAAAAAAGGGTCTGTGTGAAAAGCACGACTGAGTTACTCTATTATCTAGCCTTAAATTATCGCCTTACCAAACGTTGGGCGCCATGTAGTGTAGTTCCTATATTCCCAGTAGGCTCTGCGCATTGGAATAACATAAACGATAGTTTAGACGTAGGACTTAGGTCGACTAGGTCTCTATTGAATATGTTAGACTTAATTATGAATGCCAGCTAGCTCAGAGGTCACTAGAAACTTTCTCGAGTAAACAAGAAGGCATTAACTTTCCTGAATAGACAAGAAGGGATTAGTTTCTGACCGCATAAACATGACAATTTTGCTCCCTCCAGAATAAGGAGTATACCTCCAGATTCGCAGAAACAATAGATAACTATTTAACTCAGTCAATTGTGCATGCTTAGTTTCACCAGAAGTGCAGAGAAAATAGAGAGACGGGCGTTTTCAATAAAAGAGGTTATTTATTGAACAGTCTTCTTTCTCATGCAAGAGAAGTGAGTTGCCACAATTGCAATACTTGTCATAAAGTAAAGTGCCTACAGTAAAAGGAGTATTATGAAATAATACTGTAAAAGCATGGTATGGTTTCTAAGCCATACGGTGTTTAAAATAGATAAAATATATACATAGATAAAATCATAACTAAACGTACTCAACTGGTGCTTCTAAGATACGCCTACCCTGGTGTACCTAACCTAAGCCTAGTACAGGGAAGGAGTAAGTGAGATGTAGTTTGAGTTAAGATAGTTTCTGCCAAGAATCTGAATCAATAATTCTCTAAGGGTCTAATCAACTCCGTACCTTGGTTATAGAATGAAGGCGGTCTTGTATGTCTCTCTCAGGACTCGATCTCCCAGGCAAGGGTGACAGGGAAACACTGGAGCTGGATTTCTCGGTAGGAGAAAAGACAGCGTCTCTCACAGTGCGTCAATGGGAGGGTCGGCTTCCTTCGGCACTCGCCACAGCAGGGCGTCGGGCAAGTAGATCGCCGATCTGCTCCAAACCACTGTGTGTTTTGCTAGGGCAGATGCTGGTATATTTATACCTGGAAGGTGCCGAGTTTGACGTAAGGTTGGACATAAGACGTTACTAAGAACTCGCAGTTCTTTCAGGACTCCAGGAGTTCTAGGACAAATCAATACAGAAGCAGGGGGAATTCCCGGGCTGCTGGAGGCTTGGTTTGTTTAAGAACACGTTGTGCTTTCTAGGAGTCTATGGGAGTAGCCTTGCCGTATTTGGACTGCATTGGCTGTGACTTAATATGGGTATGATTCTCATGCCTTTATAAGGATATGTTTTGATATAACCACATAAGGGCATAAATCAGGAATATTAAAATAGGGTCCTAGATACGTTTACAACACCTGAAACCCATGATCAATCAGGCAGCAGCCTGAAAGATGCTCTTTAGGGAGGCCTGTGATGATTCTGAGGCATTGGTGAGCAGTGCTTTGACCCAGTCGAGGTATGCAAAAACATTCTCCTGAAAACTGATTTAAGGATTAAAGTTTTCATTTATCAGAGCTTGTTGGCTTGGTGAAAGGTGACTTGAGTCTTTTTTTTAGATGTGAGTTCTGAAACTGACGATGTTGTTCCAGAATCCTATATATTGGTTAAATTTTCTTTTTAGGTTAGGTTCCTTGGGGGAAGAGGTAGCCGTTAGAAACACATATTAGTTACCTATGGTGATGGTTTATCTGATGACTAGTTTGTCTTCCTACAGTTTACTCATCAACTTTTTGCCACCAAGTTTTTTATTAATTTTCTTTGTTCGTGTGCTAATGTTACTTTGGATTGCTGGCTGCATCTATTTCTTGCCTCTCTTGTGAGGAATTTAGGCAGAATTGAAGTAGCCATCAGCGTTGTGTATATTCGCTGGGCGTGACGCACACACGACGAGACCGTTCTGATTACTATTTTTGAGTCACTTTGGCATTGCATAGCACCCAGTCAGACAAACTGCTAAGTGGTCTAGTCTGAGGCCTGGAGATATTTAAAATGATCTGAGTGATATAAAAGTGTCTGTCAAAACAATACCAAGTTAATTTTATACCAAGTTAAAAAATGACCTGCTTTTGAATTGTGAGTGGTTGAAGTGCATGGAAATATTGCTGTTATACAAGTGAATGTGTATCCACAGAGAAGGAATTAGTTAGTGTTGCCTTGAGGCTGACTGCTTCAAATATTACTCAATTAAATTTCCTAGGCTTGAGCACAGTTTGTTAATTGACACTACTCTTTGTTCTTTCAGCTACTATCCATTGTATCCACCTTCCGAGGAGATCAACATAGACTATGACAGTTTCTACAACCACGCACAGATGCATGTCACACCCGATGTCTTCATTGTGCCTTCTGAGTTGCGTTATTTCATAAAGGTAAGAAAAGCCTTCTGCGATGTGACGTTAGAGCAGCGTGAACTCGCTCCCAGCTATGTTATGTATAGAACATAATGTGTGGTGAGAAGACATTACGTCAGAATTAACCTTTCCCAGAGTTTTGCTTTTTTTTTTTTCTTAAAGGGATATTATTTTGAAATATTAGAAAGACAGGTGACTTCAGTTTTTAATAAATACCACTTCCTAGAGATTCATTATCCAGATCTACGAGACCAATGTATAAAATCATTTCTTGCTCACAAAGCTTATTATATTGCAAAATCACAGCCACGGCGACCCCAAAATCGTCCCAAATTTTAAATTGGAGCTACGTATTTTCAGGCTATTTGTGGTAAAAAAAAATCCCTGAATACTTGATGATAACTCAGTTCTAGGTAAGGATTAAAGAGGTGAAGCTAAAATAGAACATTGTAGTATTCCCCTTCAACTTGTTTACATGAATTCCCAATTTTGATCTGCTGAGACAGATTATTCAGATATGATACAGGCCATTGAAGAGCTACACCGGTAATCCCTGTTTTCTCTTTCAGTTTATTGGTAAGGGATCATGATTAACTGTTACTTTTGCGAGGAAGCGTACACCAGAGACAAGAAAGGCGTTAGCCACTATCTCCAGCATCAGCTAATGGTTTCATCAGTAGTGGAGGGGACTGACCAATTTTAAAGCAGTCGGAGAACACCTTTTGAGGATGTGATAAGTCAGATCTTCAGTGATATGTGCAGAAATTTATTTTTAGCAATCCTCTTCTGAAATTACATTTAATACAATCAGCAAACCGTAAAATTATATGGTTTAGGTTTCAAAGAATAAGGTGAGTTGAGATAACGAGTTCAATGGAATGGACATTGAGATATGTTTTCCTTTCAGTGTAGGTATACTGATGTTTTTAGCTTTAATCTGAAAACAAGATTAACACATTTTGGATTTGGATCACTGGATCACTGTTTGCCCCACTCAGGACTCCTTCCTCTACTGTACCATTCAATCAGGTGTTCTTGGTCAAGTCAAAGTCAAGTCAAAATTTTTTATTTGTTTCGGTACTCAACTGAGGACCACAAATATTATATAAAATAATTTACAGATAAATTCCTTACAAATTAGTACAGTGTTTAAAATGATTTTAAGAATTTATAAAAATTATAACATACAAGTTCGTTAGGTGGATATTTACACACCAATAGTAGTTCTTTTACTGTTGAAATTCTAGTTTTGCGGTATATAGGGTCTAAGTATCTTGATCGAGCTTTTACTACATTAGGGCTAGGGCATGCAAATAGAAGATGTTCAATGTTCTGGTCACCTCCTTGACATAGGGTACATAGTGAGGATCCACCAGGTGACCATCTTGATGTAAACGTTAACACTGGAAGAATTCCTAGTCGCAACATTATAATTGCCCTCCTTGCACCGTGTGTAAGGGAAAACCTTATGTATGGCTGTCCCTGCTTATACTCCAATGTTTCAGCAAAGAGTTTGTAGGTAGATAATTTGTTGCAATGAGCAAGGTCAAGTTCGAAACTCAGTTTAGGAGTAAAGCATTTTAAAAAGTGTTTCAGTTGGAGGGTTGACCAGGTAAGCAAAAGATCCGGACTAAGTTTGGCGATTTGAAAAACCGTAGTCCTATTCTGATAGAATGTTTGCTTTGAGGCATCTAATTCAAAAGTCTCAATTTTTTGCAAGAAGCGCAATGATTCTTTTTTTGCATGAAGAAGATTATAAGCCCATCTAATGACATTAGCAACGGCTACCGCATACGAACTTGTAAGTGAGAGTTCTAATCTTAGAGCTTGGACTGGTGTGGATTGTGAGACCTTCAAAATTTTTCTCAGGATTTTCCCTTCTTTTTCGTCCATATATGCCCATTGTTTTATGGGGATGTGCTCCGTAGCGTAAGATAAAAATATACAGAGTAAAAATCCCCCCTGTTTTAACAGTGAGAGGAAGTGCCTGTTCCCTGTAGCAGAGTAGAGTCTTGAGAGGGCACCAGCATGTAGTTCTGATTTCCTTTTCAAATTATTTATTTGCTTTGTATTTTTTAGATTCTTTGAAAGTATCCTTCCAAGATAGGTGTATTCATCAACTTCTTCAACCTTTTCTCCGCCGAGCGTCCAACAGTACTTAGCACTTTGTTTTTTACCAGAAAAAGAAACTACCTTTGTTTTTGTTAAATTAGGTTTTAGAAAATTGTCCGTTGAGTATTTATGTAAGATGTCTAGGAGCTTTTGTAGACCAAATGGTGTAAGGTCCAACATCACAATGTCGTCGGCGTAAAGTAGGGCGTGTATACTTTGTGCAGCAATCTTTGGCGGCAGACTTGAGCCTTGTTGTAATTGGTGTGGTAAGTCACTGAGATATAGAGAGAATAATAACGGAGCTAAAAGGCACCCTTGTTTGAGTCCATTTGCAGTTTTAATTGTTGTAGTCAAACCTTTTTCACACCCCATTTGTACTTTGCACCATGTGTTAGTATGGAGATTAATTATAATCTGCAACAGTTGTTCTGGTATTCCCAATCTCCTTAGTTTGTTCCATAAGGTTGGTCTATCAACACCAATCTCCTTAGTTTGTTCCATAGGGTTGGTCTATCAACACGATCAAAGGCAGTAGAGTAGTCAATGAATGCTGCATATACAATCTGGGATTTCCGCACTATATATTTGTCGAAGATGGTCTGGAGAGTTGATATATTGTCAATGACAGAATAGTTAGGTCTAAAACCTGCTTGGAACATGGGAATTAAACCTGACGAGAAGGCCCAGTCTTTTAATCGATCTAATACCTCTGCAGCAAAGATTTTCCCTGTAGCATCCATCAATGCTATTTGGCGATAGTTGCCGGCGATGTTTTTATTCCCCTTTTTATAAATGGGAATAATGATACTCCCTTGCCATGACTTTGGTATTTTCTTTGTTGTGAAGATGTAATTAAAGAGGGGTGATAGCATCTGACTCCACTCCTTGGGGTCTGCTTGTAGGACCTTGATGGGTATTTGGTCAGGGCCGGAAGCACCAGTACTTTTCGCTTTTCGTATATGCATTGCTATAGAGAATGCTGAGGTATGTTTAATCTGGGTATTATTCTTTCCCATGGTGATGTCAGTGTCCTTTTCGTCATGATTGGTTGGATTTGCCTTATAAAGATCATTTAAGTAGATTTCCCAGTCATAGGGAGGGACCGGTATAGTTTGAAGTTTCTTTTTCGATCCAGTTATTTTAGCAATTAGAGACCAATATTCTCTCTGGGTGTATTTTTTGGCGGCTATTTGAATATCAACCCAATTTTGATCTTGCAGCGTTCTTTTATGACTATACTTCTCTCTTCTTAGTTGGTTTTTTAGTTTGTTTATTTCTGCCTCAGTTGATGGTGAATAGCTCAAATATTGTGCACGTATAAGTTTATTAAGTATTTTTGCAGTTGGTGTGTTCCGATTCTTATTTTTCTTATTCTTATTGTAGTTTATTGATGAGTCCCGTTGTAACTTATCTAAAAGAGCACTTTTAAGCTTGTTGACTATGTATTCAAAGTTTATTATAGGATCATCCGAGTTTATTTTTGTTAGAAGTTGAGTGTTTATAATCAAAGCGGTTATATTGACCAAGGATGATGAAGTCCAGAATATCCGCCTCTGATCAGCATTTATCAAGATAGTACTATTATGAAATGTAATCTGGTTTGAAGAGGAGTGATTAGCCATCCATTGAGTGGATATATGGAGTAATGCGTCATCGCTCACTTCGGTGAAGTTGGAATGCAAATAAACAACTGTCTCCTGTAGTTCCATGCCACAAATTATATAATCAATGATTGAGAAGGTTCCATTTCCTCGTCAAGTATACGCAGCCGGTATATCTCCTTCTACATTGCCATTCAATATCGTCCCGTTTAGATTTGGAAGAAATTATAGTAACAATTTACCTCTTTTTTCCGATTTAATTCCTTCAGGAAATTTAGGAGTGGATATTTCCAATGACTCTTCTTTATATAGATTTATCCACTTTCTGATTTCAGTATTGGAAACTTTTCCATTAAGATCGCCCATGATTAAATATGACAAATGTGAATGGTCATCTATAACCTGAGTGATTCTTTCCATTGTATCCACAAATAGTGCGTCTTGATTTGTGCCAGGTGGGGCGTAAACATTGAAGAGCAGGATAGCCTTTGGTGGGGCCGAAATGTGTGTTTTTAATAATACTTTAATGCATTGTAGATTCTCAGAATTGGTCTCAACAATCCTTTGGTCCCATAGGTATTCCTCCCTAAGTAGGATTGCCAGACCACCCTTTGCATGGCCCCGTTTAGTTGCTTTTGCCGGAATATCATAAACGTAATAACCTTTATGGAGGAAAGATTTTGTTGCCCAGGTTTCCTGTAGAATCAGGATATCAGGTTGATTTATAGTAGCTTCTGACATTTTGTTTTCAGATTTTCCAGCCATGTTCCACGAGGTAATCTTCAGGCCTTTGTTAAACAGTAGGTTTTTGGCCGTTAATAATTTTGTTACTGTTTAATGTCTCCGAAACCCATGCCCAAGATTTTGTAGTTTTTCCAGACTCTTTCACTTCTAAGTCATTGCACCAGACTACCCTTTCGTCATTGGTCAGGAGGATTTTCAAAGTATCCTTCCCTGTATGAATCGACCTTAAGTTTTCTGATGCTGGAATATTTTTGTGCATGCTCAGATGTGGCCAAAGAAGACCGTTGGACCTTTTGTTATGTTTATTTTCTTCCAGTTCAGATATTTCGATTACGTCGTAACCACATTTGTGGAGTATCTCCTTTTCTCTAAGAATAATCTCAGGTAAGACTGATGACCAAAAGGATACCGTCGCTATTTTGTTATTTTCTTTTTTGGGGAAGATCACCAGATCTATTTCTTGGCTGGTCAAGGATTGTAAAGGTAGTATTTGTTGGAGAAGATTTATTATCCTTCCACGATTGAGTGGTACGGTGTCAATAGGAAAAAGCTCCTCGAATTGTAAGAGTTTGGATGGTTTTATATCCCCACGTAAGGATTTCTTATCGTCATCTTCTCCTGTTCTTTTATTTCTATGCCCTATTTCAGAAAACAATGTGGACGGAAAATATTCGTGAGCTCTAGGATTCAGAATTTGAACTTTCCGAGAGATTTTTCTATCGCTGATTTCCTCTTTTTTGTCCATATAAAGAATTGGGGTTTCCTCTTGCCTCTGACTGATTTTTCAGGGTGTAGTAGGTTTTTGAAATTTGAGCTTGCGTGTTTTCTTTTTTTGGATTCTTCTTGTTGGCTTTTTTCTTCTTTTTTTCCTTCCTTCTTCTTGGATTTCTGTTGTTGTAGAGATTATTTCGCCTTGATCAGCGTCAGGTTTATGTTTAGTGTTGTTTACCTTGTCGTCTTCGTCAAGAATAATTTTGTGCGAGTCCGTTTTTTTGTTGGAGTTAGAAAAAATAGTGTACTGTTTTACATTTTTTGGAAAATCTTCTTTGAAGAGTTTCTTTAGGGAGAATATATCAGTATCTTTTTGAATTTCCAGATTTTCCTTTATTTGTTTTCCTGTTTTTTCTATCTTTGATGTTTGAGTACTAGCGTCACATTTTGTTTGTATCTGGAAGCTTTCGTTAATTTTATTTAAATTATTCTTTTGCAGTTGCGTCGTATCGGAAATTTGTTGTTTTTTCATTGCTTCGACGGTTTCTTTTTTCTTTTTCTCCTCCACTAAGAATGTTAGTATACCGATTTGTGCGTCTAAGGTTTGATCCGAGTTTTCCAGGATGTGTAGTAGGAAAGATAGGACTGATTCTAAGATTTCCTGTAGGGAAAAAAGAGCTTTAGACATTGGATTTTCGGTGTTTGTATTATTGGCGAGTTTAGGGAAGAAAGGGTCCAGTGAAGAGTCTAGTGCAAGATCTAGTTCTGGTAGTTTTTTCTCAGAATTATTTAAAAGATTATCTGAGTTTGACTGTACATCAGATATATGGACCACTGACTTCAGATTGGATCCTTGAGTAACTTCAATACGATCTGGACTCCCTGACCGTTTTATTGGAGTTGAAGATGTTAAGTGAATCGAATCACGCTCCAGGGATTGTAATTCCTGTAATGAGCAGTTTTTCTTTTGGTTAGATTCCAAAACAAGCACACTTAGGTTATCCGTGGATTGTTGGTTCAAAGAAGAAAGCATTTTTACCTCCTTATTTTCAGTAGGATCCAAGTTATTTTCCATTTCCGGGAGATAGGTAAATAGTTCCCTGTTTAATGATAACGCAGAAAAGTAATTACTAATTGCCGGGGTCCCGGCTAACCGGCCTTGTTTTACTGCTTTGACAGAGGATTTCCTGATTGCTTCTTCAGTGCCCATTCGCTTCGTAAATATAGTACGAGATCTTAATTTCTTGAATCCCATTAGGCTTTCCTGTAATAAGTCTAGTAGTTATAGACAATCGTGGTTTTTCGAATGATTTTTGTGCGTTTTATTGTTAGAACTTCAACGCTTTTCAACGTAACCTTTTTTGTCAGTCTCAGAGACCTTGCTGTTACGTTTACCGCTATGGCAGTCAGATTTGTTACTTGTCATACAGGTCCCCAATACTTTTAGAGGTATGGAAGTAAATGTTAATAGGGAGTCCCGTCCTTATACGTCCCCGGACGGCCACAGACGGCCCGCCCTTTGCCCGGGCTATGCCCCGCGCGCGTCCCGCGTGCGCGCTTGCCGCTACGTTGAAATAGGAGAGTTGGGGGCGGGAAGAGACACCAGGTGCGCTGGGATCTGAAAGCGCTAGGCACCCTGGGTCTCGCAGTCCCAGCCCCCGGCAGCGTCCGCGTGTGCCCAAGCTCCTCGTTGGTCAGAAAGCAGGGACTGTTCAAACAACAGCAGTCTGGTCGAAGGCAAAATCCAAAGTGCAGCAAAGTTAATCCAGGAAGGCTGCGAGCGGCCCCCGCGGAGCGGGGGCCGCAAGCCTTAAATAATTGATGAGAGGCGGATGAAGGGCGGAGAGCTGGGGGCGGGAAGAGACACCAGGTGCGCTGGGATCTGAAAGCGCTAGGCACCCTGGGTCTCGCAGTCCCAGCCCCCGGCAGCGTCCGCGTGTGCCCAAGCTCCTCGTTGGTCAGAAAGCAGGGACTGTTCAAACAACAGCAGTCTGGTCGAAGGCAAAATCCAAAGTGCAGCAAAGTTAATCCAGGAAGGCTGCGAGCGGCACCAAGTGTTCTTGGTCAATATATAGGATGTCTACTGTTTAGCCAGATATACCCGTCTAGAAAAGGCATTCACACATAGTTCCTGCATTTCCCACCTACTCTCTTGTGGACTGTGCTAAAATTGTATAACATATTCCCTGTGTCTTCTTTTTTATGTGAGATCCAGTATGTGCTAAAATCAATTTAGTGATACCCTGCTCATAAATAGCTTGCCCTTTGCTTAAACTGACAAAAAAAATACAGCTGCTCTTGTTTCCCAAAACCTTTGGTTCCAAGCAAGTATTAAGACACTGGCCCCATTTTGGTTTCAGAAAATGTAAAGGTATTCCTGCTAGGGAAGAAGGATCCTTGCCTAAAGGGATCTCTGATTGGATCTGTCAGAAAAGATACCCTTCTTTGCTGCCATTACCCCTCTAAATCCTTCACAAATGTAGGAGTGTCTACATTGGTTGTACCTGAGGAAAGATCCTAATTTGCATGTGGATCACTTCAAACTGTGTATAATCTGCAGAATTTTCACATTGCAGCGACTGAGAAGAGTTAGGTGGTGACAAGTGAGAGTCTGCTGACGGAAGGAACCAATTATTGATATTTGTTAGACAGTTATATGACCATCCATGCATGCGTCCATTATGTTCTATGGACCATGATGTGAGGCGTCAGATATGGGCCTTCCTCCTTTTATTTTAACAAACAACAAAATTACGGCGGTAGTATGCATTTAATCTCAGCAATTGTCAGTGAGTCTGGCAGCATCCCAGCCACCATTTGTGTTTACTGTGCTGCTCTAGACCTAGACCAGCCTTATGCAAATCTGTCTTGGTTCTGCTCTTAAACACTCCAAGACAAACTGCTCAACCAGGTTCCCTCCAGACAAGCACACAAGCAACTTCTGATTTAGAACCTCTACTGCCGCAAACAACAAAGCGAGTGAAGAGAAGTGTGGCTCAATGGTTAGAGCGGCAGACCCTGATGCAGAGGTCTGGCCCGGGACCAGGGTTCAATTCCCGCCTCAGCGGGTCTTGGGCTCAATTTCCTCGGACCTGATAATTCTCGCCTCGGTGCCTATTCTAATCATGGGTCCCACTCTGCAACTCTGAGCAATAGCTTGCTTAATCTCCACAACGGCTCCAACAGCACTGGGATGCCTGGCTTCACCTTGGGGGTGCCCAGGAGTGGACATTTCACAGGGAAAACCCAGGACGGGTTCCACAGCAATATGCGTACAGCGCCAGGAAACCCCGGTTGGGGTATAAGTGCGCTTTACAATTACAAATTCATTTAATTTCATTTCATAACCAGTGACCGAAATGAGTGCGGTAGAATCCCCGATTGTGACGGGTATGCAAAGATTTGGGTTTTGTGCGGATTGTGCCATAGGGCTCAAGAAGCACATCACTGATGACCCTCAAATGGGACGAACAATGGATGTGGTGGCTTTGAGGGAAGCAGCAGTACCACCATCCCATTTTAGCCTTTACTGGCAATTACCGCAGTTCTCTTTTCTGACTTCTGTGATGGAGGATGCTCGAGATCTGACAAGAAAATCTTTTAACACATGTACCTTTCTAAGTTCACTGAACACCTTTAGGGATAGGAGTTTTTGTATAATCTGTCTCCCAAGAGCGAACCCCTTGAAATAGTCAGTTTTTTCAGAAATTATCTCGCAGTTAATAGAAGCACCGAGAGATTTGTCTCCATGGCAGGCAGTTTGAGGCCAAGCTGTGTAATGTGGCAGGAGACAACTGATCACAGAGGTCTGGTGCAACTGGTGAAGAGGCTTCTTCCTCCAAGATTCACTGAGGTTCCTTTGAAGACCACCATTTGAAGACCAGCATAGAGGTATATTGAAAACGATGTGACAAATGCAGACTCTCTGTTTCCAGTCAACATTGAGGACTTTGATATCAAGTAAGGGACAATCCCTGCTCACTTACCATTGAGGACTCTTTGAGCATAAAGAACCCATTTCTTCCCTGAAGAAAATGAGTGTTAGACGTTGAGACAGCCTTCTGCTTCAAGTAGGAAAATCAACAAGGTAGTCTTCAAGTGTTCCTACATCTGAAAAAGAGTACTTCCAGATATACCCCCCCTTAAAAACTGAGGGCCTCAGTAAAGTTTATTGCCATCGTTCCCAACCCCAACTCTTCTTCAGACTCCACAACGAGAAATGGCAGCCATGACTTTGACTCCTCCATGACTTTGACTCCTCAGACGCCTTGTTCGCTGAGGAACTCTTTCAGTTATCTAAAAGCTAAGACACAGTTGCAAAGAAGTGTTACTGCCACAAAGAGAAAAAGAATAAGATGATTTATTCCCAGATGGCAACATTTGCGGGGCATCATTCTCCTTGAAGAGCATACACGCATCAGTAAGTGTGAATTATTGTAGAACATCTGTTTGTGTGTATATGACAGTTTCATGGAATAAGAGCCGAAAAAGGCGTGTCTACAGATACTCCCCAACTCTGAGTGACTTAAAGAGCATCCCTTGAGCTTCAGCATCATCCACGACGTTGTAAGTAGAATAGCAGCAACGCTTGAGGTTCCATATGACTGCTCACACCAAGACCTCAGTCATTTTGTGAACATTCAATATCTGACAATAGCAAAAAAAATGCATTCTTTAATCTCTCAGCCCTAATAGAACTATCATTGGAACTATTTTTCTGTAATTCATGTTTCTTCTGAAGCTTTAAGGAGACTTGTGGATGAGCAAATGGCACAAGAAAATAAATAAGCAGGAAAAGAGGCCAATGTAATGGGGAGAGTAAGAGCTACTAGTCTTTAAGTGTGGGTAGAGGTAGTAAAGTTTAGGGAGGGATATGTGTACTGTGGTAGAGATATTGCACTTGAGCATAGGCATGATCAAGTACTTATGTTCTAGATATGAGGAGGGGTAGTAGTGTATGAATATGGGATAAGGAGAAAAAAAAGAATTTGGGTTCATCTTGACGGATAGGTAAACAGGAAGAGGAAAGAGAGTGGGGTTTCCGGCATAAAAAGAAACAAGGTAGCTGTACGATACTACAAGCATAGGTTATGTTTTCAATCTGAAGGAAATTCACCAGGATGAATGTAACAACCTGGGAATACCAGTAATTTGAAAACAAATGAGGTACACTGTTATGGAGAAAGTTCTCGAAAGCAAGTATCCTTGAGGTTGTTTTCCACCAGAAGCCCATACGACTTTCATGTGCTGAGCAGTCAAGTCCCTCGATAGCAGGAGCCACAGCGAAGACAACTGTTTCTTCAACTAAGGCCAACAAGCAGAAGACTAGGTTAACATACTTATGCAGTAGCAGGAAACCTCCAGCCATAGGAAAACAGTTACCCCCTTCTTGCTCTTCTGTTAGCCACTCCAGTGGGAGAATCATTTTGAATCTTTTTCCAGAGTGGCACAAAAAGGAAGTGTTTAATTTTTTCTAGAAGACCTCCTCATCTCCTTTGTTCCTCCCCAAAGTTCAGGTACTAATACTTGTAGTGTTTTACTATTTACCGTTAGGCTTTCTGTTCATTCCGCTTGCTTTCAAAGTTTGGCTAAGCCGCCACTTTGGTACTTAGTTTCTGTCCAGTGGTGAATGACTCCCTTAATACATCTGCACTCTTTGACCTACTTTTGCTTCTTATATCATCTCACCTGGCCTCTACATGTGTTGTACTACCTGATCTCTTTAGGCTCTGTAGATTACTTGACAGACTGGGAGTTGTTCTGGGCATGTTTTAATGACCTGTGCAAGTTGGTTGAGCTGTAGAAATTGCCCAAAGTTTATCCAGGTTAGTTTGTTTCGTCCACGAGCTCCAGTCTCACCACTTTTGGCACTAATCTTTTAAAATGCATTGGAAATTGTGTGTTTATTCTTAAGAATTACATTCTCCACGTTTAAAGATTTCCTTTCTAATTGATGTGGACCAGCTGTGAATGACTCATTATCCCATGCCTTCATCCAGTCTTTCATTAACACTTTCCTTTTCCCTTGCAGGATGTCATTGGCTGTGTGTGCGTGAATCCAGGACGACTGACGAAAGGTCAAGTTGGTGGAACGTATGGGCGGCTCTTTATTAAGAGGGAAGATCCTGGGCCAGAGAAGCGGAAAAGCCCCTGTATTTCAGCCCAAGTAGTGAAAATCTGATTGGATATCCAACGTTGAATAGGACTACCTTACTCCTACTGTTCATGGAATGCCCTTAACCATTCATTATACCTGGAAAGGAAGTCTTGGTCAAACCATTTAAGAAGGGATTTCTGAAAAGAGTTGTCAGTCTCTCAGAACATATGCAAACTGGCAAGAGGGTGTTTTGCTTTTCATTACAAGGCTCAGGAATTCATTAGCAAGGCGCTATCTTCTACAGACTCCATGCCTTCTCAACAGCACTATCCGTATTCTGAATTTACAGGTTGACCGTGAAACTGTTGAACTTTTCATAGCTCCTCCTACATCCGATCGCCATTTGGTTGTACCTTTGTATCAAAGAAGAAAAAGTAAATCTAGCATGGCATCTTGTAGTGGATGTTTCCATTGACATTGGAGCAGTGTTGCATATTTTCCACCATTATTAACAGATAAGGTCTTGGGGGCTCTTCTTCCATGGTGTTCCCGGTGGATCCTACGTGACATTATTAAGCTTACCTGATGCTAAATGTTGAGGCTTCCTATCTCATTGTCATATCTGCAGTTTTCGCAGTTATTTTATATCCTGTAACCAGGGAAACCTATTGCAGTCCGGAAACATACTTTCCCACATTCCAGGCAATCACAAGGACATTTTATCCATTAGGCAAATTATGAGGTTTACATTTATCTTAACAAATGTCAATTTGTGTGGAATACTAATCCTGGCACCAAATACAGATCATCTACCCAATAACCAATCCCCATGATTTTCACTTTTACTACCACATTTCAAGACAACGTAATTGAGAGAATGATACTGCAAATCCCACAGTTCAGAATTAGGCTAAGCTAGGATTCTGTGTGGGACATGTCCAAAGTAGTGGTCCATTTGCAGAGGTCTGATTTTTAGACTTGTGAAATGACGTTTTTGTGAATTAAAAGTATTTTGATATGTAAGGCATGTTCCTTGTATTTCTGGTGAGAATGGTGAAATCCGTACAGCCTAGCAAATGCAAGATATGGCACAGCCTGTTAGGTTTGCTTTAGTAGTTAAACTTAACACTTAGATATGCCCTAGGAGCAACTGTAGAGTGGTTTGCCGGTCACTATTCGAGAACAAAAATGTTATGTTGATGCTTAACCAAATATTTCTAAATTAATGAGAATGTGCTTCACTGCCATGCCATTTTAACAGGTTTGTGCATTTCAAACTTCCACAAGACCCTCTCAACCGAGCTAGTAGGGGAGATGGCCTAATAGTTTGGCCTAGAGTGCCAATTTCAGTGTGATTTCAATGTTACGATCTACGTGGAGTGGGACTGTTAATTATGGATACCAATACCAGCAGATTTTCACCTTTGTGTACCCCAAGGTGCCAGACTGGATACGGAAACTTTGCAAAACCTCTCCAGCACTGTTAGGTCGTGGTAAGTTCTGCCTGAGCATTGTTTAGCATCTTGGATATGGCAGAACCCGAGCCATATAGCTCCAGCACGATCCCTTGAGGGCACTTTTTGTGCCTTTCGACTTAAAACTGTGTGGAAAATGTTCATAAAACTTCCAAATCTTGGCATATGCTTGCTATGAGCGCTGGACGCAACTCAATGTATGCTCTGGGGTCAAACCCCAAGTTGAACTTGTCCCTCTTCTTCAAGTAGTCAAGAGACAAAGCACAAGAAGAGGCGTAGGCGAGTGAATTCCAGGCCTAGCGCTGTTCCCGATTCAGCGATGCGTCTCCACAATGCTCACCCCCTTTCCCTCCTCCTCACAATCCCTCACCCCCAAAACCCCATTAACGCCTGAGTTTTTGCCTGAGCTGGAGTTAGTCAGCATCACTCCCCACCAGGAGTTTCTGTCACAACACCAAGCTTTTCTTCAGCAAACCTGCAGTTCCTGCCATCCAGTGTAGGTCTTGCTTTTAACACCTTCAGCGCGGCGCAGATTCCTGCGCTGTGCTGAAGGTTCTAATGAGCCTACCGGCTCATGACAGAAGGGTTCCGTCATGAGCACAGCTCAACCGATGCTCATGACGGAACCGTTCCGTCATGAGCGTCGAAGGGGTTAAGCAGGCCATGCTGGCCTCGTCTGGGGCGCCTCTGTTCCATATGATGCAACTTCGGGCCCGATGAAACCTGTGTGTTCTGTGACTGGGATTCTGCCAACGAGTCGTTCACTGATGCCAGTCAACCATGGACGTCCTCCTCCAGGCAGTCCTCAGGCCAGGGCTGGCTCTGCACTGTCACCCAGGTGTCCGCCAATAGCTCCAACACCATTGCCAGCTCAGCTTTAACTCCAATTCCAGAGAATATATCTCAAACCAAGGTATTACACTAAAGCGTTAAAGAAGGAGCCAATTTGCCACTGCAAAACATCCTTAGAGGAGGTCTGGACACTATGAATTTGGTTGCCAGAGCCATGGGATCCTCCTTAGCAATCAGAACAAACACCTGGCTTCACTCAGCAGTCTTTTCGGAGGATGTCCAGGCGGGTTTGATGGACATGGTTTTTGCTCTCTTACCTCTTTTGTGGAAAAAAAAGGTTCAAAGTGAGTCAAGCTATGGCTCGTTCCTTGATTTTGGCATTCTGTGTCAGTGTTTTTCACAGGCCGTACCACGTTTCAGGTTTCCTCAGAAGGTGAGTCCTTTCGCCAATTCTCTTGTTCAGACCAGCAGTCAAAGCCATTTCTATGGCTATACAGAGGCTGTGGCGGGCGAGCTCACAAACTCTCTTGCTCCGTGGCACCACCCAAGAAGCTCCTTTGGATTTTTCTCGAAGGATCACATGTGGCCTGTGAGGAGATGGGCATTGCACCATCTGGTGGCCTGGTAGGCTGTAACAACTAAACAGAGAGACCTACAAATGATATAAAGAAACTATGCCATTCCATTTCAACAATCCCCTCTCACCATTCTCCAAGTCAGACAAACAAATCTGTATTCTCCATTTGGAGGTGGTGGCCCTACTGTAGAAAGCGGTGGAGGTGTTTGTCCCAGAGCAGAATAAGCAGGGATGTTACTCCTAGTGCTTCCCTCAGGCCAAGAAAGATGGCCTGTATCTGACAGAGGTCTGCTTCCAATCCTGGACCATAGGGTCAATTCCTTCCTGCATGGGTTCTTGCAGGGCTCTCCTTGTTCCTTTCCTTAGTATCTACCTGGCTTCGACATAGAATTCAGTCTATAACCTTCTCCTGGCATTGCAGCCTCAACTCTGAAGTCTGCAGGGATGGCCATTTTGTGAGATCTGTGTTGCGTTGACTTCTTGGTTTTATAATCCCCTCAGACCAACTACCTCTGAGGTACTGTTTAGGTATGGATTCAAACAGTGAAGAATCTGTGGGGAGAAGTAGCCTTCAGAAGAACAAGTTGCTTACCTTCGTAATGATCTTTCTGGTGCATAGGCTAGCTACCTGCAGTATCCTCACTTATTCCGTCCACCTCCCCATATAAAGAGCAGTCATTTAATTTCTATCATTCTGCCAATTTCTGTCACCCTCAACAGATTTGTCTCCTCCTTTGACGGTGTGGAAAAAAGGTTGGTAAACTAACATTAGTGCCGTGGTGGGGCCTTATATGGCTCTGATGTCAAATCTGGGGTGGATCCCTGAACAGAGTCGAGGTGCCACCTATTAGTGCAGGAGAACTATTTTAATTTTCCGGAATCAGTCTGGCACCTGGAAGAGATTGGAGAGGTGAAAAATATGCAAGAGATCGAATATCCGCCAGAAAGATAGTTACTGATGGTAAATAAATATTCTTCAGGATCATCAAGAAAGAAGTAAAAAATATTTGATATTCTCGAGATGATGATCCAGAACATCTAATATCAAACAAAATAACATTCATGATCAGAACAGTGTACTCTGCCCCGAAAGGTAAAACTCACTGAAATTCCTTAACCAACTTGTACTCCTGATCGCCTGCTAGCAATCCAAGCTTGGATGTATTTTTCAATCTGTTGCAATTGTCAAAACCTGCAGACCATAGCTTAATACAGCCAACTGTAATCAGCCCAGGCCAAATAATCTATCATGTTGGGCATGATACAGTACCTGTTGCATGATTGGCTTCAACTATAGCAGTTCAGAAGTTACCGCAGGACTTCCTTACAGTATCAGAAAACTACTGAATCCAGCTAAACATAAATTCCCAAGACCAAAGAGGATAATCAGATAAGTTCAAAAGTGACCTAGTACATAGTTTGTCCATACTAGAACACTCTAATATGGTTCATCCTACCTACGATGTGAATTTATCTCCTGCATATAGCTGGCATCTTAGGCAGACCGCCCAGCTTTTCGCTATTTCGCCGTATGCAATTTTTCAGCAAAATTCTCCAAAGTACGCAATGCCCGCAATTTCATGCACTGGTGCCACGAGAAAAAAAAAAAGAATGTTTGTTCCTTCTCAGTGTTGTGGCTGCAGGTCAGGCCTAAAGCCCTTACCACACTGTTTGTGTGCTTTTCCCTGCTGCTAAGTGGTCGAGCAGCAGTGGGTCTGACGTGAACAGCAGGGAGACATCAGCTGTGGGCCAATATAATTTTCTGCCTAAATGCAGGTGGTCTATAGTTTAACCCTTTGGCACTTAACAAAAGGAACGGAACAGTGCATGACACTCGCAGGTGAAGTGGGGGCGGGTAAAGGTCAGCCTGCTCCTACCTCAGTTGCCCACCTGTGTTGACATTTCCCAGAAGGACGTTGCATCTGCTGTTGTTGTTAATAACGGGGAAGTGTTTTGCCAAGAAGAATGCTGACTTGAAAGAGCCTCAGCGGAAGCAGATGTACCCAAGGTAGGAGAACTTCCCTTTGCGGCTGGAGGGAAAAGCCTTTACAACGCGGTTTTTACCACGCGTTGCTATTACATCGCATGAGATGTTACAACTCGTGGTAAAAACCACGCATACCATTACATGCGATGTAATGGCTATCCATGTCGTTGTGAGGAAACTGAGTTGTTTCCTCACAACAACGTGGACCTCTGATGACGCAGGAAGTCGGAACCGGGAGCAGAGACGGCGACGCGAACCACGAGAAAAGATATCAGGCTGATTGTGCTTGGGGTGGGGGTAGTGGTTTAGGGTAGGGTAGTGTAGTAGTGTTTTAGGGTTTGGGGTAGTGTAGGGGTGGGAGTAGTGTCGGTAGTGTAGTAGTATTTTAGGGTTTAGGGTAGTGTAGGGGTGGGAGTAGTGTGGGTAGTGTAGTAGTGTTTTAGGGTTTAGTGTAGGGGTGGGAGTAGTGTGGGAAGTGTAGTGTAGTAGTGTTTTAGGGTAGTGTAGGGGTGGGAGTAGTGTGGGTAGTGTTGTAGTGTAGTAGTGTTTTAGTGTTTAGGGTAGTGTAGGAGTGGGAGTAGTGTGGGTAGTAATGTTTTAGGGTTTAGGGTAGTGTAGGGGTGGAAGTAGTGTGGGTAGTGTTGTAGTGTTTTAGGGTTTAGGGTAGTGTAGGGGTGGGAGTAGTGTGGGTAGTGTTGTAGTGTAGTAGTGTTTTAGGGTTTAGGGTAGTGTAGGGGTGGGAGTAGTGTGGGTAGTGTAGTAGTGTTTTAGGGTAGTGTAGGGGTGGGAGTAGAGTCGGTAGTGTAGTAGTATTTTAGGGTTAGGGGTAGTGGTAGTGTAGGGGTGGGAGTAGTGTGGGCAGTGTAGTGTTTTAGGGTTTAGAGTAGTGTAGGGGTGGGAGTAGTGTGGGTAGTGTTGTAGTGTTTTAGGGTTTAGGGTAGTGTAGGGGTGGGAGTAGTGTGGGTAATGTAGTGTAGTAGGGTTTAGGGTAGTGTAGGGGTGGGACTAGTGTGTTGTGTATGTGTAGGGGTAGGGTTGTCACTTACCTTGCTAACTTTAACCACAAGTATAGCTTTACCACGCATGCCTTTGCTTTGTAATGACATGCGTGGTAAAGGCATAGTCATGGTAAAAGTATGCGATGTAATGGCAGTTCGTTGTCATTGACATCGCGTAGTAATACCCGGGTTGTAATGGCACGCGTGGTATTAGTATGCGATGTAATGACATACATCGGTGGCTGGAAAGGTAGGCTTGCACTCATATTTATTTATGGTGTTTACGGAGCGCATTCAGGCTGAGGCCTCAATGGGGTTTGGGGTTTGCTCAATGTGAGGATGTGTGGCAATTGAAGTCATCATGGTTCAAACATATACTGAGGCAAATTCCACTCGAGATTAACTTATTTTTTAAATACCTATGTTAAACTTGCCCGTACTTGATTGGTGCTGGCATGGGAGTGTTGGCTGAAGCCTCCTGAATGTAAAAGATGCATATAATCACAAGGATACTATTTATAATACTTCTGTCCCCAAACATGATGCTCTGGTGAACCACAAGGCAGGTTTTCAGGTAGTCACCATGCATCCCTGATGGGTCAATGCGTGTGTAGAAGCTTGGCTTTTGCCAATAGCATTTTGAATTCTGGGACCTGTGGTTTTATAAGTATGCATGCTAAATGGAGGCCTGTAAGCCAACATACAGGGTAATGTTGGTAATCCTGACCAGTTGAATATGCCGTACATGCAGTGGTGCCCTTGGCAACTATGTTTGCATTGCGATGTGGGAGAACCATGTTTTACAATGTGAATTGTATATTAGATAAACAATCATGTAATTGGCGAGACATGGAATGTATTGTAACAAGACTTGTAATTTAATGTGTGGTTTGCACAAAATTATTTGCTACCTTGGCATTCCTTCGTGCTCTGTCATTTACATGGGCACTTCCGGGTCGTGGTGAATAACAGTTATCCAGTATTGGGGTATCTTTCATAGATTCACATGCTTGAATCATTCCCCGTCGTCGTAGTGGGAGTCCCACGGTAATATAAATAAAGCAGTAATTAATAACTTTCGTAGGCTATCATGGAGGCAACCATGCATTCAATAGCCTATCCACTTCCTTTTCTAAAAAAGAACCAAACGTAAACACAAACAATTAGTAACCAGCACCCTCTAGAACCTTCCCAAGAGAGGCTGAATCCCTCAGATTTTCACCACACATTGTGTGTGAAGGGAGTCTCCCTGAGCTCTGCTCAGTTCTTCAACAATTTCTCAGATCAGTCACATTCCTTGCTTTATAGACTATGTCTGATAAGAAGGAACTCTTTCGACCTTGTAAATCCTGTGGGAAGAAAAGAGTGCATATTGATGATGCCCACAAGGATTGAATCTATTGCTTCTATCTCCATAATGAGGCAAACAATGTAAAATATGCTGCACTTTTTCAGCTAAGACTCTTAGAGACAGAGAGGGCAGGCTTTTATTGTGGCTGAAGAAGAAGCAAGGGCATCATCAGATGAGAGTGACACTTCCTTTAAATCCCATAAGAGGCCCAGGTCACTTGAGGGTCAGCCTTAGAAGGGCAGGAAATACCCTAAAACCTCTCATCTGACCAGAGAATCTCAAAAAAAGGAGAAAGAGCCTAAGGTCTCCTCGGAGATAAGTCTGCCACATTCTTCTGGGACTTCTAAGGAAAAACCTCAAACTTTAGGACATTCCAGACCCAAATCCAGCCACAAATCCTCATCATAGTCTGCCTCACCATCGACGCCTATCACTTCAGCAACGCCGCCGACAACTACTCTCTCGTCATCGAGACCATTGATGGCACCGACGACTTTGAGGGCGAATATAAAAAGCCCGATACCGTCTGTATTACCCTTGTCGACGACAACCTCGTGACAAAGTTGTCATCATCGACGACCATGCAGATGAAAACTCCTCTGTCGACTAAGATTTCACTGTCGACGAAGACTTCAACATCGACGGAGGGTCCATCATCAACAACTCCATCGTCGACGACAGCTCCATCGTCGACGACAGCTCCATCGTCGACGACAGCTCCATCGTCGACGACCGCTCCATCGTCGACGACCGCTCCATCGTCGACGACCGCTCCATCGTCGACGACCGCTCCATCGTCGACGACCGCTCCATCGTCGACGACCGCTCCATCGTCGACGACCGCTCCATCGTCGACGACCGCTCCATCGTCGACGACCGCTCCATCGTCGACCACAGCTCCATCGTCGACCACAGCTCCATCGTCGACCACAGCTCCATCGTCGACCACAGCTCCATCGTCGACCACAGCTCCATCGTCGACCACAGCTCCATCGTCGACCACAGCTCCATCGTCGACCACAGCTCCATCGTCGACCACAGCTCCATCGTCGACCACAGCTCCATCGTCGACCACAGCTCCTTCGTCGATCACAGCTCCATTGTCCACCACAGTTCCATCGTCGACGACCGCTCCCCCGTCGACGACCCCGAAGACATTGTCGCCGATTTTGCAGGTGACAAGAGTTTTGGGTCGTAGACAGGCCTTCGACTCCACTTCCATCCAGCTTGTCCAGAACGTCACTGCAGCCTG
Organism: Lissotriton helveticus; assembly: GCF_964261635.1. NCBI lineage: Eukaryota > Metazoa > Chordata > Amphibia > Caudata > Salamandridae > Lissotriton > Lissotriton helveticus. The sequence goes on from NC_136070.1 coordinate 547,219,352, forward strand.
ATTTTCAAACGCCAGAGATTTCACCTTTGCTTCCAAGTCACCCGCTAGATGCAGAGGAAACTGATGATGATGGTCCCTTTTGGACTGCTCATAGTCCCTCTGAACTAAATGTTAAGTGTCAGGAGGAGGATGAGGAGTATCTTGAGGAGGAACAGTACTAACAACACTAGCCAGTTTCTCCTACACCGTATCATCATTTCAGATATTGTGGACAGCCAAGACAGGAACCTGCTCAACTGCCTTCGTCTCTAATTCAAGACTAATAGGCCATGCTAGCGGACTACAAAAAGAAGTTCCCCCCCCCAAGAGGAGCACGTTGCGGTGCTGCCGCCTCCACCTGTAGTACCGCTGTTGCCACTGCTGCCTCCTCCTCCTACTCATAGGATGACGCCACGTCCCATGATCCCTATGACTTCTAGAGAGGACCCAACCACTTCTGAAGAAGAGCCTGAGGAGGGAGAAATTCATGATCTTCCTCCACCCGTGGATGAATGGGATATCATATAAGTCACATTCCTTGCTTTATAGACCATTTCTGATAAGAAGGAATTATTTCGTCCTTGGAAATCCTCTGGGAAGAAAAGAGTGCGTATTGATGATGCCCACAAGGATTGCATCAATTACCTCTATCTCCATAATGAGGCAAAACAATGTAAAATATGCTGCACTTTTTCAGCTAAGACTCTTAGAGACAGAGAGGGCAGGCTTTTATTGTGGCTGAAGAAGACACAAGGGGCATCATCAGATGAGAGTGACACTTCCTTTAAATCCCATAAGAGGCCCAGGTCCCTTGAAGGTCAGCCTGAGAAGGGCAGGAAATACCCTAAAACCTCTCATCCGACCAGAGAATCTCGAAAAAAGGAGAAAGAGTCTAAGGTCTCCTCAGAGACAAGTCTGCCACATTCTTCTGGGACTTCTAAGGAAAAACCTGAAACTTCAGGACATTCCAGACACAAATCCGTCCACAAATCCTCTTCGTAGTCCGCTTCACCATCGACGCCTATCACTTCAGTAACGCCGACGACGATTACGCTCTCATCATCAAGACCATCGATGGCACCGACGACTTTGAGGGCGAATATAAAAAGCCCGATACCGTCTGCATTACCCTTGTCGACGACGACCTCGGTGACAAGTTTGTCATCATCGACGACCATGTCGACAAACTCCTCTGTCGACGAAGACTTCAACATCGATAAAGGCTCCATCGTCGACCACAGCTCCATCGTCGACCACAGCTCCATCGTCGACGACCACAGCTCCATCGTCGACGACCGCTGCAGCGTCGACGACCGCTCCATCGTCGACGACAGCTCCCCCGACGACGACATCGTCGACGATTTTACAGGTGACGAGAGTTTCGGGGTCGTAGACAGGCCCTTCGACTCCGCTTCCATCTAGATTGTCCAGAGCGTTACTGCAGCCTGATGTTCAAACGCCAAAGATTACACCTTTGCTTCCAAGTCACCCACTAGAGGCAGAGGAAACTGATGATGATGGTCCCTTTGGGACTGCTCATAGTCCCTCTGAACTAAATGTCAAGTGTCAGGAGGAAGATGAGGACTATCTTGACGAGGAACAGTACTATCAACACTAGCCAGTTTCTCCTACACAGTATCATCATTTCAGATAATATGGACACCAAGACAGGAACCTGCTCAACTGCCTTTGGCTCTCTAATTCAAGACTAATAGACCATGCTAGCGGACTACAAAAAGAAGTTCCCGCCCCAAGAGGAGCACGTTGCGGTGCTGCCGCCTCAACCTGTAGTACCGCTGTTGCCACCGCTGCCTCCTCCTACTCCTAGGATGACGCTACGTATCCTATTCCCTATGCCTTCTAGAGAGGACCCAACCACTTCTGAACAAGAGCTGGAGGATGGAGAAATTCATGATCTTCCTCCACCTGTGGATGAATGGGAGGACTATGTGGTACCGACACCGTTCCCTCCTCCTCCTCGTCCTTCGGACTCTCCTCCGGAGGATATTGGAGGTTTTCATAACCTGATGGACATGGCTACGTCCAGATTTCATCTGCCCACAAATATCAAGCAATCAGATTGCTTTCTTTATGACTTTAAAGAACAATCAAGAAAATCAATAAGATCGATACCCATTATAGTTTTTATCTGGCAGGAAGGAATTAAGGTAATGAAGACACCGGCCTCTGTGGTGCCGATACTGCCAAGACTTGACAAGAAATATAGGACACCAGAGAATTCCCCTGCATGTCTTACAGTTCAAACCACACCGGACTTTGTGATTTCCCAAGCGGCCCAGAGGAGATCAAAAAATCAGTCGACTCCCATCTCGACTCCACTGGATAAAGAGGGACGCCGTTTGGACTCCATTGGGAAAAGATTCTCCTCAATGTCCACAATCTCTATCAGAGCATCTAATGCACTAGCTATTCTCGACCGCTCCGATCGGCAAATGTGGTCCGATATAGGTACCATGAGAGAGTTTATTCCAGAGGAAAACAAAGAGGAATTTAACAAGGTCCTTGCGGAGGGAGAGCACACAGCGGCCAAAATTATAGACTGTGCTATGGGTATAGTCACTACAGGCTTGCATCAACTGGCTGATACAGCTGTTTTAAGATGGCTTAGGGCAACGTCCTTTCACCCAGAAGTGCAGTCATGAATACGCAACATGGCATAGGATGGACATATGGTGGAAAACACATAGACGAAGGTCTTCTGGCAATAAAGATAGATGCAGATACTGCTAAAGCGTTAGGTACGCTACAGTACCGTAAAGTGCCCTTTTGGGGAGCACAAGGTTGTGTCTTTTCCGGCTATAGAGGAAATTTCCAGGGCACCCAGAATTATCAATCCTTCCATCCACAATATCGTCAGGGGTATCAACAGCAATCCTATTGACAGTCAACAACAGCTGGTTTCTCCAGACAAGGCTCTCGCAGAAAACCAGCGTCGCAAGCATGCCACTCAGGTCGCAAACAGTGATCACATCAGGGTACCAGCTACATTTTACTCCCTCCTCAACCAGTGCGAACATTTCCGACCATATCCATCAGTGGCGTAATATTACAACAGACAAGTGGGTATTGGACCTCATATTTTATAGCCGCACTCTGGAATTTACCCAATGCCCACCAAACACTCCACCCAGGAGATCGCACCCCCCTCGTCTTCACTTACTCAAACAGGAAGCAAAGATTATGCTAGAGATAGAGGCAATCGAAGGGGTTCCAGTACTTCAGAGAAGGAAAGGCTTCTACTCCTGCTTCTTCCTTATAAGTAAAAAATCGGGAGAGTGAAGACTATCTTAGACCTCAGAAGACTAAACAAATTCCTAAAAAATCAAACCTTTAGAATGGTCTCGCGCTCCGATATCCTTCGGCGCCTCAACGGCGAAGATTACATGACCTCATTGGATCTGGAGGATGCTTATTTCCATGTTCCTATACACCCCAAACACAGAAAATTCCTCCGATTCACAGTGGCGGGTACCCACTTTCAGTTCTGAGTCCTACCTTTCGGCCTCAAATGTAATCCACTGATTTTTACGAAGTTTCTGGCTTTGTGGCAGCCGCCTTGCGGAACCAGGGTCATCAAGTATTTCCATACTTAGACGATTGGCTCCTGAAAGATCCATCGGCTCGTCTAGCGAAGGCAGCTACAGAGGATTGTGTACATCTGTTTCACAAATTAGGCCTTTCAATAAACCAACGAAAGTCATCGGTCTCTCCAAGTCAGACAATGACATTTTAGGGGCTGACTTGAACACCATACAGATCAAAGCTTCCCTCTCACAAGAAAGGCAAGAGCGGTTGCAAACTTTAGCTCTCATTCTTTCCAAAAGAAAGTACACTTCTGTGAGAACATACTGGTCTCTACTGGGCATGCTCTCCTCCACAATCAACCTAGTGCCACTGGCTTGTCTGCATATGAGACCTCTGCAAGACGAACTCCAATGTCAATTTTTTCAAACTACGGGATCCTTCAACGACGTGATAACTATAACCCAATGCAGGAAAGAGGCTTTTGAATGGTGGACACTGAAGTCGCATCTTTCTCAGGCCTCTCCTTTCTGCTGGTGATCCTGAAATTCATAGTCCCCACCGATTCTTCCATGTAAGGTTGGGGAGGTCATCTTCAAGACCTTCAGATTCAGGTAAGATGGTCCTCGGCATAGTGTTAAATGCACATAAACAGGCTGGAGTTGAAAGCCATTTTTCTCTCCCTGCAGGCTTTCCTCCCTCATATCAAAGGTTCATTGGTGTTGAGCCATACGGACAACACCACAAGCTTGTTTTATGTCAACAAACAAGGAAGAACCAAATCTCTCACAGGACACCCAGCAGCTATGGAGCTGGCTAACATTTCACGGGATATCTCTAACAGTGGAACATGTTCCAGGGCTTCGGAATACCCTGGCAGAAACAAAGACAGCTGCCACGAGTGTGAGCTCTAACAAGACCAGCAATCCACTGATACCCAAGGTCCTGACAAAAATTAAGATGGAACACTGCTGCCTTTTTCTGATAGCCCCCAGATGGCCCAGACAGCATTGGTACACAGATCTTCTCCTCTTCTCGGAAGCCCAGCCCATCCGTCTATTACAAACTCTGTTGACCAGGAACCAGGGTCAGATGTGGCATCTGTAGCCAGCGTCTCTTCAGTTACATGCGTGGCTCCTGAATTCTTTGAATTTAAGGTTCTGACCATTGCGTAAGAGTCCAAAGACATTATCGCCAGGTCTTGTGCTGATAGCACCAGTAAGACGTACAGACTGAACTGGAAGTGTTTTTTGCCTATGGTGTCTGTGAAATAAGGTGCATTCGTATCGCTATGCTCCAAAATAAATATTACCATACTTACTATCTTTGGCAAAATCTGGCTGGTATATTCTTCAGTTAAGATTCATCTCGCGGCTATCTCTAGATATAGGCGCTCACCGAAACACCCATCTCTATGCTCTACAAGATTTGTACAGCAATTCATGAAAGGATTGTTTTGTACTTTCCTGCCTGTTTGAGCTCCACCCCCTGAGTGGCACTTAAATGTAGTCCTATCAAAACTGATGAAGCAACCCTTTAGGTCCATCCATAGGGCCAACATCAAATACCTAACGTGGAAAGTAGCTCTCTTGTTAGCCCTCATGTCAACTAGAAGGGTTAGTGAGATACAAGCTTTCACCATAAAACATATGTTTCTTTGCTTTACGGATGAAATGGTTATTCTCAGGACGAATCCAAAATTCATTCTGAAGGTTCCCTCACAGTTCCACTTGAATGAACCAGTCATTCTAAGGACTTTTTCCTGGATCCTTCTACTCCTGCGGAACGAGCTCTACACACTTTAGAAATCAAGAGACGTCTTAAATTCTACCTGCAAAGGACTGAGTCTATACGCACTGCAGTTTCTAAAACTACTATCGCAAGATGGATAGCGGCCACATTCCATGTTTGCCACGATAAGGCTGGCAAACCATTGTCAAGGACAGTGAAGGCACACTCCACTCGGGCAGTCTTTACTTCGGCTGCCATGTTCATTGGTGTGCTACTGGAAAAAATCTGCAGAGCTACAACGTTAAAACAAGCATTTACAATGCAATAGGTCTTGGATTATTAAAGTTTGAGCTATTGGCATTGTAAATGACAATGTCTTTTATTCTTTTGCATTGGTGCGTAAACAAGCACTTTGTACTTATAGTCCATGGTTATGAGAAGCAAGGCTGGCAGTCTCTTTTACTGCCAACCTTGCTCATCGTAAGCAAGGACTGTACGTTCAAAGTGTGTGTTTATGCACCGATTGCAGGTTTTAAAAGCAAATTAATAAAATGCTTTGTCAGTTACAATGCCAATAGCTCAAACTTTAATAATGCAAGACCTATTGTGTGGCCTGGAGTGGATGGGATATGAGCATACATGTGCAAGAGTGCACAATACACAAACCCGGACATGTGCATACATGTGCAGTGGTGGAGAGTACAAATGACTAGAGTGGATGATGTATGTGCATACATTTGCAGCACTACAGAGTACACTGATGCCTGTAGTGGCTGGGACATGTGCATAACTGTGTACACGTGTAGTACTTCAGAGTGTTTCTAATGGACATATAGTTTCCTGATTGTAACTTAATTGTGTTTGTTGCTGTAGAGGAACTTTACAATTTAGGCTCTGTGCCCAAGTCTTTAAATGTCTTTGGAATTCACAACTTCTTATCCATTGTATTTGAAGCATAACATAACATATGAATTGGTAAAGCGCCCTTATCACCCTTGGGTCTCAAGGCGCTGGATAACAGATGTTTGTTACCCAACTCAAGGGTACTCATTTTATCAACCTCAGATGGATGAAAGGCTGAGTGGACCCGCCGGGATTTGAACCTGCTTTGGTACTGATTGGTGTTATAAATGGACCGGTACTGTCCGGTACTCAGTGCCACTGCGAGCACTTCTTTAATTTGGAAAGGATAGTACCGGCTCTGCTCCAATGCTTGTAATGGGGGAGTACCATTTCTTCTCTGTAGCAAATACACCCTGGGACAAAGTATACCTGCACTTCTACTTATCCAGTTCGAGAACTGGCATTGGTTAATGTCCCACCCATCGTTTGAGCCTGCCTGGTTTTAGATTGGTCCATTGGGGGGTGCTGTACTGGCACCCCGCCTATCGAGTACCCTCTCTCTTCAACATTCATGCTCCAGCCATCTGTCTGTTCTACTTTCACACTTAAACCATCGTGTAGGCCTACAGTTTTAGTTCACCGTCTAACCCTGTTGTAGATATGCACTCCTCCCACTGCCTGCTATGTTCTAGAGGTGCCTATTGCAAATCTCTTACGTAGGCCATTTGCATTCCAGTGCAAGTTGTTGCTACAGCCTGCCACGAGCAATAAATGTGTTCTGTATGGTGCAATATGTGCTTTACTTGGACCCCACTGGGCTTTATCGAGGGCAGACTTTATGGTTGTTGCTACGAAGCTGAGAGATGTGAGTGGAACGTGGGCAAACGCTAGTCACTAGCCCACATGATTGTGGCCACTCTGGGTCACTACTGTGGTGTTGTGTAGCAGAGATCTGTCCGAGCACGTGGCAGTACTGCCATAGTGATGGGTGCGAGTGTTTCCAGCGGTATCACACCGGGTGCAGGCAGGGGGAACGGTGTGTTAGATCTACACGGTTGGACTGTGGGGGTGTCTGAATGTTTGCCATTTCCGGTGGGCTCTTTGAAGCACCGAGGAGGCTGACCCAACTGAAAATTGGAACAGTGGGAAGGGGCGGGTCACTGTCGGAGGTAGTAGGGAGGGTGTAACAAGAAGGCGGAGAATGCTGTATCTGGTTAGGAGATGGGATGTCGCAGCTGGGCTGGACACGTTGCAACCTGGAGTCCTGGGTTTGAATAATGGCCTTTGCATTTGACGGAAAGTTGCTCGAATCTGGATAATTCTTATAAAGAAGTGTCTCCGACCCACCTCTTTTGCCAGCTTGTGGTGCAGGCTCTCCCAGTAGAGCGAGGGGATCCCCGCCGCGCGCAGCGCCGGGGCATGCAGCACCACGAAGTCGCTGAACTCCATCTCGGGGCTCCGAGGGTTTTCCGCCTCCTCCATGTTGCCTTAGCTGGTTCCCAGAGAACACACAAACACTACAAAGTATGGAAGCGTCTGTGCACTGCAACAAGCAGGGACAGAGCTGGGCGGTACACACAGTGGAAACAGAAAAGAGACTAATGCGGCGACGTCACAGCAAATGAGAACTTACTATTAGGAAAAGTAAAAGCAGAGAACAGACTAGCCTTTATTTATTTTAGTTAAATATGTATGCGTTTTTATATAGCAGGCGAACCCTTACTTGGGAACAAGATTGAACGAGCCGAGGGAGGCCGAGGTCAGGGGCAGAGAGCAGAGGGCTGCAGCCGCAGAGAGGAGCCCGGAGCGCGGCAGAGAACTCGGGACCAACAGGGGGTCGGGGCGGCCCCAAGGACTCCCAGATCAAGCAGCAGCGAGGAGTGCGGGGCTGCCCAGCGAAGCCGGAGGTAGCGGCCACGGACACACACTCTCCGCCAGGGGTCGCTCTGGAGAGCTACGGAGGACGGGGACCTGCAGAGGGGAGACCCGGGCGCGCTGCAGCCGGAGACCCGCGGGAAGCAGAGCAAGACCCGGAGGAGGGAGAGGGCGCCGGGCGACCGGGCATGGATGGGTGCGAGCCGCGTCTGGAAATAGGGTAAACTGCACCGCAAGGGGCATGCGCGTCACATTTCAAAGGCATCACGGTGTGGATGTGTGTACATGTGTCTCTGTATGTGTGCGTGTATGTGCGCTCCTGTGTGTGTGTGTCTCTGTGTGCGACGGCGGGGGGAGGGGGGGGAGTGTCTGTCTGCGTGCGTGTATGTGCGCTTGTGTATGTGTGGCCTCATGCGTGCAGGGGGAGGTGTGCCTGGGTATGTTTGCGCTTCCCAGGAGACAGCCAGGCCGAGTGCGGCGCGTGCCAGTTTCAAATCGCCTCAAAGGCGATGGGCGCGGCCAGGATTGTCTCCTGGGAAGCACACATGCCGACAAAAGGTTCTCGGCGGAGACGCGCTTCGCGCGGCTAGCCCGAGACCTAAACAACACATACGTTCACGCAGCATTACTTCCGGGAGCCAACACAGCAGGCTGACGCAGCCGTGGGACAGGTAGTACTACGTAACTTATTTCAATAAGGTGTGCCTCTTATATTAGAGGATTTCTGTTCTATTGTCAATATCAATAGATAGTTTTAAAAAATGTGTGTTCTGTTAATTTAGAATTGGAATATTTGTTTAAGATTACAATAGATATATTTATAGCACTTGCCAGCGCCCTTATATGCGTTTACTGTGCACCAACACTTTCAAAAAGCATACCTTTTGAGAATAGATTTGGAAGTATTATTGGCACTACCCGCCATCCACTAAAAGTGCTTACTAAGTGTATATAACTGCTTACTATTCTGATTCAAGCATGTGAATCTATAAAAGATACCCCAATACTGGATAAGAAATAAGTTACTTACCTGTATCTGCAGTTATCCAGTATTGGTATCTTTCATAGATTCACATGCAACCCACCCTCCTCCCCGGAGAGGCTTCACTGGCACTACAGTATTACTATCCGCACTTGTGCTGGAAAATTTGAGGGATTCAGCCTCTCTTCAGAAGGTTCTAGAGGGTGCTGGTTACTGATTAGTTGTGTGTTTAAGTTTGGTCCTTTTTTAGAAAGGAAGTGGATAGGCTATAAAATGCATGGTTGCCTACATGATAGCCTATGAAAGGTATGAACTACTTCTTTATTTAAATTACCATGGGACTCCCACTTCGACGACTGGGAATGATTCAAGCATGTGAATCTATGAAAGATACCAATACTCAATAACTGCAGTTACAGGTAAGTAACTTATTTCTTACTCTGCAGAAGAGGGGGCTGTTCAAATGCTTCTTAGGGTGGGCAGTGGCCTATTGAATTTGTGGGTGCAAGAATACACCACTAATTCTAGTTCTATTTTATGCCTTTTACTGGTTCTGCACTATTAACTCTGCCGAGGCATTGGCTGCTATTTTGGCAAATTTACACTTTATCCATTTTTCAGGGCATTGTGCAACTATGCATGGTGTCGGCATTTTCTTGCTATTCAGCCTTTGCCCTTAAGAGAAGAACATTGAAGTGAGAAATGATGCAGTATTTATTGTATCATTTTGTGCCTAAACAATGATGGGTTCCAGTGGCCTTGAAGATAATTTCTTTCCAAAAATCACATTTTGCATGTAGGGTCTTGAAGGCAACCTGGGGGGATTACTTAATGCAAACCCCAGTGCCTTAAAGAGAGAAGTTTTGTACTGATGATCCCTACGTAACCTAGCCGGTCTCACTCTGTCTCCAATTATGTCCATCCATCCTTAGACCCGCCTAATCAAAAACTACCTCCTGTGCTTTTTCTCCATTGACAGTAGTTGCCAGCACCACTAGTATCTAATGGAATTCTTGAGGGGGTCCCCCCTGCAAGGCTCAAGGAGCCCCCATTCCGGGAACTTAATCAGGAGCTCTCAGGTCAGGGTAGTGTGTTGAGGGGGCCCCTGGCGCTTGGGGGCTGCGAGGGTATATGTTATGGCACTGCTGCAGATTCTCTTTTTATTAGGACATAACTATTAAATGTCACTAAAATAAGGTGTTGAAAAAATACAATATTGTGCCGCAAAATTTCAATTCTTGCGCCACAAAATTTCCTAATCCATGCCGCTATATCCTGGGGTGGTCTGCTTGGGGCCCTGTAATATCATCCATCTCTGCCGATCTCAACATGAAATAATCCAAGTTAAAACGTGACACACACTAACGAACACATAAGGGTGACACCAATACAGTCCTTCCAGACTGACCTCGCTCTCCCTCCATCCTCCTGTCAGCAGTCTCCTCTCCTTACCATGCCGACCAGGTATCCCAACTGTGGCTTTTCCAGACAGGTCTCAACGTGGGTTGAGAAAAATAGAATAAAGAAAGGCTTTCTGGAATCACTTAAACATACTACGAGGCCTGCTAAATAAACTTCTAAATGGTAAACTAATGTATAATCCTAGCTGGGCGTGTCCCTTTCTCACACTTCCTCCTCACTCACATTGCTAGGCAATGTGAACTCAGGAAATTATACTTAAACTCCTTCCTGATTGGCAGGGGAGGCTAGCTTGCTCCCCGCATTTTGTACCTTAAAGTGATAGCGCGTGTTTAACTGCATTTTATGGAACGTTTAATCGCTGCCAGCCTGGCACGTTTGTTCTTGCTTCTATGCTGGTGAGTTAAAGAGGCGTATGCATAATATTTTATGTCATTAATAGCATCTAGGCCTCCAATCGCCTTAGTGGGAGAGACTCGTGAGTGTTTTGTCCTATTCGTGACAAAAAGCTTTTGCTCTGTTTAGTAAACAGCGTATTTGCATGTTTTCTGTTCAAAATACAAATTCAGAGGGCTCGGCATGATATCAAAAAATAAAAAAAAAATGTTTTGAACACAAGGCATAGAAAGAGTAAAATCCGTTGGAAGCATTAATTGTTTCCTTGTAATTGTAGTTGGCCGGTCCAGGCAGCAGGGGTGGGGGCCCGTGAGGGGGGAGAGCTCAGCACTTGAGACCAGTAAGGTCTCTATTCATGTCTGCGTGCCACATCCGCGTGTTGCCAGGTTACGTTTCAGGCGGGATCTGTGGGAACGCAGCTCGGCGGCCCTGACACTGCCCCAGTTCAGCGCCATTCAAAGGCGACGGGCAGAGCAAACGAGAGAAAAGAAAAGGCGCGAACCGTGGCGTGCTGGGGACCCTAAGATCCCAGGACTCTGGGCTTTGTGCCCTGGGGGAGCGCGGCCCCCGTTTACAATGGCAGCCCACATAGGCAAGGGTACTTAACTTCACAAGCTTGGCAGTATCTGGGAAGATAGCTCTGTAGGGCAAACATCCAGTACCGGCACTTCTCAAGAGAGTGCAGTACTTTAAATTGGAGAGCACCGGCACTTCTCAGAAACAAGCAGGTAGCCTGCCACAGAGTATACTTTTCCATTTCAAGCACTGGGTGTGTGTGAAGCCTGCAGATCAGTGTTTTTTTAATCATGAAAGGCCAGCCCAAACCTGCATCCACCAGAGATCTTCTGAGTAAACCATCTAAGATGTTAAGTCAAAATAACATTGATTATTTAAAGGCGAAGAGGTCTTTCACTGTGTGGTGTTTGCATGAGCAGCTTGGTTAAGGAAAGGTTGGGGACAGTGAAATGGTAGAAAATATGCCACAGAGTTTCGCCGCATGGCCCCGATGGATTTGGTCTGGCCAACAAGGTCTTTTGCCTTGAACAACCGGAAGTGAGCCTTCAGTTGGCGTTCCTCTGGCGAGAATGGGGTTATTTTGTTGTGCTCTTTCTTCCCTTGTCTTATCCTCCTTAAGAGCAAGAGGTAGATAATGTTTCATGCATTTTTGAAAACTCTCTGGTAACACCACAACTAGGAGAAAAGTGTATTTGTCCTATGTAAATATCACGGACAGAGAGCAATGTATGGATTATGGGGGTGCTGGGAGCATATGGTGAATGAAATGCCACACGGTTGTAGTTATATAACAATGACTACTATAAAGTACTGCAGCTGGCACTGTTAAAGAGCACCCAAGTAAATGTTCTACATTAAGTGTTTGTTTGCTCCCCAGACATTTTGACCTGTGGTAAAGGATTAGAAAGAAATCGAACTCTTGCAACCAGAGTTGATCCCCTATGAATCATGGAACTCAATGGCAACAGGGCCTGAACTTCCTTGTCACCCTCAATGATGATTTTTGGGGAAAGGCCAAGAATTGAATGATTATCACACAGAATGCTTCTTTCTCTCTCTCTTAGAGGTCAGCCATCCAGAGAAGACAAGAACTGGACGTTCTTAGAGACTGAACGACCCTCTCATCTCTAAAGGTGGGCTTCCCAGAGAGGCTGGCAATGTGTGTGGTGCATGCTATCTAGGAGATGCTTGGTCGCTTTCGAAAAGAAACTGAAGCCACAAGCAGCTGTTACGTATGTGCCAGTAGCAATAAGTGTTGATGCCAAAAAAAGTTCAATAAATGGAGGGACGCACGCCAAATCAGCAAGATAATACATTTTTTACTGATATGAGACCTAGTTTGGCCTCACTGAATTGCTTTAGTTTATTTACTTTACTTTTCGTTTTTCAAGTTTTATTTTTTTGCTACTTGTGCATTGACTTTAGCTGAACTTCATATTTTACTGATCCAATATGTAATCGTATACGTATTCATAAATAAAACATACATACAGCATTGATTTATTCAAGAGGAAGCTCAAAATCTGCCTTATTAACATCTAATCTCACGGCCTGTCCGATTCCTCCTATGCCTAGCGCCGTGACACTCTGCTGAGTAGCCGTGCGCTTTATAAATTAATATAACATAACATACTACATAGAGGGGCTTTGAGCCAATCTCTTTATACAGTGGTCTGTTCATCTGTCATTCACATTTTAATATATATATATATATATATATATTATTTTCTGTGGTGTATGCTTGCTATAAAATAAAAATGTTGCACCGACTCTCTAGGCCAGACTTATTGGCTTTGCTAATGCTTGTTCTCAACTGGTGGTGAAAGAACCGTGCTTCCCCTTTCCGTGCCCAGAGGCAAGCCACGTATATATAATGGGCAAGAAGAATAAACTTCTTTCCAAACCAGAGCTCATCACTCTTGGTTGAAAATGGGAAAAAAAACTCTGGTTTCCGTAATATTAATTAAAGAGCTGGAAATTCAGCAGAAGTGGGCCAAACACTGTAATTTCTCTATCAGGGAAATGGCAGAATTCTGCGACCCTTGGGTAAAATTGCTTTGTGTCGTTAAACAGAATTAAACAGGTGCGCTGTTGTCTCTCCACTGGAGAAATTAATCCTTTTGGCACAGATCTGCCTCTTTTATTAAATACAGTGGTTGCTTTCATTTCTTGAGCTGAATCCGAGCTAAAGCAGCCAAGGGCTGATGTTTTTGTGTAATCTGATCAAAGGCTAAGTTGCTTTTCTGACGTGCATGTCTTTTCTCACGTTCGCAGGCTTCAAAAATCCCCTTCTTGCAGTCTTTGCCCGTGAAGGCGAGAAATTATTTTAAGGTTGTGAATCTGAGAAGGTAGGTGCTTTTGCTCTGTTGCTATGGGTGATCAACTTTGCCTGGTGCTTAGGGTTCAGGAACCTGTTACCAGACCCCAATTGCCATCCCTTTCCTATGAATTAAGTGCTGCTGAAAGTTGACCAATGGGTTTCCCCGAAACCCAATCTCTTCACTTTTGCCTAAAAGGTGAATTCAGGGCATGAGGTTTGATGGCATTCAATAAACTGATTTGCTGGTTGTTACCTTACCCACCCTCTGTGACGCCTTGCCTCTTTAGTTCCAACCTCCCCTATCTGTACGTTAATTGTTTTCAAGTATTATTGTTTTCTCGATATGTAAACTGAATGTAACTGTTATCTGATCGCGATTTCTAGCCGCAGATTCTCCTGTCCTTAGAATATTCCCCAGGTATCAGACTGGATCCGGAAAATCTTGAAGTGCCTCTGCACGCCAGTAGGTGCAATAGGCTCCACTTTGTCACCCGAATTAGCTTCGGGTGTGACATGCGTGATGCCTAGTTAGACGCCACACCAGCTCACTGCCATCAGTTCTTTTGTTTCTGCAATATCAGCGCTGATTGGTAGAGACCTACCTCAGTCCTTTTTCGGACTACCTTTTGTAAATTTGTCAAAGTTCTTTATAAGCTAAGCCCCCAGTATGCATTGGGATGCCCCCTAAAAACCTGTGGGGTTTAAACCCGCCTTTCCTCATCCAGCACCCCACACCAGAGAGTCTGGTAATCCAGCCCTCCACCTCCCAGGTTAATCCCTACTTGTTTCCTAACACACCACCGGATAGGGATGCTAAGAGGCTGGATATCTTCGACAAGAGGATTTTTTTCTCTTCCACCAGCCTTGCACTGTGGCCAGTGCACACAGTGCATGCCTCTTGTGCTGGTATTTCCACACATTATGGGACTCAGTTAGGCAGGTGCTGCCCATGGTCTTGAAGGAGGCCCATGCCATCCTGTTCCAGGATATTGCAGATGACAGAGATGCAGCAAAGTTCACAATACACTGATGACTGGACACCACAGATTCGCTAGATAGAGCTATTGCTTCGTCTGTGGCACTTTGTCACAATGCCGGGCTGAGATCAAGTGGCTTTTTGTGGGATGGCCTGGCATTTATTTATTTATTTATAACTATTGAACATACTTTTTGATGCGCTTTAAGGACTGCCATGCCAATGCCTGGTCGTTGGGACTCTCCACTTCACCACCCCAGCCTCATTTTGCAATTTTGTCCTGTGGCTATGGTAGGGGCTCCAAGCCACATGCTTTTCCGTTCAGCCGCCATGGCCAGCTGACTTTCGCCCTACCCCCAAACCTCGTGGGACCCAAGGCTGGAGATCTGCCCAGTCCACCACCCAGCCAGCCGCAGCATCCAGACCACTTTAATATGCCCTCTCTCCATCAGGGGCAACCGGTCTGTGGCAGGGTCCAACATCACTGCTCTGATGGCAGTCTATCACCTTGGACAACTTGGTGCTCCAAATTGTTCAGCGGGGTTCTGTCCTTATATTCACAGAAACGCCCCCACCCACCCTACCATCTTCAGATCAACTGACGGAGGACAACCTCTCCCTGTTGCATTAGGAAGTACAGGCTCTTCTGGCCAAATAAGCTATTGAGAGGGTGCTGACATCAGAAGTAGGTTGTGGTTGCTATTCAAGCTACTTTATGATGCTGAAGAATGGTGGAGGCCTCTGCCCTATATTAGACTTGCGCAACTCAACAACTTCTTGAAGAAGGAGAAATTCAGAATGCTCACGTTGGAGACCGGATGGTAACACTAGACTTGTAGAACTTATATTTCCATAAACACTGCCCACAGGCATTCATTGCCGTTCACGGTGGGCCAAGAGCACTTTCTGTTTTCTGTGCTCCCTTTTGGCCTGAGCAGTGTCCCTCTGGTCTTCATGAAAGGTGATGGCGGTAGTGGCAGCCCATCTTCAGAGGTCAGAAATTCCAGTCTCCCCTAGTCTCTCCTACCTTGACAACTGGCTGTTGAAAGCAGGCCTACGCCAAACAGTCGTCACCCACATCCAGTCTGCTACGGACCTCCTGCATTTGATGTGGTTCACTATAAACATGCCAAAGTCAGACCTTACTCTCTCTTAGACGCTGCCTGTCATCGGAGCCATTCTGGACGCAGTGCAGTTCCACTCCTACCCTCCAGATCTGCAAGTCCAGTATATTCAGGCTATGATTCTAATGTTTAAGTCTCTATCCTGGATTTTGATAAGACTGATTCTGAGGCTGCTGGGTCTCATGGCCTTCTGCAGCCTGCTGGTAAAACATGCCCACTGGCATATGTAAGCTCTGCAGTGGAACCTGAATTTTCAGTTCACGCAGCATCAGGGGAATCACTAGGGCCTGATCGAGATAGCAGAGATGTGAGAAATTGAGTTGTTGGTTGAGCGGGGTTGGGAGCCCTTCTCTAACAGCCACAATCCTTGTCAGGGTGAACCACAAAAGTCATTAAATTAACCTGTGCTGAACCCTCTGGCATCTTGGCACAAAAGCAATCAGGCTTAACATCGAGGCAATGTGTAAAGTATTTATGCAGCACACAAACAGTAATAAAATAACAACACAATACAAGAAAATCCCCACATATATTTAGAAAATTGATTACATTTTTATAAATGAGTTGACATCAAAACAACAAAAATTTAGTCAGTAGAACCCGAGATATGCAATTTTAACGATTTAAGGTATGTATAGCACCTAACAGCACAAAGCGCCCCTCAAGGCTATCTGGTCATGCAGGACCAGGTGAAAGTCACAAGTTCAGGCCGACAGCAATGGAGCACGGGCCTGATACAAGGACCAGTTAAGTTCAGCTAAAAAAACGACCTTCCAAAGTCTATCACAAAGAGTTCAGTTAATGGTGGAGGAGGCCGTGGGGAGCAGGGAGAGTGTTACAGAGGGCCGTTGCTGTAGCGCAAGGATCAGGCCGGGCGTTCATGACAGTCCCCGCTGTAGCACGAAGATCCTGTTGGACGTCATGGATGGTCGTTGCTGGAGATTCGCATTGGCCGTCACCGGGGGCTGTTGATGCTCTAGCGCGAAGTGCAGATCTTATGTTGCCGGTCGTCACTAGTGGCTGCGAAAGCATCAAGAGTTGTTTCACCAGAGCTTTGCGATGGCAGTCAGCGTGGGCATCAAGATCTTGGCACGATTGGACCCTTTTGCGGTCATGAAGAGCCCAAAACTTCGGGATTCCTTCCTTTCTTCCAGGAGGAGCTCAACTAATGCCACACCGAGGGTCCAGGACCTGGGAGATACCTCTTGTGGGCCAAGAACTCTCTCCAGCAGATGCCAGCAGTGCTCAGGCAGATCCAGTTAAAGGTCCAGGCAGTGGTAAGCTGCAGGGAGGCCTCTGGACCTTGCCTTGTCCCTGTTGCTCACAACAGGTCAGTCAGCTGACCCTTGGAGTCATTTCAGCCTGGATGAAGCGTGCAGCTCCAGACTTCCTTCTCAGCAAGCAGGGCAGGCCTCGAGCAGAAGGACTTGCAGGACGCATAGAATAGTGTGAAGTTATTTGTGTGTGAGTTGGGACAGTGCCCTTGAAGTGCAAGTGTGGTAGGTAACAGTACCGCAAAACACACAAGATGATGGACGGAATGCTGCACATTGGCAAAACATTCACCCCCAATCACAGATCTGGGTTTAATCTATCATTATTTTGCTCACCACCCCAGTTCAGACATGGCCATGTGCAAATCAGTCTTGACCCTGTGCCTCATGGGAACAGTCCAGCACGATCTGCCAAGCCATGTCTTCCCTGGACTAGAATGAAGAATCCTAGGACCGGTTTCTGGCTGTCAGCCGTCATCAGCCAAGATAGCTTGACTCCAGTGGCGTAGTGAGCACGTGACCCACGTCTGGGCATACCCTTCCCACTTAGGGCGATCAGCAAAACACAGAAGATGATGGACCGAATGCTGCACATTGGCAAAACATTCACCCCCAGTCACAGATCTGGGTTTAATCCATCGTTATTTTGCTCACGACAACACCCCAGTTCAGACATGGCCATATGCAAATCAGTCTTGACCCTGTGCCTCATGGGAACAGTCCAGCCCGAACTGCCAAGCCATGTCTTCCCTCGACCGGAATCAAGCATCCTAGGATCGTTTTCTGGCTATCAGCCGTCATCAGCCAGGATAGCTTGACTCCAGTGGCGTAGTGAGCACAGACGCACGTCTGGGCATACCCTTCCCGCATAGAGCGAACAGCAAAACACACAAGATGATGGACAGAATGCTGCACATTGGCAAAACATTCACCCCCAGTCACAGATCTGGGTTTAATCCATTGTTTTTTTGCTCACCACACCACCCCAGTTCAGACATGGCCATATGCAAATCAGTCTTGACCCTGTGCCTCATTGGAACAGCACCGCCCCATCCTGCCACAGATGTCCAATCCTGCCAACACCCAGACTCTCTATTGTGATACTGTCTGGGACGAAAACACAAAAGCCAACTGCCATCTACACCTAGTCATGAGACCCAGATACAGGCTGCAGGCACCAAATGGTTAGGACAAGAAAATGCCAGCTTTCTAAAAATGGTCCTTTCAGAATTGTGACTTAAAATACCACTTTACCATAAAAGAGGATGTTAAATTACAATTCTTCTGATACCAAAAATGACTTTCCTACCTGCTCCCAATCAAAAGTTATCACTTATTAAATGTAATAAGATAACCCAATGTTATCCTGTGGGAGAGGTAGGCCTTGCAGTAGTGAAAAAGGAATTTGAGAGTTTTCCTCTACCACGACTTGTAAAACTTAAAAGTATTCAAAAGGAAGGTTTAGGCCTTGCAAAAGGTTTCTTTTTTCCAGGTTGAAATGGCAGCTTAAAACTACACACACAGGCTACAGTGGCAGGCCTGTGACACGTTTTAAAAAGCTACTTTAGTGGGTGGCACAATCAGTGCTGCATGCCCACAAGTAGCATTCAATTTGCACGCCCTGGGTCCCTGTAATGCCACTTTACTAGAGACTTACAAGTAAAAATTAATTTGCGAGTGGGTGTAAGCCAATATCACCATGTTTAAGGGAACAAGCACAATCCCTTTAGAATTGGTTAACAGTGCTAAAGTGTGCAGACTCCTAAGGCTAACAAAAATGAATTTGGCAAAGCAGGAGGAGTGAAGGGCAGGTTCTACACGTGAATTTGTGCACCCTCCTCCTTCATGCATGGAGATCAAGTGGCGGCAGCTGACCGTTTTTGATCTTCCCTCGGAAATCTGTGAAGTTATACTGGCAGCCAGGCATCCATCAGCAAAAACTGTATACACCTGTCATTGGGACAAGTTTGTAGCTAGGTGTGCTAAAAAAGCATGTTGATCCTCTTTCTGCACCTTTGTCTGAGGTATTGTGTTTGTTTTATATTTAGCCTGGCAAAGTTTTGCTTTGGGCACAGTTAAAGGGTATCTTACAGTAATTTCGGCTTTCTTACGGCTGCTGGATCAGCCCTCCCTGTTCATGTCACCTATTGTGACTCGTTTGTGGTCGGCTTTCGAGCCCATGCATAGCTTCTCCATGTCTCTTGACGATCAAAACATCCAAGTTAAAAGGGAGCAATTATTTCAGCCAGGGTTAGCAAGCAACAGGCACTCTCTGTACATCCTCCATAGACCTTTTCTGCAAAAGGTGGTGAAGTCTTTCCACGTCAGCCAAAGCATCACGCTGCCGACCTTCTTCACTCCACCTCACCCCTTTAAGTAGGCAGAGAGACTGTATTGCCAGGACCCAAAAAGAGTGCTGTTGTTCCACATCAATCGCACCAGAGAATACCGGGTGGATGAGCAACTCTTTGTTAAGTTCGCTAGAGCGAAATAAGGAAAAGCAGTGCAGGAACAGAC
Source organism: Lissotriton helveticus (assembly GCF_964261635.1). Lineage (NCBI taxonomy): Eukaryota > Metazoa > Chordata > Amphibia > Caudata > Salamandridae > Lissotriton > Lissotriton helveticus. Next base: position 547,238,847 of record NC_136070.1, read on the forward strand.
TATCTTTAGATGGATTGTGTTCTACATTTAAATCTGTTATGTACTGGACAAGAAGCAAACCCTGAAGGCTTGAGGGCTCATTCCACCAGGTAAAGCCAAGGCTGCAAGCACTGTTAGATTGCAAAATCCCTGTCCTGGACATCTGTCAGGCTGCTATTTGGGCTTCTCTGCACAAGTTTACAAAACACTACTGCCTTGACAGTCAGGTCCATCATGATTGGCATTTTGCTTGTTCGGTCCTCCAGGACATTTTTGGTATAACCCAGTTCACAGACCAAGGGAGGTATTGCTTTGGTATCCATTTTAAGGTAAGGAATCTGCAGTTAGAAGTCTCTATCAGATGAACAAGTTACTTACCTTCGGTAACACCTTATCTGGTAGAGATTCTATCTAGCCTCAGATTCCCTACCAACACTCCCAACCACCCCAGATCTGCGAGTGGTTTTCTTCTAATTAGAAGGCCCCTGTAGATCCTTAGTATATTCACACTAGTCCACCAGCCTACTAGCGTGGCTCTGTGCCTCATGTCGTGGAAATGTCTCAAAAAGAAACTGATGTCAGCCCTATGGGGTGATGCCTATATAGGCACCATGCACATCACTCTTGGCGTTGCCGATCAACGTCACTTACTGGCTCGCCGAAGTACTGCTCAAGATTTTCTGAATCCTGTCTCACGCCTGGGTAATATTCTAAGGTAAGGAATCTGCGGCTAGATAGAGTCTCTACCAAATAAGCTATTACGATAGGTAAGTACCTTGTTCATCTCTTTTAATTGTATAAAGTATATGAAATATATCTGTTTTGAAATATTTCTTTTAATAAATGAGTAAATGTGCATAACTAGCTAAGATCAACATGTGGATGTCCTAACTTAAACTGATTGCCCACATATACTCTCTTGCACTATTTTACAAGGGTCCCACTCATGAACGTGGGGATTTAAGCAACAACTATTGACTTTGGCCCTAGAGGGCTGGTAGGCTTATGAGTTACCACAATACAACAGTTTTTGTATTTAATAAAGTGGATGGTAGTCAGTCAACTTCGTAGCAGAGGAGGATCAAGATATTTCCACCTCAGAAGTGCACTGGGCTTATGAGCGATTGGAAGCATTGCTATCTCCAATAGATTGGTTTTAATACAATCATTGAAGTGCTGCAGACAGAGTATTCTGCCACTGTGCATATTTTTGGGGTAAATACTTCAATACTCAAACCACATGGTTAAGACACATCACTGTTTAATGTTGTTCTTTAGATGCCTAACTGAAGCTTTAGTGCAATGTGTGCAAGGCTGTATGTTACATTGTCCTCTACCATTACATCACATGACAAACAAGTTACTTACCTTTGGTAACGATATATCTGTAAGAAACATTAGTTAGTTATAGATTCTTTACCTTAGAATTACCCCCAGGTGTCAGTCTGGATCCGGAAAGTTTTTCGTCCGCAGTGCCTCTGTGCGTCGGAAGGTGGCATCGGTCGGCTCCAGGTTTGTCGTTGGCGTCAGGTCGCCGGGATGATGTCGCGGTAGCTACTTAGATGCCGCCCTCGCATGCTGACATCAGTTCTATACCCGACTTTCTGCGCCAGAAACGCAGAGCCATGCAAGACACTGACCACTGGTGCATAAAACTAGGGCACTGAAAGGATTTTTTCGTTTAAATGTTTTTATTGAAGGTTTATATTGCAATACAACCAGTATCCTGGCAAGTGTATACCGTTTTTTTGTGGTTTTTTTTTAGAACCTTTATTGTTACTTCAAGTAAATACACGCATGGCCCTACAACCACCCTGGCCGGCCGCTAGTCAAGTCGTAAGTACAGCAAATCAATATAGAAGAATACAGCAGCCCGAAAACCGGGGTCTAATAAGTGTCCAGGATATAACTTGTATTCAAGCGTACAATGCAAGATTCAGGATTCGAGAAGGTTCATTTTACAATAAAGAAAAACTCAGAATCAATGCCACACGGTCATATAAGGTCCTACAATAGCAAGCATAAAGCAGGAAATCCGCAAATAGTGCAAATACGTTTGAAGTATTGGGGGTAAGGCATACAAGTCAGGATAAATGTAAAAACAAACACGTTTTGTAACAAAGCTGCACCCCACCCCTCAAAACGAAACATACTGTAGGAAACATGAAAAACGACGACACCAAAATGGAAGAAAGACAAAGGGCCATAGAAACAAAGAAAGGACAAATTAACAAACCCCATCCCCCTACCCCCCACCCTGCATCCCTGCAGAAGGCTACGGCCTATCCCCCCCCAGCAGCGTGCCTGTCGCCCTAAATAAGAGACCCGAAATATAGAAAAAGAGGAAAAAGAGAAAAAATGTGGGGAAGAGCCATCGATCTGGCCACCCGCCCCCCCCCCACCACCGCGCACAGTAAACATCCTAAAAGCAAGATCAGAATAGCGATGGAAAACATTAATCACCGATAGCACAATCAATAACATCCCCGCTGAGTGTCCCCCAAATCACCGTCAGCCAACAATAAGGTCCACTATGTCCTAGATGGTCTCACCCCTGGCCTTTTCTATTAGTAGTACCAACATACATCCACTTATCAATCGGCATACAGAGCAGCGTGGAAGGTCCAAGAGATCCGGGCGGACCGGGCAGCGTTGTTACTCCATGGGACTTCAGCCACCAAAACCCAGCTGAATATGTATGGCGGAAATCCAACTGTGTCAGTATCGACCCCGAAAACATCCTCCAGTCCGAACATAGTCTCACCAGCCAGGGAAAGAGAGACACACCATCCGGTAAACGCTGAAACGCCGCCGGGGCAGCCCAAACCATAGATCGACGTTGTTTCCCCAGCCTCCGAATAGATAAGTGCCCCGACGAGTCACTCACATGTACAACAGATCTGTCCAAAGCGATCTCATGAACCGGGTCTTCCAGCGTCTCCACGAACATAGGCGTAGCTGGAGCACTCATCACTGATGCAGAGGCGGGCACATCGGCGCATCCTTGAGATCGAACTATGTCCGTGTGGAACGGTGGGACAACAATGGCGGCCATCCTTCTTCCCAGATCCCGGGCGTCCCGGATCAGGGTCATATGCAGGGTTGTTAGCGCAGCCAGTATATCTCTGGACGTGGGCTCCATCTCGTGTCGCCAGACCCCAGGACTCTCCCGCACAGCAGCTTCTCTGCCTGGATGTGGTCTGCGTAAGAGAGTGCCATCCGCCATCTTAGCTGATCCGGCCTCGTCCTTCTCCACCTCACCTCGGGACCGGGCCCCACACCAGGGCGCAACAGGATTCACCACAAGGACCCCGAAGGTCAAGGCAGGCTTCTCAGCGAAGGCTAAACAAAATCTCCGCCGCTCCCTGGGAGCCGCCCGCCGAGTCCGGGAGAAGTCATTAGTCATGCCCGGACACAACACTGGAAAGGGGGCCAAGTATCGTGCACTCCCCTCGACCCTGCTTTACTGCACATCCCACAAGGCACTCCGCTAGATGGACTGGGTCGGCACCGTCGCCATCGGCCCATCAGATCTTCGGTGCCCTCCGGCCGACTCCCCACCTCCACCAGAGGCCGCTGTTGTCGCAGTCGCGGCCGGCTACTCTCCTCACTCGACACCCCGGTCCCAGCTTCGTGAAGGCCGCAAAACAGTCGGGGACATTTCCACGGGTCTGCCGCACGTAAAAGCCTCAGGAGCAAACGGTCAGTGAAAGTTGTCCTTCGCCTACTTAAATATGCCGTTACGGCTCAGGATATTTGCCAGGATGTATGCGCGGGGTGAGAAGGCTCACGGAGCCGAGCGTCTATGCAGCCATCTCGGTCGCCAGCTTGGCTCCTCCTTGTATACAGTTTTTAAGATATCATAAAAAAAAATACAGTAATTCATGACTGGTGACTATACATCGGACAGCAGTAACATGTCAATTCGACCGTTGACGTTATCATCCCAAACATAGTCCCTGTGCATATCTGTAACTATTACTTAGTGGGGAAAGAACCCACGTCCCCCTGTTAGCGCATCACCATGAGAGGCACGGGTCATATGGTGATGTTGCTTGGGGTGCCCGGGGGCTCTGTGTGCTACCTCTATGTATATCTGTGGTGGCTCTTTCCAGGCCTTTGGTGCATGCATTCCTTATTAAATGTGTATCGGAATCGGAACTTCCAAATATTGAGGAGAACAACTAACTGTTGGGGGGAATGAACAGGGGGATAATGCTGTGGATTGCTGTGGATACCCCATTATGGGGAGAAAGGGGGAAAAATGAAGATGCTGAATCTGGGTAAGTGGCGTGGATAGTGGTCGGTGCGTAATGGGTGGCGGAGGCCGAAGGTGTCAGCTGTGCATCTCGTGAGAGGGGTGGGGCTAGTGTCAGGCTATCCTACGTTCTAGGGATCAGCATTTACTCGTGAGACCTCTCCTATCTGGCCCTGTGGGGAACCTAATGTGGAGTGCGACTGAGAGGTGGGTAGGGAGGGCAGCTGCGTTGTGACATGGGTGAATAGGTGCATCAGTTGCGCCCATTCAAGAGAGATTGGGTGTTTTCGTATGCCTTTTACCTCCTCGTCTCGCAATACTCCCTCCTCTGCTGCCCCCATTTCTTCACTGCTCCTGTCCATGCTGCCTCCGGGGATCCCTCCGGGGCTCGCCAGTGCATGGCTATCCCCCTTTTTGCTAGTAGGATGGCTAATGAGGCGAATCGGCGGGGCACTTTCTCGGTTTTCCGTTTGCAGAACAACCCCAGGGCACTAGCTTCCCATATGGGCATGGTTGTATTACCAGTGACTTCCAGAAGGATACGGTGTACCTGATTCCAGTATTGTGTAATGATGGGGCACTCCCAGAACATATGTTTAAAGTCAGCTTCAGGGGTCTGGCATCGGGGGCAGGCGAAATGTGTGTTAGGATAGAACCGGTGGAGTCGCTGCAGGGTGAGGTACGCTCTGTGGAGTATATTAAATTGGATGTTTCGAAAGCGGGCGTTCCTGGATACTTTTTTGGGATACTCCAAGACTTTGTCCCACTCCTTATCGTTAAATACCCGACCGACTTCTTCCTCCCATGTCTGCCGTAGTGAGTCCAAGGGTCGTAGAAGAAGCTCTTGGATTGCCTTGTATAACCATGCTGACAGGTGTCTACCCACCCCCATATGTATGATAGTGTGTATCACCGGGTGTGTCGGGGGTTCACCTTCCCGCACATTCCAGAACGGGCGGCAACTGTCTATGAAATGTCGGTGTAGGAGGAATTGGCCAGGTGGGAGATCATAGAGATCCGTCAATTGGGCGTATGGCATTAACTGTCCGTCGTCAAAGAGGGACGCCATGTCTGTGATGGAGTGGTCAGTCCAAACTCTGAGAGCGCGAGAAGTATAATAGCTATCATTACGGGGGAGGCCTACCAACGGAAGTAATGGTGAGTATGGAGGTTTCTCTTTGGGCAGTCGGTGGATCCTGAGCATACATGTGCGCGTCACTGTCACCTGCAAGGGGTATGTGTGCAGGGGTTTTGTGCCTGGGAGCAATAGTCTATGTATAGCCGGAAGGGGGATCCGTCCGCGCTCTGTAAGTGTTTCCCCGATATGGCGTTCCGCTGTCCAATACGACAGCCACTGGAGTTGTGCCACCAAAAAGTATGATTCAAAGGATGGAGCTCCAAGCCCTCCCTGGGTAGTAGGAAGGTAAAGTGTGGACAGGGCTACTCTGTGTCTCCCCCCTCCCCAAATCAGTGTTGTGAGGAGCGTGTTAAGTTCTTTAAAGAAGGAACGCGGTGGTATCACCGGAAGATTGGCAAAATGGTATAGGAGTCGTGGAACCATTATCATTTTTGCAAGTGCGATGCGACCTATGGGGGCTAGTGGTAGCGTTTTCCAGAATCGTACTGATGTTCGCAGTCCCGCTAAGACCCTACGGTGATTTCCATCGAATAGGTCCACGGGGGTGTGATACAGCTGCACCCCTCGGTATCGAGGCGCTGCTGTACACCAGGTGAGTGTATGGGGGCCCACCAGTAGGTCGTGTGGCGCTAGATGTGGGCTTAAAGGGAATATTGTGGACTTTGTCCAGTTGACTTTAAGACCTGAGGCTGCTTCAAAGTTCTGTAGCGTCGACCAGATCGTAGATAAGTCACATGTGATGTCTCTGACATAAATCAAGAGATCATCCGCGTAAAGTGAGACGCAGTGTGTGATGTCTGCTATCGGTATTCCCCATGTCTGCCCTTCCTGACCTAATTTAATTGCAAGTGGTTCGACTGCTAGGGCGAACAGGAGGGGGGATAGGGGACATCCTTGTCTGGTCCCTCTGTTTACCTGAAACGGGGTCGATATGTATTTGCCTATCCGTACCCGAAATGTAAGGCCCTGGTAGAGTAGTTTGGTGTATTTCAACAGAATAGGTCCAACCCGGGCTCTGCGCAGTACCGCGAATAAGTATGGCCAGAATAGGGTGTCAAATGCCTTTTCGAGATCTAGAATCAAGCAGGCTGCATTGGGGAATCGTGTTCTCACACTATCTTGGACGTGAAATAGCCGACGTATGTTCTGTGAGGGGTTTCGCCCCGGGACAAAACCGTTTTGGTCTGAGTGCACCAGGGGCGGGAGGATCTGGGTGTATCTGTTTGCTAAGACCTTTCCTAATAGCTTACAGTCTGTATTTAGAAGTGTTATTGGCTTATATGAGGCAGGGAGGACTGTGTCTCTATGTGGTTTGACAAAGGTCCCAATAATAGACTCTCGGTGTGACTTCGGGAGTTCTCCTCGGACCAGCGCCTCGTCTAATACGGTCACTATTTTAGGAACAAGGTGCATTGAGAAGGTGCTGTAGTATTCAAGGGGGAATCCGTCCATACCCGGGGCCTTATGTTGTGTTAGTTGTCTAAGGGCTTGGGTGACCTCTGGGGCTTTGATCTTTGAGTCCAGGTCTTTCCTGGCGGCTCTGGGGATGTGGGGGATGTGTAGGTGGCAGAGGAATCGCGCTATTTCTTGTTGGTTTGTTTGCGTCGGGGCTTGGTAGATTGTCGCGTAGTAATCTCGGTAAATGTGTAAGATATCAATTTGTGAGTGTCTGAGGGTACCTGTGTGGTCTAGTAGTTCCGTGATCGGGCTCATGGTCGTCTCCTGCCTGGCTAGCCATGCCAATAACGCGCCCGCTCTGTTGCCCTCCCTGTGTGTCTTGGCAGAATAGGCTCTAAAGTTATATTTGCGCAGGTCTCGTAGCGCCTCTGCATAGGTGGTTCTGGTTACCGCTAAGTGTTCGGCAGTGGTGTCAGTGGTGTCTGTTTGTTTCGTAAGTGTCGCCAGTGTCAGCTCTGCAGCCTGTATAGTTCCGTCGAGCGTTTTGCGGACTCCAAGTATCTGTTGTATGCAATGGCCTCTGGCTGCTACTTTGAATGTGTCCCATTCTATTAGGCTAGACCCTGTTGTGCCTGTGTTGATCGCGAAGTGTTCATTGATATAGGAGCCGTGTGCCTGTCTAAAAACCTAGTCGGAAAGGCAATCACCTGGTAATTTCCAGGTGGGTACAGGGGGGTGCGGGGGCCTAAGTGTCAGGACATGTGCATCGTGATCCGAGAGGACTCTGCAGAGATAGTCAGAGTGTTTTCCATGCGGGAACACTGTCGCAGAACAGAGGAATCTATCAAGACGGACGCGCAGATTATGGGGTATGGCGTGAAAGGAATATAGTTGTGTGTCCGGGTTTTGTTCGCGCCACGGGTCTAACAGGTTCCAGTGTTGAACCCACGCTTGATATAGGGCAGTCTGTTTTTGTGCCGGTGAGTGTATCGGTGGGGGGTGGGATCTATCAAGCTGGAGGTTCTGGACGCAATTATAGTCCCCTCCGAGGAGCCATGGGACTGAGATGTATTGGGTAAGTACTCCTGTGAGGCGTGCCCAGTAGTGGTCCTGGTCCATGTTAGGAGCATATATGCTTCCTAACAGGAGAGCCTGGCCTTCAAGCAAGCCCTCCAAGAGGCATAACGGCCTTCTTTATCTGTGACTCAAGTGTGCTCTTTAAACGGGACTCCTGGCCTTATCCAGATGAGGGCGCTTCTGGCATATGCCGAGTAGGTAGTAGCACATATTATACCCCGCCATTTCCTATGCAGCCGGGTCACATCTTGTGCGGACAGGTGGGTCTCTTGTAAGAGCGCTATCTGCGCCTGTTTGATTTATGCATAGACAGCATATAGTTTGCTAGCCGTATGCATACCTCTGACATTTATGGTAATGATTTTAATATCTGTATTCGGGGTTCTGTGTGTCATGGTAGGTCAAGAGCTCGGGCCTATCTCTCTCGTATATCACCTTCGCCCTTCCCCCCCGCACCCCACACTTTCGTCCGCCCACAGTCCATTGGTTGCGTATTCTCCCAGTAGATTGATCCGCAGAGGGTGTAGGCTGAGCCTTCGAAACAGGGAAACAAAACTTGGATGTTCGGGAAACTTCCCAACTAGAGGGACATAGCGTCGGAAACGGGATGTCCAAACTGTACTTCATGTACAGTCTTTAAGTCGTTTTGTGGAGGGGGGTGGTTGCTCGGTTGCGGGTATCTCCAGTCGTCTCGCTGCCCGCTGCATAATGGCCAGATCATGTAGCTGGGGGAACAGTCTCTCCTGGCGATGCGCATGCAGCAATTCGTGGTGCAGCCAGTCCCGGTAGGTCGTTCTCGGGATTGTCTCGGGTTGCCAACCATATTTGTTGCATGTATACTGGCAGTGAAGGGGGACATATACACCGCACAGGGCATTGCGATTTTCAGTATGAACTATTTTTCCTGTTGCTATTTAAATCAGCGGGTCTGCCGTTTGTGGGGTGACTAGCGGCGGCGTGCCAGATCCGTCATGTGACGTATGGGTATCGCTAGCTTCGTCGTCTGACGTGAAGATGTGAGGAGGTTCTTCTATGTCTGAGTTGGTCCCAACTTCTCTCCTTGCTGCCTCAGCCTGTAGGACCTTCCTGCACTCTGCTATGATTTGTTCCAGATTGGGGGCTCGGTGTGTGGGAGATCTCGGGTGGGGCTTAAGTTGCGTGAGGGTGACCTTCTTCTGTTGGCGCCTGGGGTGGTTTGAGTGCCGGTGGTGTGGCGAGTCCTCCTCGGCTACCGGGCCGGGTAGGTGCTGGTCTATCCAGGAACTTGCTTCCGCCGGGTCGGTGAAAAAATGCGTAGAACCTTTATAGATGATTTTTAAAGGGCTGGAAAGAGGAGAGCGTATTGCACCTGTTTCTGTTGTAGGGATCGCTTGACCGCTAGGAAGGTGGCTCTCTGTTGTTGAACAGCTCTTGAATAGTCCGGGAATAACATGACGCGCTTATCCTCCACGAGCAGTGCACCCTTCTCCCGGGCTGCTCTAAGAATGGTGTCCCTATCCTGGAAGTTGAGCAGCTTCAGGAGGAATGGTCGGGGTGGTAAGCCTGGTTTGAGCTTACGAGCTGGCACCCGATGCGCCCTTTCGATGGAGAAAAACTGAGTCGGGTCTTCTGGACGGGTAAATGACTTTATCCAGGCCTCCATGTGTGTGATTGGGTGGGACCCTTCTGAGCCCTCCGGCAGATTCAGGATGCGGATGTTACTCCTCCGAGACCATCCCTCCAAATCGTCTGTTTTATTTTCAAGGAGTTGTATTCTACGCTGCATGTCTGTTAGCGCATCCTGGTGTGCTCGCACCTCAGGTTCTATAACTTGGAGCGTTGTTTCGGCCTGCTTGACTTTTACCGCTAATTTCCGGTGGTCATCTCTTAGGATGCTAATGTCTGCAGCCAGCTCTCCAAACTTAGTCTCCATCGTGACTCTGGAGTGTTCAATTGCGGCGAGGACTTTGTCTAGTTTATCCGACGTGGATGGCTCGTGAGAGGGCCCCTCGCCCGCAGAGGAATGGGTGGGTTTTGGGAAATCCTGCCTGCGATTCCGTGTTTGCGTGACCTCTGTATTGCGTGGGCGCCCCATGATGTCGTAGGCAAGAGTTTCAATCTGGATCCCTGTTTTGATGCTCGGGTCCTAACGCCGGATGCAGGGGGGAGGGGTTTATGGTCTGTGAGGTGGGAGTATTTGTGGGTGGTCGTCGAGGCGCTGTGGCTATGGCGTCGTGGTCTGTCGCCTTTATTGCCTAACACTGCGTTTCGGGGCCAGTGCGTGTCAATCCTGTACGTGCCGTTCTCTGGCCGCCAACGGTCATTGTGGGTGCTGTGGTCCTGTGAGGCATTCATCCGTGTCCGTCTGCGCTACGTGGTGTTCACGACTGTCCTTCACACACTCTAGATTTCAAGGCCGGAGGGGGGTGGAGGGCTAGGGGCGCTTCTCCACGCCGGCACAAAGTTGTGGCGGGTTGTAGGGCATGCCAGGGCCCCGGGTTGCGTGGTGGTGGCCGTGTGTTGTGATCTGCTCCTTGTGCGCCTTGGGTCCAAGCGCGACGGTGTGCGGCCGGTCGTGGGGCCCCCAATATTAAGGTGCAGCCAGTGGAGGGTGTTCCGTTGTGTGTGCGGGTGCCACGTGGCGAGGCTCCCGTGTTGTCTCTCCTGTCGGTATTTGCCCCGTTATGCTTCTGCTCCCCACCCCCACGCTCCGACTCCTAGCGCCGATCTGTGGGGGGAGGTTCCCTCAATGCTACCGGAGAGGCGCTGGCCTAGCGCGGCCCGTGTCCCCGTCGTGGTGCTGGTGGAGGGGCCTCAGTGGGGGTTCTCGAGAAGGACCCTGGCGACAATGGAGCACAGGGGGCGGCGGGCCGAGCGACTCTCGCGATCACCGATCCGTGGCCCGGAGTTTAGCCCGCAGTTGGATACCCTTCGCTGCATGCATAGGGGCTTCGTAGGGCAACTGGGCAGCTCCCTCTACAATTCCGCCAGTGCCGCTCGGGAGTGAGGCTTCCTCACGCAGGCCCCTCAGCGCTAGCAGGGCTCGGTGCGTTGCCGGAGCACACGCTCTCACCTCCTGGTCCGAGGACGTCTGGGGAGCTGCCGGCACGTCTCAGCCTCCTCTGTTCTGGGTGCACTGTCGGTTGGAGTCACTCTTCTCCACGGTTGGGGGGGCCTCGGATCCGCCACCGCTGGGCTCTGCCCCAGGGCGTTCACCAGGGCGTCGCCATCTTCAGGTGCCTCCCGGCCGCTTATCGGCCGTCCCGTTCTCGCTGGATCCCCGGGTCATGTCGCGCCACCGCGGCGCTGAGGGCTTCCTAGTGTGTTCAGCTTGGCTGTTCGATGTTTGGGGAGTCAGGAGAGGATCCCCATTGTGTTTGGCGTGATTTTTAGCGGGCAGCGGGGACGGAGCTTTAGAGAAGCTTGTCCGCCATCTTAGGCTGCCAGGCCACGCCCCTCCCTAGGGCACTGAAAGGATAACCTTAACCCTAGAACTCAGTTTGCAAAACGGGGCTGATGGGTGGGGCGGTAAGGAATCTATAACTAACTACTGTTCATTACAGGTATCGTTACTGAATGTAAGTAACTTGTTCATCTGAAAGAAACATGTTAGTTATAGATTTCTTACCATAGAATAGATACCCCAGCAATACCAACCCTGAAGGTGGGTCTGCGAACCAAGATCACACCAGGAAGTCCTGGAGAACAGAACGGCCAAAGAAGTCATCTCTCCGGACTTGACCGTCAAGGCAGTAGTGTTTCGTAAAAGTGTGTAACGAAGCCCACGTATCTCCCTGACAGATGTCATTGAGAGGAACGTCTCGTCCCAGAGCAGTAGTTGCTGCCATGCCCTGGTGGAATGAGCGCATAGCCCCACTGAAGGCTCCTTTTTTGCCAAAGAATAACAGGTTTTGATACACAAAACGACCCAGCCCAACCTTTCTTGGTGCCCCCGTACCCAACAAAGAACTGGTCATCCACCCGAAACTGTTTGGTGCGATCCAGATAAAAGGAAAGCGCACATTTTGGGTCCAGCCGGTGGATCCTCTTTTCCTCCTTCGAAGGATGCGGAGGCGGAAAGAAGGTGGGCAAAGTGATGGTCTGCCCGATGTGAAAGGCAGTGACAACCTTGGGCAGAAAGGATGGAAGGGTCCTAAGGACAACTTTGTCCAGATGCACAGATAGAAAAGGAGGCTTCGAAGAAAGCGCCTGGAGCTCACTCACTCGTCTGGCAGATGTGATGGCCACTAGGAATGCAGTTTTGAGAGTTAAAAGCCTCAAAGTACAGTTGTGAAGCGGCTCAAAGGGAGCACACATTAAATACGTTAAAACCAGGTTCAAGTCACACTGAGGCATAATGAAGGGTGTAGGAGGAAATAGATGAGTTATGCCTTTCAAGATGCGATTTACAACTGGGGAATAAAAAAGGGAAGGCTGATCTTGGGCCCGGTCGTGCCTGATCTTCTTCAGCACTTTGGGCAGAAGTGGTATAGGCAGAAAGGAGTACAACAGACTGCAACTCCACTCGCGACGAAAAGCGTTGCCAAGCGAGTGCCGCCTTGGAAACTCCAACGTGCAGAATTGCTGACATTGCGCGTTCTCTTCGGTGGCGAATAGATCCAACCAAGGCTCTCCCCACTGTCGAAAGAGACCTTGCACCACCTCCGAGTGAAGAGGCCATTTGTGATCCAACATGCACCTGCGGCTGAGTTAGTCGGCCCTGGCGTTCAGTGAACCCGCCAGGTGTTGAACCACCAGAGATATGCCCTGATGTTCCAGTATGTCCAGACACAGAGAGCCTCCTGACATAGGGTCTACGACACCACCCGCCATGTTTGTTGCAGTACCACATGGCAGTGGTGTTGTCCGTGAACACCTGCACTACTCTTCCCCGGACAAAGGGAAGGAATGCCTTGAGTGCAAGACGGATCGCCCAGAGCTCCAGAAGGTTGATATGGAGCCCGGACTACGCCAGAGACCAAAGGCCTCTGATCTCCACCTCTCCCATGTGGCCGCCCTATCCCAGAAGGGACGTGTCTGACACCACTGTGTGTTCTGGTTGGGGAAGGGAAAGGAATCTGCCATTGACCCAATCCTTCGTGAGCCACCCCTGCGGTTGTCGTGCAGTGCCCACCGAGATCTGAACGCAATCTGAACGATTCCCCTGATGCTGTGCCCACTGGAACTTCAGGTACCACTGCAAAGTCTGCATATGCCACCTTGCATGATCGACCAATAGGATGCAGGAGGCCATGAGGCCATGCAACCTCAGGGTCAGTCTGACCGAAACCCGGGATAGAGGCTGAAAGATCGGAATCATTGCCCGAATATTCCGGACTCGCTGTTTAGAAGGATAGACCCGAAACTGCAACGTGTTCAGAACCGCTCCGATGAAGAGGAGCTTCTGAGAGGGAATCAGGTGTGACTTCGGCACATTGATGGAGAACCCCAGCGAATACAGGAGGTCGGCCGTAGTCTGGAGGTGGGTGTCGACTGCTTCGGGCGAGCCCTCCTTCAACAACCAGTCGTCGAGATAGGGGAAGACTAAAACCCTAATATACGCAGATGAGCTGTGACCACCGCCATCACTTTCGTGAACACCCGAGGGACGCTGGTAAGACCAAAGGGGAGCACTGTGAACTGAAAATGCTTGTGGCATACCATGAACCTCAGGTAACGCCTGTGGGCCGGCAGGACGGAGATGTGAAAATAGGCGTCCTGCAAGTCCAACACTACCATCCAGTCTTCCAGGTCGAGGGCAGACAAGACCTGAGCAAGCGTCAACATCTTGAACTTTTTCCGGAGGAAACGGTTGACGTTTCTGAGATCCAAGATAGGGCGCAGGCCCTTGTCCTTCTTGGGAACCAGAAAGTAGTGGGAACAACAACCACAACCTACTTCTGGGACAGGAAAGTGCTCGATGGCTCCCTTGGCCAACAGAGCCGTAACTTCCTGCTGGAGAAGGGCCAGATGATCCTTCGACATTCGGTGGTATTGCGGTGGCATGGCTGGAGAGGTAGACTCGAAGGGGAGGGAGTAGCCCCTTCGGACTATCTGCAAAACCCACCTGTCCGACGTGATGGTGCGCCAGTGGGGGAGGTGATGGCGAATCCTGCAGCCCACTGTCGTTGGATGGGCCTGAAATGTCAGATTAGGAAGGTTTGGAGGCTGCTGCAGAGTGGGGTTGGTGGACTGGCCCGCCCGCTGGCCCCCGGAACCACGACGGTTGTTCCCACGTCCCCGCGAAGGTTGGGTAACTTGTTGCGGCCTGTGGCTCTGTGCGGGACGTAGCAGTGCACCCCTTCCGTAGGCATGAATGGGGCAAAAAGCAGACTGTGCAGAACGGCTTGAGAGGCCCAAGGACTTGGCCGTGGCTCGTGAGTCCTTGAAACGCTCTAAAGCACTGTCCGCTTTGTCGCCAAAAAGGTGACGGCCATCAAAGGGCATGTCCATGAGGGTATTCTGGACATCCCCAGAAAAGCCAGTCGATCTCATCCAGGTGTAGCGTCGAAGAGCTACCGACGTAGAAATCGTCCTACCCAGAGTCGGCAGTATCCAGCCCACAATGGATGGTAAACTTGGCCACATCCCTCCCCATGGCAATAGCCAGGGAGAGCACTGTCCAGGCCTCCTCCGGACATTGAGACAGCAAGCGAGTCCCACACAGAAGGGGAATAACGGCCCAATAGACATGCAGTGTTTATCGACCGCAGTCCCAAGTTGGCGGAAGAGAAAATCTTCTTTCCAAGATGATCCAGCTTCTTGGATTCCCTTTCCAGTGGAGTGGTAGGGGATGCGCTTTTGGAAGTAGAGGCTTGGACCACCAAGCTCTCAGGGGTGGGGGGTTGGTAGAGGAAAGTGGGGTCGCCCGGAGCCGGGCGGTGGTGTCGAGCAATCATCCTTTCTACGGGAGCCCTCGTGTTGGACCTGGACCCGGTGCCCAAAAGGACATCAGTAAGGGCTTCGTTGAACGGGAGCAGAGGCTCCGAAGAGCTCGCTACCAGCTGAAGCACCTCTGTCAGGAGGTTAGTCCTGACTGCCATTGTAGGGAGTTTGAGGTTGAGATCCTTGGCTGCCCTACGCAACACCCCTGCGTATGACGCTCCCTTCTCCATAGCCACGGTAGGATGAGACAACATACCAAGCTCAGGGGAGGTGTCCAGACCACTGGCATCCCCCAGTTCCTCTCTCCAGTTCTGCTCAGATTCTAGCGGCTCAGTCAGACAGTCACCTGAACCCAACCAGTCCTCCTCCTCATCCTCTGGGTGCCAATCTGGCCGAAAAGGGACCCCCGGAGTGAGCAGGGGCACAAAAACCCCACTCGGCGCCGGATCCGGCGTTGGGCTATGCCGGTCCGGCTCCGGGACCACTTCAGGATGGAGGCTGAGGTCAACAACGGCTGGGGGGCGACCGGCGTTGAATGCGGTAATGGTGCCGGAGGAAGCGGCACCGGTGGAGGCGTAATCAGGTCAACCGGGCTGGATCCAAGTGGGGCCTGCGGCGCTGGGGTCAGAGCGGTTGGCGGAGAAGGCCTAGGCTCCCCAAAGGAGTCTGTGGGCCCGAAGGTGCGCCAATGGGTTTGGGCTGCCCAAAGATGTCATGCATCGTCTCATAGAATGTACAAAGCTGGGTGGGAGTCGCTCCGGGTCCCGGGAAGGGAGGGAAATGCGGAGTTGACTCTTCAGGTTCTGCACGCAGAGCCGCAGGAGGGGCACCACTCGCATCCCTCGTCAGGTCAGACTGACGAGGAGAAGTCTAAGAGCGATGGTGCTTCTTCGACTTCTTCTTATGCTTAGACTTACCTGACCCCGAGTGCAAAGACTTCGATGGCTTGGACGAATGGTGGTGGCTTTGTGACCGGTCTCTCGACGTTCCTCGCGATCGGGACCTTGAACGGCACGGAGCCGACTGCCGGCGCTCAAGCAGCTTTCGGGACCGCTCTCGCAAAGCCTTCGGAGCCATCGACCGGCAGTCTGAGCACGACATGTGGTCATGCTCCAGGCAAAAGAGGCACACGTGGTGCGGAACCGCATGCCTTGAAGCCGGGCATTCCTCATGCACCAGGAGTAGATGGACTCAGAAAAGAAGTCGACAAAAGTCGAGGAAAAAGTCAGTCAAAAAGTGACTGGAGGTACCACTCTCTCCGGATCTGCGCTGGCTGGCGCAGAAAAAGAAAGAACTGACGTCAACACCCGAGGGCGGCATCTAAGTAGCTACTAGTTCGTCATCCCGGCGACACGACGCCAACGATGAACGCGGAGCTGACCAAAGCCACCTTCCGACGTGCAGAGGTACTGCTGATGAAAAACTTTCCGGATCCAGTCTGAAGCCTGGGGGTAATTCTAAGGTAAGGAAGCTATAACTAAAGTGTTTCCTTCAGATCAATACATTAATCTGATAGACTTCGATCCGCAGATTCCTTACCTTAGAATTATACCCAGGCATTAGACTAAGTCAGGAAACAAAACATTTTGTGAGCAGCACCATTGTGCACCAGAAAGTGTTTGTTCGGCTCTACATTACTTTGTTGGCGTAGTCTACACCAGAAGTGACATTCACGGTGCCCTATACAGACACCACCTAAGCATGCCGACGTCAGTCCTTCTCTTTACGCGCCAGTCAGTGCATATCCCGGAAGGGCTACCCCTTAGTCACTTTTTGACTAAACATGTTTCAATATTTTGTAAGTCTTTTTTTTTTTTTAGGTCTTACCGCCTGGTGTGGCAGAAATGTCAACAAAGAAGGCCAGCTTCAAGACCTGCAGCGCCTGTCACCAACAGATGCGGGTGACGGATCCGCACCTTGTTTGCCTCGAACGAGACCATTACCCGATTGCTTGTCCCAACTGCAACGCCATGCATCCAAATGCCTTGAGGGAGCGATCCCTCAAGCTCCTGGTGGCTCGTCGCTCAAGGTCCTGGTCAAGAGAAAGGTCCCGGAAGCGGCCATGAAGTGTGAGGTCATCATCAAGCCATTCGTGTAAGTCTCAGTTCCACAAAAAGAAGTTGTTGAAGCGTGCTTCGACTTCACCTTGTCTGTCGGCCGACAAGACAAGGGTGCCTCCCCCGAGGGCTGGCTCCGTTGTTGAGGCAGTACTTTGATCGACTCCGCGCCAGCCCGCGTTTCCTGGTCGAACCCAGTTCAAATTCAAGAGTTTTATGAGGCCAGGCACCTCATACTTGAGTGGTCTGTTCCCTCTGGTGCACTTTTGGGCCCAAGGGTTTTGGAGGGGCCCTTAGTGGGTCCACCCCAGTCCGCGCCAGTCCTGCTCTAGTCGAGCCCCAAGATGAGACCGGACCGGTGCCCGTCATGCCATGTCCACCACCCCTGGATGCCTCCACCCCCATTTGTATCCCT
Source organism: Lissotriton helveticus (assembly GCF_964261635.1). Taxonomy (NCBI): domain Eukaryota; kingdom Metazoa; phylum Chordata; class Amphibia; order Caudata; family Salamandridae; genus Lissotriton; species Lissotriton helveticus. Next base: position 547,256,033 of record NC_136070.1, read on the forward strand.
GACTCCGACACAATGCTGGAGAGGCGTCGTCCGAAACTGACTTCAGCGATGACTGGAGTCATGCCTTCCAGGCCAGCGCCTAAGCCCTATTCCAATGGGCTAAGACTTGGGGAATAATTGAAGGGGTTTGCTGGACCCTGCGGAATACCTCCCATATGAATCCTTGGACTGGTGTGAGGGTGGTGTGGTGTGGATGAAGCCAGTGGACTGAACACTTCTCCAGATACTGGATGCTTTCTCTCCCGACCTTGGCTACGGAGGAGGGGGCTTCATTTGCTATGATGTTGCAGAGGGCAGCTGGACCTAATGTCTTGAGGGAAGTGCTTCAACCGGGAGTGTCCCTGTTAGACCTGGCATCTTTTGGCGTGTTCCTTCTGTCTTTTTGCTTTCTGACCTCCTGCTTTTGACTGTTTTTGCTAGTTTAGTCTCTCTGCACACTTTCTCATTTCTGATCAGTGTTAAAGTGCAAGTGTCCCTATGGTAAATTGTGTTATGGATTGGTCTTTCCATGATTGGCTATTTGATTTACTGCAAAGTCCCTAGTACAGTGCACGGGGTGTGCCCAGGGCCTGTAAATCAAATGCTATTAGTGGGCCTGCAGCACTGGTTGTGCCACCCACAGAAGTAGTCATGTAAGTATATCTCTGACCTACCACTTAAGTGTCTGTGTGCAGTTTCTAACTGCCATGTCAACCTGGTAAGTGCATCCACTTGCCAGGCCCTAACCTTCCATTTTGATACATGTAAGCAACCCCTTAGGTAAGCCCAGGGTACCCCCATGGGCAGGGTGCAGTGTATGTGAAAGGTAGGACATGTACTGGTGTGTGTGTGTGTGACATGTCCTGATAGTGAAATACAGTGTATTTCTTTTTTCACTATTGAAAGGCTATCTGTCCCATAAGAATGAATGGGAGTGTCTTTGTAGATCTTACAAGCATAACCTTCCATTGGGACAAGATAGGAGAATGGAGTTTGGGCTCTGTCAACTCAGAATTTAATAACACACATTTTAGTAAAGATGGTTTTTAAATTATGTGTTTGAAAATGCTACTTTTAGAAAGTAGGTGTTTTCTTGCTTAACTATCCTGTGTGCCTCTGCTGGGTTGTGGATTGACTGTCTGGCTTGGGAGTGACGGGGGCTGAAAATGTGAATTCACTGTAGACAGCCACTGGAGGATTTGAGGTGTGTCCTGCCTTTCCTGGATGAGTCCGGGCTGGGCTGCAATTAGAGTAGTGGGAGGAGATTTCCTTGCACCTGATGGCCTGATCTACCTTACACAATGCGGTCTCCACCTCCTGCCAGGAGGAAGCTGGGCCAGAGAGGATGGAACTATTTTAGACTACGCACAGAGACTCTCTGCCACAAGAGAACAAAGGGAAATGTGTTATAAATATTGGGGCCAAGACCTAGAACTTTAGAACACTTTTGGACTCAGAAACCTGCCAATCCATTAATCTGATAGACTTCGATCCGCAGATTCCTTACCTTAGAATTATACCCAGGCATTAGACTAAGTCAGGAAACAAAACATTTTGTGAGCAGCACCATTGTGCACCAGAAAGTGTTTGTTCGGCTCTACATTACTTTGTTGGCGTAGTCTACACCAGAAGTGACATTCACGGTGCCCTATACAGACACCACCTAAGCATGCCGACGTCAGTCCTTCTCTTTACGCGCCAGTCAGTGCAGATCCCGGAAGGGCTACCCCTTAGTCACTTTTTGACTAAACATTGGACTCAGAAACCTGCCAAGAAGAAAATTTGGAAGAGCTGTGTGGAAGAACTACCACTTTGCTGTGTTGGCCTGCAGTGGCTGCTCTTGTCTTGGGCAGAGAAAGGACTGGACTGAACTTTCTGCAACTTCTATGGTTGAGTTTCTCCAAGGGCTTGAGGTAGAGTTTGCCCCCTGTTCAAGAAGTCTCAGGAACAGCACAGGAACAGCAAAGACTTCAAGTTCATCCGCTACAAGCACTGGGAACTGTGTGTTTTGTGCTGCAACAGAAGAAAAAGCAACCCGCTGTTTGCACCATGACCTGTGGGCACCGCACTTCGCACCTCCACCCTTCACACCTCCACCCTGGTATCCCCGATGATGACGCTCCACGCCGACATCTACGCCGCTGCTTGCACCGTGTTTCGAGGGTACCAATCATAAGTAACATAACGCACCACCCTCATCCATCTCCACAGCCTTGTCCTGCCGGCGCCATTGACTTCGGTTTGTCAGTCGACTACAGTGCTCCCACAGCGAATATGCCGCTGCTTGCACCGTGACTTGCCAGCACTACAACAAGCTCCCCGTCACTTTGCACAGCAGCTCTGGGCTCACAGACTCCCCTGGACGACCGTCACTGAGCTGCTGCCTACACCGCCACCTAAGGGCACCGCACCACACCGCTGCACCTCACACAACAGCCCGATGCCTGCCGGCGCTCCTGACTTAGACGGTGAGGAGTTTGATCTGCAACACATGTGACTTCAAGGGCCTGCCAGCGCCAGCTCTTCAGAGCTCAACGAGAGGTCGCCAACGCTCTGCATTTCTAAAGGTACTGTTTGGCAGGTATTCCTGACACCGTAGCAGGCCCACGACCCAGCGGTCAGGCAGAACTGTTTGGATTTGTTGTTCATAACGCCGTGATAGCCCCGGACAGAGCTACTGACTTCAAGGAACTGTTCTTAAGTCTATTTTTGATTATTGATATTTCCAAGAACTGTATGGTGGATTTCTATCGTTTTTGGTCTTGTTTGCACAGATAAAATATTGGTTATTTTTCTAAAAATGGTGTGATGTCCTTTTGTAGTGTTTTCACTGTATTACTGTTGGTCATCTGCAAATGCTTCAAACACTGCCTCTGAGATAAGCCTGACTGCTTGTGCCAACCTACCAAGGGGGTGAGTAGGGGTTATTTTAGAAGTGTATCCCCCTTATTCTGACTAGGAAGAAAGGTCCCTACTTGGACACAGGAACAAACTGCCAACAAGAGACCCCCATTTCTAACAGTCCCCTTCTGAACCGCTTACTGATGTACTTGCTTGGGACCTGATCCAAACCCAACACAGGGGATCCTGTGAACAGGACAATTTTTCACCGTCACTCCCCCCACCCTGCTCCAAGGGATTCCAAATTCCTCACACAACACCCTGCCCTGGAAGGCTTGGTGTTCCAAGCCTCACTTCACATGTTAATCCTGGTGCGTTCCCAACCATCCCGCCGGATCGGAAATCCAAGAGACTGGACAATTTAATCAGGAAATTGTTTTCTTCCACGAGCATGGCATTGCGGTCGGTGAGCACTGGATACCTTTTGGACCGCTATTACCACACTCTGTGGGATACGGTTGCGCAAGTGCTGCCAGCGGACCTGGAGGAGGCCCGGCCCAGGCCCTGCTGTCCCAGGCCATTGGCAACAAGAGGGATGCAGCTAAGTTCACGATTAGATGGGACTAGACACCACCAACTCACTAGGCAGAGCGGTTTTGTCGACAGTGGCCCTTAGACTCCACGCCTGGTTAAGGACTATAGGCTTTTCTGGGGGATGTCCAGACATTACTCATGAACATGCCCTTTGATGAATCCCGTCTTTTCGGACACCAGGCAGATTCTGTGCAGGAACACTTTAAGGACAGCAGGGCTATGGCGAGGTCTTGGCCCTTTCAATGGGTCCTCGTCCACATCAATCCACTTTACGCTCCTTTTGTGTTCGCCGAAGGGGCGTACTGTACAACTGTGTCCTTACTTGCCCAGCCACCGCACCGACCAAGCTTTCCAGCCTCTGCGTCGCCGTGAAACCTACCGGCCCTATGGGTCGAGTAGCCAGATGACAGGTCAGTCCACCACCACCACCCCAGTAGCTGCAGCCTCCAAACCCTCCTAGTTTGCCCATTTATCATCATGGGCACCCAGTGGGCAGCAGTATTCACCATCACCTGTCCTATTGGCACTTCATAACAATGGACAGACCGGTTTTGCAGATTGTCCAAAGGGGCTACACCCTCCCCTTCGTAACTAGCCCTTCCTCCATGCCACCTACCTAAGACTGGCTGATGGAGGACAATCTATCTCTTCTTTGCCAGGAAGTGACTGTTCGTTTGGCCAAAGGAACCATAGGGAAAGTACTGATGCCAGAAGTGGGTCATGGTTGTTATTCCCGCTTCTTTCTGGTGCCCAAGAAGGACGGCTTTCATCCTATCCTAGACCTGCGTTCTCTCAACTTTTTCGTCATGATGAAGAAGTTCAAAATGCTCTTTCTTACTTGGGTCCTATCTGCCCTGGACCCAGGAGACTGAATGGTAGCATTGGACTTACAAGACACATATTTCTATATTCCCGTGCTGCCTGCCCACAAGCATTACCTCCAGTTAACAGTGGGCCACAAGCACTTTCAGTTCGCTGTGCTCCTCTTTGGCCTCCCCAGTACCCCTCAGGTGTTCAACAAGGTGATGGCAGTGGTTGCAGCTCATCGGCGGAGATCAGTGGTGCCAGTCTTCCCCTATCTCTACAACTAGCTGTTAAAGACTGGCTCACCCCAGGCTGTTTTCTTCCACATCCAGACAATGCCAGACCTCCTGCATTCACTGGGGTTCAACATGCTGAACTCACACCTGACTCCCTCTAAGACGCTTCCTTACATCAGAGCTGTTCTGACACTGCGCAGTTTTGGGCTTATCCTCCTGAATGGCAAGTCCAGAATATTTAGGCTGTGATACTGATCTTTCAGCCTATGTACTGGATTTTGATGAGACAGACTCTGAGGGTGCTGGCCTCATGGTCTCCTACATCATGCTGGTGGCACATGCCCGTTGGCAATTGCAGGCTCTTCAGTGGAACCTGAAGTTCCAGTGGGAGCAGCATCAGGGCAATCTCTCTGACATGGTCCAGATCTCAGAGGGAACTGCAAAAGATCTACAGTGGTGGTTAACATACCACAATTGGGTCAGCAGCAGACCCTTCTTCCTTCCCCAACCAGATCTCACAGTAGTGACAGATGCGTCACTCCTGGGAGGGTGTGGCCATCTGGGAGGTGGAGATCAGAGGCCTCTGGTCTCTGTCTGAATGCGAACTCCACATCAACCTGTTGGAGCTCCGGACGATCTGGTTTGCTTTGAAAGCTTTTCTATCCTCTATCCAGGGAAGGCTAGTGCAAGTGTTCACGGACAACACCACCGCCATGTGGTACTGTAACAAACAGGGTGGTGTGGGGTTGTGTACCTTTTATCAAGAGGCCCTGCATCTCTAGACATGGCTGGAACAGCAGGGCATATCCCTTGTGGTTCAACACCTTGTGGGCTCTCTGAGCTAATGCAGCCAAAGATGCTTAGCAGATCACAAATGGCATCTCCATCCGGAGGTGGTGCAAGGTCTCTTTCAGCAGTGGGTGAGAGCCTTGGTTCGATCGGTTCACCACCAAAGAGAACATGCAATGCCACCAGTTCTCTGTGCTTGAGTTTCCAAGACAGCTCTCGCTCGGAGTAGCTTTTCCTTTTGAGTGATGCTCAGACCTCCTGTACACCTTTCTGCCTATACCACTCCTACACAGAGTTCTCAAGAAGAACAGGAACAACTGGGCCCATGTCATCTTTGTGGCTCAGGACTGGGCAGGGAGAGTCTGGTATCCCGAGCTGTTGAGCATGGCCATCGGTCCTCCGATCAGGGTGCCCCTTCGGGAGTATCTTCTGTTACAGCAGCAGGGGAGGATTCTCCACCCGAACCTGTCAATACTCTGCCTTCTTGAATGGAGATTGAGAGGCAACAGTTGATAGCTTTTGACATTCCTCCTGAAGTCTGTGACATTATCTGGGCAGCCCTCCACCAAGACGATTTACACCTGCAGTTGGACAAAATTTGCGCCATGGTGTACCGAAAGACAAATTAATTCCCTCTCTGTCAACCTCTCTGTTTCTCCTGTCTATCCTTTCCCTTGCCCAGCAGGGCTCAGTTCTGGGCACTCTGAACAGTAGCCAAATGCTTTTCAGCTCGCGCAATGAAATTCATTTAATTATTTGTTTACATTACTCTGGTTGGCCGTGAGCCGGAGTTTACTACCCCCCACCCTGCCCCTCCCCCAGCCTGCCCCACAACCCTGCGGCACTCCCTCCACATGACTCTGAATGGCTATCTCCCCTCCATTTCAGATTTTCTGCAGTTGCCTGATCAGCCATTCCTCTTTAAATCCTCTATTGTAAATAGGTTTCTGAAATGTTTACATTTATTTTCATCTTCCCCCTATATTTTGCCCCCGTGGGACCGCAATCTCGTCCTCACTTTCCTGTGCTCCCCCTTTGAGCCTCTGCACAACTTTCCACTCAGGCTCCTTACCATCAAGACAGCCTTCATGGTGGCAATAACATCTACCCGAAGGGTCAGTGAGCTTAAGGCCTTGTCATCCAAGCCTCCTTATCTTACCATCTACCAAGACAAACTGGTGCTTCGCACAAGAGCTTCCTTCTTCCGAAAGAGGTCACTCCATTTCACTTAGGCGAATCCATCACTTAGCTTACTTTTTATGCTCCGCCTCCTCCCTCCAAGGAAAAGGAGCAACTTCACAGTCTGCACCCAAAAAGAGTGTTGTTGTCCTAGGTTGATCGCACACAAGAGTTACAGGTGGACAACCAACTCTTCTTGAGGTATGTCAGAGCGAAAATGGGACGAGCCGTGGAGAAAAGGACCATCTCGCAATGGATAGTACTCTGTATCAAAATCTGATACGCATTGGCTAAAAAGCAACCCTCTGAGAGTTTGCATGCTCATTCCACCAGAGCTAAAGCTGCAACAACCGCATTAGCTCGCAGAGTTCCAGTCCTGGACATCTACCAGGCAGCCATGTGGGTTTCCCTGCACACATTTGCTAAACACAATCCTGTCTGAACAATCATTTCCGTAGGGATGAACGCTATCCCATTCGGTCCTGCACGACTTCCTCATGTGAAATTGGTCCGCAGACACACCTCCGGGGAGGTATTGCTTGGGTATATATTCTTGGGTAAGGAATCTGCGGTTAGAAGTCTCCATTAAATGAACGAGTTACTTACTTTCTGTAGCGCTTTATCTGGTAGAGACTCTTATCTAGCCACAAATTCCTTACCGATCCACCCAAGGGCTTTCTCTTTTCAAGGCCCTAGTTTTCCACACCAGTGGTCAGTGTACCTCGACGCTCAGCACTTCTGGCATGGAAAGTTGCAAAAAGTAACCAACATCAGTGCGCCTAGGTGGCGCCCAAATAGCCACCCCGGGCATCACTTCTGGTGCGGAAGACGCCAACGACTCCATGCGGAGCTGAACAATGCCACTTTACCAGCGCAAAGGGATACTGTTCATGAAAGACATTCCTGATCCAATCTGAGTCCTTGTAATAATTCTAAGGTAAAGAATCTGCGGCTATATAGAATCTACAAGATAAGGGTTACCGAAGGTAAGTAACTTGTTCTTTCACACCAGCCTTTCAAAGTTTTCCTATTTGCTGGGAGGCAGATCACATAGAATTTACTTTGTATTCAATAGAGAAACATACTGTCATTCTTTGATCTGGTTTAGTGACAGTTTTAGCTGTTTTGCCACCATGTTTAATACAAAAAATGAATAAATAATACAAACCTATATGCATGCAGTTAGCCTGCGTCAGCCATTTGATCTCTTGCACTTTGTGACCACGTGCACTTTCACCTAAAAGAGTGCAAGTCAGTACCCGGGCTGAGGGGTTAATAACTCTTTTTTTTTTTCTTTTAAATCCTTGACTTTTACTTTTGTGTCATCCTTGTGTGCTTAAATTAGGTTTTAAAATACAGTACCGTACTTCAAATTCAGTATCAGATTTTCCCTGTGATGAGCATTGAAAGTTTTAAAGGGTTTCTTTAGCTGCCCTAAATACACCTGGCTTCTAGGAGGCACGTTTGCACCAGCTTGCAAAGGCCGGATTTATTGGATTTGTCAATGCTTGCTATTTTTAGTGTCTTCGATTTTTTATATTTTTTTTGCCACTTTTATCAGACTCCGTTTTGAAGGCTATTCTAGAAAATGTGACATCCCATTCATAAATTAAGTACAATGTTTTGTTTAAAATTATTGTTTTTCAGGACAACTGAAAAAGTACTATTTTTTTCCCCTTTCTTTAAAATGGGGTCAGTTTCTTTCTGGGAAGACAGGCATCAGCTTGTCTGAAGTGGGGTGCAGCCATTCCACAACTTCTGTGCTAATTACAACACGAGAGCTGGCCTGTGTGACCAATACATGTATTTGCCTAGACAACAAGTGTAATTTTTTTTGCAGTTCAGCCGCTGGGGGGCTTCTACGTTGCTTAATTTTGGCGAGAGTCCCTTTCATATTTGCAAAATGGGAGAAGCTGAGGTGTGTATTGTACGAAGAAAGTAAACAAGAGGGGCGGGATTTGGAAATGCCTGGCGATCCTGTGGCATTGTTGTCGATGCCGTCAGTGCACAGGCATTGTGTATGCCTCAAGGGACGGCAAGCGGGTGCATGTCATTCATGTGAGAGAAGTCATGCTCCGCATTCTCCCGTGTCAATCATTCTGTCAGTCACTCTCAGCCCAGCCTTCCTATTGGCTACACTTGACCCCGCCGTGTTTCAAGGCGGCAGCTGTGTACCCTGGCAGCACCACGCAAAGTTGGTTGGGCATGATGCTGGGCCAACTCGTGGTTAAGTCGAGCGAGTTTTTTTTGTTTTAAAGGCAGAGGCGCAGAATGAACGGTAGGTTCTTAGAGGTTTGTGTCAAGCAGGATGATGGGTTATATTTAGCCTGGGGTCACCTCGTGTGAGTAGTGCCAAATACAAGATTTTCCGAAATAAAGATGCATGTTGTCTAACTGTTGGTTCTCCTTGCTGGTAACATGTGCACATCTCACATTCTTTTGCATGTAACCTATTTCAGTTGCTAAATTCTCCACCCGATATCAGTTTCTTGGAAGACGCTGCACTTCGTAAAGTTTCTTTTAAAACTGCAACGGTTGCGTTTTTTCATTTCCTTCTTGCTGCCAGGATCAGGGTGCAATGAGGCACAGCTTCTATTGGAGGTAGATATCATACAACAACAGACTTTGTGGGAATCAGTGATGGAATGTTAAATAATTTACTGCGAGAACTCATAAATTGGGTATCAACGTGTGGCGTGCAAAGGGGGTGGAGGCACGAGGTTATGCAAAACGGAGTCTGATAGTCAACGTATACATTTATTTAGTAAAAACTCTTCTGCAAAGAAATTGGCAACAAGGACAAAGATAACAGTAAATCTATTCTGGCTTACTTAATTTGGTCACAGACAGCGTCGGCTCATTCGCTAAGGCGGGGGAGCGTCGCCCCACTGCTTTTCAGCAGTGCAAAACAGGAAAAAGAAAATGATATCGTGTTATTATCATTTTATTTTTCCGTGCTGCAGCCAGCTTTGGAGATGGGTGGGGCTTGGCTGTCGTCACAGCCAGCAGAGGGAGGAGTGCTGAGGGCACTTAAGTGCACATGACTGTATGGCCGGCCTTCTTGGGCCGGCCAAACAGTCATGCGAACTTAGCATGTTCTCCACTTGGAGAGATTTGTGTTTTGTCTAGTCACTGTTTTGACTCATAAAGTAGTATATAGGGTTAGTGTGCCTGGTGCAAAGGGCTTGGTGTAACATGCAGATTACAGATTTGTATTCTACGTAGCTAGGTAAGTGGGTTACTGCTTTTGACACACAGATCCTGTAGTCACATGCAGTTCACAAGTTGCAATCTTTCTAATATAGCACAGCGAGCTATGAGCCAACGTCAAGGAGTTGCATGCAAACTACAAGGCATGTTTTTTTTTCTCAATCTGTCTTTAGGGCTCAGGCCTGCCGTACACTACGCAGCAGTGTCACGCAGTGAGTCATTTTCCGAGGGGAATTGAAAATGGACCTTGAAATTCCACATGTGGGTTTCCAAGGTCCAATTTTATCGGCCTTCGGGTGCATGCTGTTTTTAAACAGAACACGCAATAGGCCATAGGAGGTCGCGTAGCTCCGCCTATGGCCTATTGGTGACTGTTACGCGCACCAGAGGCCATATGTTTTGAATTATCGCGGCTAGACAGCCGCGATAATTCATAACATATGCTCGCAGTGGCGCGCGCATCACTTGCGGGCGTTTTTTTGTAGTTCGCGATCGCTTTCAATCGCTTGTTTTATTTAGCTTATCCATATAGCGTGCACTTAGAACAATATCCCACGTAGGCACTTTTCTACGACAAAAACACTTACCGATAGCAGCGACTGGTTTTCTTGTCTGCATTTTGTCGCTGAAGCTTTTTTTTCTTCTTCTTGTTTTCTAATGTTGTTAAAAAGGGTTACTTTGGGTAGTAATAATCATATTAGTACAGACAACCCCAACAACTTCCATACGTTTTAAATCCTCACTATGTGTTTCACCAGACCAGGCACTCGTAAGGTATAATCACAAGGTGGTGACACAAACTTCTCGTGTCACGAAAGGGTAGCACAGCCTGATTCACGTTTGTGATAGATTATCCACGTACTCAATACTGTTTGTCACAATTCATCCATTTTATTTGACAATTTTCTCCATCTTGATAAGTCACGCCAAAGAAACAGAGTTACATCTTTTCTCGCATCTTCAATTGCTCAAGAATTGCCCATCCGGGCTTATTCACTGGCACGTAAACACACTCCGTTGCTCCACCACAATAAATTCACCCAATGCATTTCGGTCTTTAAATGACCTTCTTCAGGGGTATCTACAATAATTTCAACAAATATATATTAGTCCCATGAGATTAACATTCACTAATGATTCTTAATATCAAGTACATTATACGTGCCCATTATGAACTCATAAACAAAATGCATAATCCTCATTGTAAACGAATACAAAATAAACACAAATCCCTTGTGCCCAAGCTCACCCCACTGAACAGTCACGTACACCCTCCTAACTACTTGTACCATAAAACTCGTGGTTAACAAAAACGAAATTTCACTAACTCATACGCTTTCTAATAAAAACCTCCAAAAGTACTAACGTTTGCCCCGTTCCCTTAATCTGCCCCCTTGAACTCATACTGAAACATTTGATTCCCCGATAACTACCTGTTGGTGATTAGCGATGATACAAACAATCTTCTCGCCCCAAAACTCTAACGCCATGCTGAACGCGATCTCCCTGCGGCTTTGGTTTTTTAATTAAACACCTCCTTCCCCACCTGTGTTAATAACTCGTAAGGTATAATGCCTACCTCGAAGGGTAATATGTGACTCCTACACATTGTAACCCTCATTGTCTTATGTAAACATTCCTGCACTATGATTTACTCATTTCTACAATGTAATGTCTCTGTAATATCAGACACCACGCATCGGGATGCGAAAATCTATAAAAGAATTAAACTTAATTAGTAAGTGCTATTTAAATTGTTATTTGTGTAATTCTTCATACAGACAGATACATTTGACATTCTGACAGTGCATGCATATCTCTATTTACCGGGGTTGAACAAAGTAAAAAACCTGACTCCATATTGCAGTTTCTCCTAAGTACTTGTAAAGAGTTTGCAAGCTGTCTGCCTTTGTTTCCCTCCATTGCATTGGCATCCAGGTGCTAGTCTCCAGTTAGCTCCAATCAGGATGGCAATTGAACAAAAGGAAGGCTAGTGGTCCTTTAAATGAGGCCTTTCTTTTTAACCCACCTGGAATTGAAAGTAAAAATCCCCTGCAGCTTCCTGCTTCCGACGGAAAGCAGACAATGTGTGGATGCTGCTGAATATGCCCCAGTGTTAAATTACACCAGGATAAATTCAGCATATTTTACTTGGGCAGCCTGGATCCAGGTAGAACCCGCAATTTCCTGCACTAGTGTTATCATATTTTTATTATACTAGCAAGTCTTGGCTTTAATGACGTGTTTTGCTTTACTATTCTGCATGGTTCAGTCAGCCTAACAATGTACATTCCATTTATTAACTCTTCCCCACATAAAACAAGCATCGGCAAACCAGTTGGTCCAGCTTTAATGTTGTAACTCATGCAACTGCAAGCATACACATGTTCACATTTCTACTTGCATATGTTTGTATGCATTAGCATGTTAGGGCCAAAGGTATTGCCAATGGTTGTTTTTAGTCTGCTTCTGAAGGAAAACTGGCTTAAAAAAAAAAACTGCTATAATTATATTCTGTATAATGCCTAATAATTAGAATTCCTCAGGGCACACGTCAAAAGAAAAATAGTGGGGCCACTAATTTCACTAGAATATGACAATGATGTCACAGGAAGTAATGTCATGCCTTATTATATTCCTCCCTTATAATGTACAACGGGCCAATTTTAAAAAAAACAAGTTAATATAAACATGCAAAAATGTGAAAAGAACCAGTTTTTTTATGTTTTACTTTTTATCTGTAAAATGTACCTTTTACATATCTTAGGGCCAGATGTAGGTAAATCATATTTACAGACTCTTAAATACCGAATTTTACCGATTCGGTATTTAAGAGTCGGTAAATATGAAGTACCGAGATGTAGGTAAATCCAGATGTGGATTTACCGAATCTTTAAAAGTCGGTATTTACCGATTCGGTAAATACCGACCGGTAATGCCCCATTCATTCCTATGGGCTTTGAAGCCCATAGGAATGAATGGGGCATTACCGGTCGGTATTTACCGAATCGGTAAATACCGAATTTGACAAGGGTGCAGGGGGTGTCACTTTGACACCCTCTAGCACCCCCAAAAAAGGTTCGGGGGCCATGTGGCAGGCATACCTGCCCTAAGGGCAGGTCTGCCTGTCATATGGCACAGGTGTGCATGCACACATGTGCATGCACACCTCAATCGGTATTTTACCATCAAATTGAATTTGATGGTAAAATACCGAATTTGTAGGGCTTGTGGGACTCAGAAGAGTCCCACCTACATCTCAATTTTACCGATTCTGTAAAAATACCGGTCGGTAAATTTACCGACCGGTATATATACCGAATCGGTAAAATTACCGAAATGCCCTGTTTCCTGCCCCCTACATCTCAAAAGCCAAATACCGGTCGGTAACGGCCGAATTCGGCCGTTACCGACCGGTATTTGGCTACCTACATCTGGCCCTTAGTGTGCAATTGAGGTCAGAAATGGCTGAAAGTGTCATTATTTCAAACAACCATGTGGAACCTGGCATTACATTTCAAACTGAATTTACAAAGTAGACAAAGTGTGCTTAGTGTATGCTGTTCATGCATGTTTGCTTTCTTCTGGTTTTCTTAGTTGCGCTTCAAAGCACAAATGCACTGAGCAGTTGTAGGTCTTTAGGCTTGACAGGACCGCCTCCACAAGCCAGAAGGAGGATTCACTATCATCTACAAGGAATCCATCAAATGTACATCAACAGAGAACGCCACCCCATTCATGTAACACGTGCACTTCAAGCTGCAAATCTCCAAACACTTATCCCTCAATTGAACGCTCACCTACCAAACACCCGGACCACGAGCCACCTTTACCAACCTCATCACCAACTTCACCAACCTCATCACCAACTTCGTCACTCCACTCCCTATCGACTCCAGAGCCTACATTCTCCTTGGTGACCCCAACTTTCACCTGAAAGACCAAAATGATCTCTGCGCCACAACACTCCTCGAAAGCTTGAGCAACATCAGACTCACCCAGCTCATCCCAGACCGGACACACACTGCAGGACATACATTAGAACCAATCTTCACCACAAACAACAGCATCAAATACAACTCCAACACACCTCTTAAATGGACCTACCACTCCATCATCCACTTCCAAATCAACACACCTCAATTCAACACCCCTACCAGGTTCAGCATTTCAAGTTACAGCTGGGGCAAAATCACAGAAGCAGACTTGTTTAGCATGGTTTAACCTAATCCCACAGACAAACTCAACAAGATCAGCAACTTTAACAACTGGATCAAGAACTGGAAGGACTCCCTCCCACCCATAAAACCTAACAAACATATTAGATCAAACAAGCAGGCCAGTTGGTACACAGAAGTTCTCCCAGCCACCAACTGACCACATTAAACTGTAAAAAGTTAGAAAGGAAATGGAGAGCAGCCGGAACACCCCTGACAGAACTACCTACACAGATCCACTGAGATGCTATAACCAGCAAATAAGAGACACCAAGACAAAAGAACAAGTGGACCGCAATGAAGAAAACTCCAACAGCTGCAAGATGATCTTCTCGATCGTTGAGGATTTCACCTCACCCATAGACCCTGTCAATATCACTGCTTCCCAACAACTCTGCGACAACTTATCCAACTTCTTCTACAGCAAAATCGCAAACATCTACAGCAACTTCACACACCAACCCAACCTCGGAGGCCTCATTGCTAACCTACTCACCACCAACCAAGACGGCCACCTGACTGAATGGACAACCCTCACCAGAAATGAAAAAGCGGCAATCATGCAGACTATCCACTCAGGGGCTCCAACGGACCCATGCTCCTACTACATCTACAACCTGGGAACCTCACCAGTCAGCACCACCCTGACCCACATCATCAGCACCTCCATCTCGTCCACCACTTTCCCAGGTGAATGGAAACTTGCAGATGTCAAAGCCCTCCTCAAGAACCCCACAGCCGACCCAAATCAACAGAGCAACTTCACAATACCCTGCTTCTCTATCCAGCCAAAGTGATTGAAAAG